>NC_137157.1:66078824-66781796 GCF_951394435.1 Stenella coeruleoalba
TGCTGAGCAACGCTGTGCCCACAGTCAACAGTAATGTACACTTAACAGTTTGTTAAGGGGGTAGCTCTCATGTTAAGTGTCCTTGGCAAAATAAAATAAAAATTCAGATCATGTCAGAAAACAGCTGGAGAGGAACAAAATGGCTGCTTTTAAGAGATGACTTGAAAATAAAAATTATATTGTAGGTATGATGAGTTTCTTTCTTTTTATTAGGAAACAAAATAAGCCAGGCCAACATCTGGCTTAACGATCACCTGAATACCACATTACTCCATAAAGAAGCTGTTTTTAAAAAAGTTATAAACTTTGAAAGAAAGTTTCCACCCCTCAAATTACAATATTGCTGTGACTGTGTATATAAAGAAGAAAAATTATAAAGATGAGTGCTGTCTACAGACAGTGATGCCACGGGTTGAGGAGAAGAGTGGTAAATCAGCCAGAAATGGAAGGATGGGTAGACACGTGATAAAGTACATACAGTAAAATGTCAATGGTAAAAGCTAGGTGACTGGTATATGAGTGTTCACTGCAAAATTATTTCAAGTTTGCCTTATGTGTGAAAATTTCCACATTAAATGTTAGAAAAAAAAATCAACGAGCATGAGATTACCAAAGAACCCATGCGATTCAGTGCCCTCATTTAAATAACCCTGAGTAAAAGGAACTAGCAGAAAAGGAAGGAGATGAAGACTTCTAAATTTTGAATGAAAAACAATATAAGGAAACAACTTATAGGAACAAAGAAATTCAAAGCCAAAATTTAACACGTGGGGACTGTAGTCATCTTTACCATAGCAAAACAAAGTGAAACAAAAAAAATATGTGAAACTGTTTAAAAAAAATTGAGATTGATGTCTAATAAGTTGGGCACCTTTTCATACATTTTTTGGCTGTTAGGGTATCTGCTTTTGTAATTTCCATATGTACACACACCCAAAAGAATGGCTAAAATTAAATATTAAAATTACAATAGCAAATGTTGGCAAGTATGTGGAGCAACTGAGACTCTCTCATAACATTGCTGGAGGGAGTGTAAATTGACAAAACCACTTTGGAACTGTTTGGCGTTATGTACTAAAATAAAGCACCAATGAAATCACCAATCCTTCATAAAAGCTCAACAGAAATATGTACATATACGGCCAAAAAATGTTCATAGAATGTTCATGGCAGCATTATTCTTAATAGTCCCAAACTGGAAACAACCCATATGTCCATCAAAAATAGAATGGAGGGCTTCCCTGGTGGTGCAGTGGTTGAGAGTCCGCCTGCTGATGCAGGGGACATGGGTTTGTGCCCCGGTCCAGGAAGATCCCACATGCTGTGGAACAGCTAGGCCCGCGAGCCATGGCTGCTGAGCCTGCGCGTCCAGAGCCTGTGCTCCGCAACAGGAGAGGCCCACATACCGCAAAAAAAAAAAAAAAAAAAAAAAGAATGGAAAAAGTAAATTTGAGTATATTCATACGACAGAATTTTATACTGCTATATATACACAGTACTACTTCATGCAACGTGAAAGAATTTCACAATGTTGAGAAAAAAAAACTAGCACAAGAAAAAATATACTATATGATTTTACTTATATAAAGTTCAAAATCAAGTGAAGTTAATCTATGGTGTTACAGATCAGGACAGTAGTCCCACAGACAAGGACGGGGTAAAGACTGGGGTCACTCGGAGGGACTCCGTGGAAGTGGTGTTGATCAATTTCGTAACTTGGATGGTTGGTTATGCGGTGGTTCACCTTGTGACAGTTCATTGAGCTTCACACTTCTGTTGTTTTTTACTTTTCTTTAGGCATGATTTACTTCAAAAGTTTATTTAACAAATTTTTAAATGAACTATAAAATGTCTACATTGTCTTTCTGGAAAAGAAAAAATAGCCATAAAAAACTCGATTTAAAAATAACCTACTAAGTGGAATCAAATTATTTCCCCTCTATAATCAATGAACATTGTGACAAAGCAAAAAGCCTTTACTTTCAAAAGCTTAAATAAAATCATATTTTCCAAACTGATGAACAGTCACATGTTAAAAAGTATTCTTTCTTTTATTTTTATGTCACATGGATAAAACTAGAAAGACTACATTTCAATCACTAGGATGATTTTAAAGTAACCATTTCATTTTTGATATAAATTAATATTTTTTATTTTAAAGGTTTTAAAGAATTAAATAAGCACTCACTAGAT
This sequence comes from Stenella coeruleoalba, assembly GCF_951394435.1. Classification (NCBI taxonomy): domain Eukaryota; kingdom Metazoa; phylum Chordata; class Mammalia; order Artiodactyla; family Delphinidae; genus Stenella; species Stenella coeruleoalba. The sequence continues at coordinate 66,081,018 of NC_137157.1, forward strand.
AAAAAATGAAATATGCCTTTTTTGTTGTATAAAATGATATTCTTTCAATTTCAAATTTCAAAAGTTCCTTTACCCTTTTGATATGTTTAACAAAGGATAAACATTGTGTCACTTTAATGCACTTAATAGATAAGACATAATTTGTAAGTAGCATTAGTGAAAACAATTTAAGACACAAATCAGCTTTTAGGAAAATAGCACAGTTTGATGCAAGTTTATCTCCTTTCCCTCCCAAAATGAATGAAAGAAATTTATTTTCTGGAGGAACTAAACCAGAAAGGGTTAGGACTTACAGAGACATAGACTGCGTGAAGGAAAGTGAACGTACTCGACCCCAGTGAGGTCCTCCTGCCCACCCCACTCCCAATTCTGTTTCCACAGTGCACGCCCTCACGGACTCTCCTTCAAGTTGCCCACTTCTAAAGGCAAGGAAATCAAAGATTCTTCCCTGGAGAAACAATCTCTACGAAGACTGACGTCTGAGGCGCTTCTAGGAAACAAACTGGTTCATCGGGGGTCACCCTAAAATGGCAATCACTAGTGACACGTGGGGGTCATGCACCCAGAGCTTCCAACTAGCTAGCAGGTATTTCATTCTTAAAATATCACACAAAGCCCCAAATCCTCAGACATTTCAAGTAATTTCGAGTACACAGCAACCATACTAGGAGCAGAAGAAACTTCAAAAATACTGGCATTAATATCCTGAGAGAGAGATGAGCAAGCACTGTATTCAACCTATGAATAGGATGTTATAAAAATAGCAACAACTGACAACTTAAAAAGAGCTCTTAGAATTTAAAGCATGGCAGATGAAGTAAAAATGCAGTAGATTTGATGATAAAGTCAAGGAAGTTTCTAGAAAACAGATTAAACAGACAAAATTGAAAGCTAAGAAAGAAAAGAAAGTTAGAGGATCACTCTACAAGGGTCTAGCATCCAAAAAAACCCAGAAGTTCTAGAAATGGGAACAGACAATGGATAGCAGGGAATTATAAAAAGAAACATTTGAGAAAGTTTCCCATTACTTAAGGACATGAATCTCTTGATTGAAAGGATCCACTGAAATGAAATGCCCACTTCAATGACAGCAACAATAAAAAACACCCACAACAAGACACAGCATTCATGAAATTTCAGAATAACAGAAATCGGAAAAAAAAAAAAGACCCTAACAACTTCTGGAGGGTGGGGGTGGGGGGGAATAGATCTCATACAAAGGAATGGGAATCAGAATGTCACTGGACTTGTCAACAGCAAAGCTGCATGCTAGAAGACATTAGAGCAATGTCCTCAGATTTTTAAAGGAAAGTGATTTTTCAATCTAGAAGTCTATATCTAACCAAACTATCAAGACTAAGGGTAGACTAAAAACATTTTCAGACAGGTAGGGCCTTGAAATTATTGGAGGATGTACCTTACTACAATGAAGGAGGAACTCAAGTAAAAGAAGTAAGTAGGATTCAAGAAAAAGGTTTCAACGTAGAAGGAATTCCCAAGGACAGCTGTGCACCAGGCCTACAAAGTAAGCTGTCTAGACTACCAAGGCCAGTTTCCAAGGGGGAAAAAATGTAGAACTGATAGAGGTTTAACAACTGTGTTTTTTAGATAGCTTATACATAGGCTTGAAAGATACTGATTGAAATATATGGGAAAATCAGCATTAGGCCCATTAAAAGCTAATGAAGAAGCAAGACAATCATTAACCCTGCAAAAACAAAGAGAGAAAAAGAAACGTAAAACAGTAGCACGGGGCTCAGCATCAAACAACACAACAACATCTGATTTAAGATGTCACAATATTATGAGGAAATGAAAAGCGTAAGGAAGAGAGGTTTTAACAGTGTTCAATAGAAAGAGAGTCAACAGGTAAAGTGTAAAATAGGTAAATTAGGAAACAGTAACATAAACATGTTATTTAGAAACATGGAGGCAAACACCAGAAAAATTAGCTCAACTTGTTGAAAGCTCTTCCTTGGATGTGGGTAGGAAGGGTGAAGTAGGGGACTATATAGTTTGTTATAAGCTTTACCATTTAATTAAAAAAATTTTGTAACAGCTTTATTGAGACATAATTCATCTACCACACAATTCACCTGTTTAAAGTGTATAATTCAGTGGTCTTTAGTATAGTAACAGAATTGTGCAACCATCACGACAATCAATTTTAGAATATTTTCATCATCCCCCAAAAGAAGCCAAATACTCATTAGTAGCCACTCTGCATTTCCCCAAATCCCTCCTTTGTTCTTGTTTTTAGTTTTAAATTGTGGTAAAGTATACATAATACAAAATTTACTACTTTAACCATCTTTAAGTGTGCAGTTCAGGGGCATGAAGTACATCGACACTGCTGTGCAACCATCACCACCATCCATCGCCAGCACTTTTTCATCTTCCCACAACCAACAAGAACGCCCCCACTGCCTCACTCCCCCAACCCCCTGCTGGGGGCTGTTACACTGTTCTACTTTCTAGGTACCTCATTTAAGTGGAATCATACAATATTTGTCATTTTGTGCCTGGCTTATTTCACTTAACACAATGTCTTCAAGGTTTATCCATGTTGTAGAATGTATCAGAATTTCATTCTTTTTTAAAGGCTGAGTAATATTCCATTGCATATACACACACATTTTAGTTATCCATTCCTCTGTTGATGGACTGGTGGGATGCTTCTACCTTTTGGCTACTGTGAATAATGCTGCCATGAAAATGGTGCATAAATATCTGTTCAACTCCCTGCTTTAAATTCCTTTGTGTATATACCCAAAAGGTAGAATGAAATGTTTCATTTTTTGACGAATGGCCACACTCTTTTCCACAGTGGCCGTGCCATTTTATATTTCCATCAGCAACACACAAGGGTTCCAATTTTTCCACATTCTTGCCAACACTTAATTGTTTTCGATTTTTTGTTTGTTTGTTTTTAATAATAGCCATTCTAATGGGTTTGAAGTAGTACTTCATTGTGGTTTTGATTTGCATTTTCCTAATGATTAGTAATGTTGAACATCTTTTCATATGCTTATTGGCCATTTATTTATCTTCTTTGGAGATATTTCTATTCAAGTCCTCTGCCCATTTTTGATTTGGTTTGTCTTCTTTTTGTTGTTGAGTTTTAGGAGTTCTTTATATAGTCTGAATATTAACCCCTTTATCAGATATTTGATTTGTAATTCTTTTCTCCCATTCTGTTGAATGTCTTTTTATTCTATTGATAGTGTCCTCTGATGCACAAATTTCTAATTTTGATGAAATTCAATTTACGTTTTCTTTTGTTGCCTGTGCCATTGGTGTCATATCCAAGAAACCACTGTCAAATCCAATGTCATGAAGCTTTTTCTAAGAGTTTTATAGTTTTAGCTCTTACTTTTAGGTCTTTGATGCATTTTGGGTTAATTTTTGCATATGGTGTTAGGTAAGGGTTCAACTTCATTCTTTTGCATGTGAATTTCCAGTTTTCCCAACTCCATTTGTTGAAAAGACTATCTTTTCCTCATTGAATAGAGAATTGGCATCCTTATTGAAAATCATTTGACCACATATGCAAGGACCACATATGTCTGGGCTCTCCATTCTGTTTCCTTGGTTAATATGTCTGTCTTTATGTCACTAAAGACAGTACACTGTTTTGATTACTATAGCTTTGCAGTGAAATTTGAAATCAGAAAGTATGAGTCCTCTAACTTTGTTCTCCCTTTTCCAGATAGTTTTGCTATTCAAGATTCCTTGAGATTCCATATGAATTTTAGAACAAATATTTCTATTTCTGCAAAAATGTCACTGAAATTTTGATAGGGGTTGCATTGAATCTGTAGATTGCTTTGGGTAGTATTGACATCTAAGCTATATTAAGTCTTCCAATCCATGAACAAAGGATGTCTTTCCATTTATTTACATCTTCTTTAATTTCTTTCAGCAATGTTTTATAGTTCTCAATGTACAAATCTTCCACCTCCTTGGTTAATGTGATTATTTTATTCTTTTGATTTATTGTAAATAGAACTGTTCATTTCTTTTTCAGATTGTTCATTATTAGTGAAAGTATCATTTGATTTTTAAATAAGACCCATGTGTTACACTGACAAAAGGTATACATCAAAAAGAGGAGAAACATATTGCAGTTCTCCAAAGCTCAAGTTTAGTCATAAAGGAGATAAACTGCATTTTAAAAGTTTACATTATTTTTATTTATTTATTTATTTTTTGCGGTACGCAGGCCTCTCACTGTTGTGGCCTCTCCCGTCGCGGAGCACAGGCTCTGGACGTGCAGGCTCAGCAGCCATGGCTCATGGACCCAGCCGCCCCGCAGCATGTGGGATCTTCCCGGACCGGGGCACGAACCCGTGTCCCCTGCATCGGCAGGCAGACTCTCAACCACTGCGCCACCAGGGAAGCACAAAAGTTTACATTATTCAATCAGATTCTGAACTTAAAATTTTAAAAAATGCTGACATTTCATACTCTTCAGTATACTGTACTGTAAGAATGAAAGTAAATTTCCATATATCTTCCTGTTGACCTGTAATTTTCTTATTGCAAATAGAATTTGCTTTAGTTAAAAAAAAAAAATCGCACCCATTAACTTACTCCACCAGAGACGAGGAAGTATATCAACAAAGAATTATCTTTTGCAATACCTGATTTCCTATACTTTTTTCTTCACATATGTTTTGCCAGATTCTGTCAGTACTCCTCTAGCAAAACTCCTCATTACTGGAGATATTCGATAGAGGTTCTACATGGGGATTTCAACCCAGACTGGGAGGGTGAATGGGAAGAATTTAATGGATTGTTTTAATTCTTCTGCTTCTGTTTTTCTAAGATCATAGCACCTGAAGATGCCAAAAGACATCCAGAAGGTTTAGAGTTAAATAAAATAACAAAATCAACAACAAAACACAAACTGTAAGATGAAAACTTTGGTTCAATAATTATATTAGATGTAGCCAAAGTGGCTTTGCTGTAAGCCTAAGAATGTACAATTTGAATGTGAGGGAAAAGTTATAAAATTACTTTTAGAATTCCAACTGTCTACACAAATTCCAGATCAGAACTCTAGGAAAAAATGAATTTTTGAGACCTTCTTCCCTTCCATCTGTCTATCAATCAAATATTTATTGAATCACTGTTATACTTCCAACACTATGCTAGGCACTGAGGACACAAAAACAAAAATAAATATTCAACCCCTGCTTTCACAGACCTCATCATGTAAGGTGGTAACAAAGCAATGTGTGGGGGGCACCTTAGGTCAAGGGTAGGTAGTGAGGGAGATGTCAGGAAAGGAAGAGGTGACCTGGGTTGAGTCTTGAAGGAAGAATAGGAAGTAGGGATTATCTCTGATGTATTGGGCAATTGGGCTACAAAGATTAATCAGAGAATCTGTAGTTAGGTCAGTAGTGGAAAAAAGCCACATAAATAACTACTTACAAAACAGTAAGATGAAATGTTATAAGACAGACATGTTACAAAAATAGAGAAGAACAAACTCAGTGAGGAAGGGGAACACAGCATAGGAAAAGCAGCACACAGAAGCCAACGTCTGAGCTGAATCACGGGGGCTTGCAGATACTAAATGGGCCACAACACAGGGAGGACAGTATAGCACTGGAACAAATGTACAAAAGTGAGACACGAAAGACGTCTTGCATGGTTGGAATCTGCATGTGGTTTAGTTTGGCTAAAACTGAAATGTAGCAAAAGGAGGGGTGAGGAGGAAAATACAGTGAGAAAGGAAGGAAGAACTCATGAATGAAGCTGGGAGATGCTAGTGACAAAACCTTCATATTTCTTCTTTTTTCCCTGAAAAACTATGCTTGTTTTTCATTTGAGTGTTAAGAATTTTTCTTATTCCTCTGTGGGAATACTTGATACACTAAATATAGTAAATTTGTCATTAAAAATACTTTTTAAAAACTTCAGTTTTAAGTTTTATTCATCATTAATTTGCAGAAGCTTTAAAGTTTGATATAGTTAAATTAATTGTTTTTTTTTTTTGTAATCGATGGCACTGTTTTTATGTTTGGAAAGTCCAGTTGGAAGGTTACTACAAGAAATATCATTAAAGACCTAACACAAGGTAAAATGGGGGGAGGAGAACCAAGGTAGATTCGATTAATACTATGTGGGAGGAGAGAGACTAGGAGAAAAAAATCACTATCTGGAAGGCAAGATGCATCAGAGGACACCTTCCCAATGAAGGAGCCTGAGTTGGGTCAGCTGAAGATGGAGGACGAATAATACTAGAATATTAGCTTCAAGCTTCAAGGGAGACAAGGGAGGCAAATCCACATTTGCTCTCTCTAGGGTTAGAGTTATTGTTTCCAGTTGCTATAGATCTACAAAATCCTAAGTTTTCTCTTAAGTTCATTAAAATGTAACTTTTAAAACTTCAGAGTATTATAGTGAATCTCAGCACACGTATGGCTTTGATGATTTCATTAAAACGGTAATTATCAAACTGAATTCCATTCTAATTCCACATGATTCAAGTGAGCAATTCATTTTTCCTCCCAGTAAACTCCTAAGTTTTCTCTTGTAGATCTACTTTTTTGCTCTAAATTCTATGACCAGGGCTTCCCTGGTGGCGCAGTGGTTAAGAATCTGCCTGCCAATGCAGGGGACACGGGTTCGAGTCCTGGTCCAGGAAGATCCCACATGCCGCGGAGCAACTAAGCCCGTGCTCCACAGCTACTGAGCCTATGCTCTAGAGCCCGCGAGCCACAACTACTGAGCCTGTGTGTCACAACTACTGAAGCCCGTGTGCCTAGAGCCTGTGCAACGCAACAAGGAGTAGCCCCTACTCGCCGCAACTAGAGAATGCCCGCACGCAGCAATAAAGAACCAATGCAGCCAAAATAAATGAATATAAATAAATAAAATAAACTTAAATTCTATGACCAGCAAGAAATTTAACCTAATGAAACAAGTTAAAAGAAAACCTTTTGGTTGTTTCAACTTCTATTTTTTTGGCTTTTAAGAATCCATGATGGCCTGAGCTTGACATAAGCTTTCGGACATATCCAAAAATTTATGCAAAAAGCAGTGAATAAAATGCAGGCATCTAACCTTATTAACTTACGGGTAAAAGTAAAATAATCTAGATTCACTCTGGCTACAGAAAACAGATTACTCACCTGCGACCACATTCTGAATATTTACCAATATTTTTTAATATTAAGGCAGCTGTTAGTCGGATGTGTTTAGTTATTGGTCCCTCTTTTTCATCCTTAAAAAGGAAAAGAAAAGAAAAAGAATAAAGATCTAAATCACACAGCGTGCACACATTTACAGACAAGGCTTTCGAGGCTTACTCACTGTAAAATCTCGAAAGACAAGGTTTCTTGATCCTCTCCTAAGAGCCATAAGGGCAGCACTGGGATGATTCACAATGGCCTTTTGTGCTCTAGGAGTTGAGCTTGTGCCCCCTACAGCTGGCTGCCTAAATTGACCAGAGAGAGAAAGAGATTGTTAACATGATGCAGCAGACAGACTGATAACGAATGACCAACCTGCCAACCCCTAAGGTGGTTACTCTGAAACTCTGGACACAGGGTGAGTAAAAGCTCCCATGGCCCAGCAGTAATATTCACTCTTGTGTCAGCCTAGGCATAAGGGCTCTCGGTATCAAGGAGAAGTTTCAAGTCTTTTATTTTCCGATCTATCAACTTTAAAGCAAACAACAGATGTTCTGGTACAGCCCATATATCAATACAACATAGTATTCAAAGTTGTGAAGTTCACGTCTTTGAATGCAATGTAAAGATGTTAACAAAGACTAGTCTACAATTTGAGCTGCAAATTATTTTTGCTAAACTGTACCTAGGAGTAAAATAATATTACCTGAGAATGTACTGGTATATGCGGTATATATCCGCATATAACTTTACAGTTGGCCCTCCATATCCACAGTTCCACATTTGTGGGTTCAACCAACCACAGATGATGCAGCACTGCATTATTTACCGTGACAAAAATCCGCATATAAGTAGATCCTCCCAGTTCATACCTGTGTTGTTCGAGGGTCAACTGTACAGTGAAATTTACAGAAAAAGATACTTGGCAGAAAAATGACTTTCTACTGCCTTTAGGGGAAAATCCAAACTCATGATTATGGCTTATGAAACCCTCAGCTATTTACTCCTCATTCTTTGGGTCTCAGTTTGGATGTGCTTTCTACCAGAAAGCCTTCCCTGGTCTCCTAGGTTGGTTTAGGTGGGCTCTCACAGTGTCTTGTGCATATCTTCATTTTAGGACTTATTACACCATATAATAAGAATTACCTATACCTCTCATTGCATCTCCAAACTTGAAAACAGCAAAACATCTTGGTCACGTATACCTCGTGCTATACCTTAGTGCCTAGCACGTGGAATAAATAGTAATGGAGAGAATAAAGTAAACAGTAATGGAATGAATAAAGTATGTAAGCAGCTTCTGTGTTCCTATACTTCTGGTTCTCTGTCTAAAATTTCAACTCTGTGAAGTTACACTATATCTTGTTCTTAGAATTCCCTATGTCTGGCATAATGCCCAGTACACAGCAGTATCTCAATAAATGGTGACAAATTAATTTATTTTCACATTATGAGAATTTAAAATACAGTTGTCCCTTGGTGTCCACGGGGGATTGGGTCCAGGACCCTCTGTGGATACCAAAATCCTGGAACCAATCCCAGGTAGATACCGAGCGATGACTGCATTTGCATATAACCTCCACACATCTTCCTGTGTGCTTTGAATCATCTCTAGACTACTTATACACCCAATACAATGTAAATGCTATGCAAATAGTTGCCAGTGCATGGCAAATTCAAGTTTTGCTTTTTGGAGCTTCCTGAATTTTTTTTTTCCAAGTATTTTTGATCCCTGGTTGGTTGAATCCTCAGATGCCGAACCTGAGGATATGGAGGGCTGACTGTATTTTTCAGGTTACAGAGTTTACAACTAAAGGCCTCAGAAACAGAACAGGAAATACTATGTAAATCTAATAAGGACCTTACAGGAATCTACAGCTAACTCAGAACTTGACTACAAGTATGTGTTCATGAAATAATAGGTAAATGAATAACCATAGAGTAAATGTGACATACACAATTTTATATTGGACCCTCACATGCCACCTTGGCCTCTCCTCAGGAGTAGCTGTAAGAATAAATCTCTTTGCCATTATCAAGTACATGTTCAACTACTCTCTCAAAGGACAAAGAACCATATATTTATTTGCAGTTTACAAAGCTTTTCTCATATATCATCTGTCATTACTTCCAATGACTTGTCTACAAAGTGGAATCAAAATATTAGAGCTACAAGGTACTTACAGACCATGTGGTCCAGCCAAAATGAGAAGTGATTCCTAGGGCATTTACACCATTTGAACAGGGTCACATACATAGCTGGTTAATGGTAGAGGTGGACTACAACCCAGGTTTCCTGTCTCCCGATATACTAAATTGCCTTTTATTACTAAGTTTTGCCTGGTTTCCTGATTTGTCTTTTTTTATGTGCAACAGGAAGTGAACTCAGATTCCTTACTTGATAGAAGATTTCTGACTTCCTGCTTGTCCTGGTTCGTCTTGTTTTAATCCTGCAAGCAGGGCATCCTTTGAACAGTGTTTGTCCTTTTTGAGAAAGAGGAAGTAAAAAACATATGCATCAAGATCTTTAACACAACCAAATGAGTTACAAACCAAATAGTATTAAGAAAGTGTACCTGTAAGTGGGTAATGAAAGAAAATCTCTGTCGCTGAAAAGGCTCACAACCTTCCCAAAGACACTGCCCTGGATATACGTCCTTCCCTCCATGTTCAGTTGCTGCATGGTAGAAAACCTGTGAGGGGGTCTGAAACCACCTACAAAAAATAAAAGCAGTAGAAGTTTTCTAACACTTAGATATGTTCTTTAAAATAGAAAACCTGCTCTCCTAATATAAAAGCTCCAGATCAATGTATAGAAATATTAAGCAAAACAGTGCAAACAAATTTCAAGTTCATTTCATTTCAAAGAATATTTTTTAAATTTCTGCTTATATTTAAAGTCAAATACTCAATTGTTCTGAACACTTCTGGTAATTTGTTTTAAGCCTAGTGTTTCATTCTTAATTCCCTACCTTCAATGAAGGTCAGTTAAGAATCTCTTGAAAGTAAATAAAATTTCATTTTAAAACACAACAGAACATTATCTTATAAACAAATACCATACTCTTGTACTCTTAGAAGCTGCTCAAGCATTTACCAGATCTCATATTACACATAATAAACTCTCGCATATTCAAGCTAAAAGTCTAAATGCTACACATTTTGGTGACTCTGACGTTTTAGTTGAATTCACATTTTGTATGTCCATCTATGTTTAAGAAGTCATGTCTCTCGTTTCTCCAACATCACCCCCTATTCACTCACAGACCCTGAGGCTTAATAGTAATAATACAAATGCCTGAGTGTATCTGGCCAAGGACAGAAACCTGAAGAAAATCAGATACTATACTCCCTTGTTAATTAGAATACATGGTAATGAAAGAATACTGGAATCCAGACAGCAAAGAATACGTTAAAAGACTTCAATTACTAATTAGTAACTCAAACATTTATACAGTCAATAGCTTTGAAGTTTATGGCAGCTCTCTCAGGATCTAATTTTTTATGGATGTCAGATAAACGTGTCTGTATTTGAGCCAATTTTTGATGTGGAGCACATATATAATATTTCAAATTAATATTCCTTCAGGAAATGATAGGCATTTTAAAATAAATTTTAATCAAAAGAATTAAATACTGAATTATAAAAGACAAGGTCAAAAATCATTGTAACTGACATATTTCATACCATTTATATTCATCTATATAAATACTTACCAAAAGTTTATTGTAAAATTATCATGGGTTCAAAGAATTAATATTAGTGTAGTGTGTTAAAGTGTCCACACTACCCAAAGCAATCTACAGAGTCAATGTAATCCCTATCAAAATTCCAATGGCATTTTTCATAGAAATAGAAAAAGCAAGCCTAAAATTTGTATGAAACCACAAAAGACCCCCAAAAGCCAAAGTAATCTTGAGAAACATGAAAAGCTGGAGGCATTATGTGCTGTGATCTCAAGCTATATTACAAAGCTATAGTAATCAAAACAGTATGGTATTGGCATAAAAACAGACACATAGATCAATGAAACAGAACAGAGAGCCCAGAAATAAACCCATATATAGTCAATTAATTTGTGATAAATATATGATAGAAAAAAAGACATTGTCTTCAATAAGCAGTATCGGTAACACTGGATAGCCACATGCAAAAGAATGAAACTGGACTGCTCTCTTATACCATACAAAAAATTCACTCAGAATGGATTAAAGACTGGAATGTAAGGCCTGAAATCATAGAACGTCTAGAAGAAAACATAGGTGGTAAGCTCCCTGACATAGGCTTCAGCAATGATTTTGTAGATTTGACACCAAAAACAAAGCCGACGATAAGCAAAAATAAATAAGCAAAAATAAACAAGTGGGACCACATCAAACTAAAAAGCTTCTGCAAAGCAAAGGAAACAATCTACAAAATGAAAAGACAATGTACTGAATGGGAGAAAGTATTTACAAATCATATATCTGATAAGGTATTAATATCCAAAATATATAAAGAACTCATACAACTCAGCAGCAAAAACCCAAAAACTAAAAACGGGTCAAGGTTCTAAATAGACATTTTTCCAAAGAAGACATACAGGTACATGAAAAAATGCTCAACATCACTAATCAAAACCACAAAGAGATATCACCTCACATCTGTGAAGATGACTACTATCAAAAACACAAGAAATAAGAAGTGTTTGTGAGGATATGGAAAAAACAAAACCCCTGCCCCTGTGCACTCTTGGTGAGAATGTAAATTGGTGTGGCCACTGTGGAAAACAATATAGAGGTTTCTCAAAATATTAAAAATAGAACTACCATATGATCCAGCAATTCCTGTTCTGGATATTTATCCAAATAAATGAAGACACTAACTTGAAAAGATATGTGCATCCCCATGTTCACTGCAGCATTATTTATAACAGCCAAGATACAGAAACCACCTAAGTGTCCATTGACAGATGAATGGAAAGAAAATGTGGTACACACACACATATACACACACAGAAATATTAGCCATAAAAAAAGAACAAAATCTTGCCATCTGAGACTACTTGGATGGACCTCAAGGGAATCACGCTAAGTGAAATTTGTCAGACAGAGACAGACAAATACCCTATGACCTCACTTAATATGTGGAAGCTGCAAAAAAGAAAAACAAAACAAGACAAACCCTCCTACTAAGCTCATCGGTAAAGAGAAGAGACTGGTGGTTGTCAGGGGCAGGAGATGGGAGGGCGGAATGTGAAATAGGTGAAGGAAGTCAAAAGGTACAAAATCCTAGTTATAAAATAAATAACTCATGGGGATGTCATTTTTTAAAAAGTTTACTGTGTAACTAAAATAAGTAAGTACATTTTTAGTTTTGGAATTTCTTTTACTTTTCAGTACTCATAATGCGATTTCATTAATATGAAATATATGACTGGAGTGCAACTAACTGTCACAAGAAAACAGTTCTTATTGTACTTTTAAGATTTTACCTAAATACTATTAATTTATTAACTGAAAAGTAAAATTGTTTACACACACACAGACACACAAACCAAAATCCAAATGTACTACTACTTGTCACTAGTCAAAATGGTATCTATTTTTAAACTATTTTGCAATACATTACATGAATCAAGTTTATTTACAATACACAAAATTGATGAATTCACCAGTCACAAGAAAGAAGGACGAAGTTAGTATTTCTTTAGATCAATTTAAATTACTAAATATACAAAACTCTGTGTGTGTGTGGTTTTAAGACAAGAATTTTTAAGTGCTCACTTTACCTGGCCAAGACAGAATCTACTATTTCCCTCTTACCTACTATGTTTCCCTTCATCCTAAGTCTATTTTCTCTTTATTCAGCTAACTGTTCGAGTCATACAAACCAGTCTCTGACTGACTATGGTACAAGGTGAAGTTCTAAAATAGTGATGAAGTTGGCTACAGTGATCATATGAGGGTGGAGAGAAGTTAGGGATTCCAAATCCCCTAAGTGGAATATCTGGATTTAAAATGCTTAAATGTAATTTCAATGCAAAACAGTGAGTTTTCAGAACACTATGGATTTTTCTGAGATGGAGAAGAATAAGACATGAAGTGGGATGTCACTACTGTTTACAAGTGTGTCTAAACAATCTTCCTACTACCTTTCCATCAACAACCTACCCCAAGTCCCCCAAAACAAACAACATGTTCACTTAAAGAGATGAGAAAAATTCAAAAGAGCAACCAAATGAAAATAAATATTCTCTGTGATCCAATTATCCAGACTGCTAACATTTTGGTATATATGCTTTAAGTCTTCTATGTGTATATGTGTTTTTTAAACAAAACTGAGTCTGTTTTGTTTTTTTAATTGAAGTATAGTTGATGTACAATGTTGTGTTAGTTTCTGGTGTACAGCAAGTGATTCAGTTATACATATATTTATCCTTCCCCCATGCCCTTTCCCCTTTGGTAAACATAAGTTTGTTTTCTATGTCTGTGAGTCTAAGACTGGGTCTGTTACTGATACAATTTTATATACTGCTGCCACAGTATGGTTATATGGTGCCTTTGCACAAATTTAAAGAACACCTTCCTTAAGATTCTTTACTGCCATCTGCTGAAAAACTGCTGTAATAAATATATAATTTCTGGCATGTACCATCTGAAGGGTGCCTCCCCTCCTCCCCACACACAACCACAGGCAGACGAAATGCGCAAATAACATTTCTCTGAAACACATTTTACTTACTGTTAATCTAGCTTCCAGGGTGGCTGGGGGGCTTAAATGTGATGATACGTGTAAAATTATTTAGCAAATAGTATGCCAACAATAAATTATCATCACAATCGTTATTACTAGTAGTAGTCGTCGTAGTGGTGGCACTGGTAACCTTTTTTTCTTAACCTTGCCCACCCGACTAATCATCTACTCTGAGATCTTTCCCACAACTATTCCCAAACTGTCAAGCTTTGATCAATAAAATTTAGCCCACCTCCAAGTTAATGGTCCCGATTATCAAGTGACTCTTACTATTACTCACAACTCATTTTATTAATTTCTGCTCCTAAAAACATTCCCCACAGAAACTGCTCCAAACTTTCACCTTTTGTTAAACACTGAACCTCAATCTTACTATTTTAGAGCTCATCTTCACCTGTATTAGTGTATAGGGACTTTCATCTCTGAAGAAAAAAAAAAGATTACTGAAGGAACTTAAGTAACTCTATTAGAGCTTCCTTAAGTTCCTTTTTCTATATAATAAATCTTCTGTCATTAATCATCTTTCCTTCCCTTGGATATTACCCAGAAGTAGTCACTGTTTTCAGAGTTAACTCCTTCACTTATACACTGGATTCTATTTTGTTCCTTCATAAACTACCCGTTCTTTTGCATCTTCTATCTTTTCCTTTCTACTGAATCTTATACTTAAGTTTAACAATATAAATGCTACTCCAACTAAAAACAATAGAGACAACACTTTTTCTTTGATCCTGTTACTTTCACAAAAGATAGAAACTAGATTTACAATATTTGTCAAAGTGATACAAAATTTAATACCTAATACATTTATTATAGTAACTATATCTGATGCTTTTTTTCTCAGTCATTGGCCATCTTTCAAAGATATATATTATTTTCAATTACATCATCAGTACAATTTATAATGGCTAGTCCCCTGCTCATTACATAAATAACTGCAGCTAAAGCTCAGGATTAGCTTTTATGCTTTCACTGAAATCCCTTTCAGCCAAATTCCTTTTTTCTTTTATCCTAGTGAAAAGCTGTTTGGTTAAACTAAACAAGTTATTCACAGAAGGCTACTAGGTGCAAGTTTCCTGATTCCAACTCCCCTAAGCAAACAATGAAGGTTAAATCACTTTGTACCAAAACTTTTAAAAGCTAAAAACCATTACTTTATTGGTGTAATCTATACTGTGATTATTATTGTCACTTTTCCTACCGTCAAACACTTCCTTAGGCATCATGAAAACAGAAGTGAAGTAAATGAAGCACACTTTTTCTACTACTTTAAGATTTCATTACTTAAAAGCCTGCAACCTATGCAAGGAGGTAATATATTAATAATATATTTTAAATGTTATGATATTTTAATAATGCACCATATGCAAAAGAACAGTTTAAAAGCAAACATCTGTATCTATGAAGTTAAGGTTGTTTTCTTTGTCTTTAAAACATAACTAAAAGGGCTGAAAATAGCACTTCAGTTCAGGTAGTTTCATTTACAGTTTTCTTAATTGCTCAAGTTCTTGGCAGGCTATTTTTCTTTAATGACCAAAAATTATTCCATATCCCTCTTAACAGCCCTCCTGCTGCAAAAAAAAAATTTAATTTGACTTAAAACACATGGGATATATATTTTATAAGAAAATTTTAGTTTAAAAGCAAGGTGTGCATTTAAATGTTAATAAATGCACATAAATGATATATCAAAAAGTCTACACTGCAAATGTATTTTAGGTTTAAAAAAAAGCTATATTATTAGTTGTAGAACAATTACCTTTTACTTCAACCCTTGACATCTAGTTGTTTTACATAGATAATATTCTATGGCAAAAGAAATGTCAAAGGTACACATTATTTGTATTTAAAGATTTTAGTAAAAAGCTGCTAAAACTTGGAGGTGGGGGAAGCCCAAACCAACAACCTTGCTGGGAGACTAAACCCAATTTTATTATATCCAGTTGTTAAAGTTCAAAATATAAAAAAAGACAACTACTGGGAATTCCCTGGCGTTCCAGTGGTTAGGACTCCGAGCTTCCACTGCAGGGTGCACGGACTCGACTCCTGGTCAGGGAACTAAGATCCCACAAGCCACGCAACACGGCCAAAAAAAAAAAAAAAAAAAAAAAAAGACAGCTATTAAAAGAAATTAGTTTATTGCTTTAATATAGGACTAAAAATTACAAATGCAAACTGGACAGCCCAAAATCAGTACTTGTGTTCTTGGAAACTAAATGTTGCTGTTGCTACAGAAATGAATTCTCTACTCTCAGCTCCTTTGCCCCAGTCAGTCCAGATTCAAAGCCACAGATAGGAACGACTGACTGACTGGCTTAGCTACCAGAGGCAATGAGGAAAGAAGCAAGTATCTGGCCTATGGTCCTGCCTCCCAGTAACAATTTATGGGAAATATGTCAACCGAGGAAGGGGGTTCCCAAAGGAGGACAGCCAAAACCAACTGCCTTTGGCTTTGCCTCCTTTCCTCCTAATAAGTAATAATATCAATAATATTATAATAAAATATTAATAAAAGTAGTAATATTACTAAAAACTAACAGAGGAAAGGATTTCTGTATTTGCTCTTTGATCCTCTAGCACCAACTCCTACTAACCTACTGTTCTGTGATGCAGTCACATATTTTACATAGCAAAACAGACAACATATTCTCAGGGATCTTGTTTAAATATGCTTTTAAAATGTGAACCCTCTTGGGCTTCCCTGGTGGCGCAGTGGTTGAGAGTCCGCCTGCCGATGCAGGGGACACGGGTTCATGCCCCAGTCTGGGAGGATCCCACATACCGCGAAGCGGCTGGGCCTGTAAGCCATGGCCGCTGAGCCTGCGCGTCCAGAGCCTGTGCTCCACAACGGGAGAGGCCACAGCAGTGAGAGGCCCGCATACAGCGCAAAAAAAAAAAAAAAAAAAAAAGAAAAAAAAATGTGAACCCTGCACTAAAAGCTGAATATGGGCTAAAATAATAGTTATTTGAAAAGTAGTATGGAAGTATATTTGCACAGTTTAGGCATTACAATAATGTTATGCTTAATAAACTAAACATAAGCTTGGAGATAAAAATGAATGGTGATGTGTGTATTCGTGTTTTTAATGAGATAAATAAAGCACACAAATAAATTTGAGACTTTGGATACTTGCCTGAATTTCTTGAACGCTATGGCAGTATACTACCTCACACTGTTCTTGACAAAGCTGCACACAGTGTAAAGTACCTGAACTTCTGTTTGCTCAGGGCTTATTATGTATCTGGCATATTCACACACATCATGTTATTTGAATTCTATGATGGCTCTCTGAAGAGGGCAAAACTATCCCCACTATACTGCTGAGGAAACAAGCTTTCAAGCTTTCTATAACTTTCTAGAGCCACAGAACTATGTGGCAAGAGCTGAGATTTGAAACCAGATATGTCTAGCACTAAAGATCTGATTTTTTTCTACTATACTAGAATACATAATTGTTTACTTGGATAATGTGTATACATTCATTACTTGGTAAAAACTGAGGCACTACACTTTTATACACAGTATCTATTATGCTATAAATTTTTTCTGTTTTTAAAATGTTGGCAAATTCTGAAAGCATACTAGGCTTGAGATTAGCATTGGTACATAATTCTCCTTATTTTGTACGCAGTTTCCAAAGAATAAATAAAGAATCTACAGGCTAGATTCTCACCCCAAGAAATTATTTTCCCAAATATTTTAAGTAACAATGAAAAGTAACAATGAAAAACAATGAAATATTTTAAGTAACAATGAAAAAGTAAAAAATGTTTTAAGTAACAACACAATTTGGCAAATTTGTCTCATGGTATATAACTTTTTGCTTTCAGGTACCATCTTTAAGTAGTCTTTGGTATTCAGTGTTTGGAAGAAGGAAGCAAGGTAAAAAACAAGCAAACAAAAGCAAACAAAAATAAAAAACAAACCAACAAACAATTCTGTCATCAACTGTGGAGGAAATTGGGACTTTTCCTAATAATACTTTTTTATTTACGGCAGGTCAGTAGTTAAGGAACACAAGGAACACATACTCCTCAAACTGTTACCAAAAAGACTATTACATGAAATTAATCTTACATTTATAAAGGCTTATTAGTTGTATTAGCAAAATACCCAATGATTCTAGAGCTTTTACATAAAATACAAATGATTTTATAAATATAAAAATAGCACAATGATGAACTATTATCTTGATGGTTGAAAAGACACAATGCCAACAAACTAGGTCAGCAAAGAACTGTTGACTACATAATCAATCTAGTTAATCTTCATTCAATGAATGCACTCAACAAATATTAATTAAAAGCCTTTTATGTGCCAGATATTGTACTAATGTGAAAAAACTTCCAGAAGCCAAAGCATCAACCCTCTGAAGGTATCTTCTGGTTTTATGACCACAAAATTCTGACAAAAGATGCTATAAAATGAATTTCATTCTCCTATTCCATGTAACCCATCCTGTTGATCAATCTTATTGATTTCAACTTAAACTGGCAACTTAACTAGAAGTAGGCAGTCATTGATGAAGGCACAGTAGCATGAATTAGAAATTTCCACTCTGGATATCTTACTTGTCAAATATTTTCAAATAATCAAGATGGCAGTTTCGTATACCACACTCAACGGGTCTTTAGATACTTCTTTACATTAAATAAAATATATAAAAATGCCATCAGTTTTTGTTAAATATTTCAATTTTTTAAATTTTACTATTAAAAATGACTACAATATTTTTGAAATTTCAATTACTAGAAGAAATTAAAGATTTACCATAAATTTTGGATGATATTTCTAGACAAAGTAGAAGCACCTTTACTGAGAATACAAATTCTAGTACCTAAAGGTTTTTATAAGTTTTTATTCATTCGTAGCATAGAGTGAGGCTGGTGGTTATTATTATTTTCTATTATTTCCCATGAGACCAACAGTTATTTAAACCTCACCTTGATACAAAAATATTATTCAGACTTGTATAGTAGGAGTAATGAAACCTATGTTAGAATCTTTAGGAGGAACTACAACTGTATAAGGTTCAGTAGGAACCCAGTAATTTGAACCTCAGCATCACCTGAGTAGATTTCAGGGTGGTCAGGGAATATTGATTTTATTAGTACAAATAATACTCCCTGGTTCCTAGACAGAAGTTTCCCTGTTGGAAATGTTTGTTTAGAATAAATTTGAGATCCTTTACATTTCTTGTTTGACCTTTAATGATGGAATTCTAAATAGAAAAACAACATAGACTATGTTCCTCCCAAAGGGAGAATAATTTTCACCTTTTCAGTAGCAATTATTAACTAGATATCTATGAGGAAAAGCATATTCTAAAAACGTGGCTTTCAAATATCTTTATAGCAGTAGAACCCGTTGTGCAAACAAAATATGACTTAAAACCCCTATACATAAGGCAAAAAGCAGAGATCCTATTGTTGAGGTAAGTTGGAGGGGCTCTCTCAAATTTCTCCTTTATCCCGACACTGCCCATTCAAAGAACACTGTGGCCAAGAAACATAGTACTGAAAACAATGAACGTATATTCCTGGCTACCCAGAGGTATTGAGTGCTTTCGCCAACTACAGAGAATTTAAAAAGCAGTTCATAGGTGTTTTTTTATTACAGGGAATTTTGGGGGTATCCTTTCTTTGAAAAAAAAAAAAGACAAAATATAATCATACATTGTTTATGTATTTCAATTATAAACTGATGTGACGTCATGCTGACAATATATTAGTAAGAATAAAGATAAGAATAAGGACCTCTAGTTTCTGCTCATACATATAAAGAGCTTGGAAGTTGTCACTCCCATCCTCAGAACAAGAAAAAAGCTGAACAAAATGAAAATTAACAACTCTTCTTAAAATATCAGAGAACTGAGGTCACAAGGCAAACTCTTTCCCTGAAAACTAGACAGACAGTTGAATACAGAGAAACACAAAAAACTGCTTAAGTCAGTAACTGGTAGGAATACTGAAGCAGGAATTGATGGAGACCCAGTATGGACTATCTTGAAAGGCAAAAAATCCTGAAGGGCCAGTCTCTGGGGAAAGCCCACACTTTGGTGAGTTTTATTTCCAGGAACCATAGCAGGTTCTCATGGTGAAGATGAGAACAACTCCCTAGCACTTCCAACAGGGAGAGTGAGAAAGTAACATTTTAAAATATGCCCAGGTTGCTCTTTTCTCCTTAATTAAGGCCTGCTCTCCAGAAAAATTACTTTACCAGAGGCTAATCTGACCAAGGGGAAGAGCAATCAGAAAACTTGAGCCCCTTTAGACTCCCTGTCTCATATAAAGGGAGAAAAATAAAGGCTAAGAAACTCTTCTCAAAGTCATAGCCCCTAGACTCAAATCCACTTAAAAAAAAAAAAAGGTGAAATTTAATCATGAGATTATAGAATGCTTCCCCTCCCCAATACCTTATCAGCACATCAACAGTGCTCCGGTATAGTGACTGTGGATTACAAGGGAGAGAACTGTAAGTAAGATACAGACTCTACTTTAAAAGGAGAATCTAAGGAAACCCAAACACAAGTGCAAACATTAAACACAGCATAACTCCTTGCTAGATAAACATTAAACTCACACTAAAGGTCTATTTACCTCAGTTCCTATTAACTGATACATGTCCAGCTTTTAACAAAAACTTATAAGGCATGCTAGGTGTTAAAACAAAACAAAACAAAAACCACAGACTTAAGATACAATATAAGCATCAGAGCCAGATTCAGACATGGCAGAGATTTTGGAATTATTATCCTGGGAATTTAAAATGATTATGGTTAATATGCTAAGGCTCTAATGAAAAAAGCTGTAATATGTAAGAAGAGAATGTAAGCAGAGAAATGAAGATACTAAGAATCAAAAGGAAATGCTAGAAATTAAAAAAAAAAACTAACAAATAAAGGATGCCTTTGATAAAATCATCAGTAGACAGCACATGGCAAAAGAAAGAACTGGTGAGCTTGAAGATATGTCAATAGAAACTTCCCAAACTGAAGAATATAGACAAAAAAGAATGAAAAAAAGGGAAACAGAACATCCAAGAACTGGGAGACAACTACAAGAGATGTAACATATGTGTACTGGGAATGGCAGAAAGAGGAAAGAGAGAAAAAAACAGAAGAAATATTTGAAATAAGAATGGCTGAGAATTTGCCAAAATTAATGACACACCAAACCACAGATCTAGGAAACTCAGAGAACATCAGGTAGGATAAATGTAAAAAACGACACTTACGCATATCATATTCAAACTGCTAAAAACCAAGGACAAAATATCTTGAAAGAAGACAGAGGGAAAAAAAAACACCTTACTGATAGAAGAACAAGGATAAGATTATACTGGATGTCTCTTGAGAAACCCTGCAAGCAAAGAGTAGAGTGAAATATTTATAAAGTATTGAAAGCAAAAGACTCACCAACCTAGAATTTTGTGCCCACAAACTGCCTTTCAAAAGTGAAGGAGAAATAAATACTTTCTCAAACAAACAAAAACTGAGTGCATTTGCACAGTAGACCTGCCTACAAGAAATGTTAAAAGAAGTTCTTTAGAGACAAGGAAAGTGGTAGAGGTCAAAAATTCAGCTCTATATAAAGAAAGGAAGGGTGTTAGAGAAGAAACAAATGGAGGTAAAACATTTTATACTTCTTATTCTTAACTGATTATAATAGAGGAATGTTTGTTCAAAATAATAGGAACAGGGCTTCCCTGGTGGCGCAGTGGTTGAGAGTCCGCCTGCCAATGCAGGGGACAGGGGTTCATGCCCCGGTCCAGGAAGATCCCACATGCTGCGGAGCAGCTAGGCCCGTGAGCCATGGCCGCTGAGCCTGCGCGTCCGGAGCCTGTGCTCCACAACGGGAGAGGCCACAACAGTGAGAGGCCCGTGTACCGCAAAAAAAAAAAATAATAAAATAATAATAATAATATTAGGAACAATGTATTTGGTGATTATAGCTTTTGGATAAGTAAAATGAATGAAAGCAATGGCATAACAGACACGAGGAAAGAAGAATACTCTGTTACAAGGTACCTAAAATATCCATGAAGCCATATATTATTGTTTGAAAGTGGACTTAGAGTAGCTGTAAATATATATTTCAAACTCTAGGACAACCATAAAAAATTTTCAAAGAAGTATAATTGGTATGGTAAGAGAGAGGAGAAAATGGAACCATATAAAGTACTCAATTAAAACCAAAAAAGCAGAATAACATGGGCAGATGAAAGAAACAAAAGCAAGTGAAGTAAATAGAAGACATTTACAAATACACGAGACATTAATATAACTGCATCAATAATCACTTTAAATATGACTGGTCTCAGTACACTAATTAAAAGACAAAGACTGGCAAAGTAAATAAAAAACAATGTGTGGTTAAATAAAAAGACAGAGATAGACTAAAAGTAAAGGGAAGGAAAAATATGTACCATGCTAACACTAATCAAAAGAAAGCTGGATTAATTACATTAATTTCAGAAAAAACAGACTTGAGAACAAGGATATTACGAGGGACATTATTCCATAACGGTAAGGAGGTCAATTCTTCACAAAGACAATTCTTAAGGTATGTAATCCTAACACAAGGTGCATCAAAACATGAGGCAAAATCTGATAGAATTGCAAGGAGAAATAGACAAATCCATCATTATACTTGGAGACTTCCACACACCTCTATCAGTAATTGACAGTTCCAGCAGGCAGAAAATCAGTAAGGATGTAGTTGAATTAAACAGCACCATCAATCAGTTGGATCTAATTGACATTTATATAATACTTCACCCAACAATAGCAGAAAATACATTTTTTTTCATGCTTACATGAACATTCACCAAGATTGACCACATTCTGGGATAGAAAACATACCTGAACAAATTTAAAATAGAAACTGTAAAAAGTATGCTTTAAGATCACAGTGGAATTAAACTAGAAATCTCTAACAAAAAGATAGCTGAAATATCCCCAAATATTTGGAGATCAAACAACAAACTTCTAAAATATTCTAACTAAATGAAAATGAAAATACAACTTATCAAAGTTTGTGGGCTATACCTAATGCAGTATACAAAGGGGAAGTTATAGCATTAAATGTATGTATTAGAAAAGACTATCTAAAATCAATAATCTAAGCTTCCATCTTAGGAAACTAGAGAAAGAAGAGCAGTGTAAACTCATAGCAAGCAAAAGAAAAGAAAGAATGAAAATCAGAGCAGAAATCAATTAAATGAAAACAGGGAATCAAGAGAGAAAATCAAAACCAAAAGCTGGAAGAGATAAACCTCTAGCCAGCTTAAAAAAGAAAAAATGAGAGAAAACACAAATTACTAATACCAGAAATAAGAGGGGAGCTCTAGCTACTGACCCCACAGATATTAAAAGGATAATAAAAGAATATTATAAATAACTTTATGCCACAAATTTGGTAACTTAGATGAAGTGGATCAATAAAAGACACAATCTGCCAAAACTCACACAAGGATTAGTAGATAACCTGAATAAGTCTGTAATTATTAAAGAAACTGAGTCAATAATTAATAACCTTCCAAAAAAAAAAAACAAAAAACAAAAAAACGCACTAAGCCAAGATGGTTTCACTGCTGAATTCTACCAAACATTTAAGGTAGAAATGATACCAATTCTCTATGATGCCTACAAGAAAATGGAAGCAGAGTGAATACTTCCTAATTCATTCTATGAGGCATTACCCTAGTATTAAACTCACACAAAGACAGAAAAACTACAGACTAGTATCTCTCATGAACATAGATGCAAAAATCATCAAGAAAAACATTCACAAATCAAAGCAAACAATGTATAAAAAGAACTATATACTAATGAAGAATGATGCACTTTTTCACTGTGGGCCCCCCTATCCTGCTCTACTCCTTTGCTGAGCCACTGAGGCCAATTGTGAGAGCACTGAATAAATACCTTGAGCAAAGCTGGGAAAAAATTTATTTATTTTATTTATTTATTCCAGGTATGGAAGGCTGGTTCAATATTCAAAAATTAGTTGATGTAATCCATTACATCAATAGCCTAAAGAAGAAAAATCATATGATTATACCAATAGATGTACAAAAAGCATTTGACAAAATCTAACACCCATGGCTTACTAGGAACTTGGCGAACAGCCCAATTAAAAAATGAATTAGGGGCTTCCCTGGTGGCGCACTGGTTGAGAATCTGCCTGCCAATGCAGGGGACACAGGTTCGAGCCCTGGTCTGGGAAGATCCCACATGCCACGGAGCAACTAGGCCCGTGCGCCACAACTACTGAGCCTGTGAGTCTGGAGCCTGTGCTCCACGACAAGAGAGGCCGCGATAGTGAGAGGCCCGCGCACCGTGATGAAGTGTGGTCCCTGCTCGCCGCAACTAGAGAAAGCCCTTGCCCAGAAACGAAGACCCAAAATAGCCAAAAAAAACCATAAAACAAAAAAAAACAAAAAACCGAAAAAAAATGAATTAAATCTAAATAGGCACCCCACCAAAGAAGATATACAGATGGTAAATAAGTATATGAAAAGATGCTCAACATCTTTTGTCCTTAAGGAAATACAAATTAAAACAGAGATACAGAATGGCTAAAATTGAAAAAACTGACAATATCAAATGCTGACGATGATGTGGAGCAAGAGGAACTCTCATTCATTGCTGGTGGGAATGCAAAATGGCAGAGCCACTTTGGAAAGCAGTATGACGGTACCTTACAATGCTAAACATAGGCTTACCATATGATCAAGCAATTGTAATCCTGAATATTTGCCCAAATTAGTTGAAAAAGTATGTCCACACAAAAACCTGCATACAAATGTTTATAGTGGCTTTATTTATAATTGTCCAAAACCAAAAGCTACCAAAATGTCCTTCTATAGTTGAATGGATAAGCAAACTGGTACATCCAAACAATGGAAGATCATTCAGCAATAAAAATAAGCTATCGAGCCACAAAAGACATGGAGGAACCTTAAACACATATTGCTTAGTGAAAGAAGCCAGTCTGAAAAGGCTACATACTATATGATTCCAACTATATGACACTCTGGAAAAGGAAAAACTATACAGAGATAGTTAAAAAAAAAAAGAAAAGAAAAGAAAAGAAAGAAAAAAATCAATGGTTAGCAGGGTTTAGGAAGGGAGGCAGTAGGGACAAATGAATAGGTGAAGCACAGCAGATTTTCAGGGTGGTAATAGTATTCTGTAAGATAATATAATGGTGGATGCATGATATCATGCATGGTCAAAATCCACAGAAGTTATAACACAAAGAGTGAATCCTAATGGAAACTATGGACTTAGTTAATAATAATGTATAAATACTACTCATCAATCATAACATATGTACCACACGAATTCAAGTGTTAATATTAGGAGAAACTGCACAGGGAAGAGGGAGTATATGAGAACTCTGCATTACTAGGTCAACATTTTTATAAATCTAAAACTGCTCTAAAAATTGTCTATTAAATTTTTTTGAAGAAATAAGATAAATATTACCACTCTACTATTATTTAACTGTCTATTTTATATTTTATTTTATTTTACTTTATCTTTTTTCTTCCTTCCTTCCCTCCTCCTTCCTCTCTCCCTCTCTCTCCCTCCTTCCCTCCCTCCCTCCTTTCTTTCTTTCTTTCTTTCTCTCTCTCCTCTCTCCCTCTCTCTCTCTCGCTTTCGCTCTCTCCCTCCCTCCCTCCCTCTCCCTCTCTCTCTTTCTTTCTTTCTTCTACCAATTATTTCTTTCTACTTTTTCTCCCTTTTATTCTGAGCCGTGTGGATGAAAGGCTCTTGGTGCTGCAGCCAGAAGTCTGTGCTGTGCCTCTGAGGTGGGAGAGCCAACTTCAGGACACTGGTCCACAAGAGACCTCCCAGCTCCACATAATATCAAACGGCGAAAATCTCCCAGAGATCTCCATCTCAACACCAGCACCCAGCTTCACTCAACGACCAGCAACCTACAGTGCTGGACACTCTATGCCAAACAACTAGCGAGACAGGAACACAACCCCACCCATTAGCAGAGAGGCTGCCTAAAATCATAGTAAGTCCACAGATACACCCAAATACACCAACAGACGTGGACTCGCCCACCAGAAAGACAAGATCCAGCCTCATCCACCAGAACACAGGCACTAGTCCCCTCCACCAGGAAGCCTACACAACCCACGGAACCAACCTTAGTCACTGGGGACAGACACCAAAAACAACGGGAACTACGAACCTGCAGCCTGCAAAAAGGAGACCCCAAATACAGTAAGATAAGCAAAATGAGAAGACAGAAAAACACACTGCAGATGAAGGAGCAAGATTAAAATCCACCAGACCTAACAAATGAGGAGGAAATAGGCAGTCTACCTGAAAAAGAATTCAGAATAATGATAGTACAGATGATCCAAAATCTTGGAAATAGAATAGACAAAATGCAAGAAACATTTAACAAGGACCTAGAAGAACTAAAGATGAAACAAGCAACGATGAATAACACAATAAATCAAATTAAAAATACTCTAGATGGGATCAATAGCAGAATAACTGAGGCAGAAGAACGGATAAGTGACCTGGAAGATAAAAGAGTAGAAATAACTACTGCAGAGCAGAATAAAGAAAAAAGAATGAAAAGAACTGAGGACAGTCTCAGAGACCTCTGGGACAACATTAAATACACCAACATTCGAATTATAGGGGTTCCAGAGAAGAAGAGAAAAAGAAAGGGACTGAGAAAATATTTGAAGATATTATAGTTGAAAACTTCCCTAATATGGGAAAGGAAATAGTTAATCAACTCCAGGAAGCACAGAGAGTCCCATACAGGATAAATCCAAGGAGAAATACGCCAAGACACATATTAATCAAACTGTCAAAAATTAAATACAAAGAAAACATATTAAAAGCAGCAAGGGAAAAACAACAAATAACACACAAGGGAATCCCCATAAGGTTAACAGCTGATCTTTCAGCAGAAACTCTGCAAGCCAGAAGGGACTGGCAGGACATATTTAAAGTGATGAAGCAGAAAAACCTGCAACCAAAATTACTCTACCCAGCAAGGATCTCATTCAGATTTGATGGAGAAATTAAAACCTTTAGCGACACGCAAAAGCTGAGAGAGTTCAGCACCAGCAAACCAGCTTCACAACAAATACTAAAGGAACTTCTCTAGGCAAGAAACACAAGAGAACGAAAAGACCTACAATAACGAACCCAAAACAATTAAGAAAATGGGAATAGGAACATACATATCGATAATTACCTTAAATGTAAATGGACTAAATGCTCCCACCAAAAGACACAGATTGGCTGAATGGATACAAAAACAAGACCCATCTATATGCTGTCTACAAAAGACCCACTTCAGACCTGGAGACACATACAGACTGAAAGTAAGGGGATGGAAAAAGATATTCCATGCAAATGGAAACCAAAAGAAAGCTGGAGTAGCAATTCTCATATCAGACAAAATAGACTTTAAAATAAAGACTATTAGAAGAGACAAAGAAGGATACTACATAATGATCAAGGGATCGATCCAAGAAGAAGATATAACAATTATAAATATTTATGCACCCAACATAGGAGCACCTCAATACATAAGGCAAATACTAACAGCCATAAAAGGGTTAGTAACACAATCAGAGTAGGGGACTTTAACACCCTACTTTCACCAATGGACAGATCATCCAAAATGCAAATAAATAAGGAAACACAAGCTTTAAATGATACATTAAACAAGATGGACTTAATTGATTTTTATAGGACATTCCAACCAAAAACAACGGAATACAAATTTTTCTCAAGGGCTCATGGAACATTCTCCAGGATAGATCACATCTTGGGTCACAAATCAAGCCTTGGTAAATTTAAGAAAATTGAAATTGTATCAAGTATCTTTTCCGACCACAACGCTACGAGACTATGTATGAATTACAGGAAATGATCTGTAAAAAATACATACACATGGAGGCTAAACAATACACTACTTAATAATGAAGTGATCACTGAAGAAATCAAAGAGGAAATCAAAAAGTACCTAGAAACAAATGACAATGGAGACACGACGACCCAATAACTATGGGATGCAGCAAAAGCAGTTCTAAGAGGTAAGTTTATAGCAATACAATCTTACCTTAAGAAACAGGAAACATCTCGAATAAACAACCTAACCTTGCACCTAAAGCAATTAGAGAGAGAAGAACAAAAAAACCCCAAAGTTAGCAGAAGAAATCATAAAAATCAGATCAGAAATAAATGAAAAACTAATGAAGGAAACGATAGCAAAGATCAATAACACTAAAAGCTGGTTCTTTGAGAAGATAAACCATTACCCAGACTCATCAAGAAAAGAAGGGAGAAGACTCAAATCAATAGAATTAGAAATGAAAAAGGAGAAGTAACAACTGACACTGCAGAAATACAAAAGATCATGAGTGATTACTACAAGCAACTCTATGCCAATAAAAAGGACAACCTGGAAGAAATGGACAAATTCTTAGAAATGCACAACCTGCCAAGACTGAATCAGGAAGAAATAGAAAATATGAACAGACCAATCACAAGCACTGAAATTGAAACTGTGATTAAAAATCTTCCAACAAACAAAAGCCCAGGAACAGATGGCTTCA
This sequence comes from Stenella coeruleoalba, assembly GCF_951394435.1. Taxonomy (NCBI): domain Eukaryota; kingdom Metazoa; phylum Chordata; class Mammalia; order Artiodactyla; family Delphinidae; genus Stenella; species Stenella coeruleoalba. The sequence continues at coordinate 66,109,510 of NC_137157.1, forward strand.
CAGGCGAATTCTATCAAACATTTAGAGAAGAGCTAACACCTATGCTTCTCACACTCTTCCAACATATAGCAGAGGGAGGAACACTCCCAAATTCCTTCTACGAGGCCACCATCACCTTAATACCAAAACCAGACAAGGATGTAACAAAAAAGGAAAACTGCAGGCCAATATCACTGATAAACACAGATGCAAAAATCCCCAACAAAATACTAGCAAACAGAATCCAACAGCACACTAAAAGGATCATACACCATGATCAAGTGGGGTTTATTCCAGGAATGCAAGGATTCTTCAATATACGCAAATCAGTCAACGTGATACACCATATTAACAAACTGAAGGAGAAAAACCATATGATCACCTCAATAGATGCAGAGAAAGCTTTTGTCAAAATTCAACACCCATTTATGATAAAAACCCTGCAGAAAGTAGGCCTAGAGGGAACTTTCCTCAACATAATAAGGGCCATATATGATAAACCTGCAGCCAACATCGTCCTCAATGGTGAAAAACTGAAAGCATTTCCACTAAGATCAGGAAGAAGACAAGGTTGCCCACTCTCACCACTCTTATTCAACATAGTTTTGGAAGTTTTAGCCACAGCAATCAGAGAAGAAAAGGAAATAAAAGGAATTCAAATCGGAAAAGAAGAAGTAAAGCTGTCACTGTTTGCAGATGACATGATACTATACATAGAGAATCCTAAAGATGCTACCAGAAAACTGCTAAAGCTAATCAATGAATTTGGTAAAGTAGCAGGATAAAAAATTAATGCACAGAAATCTCTGGCATTCCTATACACTAATAATTAAAAATCTGAAAGTGAAATCAAGAAAACACTCCCATTTACCATTGCAACAAAGAGAATAAAATATCTAGGAATAAACCTACCCAAGGAGACAAAAGACCTGTATGCAGAAAATTATAAGACACTGATGAAAGAAATTAAAGATGATACAAATAGATGGAGAGATATACCATGTTCTTGGATTGGAAGAATCAACATTGTGAAAATGACTGTACTACCCAAAGCAATCTACAGATTCAATGCAATCCCTATCAAACTACCACTGGCATTTTTCACAGAACTAGAACAAAAAATTTCACAATTTGTATGGAAACACAAAAGACCCCAAATATCCAAAGCAATCTTGAGAACAAAAAACGGAGCTGGAGGAATCAGGCTCCCTGACTTCAGACTATACTACAAAGCTACAGTAATCAAGACAGTATGGTACCAGCACAAAAACAGAAATATAGATCAATGGAACAGGATAGAAAGCCCAGAGATAAACCCACGCACATATGGTCACCTTATGTTTGATAAAGGAGGCAGGAATGTAGAGTGGAGAAAGGACAGCCTCTTCAATAAGTGGTGCTGGGAAAACTGGACAGCTACATGTAAAAGTATGAGACTAGATCACTCCCTAACACCATACACAAAAATTAGCTCAAAATGGATTAAAGACCTAAATGTAAGGCCAGAAACTATTAAAATCTTAGAGAAAAACATAGGCAAAACACTCTATGACATAAATCACAGCAAGATCTTTTTTGACCCACTTCCTGGAGAAATGGAAATAAAAACAACAATAAACAAATGGGACCTAATGAAACTTAAAAGCTTTTGCACAGCAAAGGAAACCATAAACAAGACGAAAAGACAACCCTCAGAATGGGAGAAAATATTTGCAAATGAAGCAACTGACAAAGGATTATTCTCCAAAATTTATAAGCAGTTCATGCAGCTCAATAACAAAAAAGCAAACAACCCAATCCAAAAATGGGCAGAAGACCTAAATAGACATTTCTCCAAAGAAGATATACAGATTGCCAACAAACACATGAAAGAATGCTCAACATCATTAATCATCAGAGAAATGCAAATCAAAACTACAATGAGATATCATCTCACACCAGTCAGAATGGCCATTATCAAACAATCTAGAAACAATAAATGCTGGAGAGGGTGTGGAGAAAAGGAACACTTGTGCACTGCTGGTGGGAATGTGAATTGATACAGCCACTATGGAGAATAGTATGGAGGTTCCTTAAAAAACTACAAACAGAACTACCATATGACCCAGCAATCCCACTACTGGGCATATACCCTGAGAGAACCATAATTCAAAAAGAGTCATGTACCAAAATGTTCATTGCAGCTCTATTTACAATAGCCAGGACATGGAAACAACCTAAGTGTCCATAAACAAATGAATGGATAAAGAAGATGTGGCACATATATACAATGGAATATTACTGAGCCATAAAAAGAAACGAAATTGAGCTATTTGTAATGAGGTGGATAGACCTAGAGGCTGTCATACAGAGTGAAGTAAGTCAGAAAGAGAAAGACAAATACCGTATGCTAACACATATATATGGAATTTAAGGGGAAAAAAATGTCATGAAGAACCTAGGGGTAAGACAGGAATAAAGACACAGACCTACTAGAGAATCGACTTGAGGATATGGGGCGGGGGAAGGGTAAGCTGTGACAAAGCGAGAGAGTGGCATGGACATATATACACTACCAAACGTAAGGTAGATAGCTAGTGGGAAGCAGTCGCATAGCACAGGGAGATCAGCTCGGTGCTTTGTGACCGCCTGGAGGGTTGGGATAGGGAGGGTGGGAGGGAGGGAGACGCAAGAGGGAACAGATATGGGAACATATGTATATGTATAACTGATTCACTGTGTTATGAAGCAGAAAATAACACACCATTGTAAAGCAATTATACTCCAATAAAGATGTAAAAAAAAATGGGCAGAAGACATATATAGACTTTTCTCTGAAGAAGAAATACAGTTGACTAATAGGCACATGAAAGGATGCTCAATATCACTAATTAGTAGAGAAATGGAAGCCAAAACTACAATGAGGTATCACCTCATACCAGTCAGAATGGTCATCATCAAAAAGTCTACAAATAACAAATGCTTGAGAGGGTGTGGAGAAAAAGGAACACCCCTAACTGTTGGTTGGAATGTAAATTGGTGTAGCCACTATGGAGAACAGTACGGAGCTTCCTTAAAAAACTAAAAACTAAACATAGAGTTACCATAAGACCCTGCAATCCCACTCCCTGGCATATATTTGGAGAGAACTCTAATTTGAAAAGATACATGCACTTCAATGTTCATAGCAGAACTATTCACAATAGCCAAAACATGGAAACAACCTAAATGTCCATTGTCAGATGAATGGATAAATAAGATGTGGTATATATATATATATTTATTTATTTACATATTTATATATATATATATATATATACACACACACACACACACACATACATACAATGGAATATTACTCAGGCAAAAATGAATGAAGTAATGCCATTTGTAGCAACATGGATGGCCCTAAAGATTATCATACTAAGTGAAGTAAGTCAGACAGAGAAAGACAACTATCATACGATATCACCTATATGTGGAATCTAAACAAATTATACTAATGAACTTATTTACAAAACAGAAACAGATTCAACAGACACAGAAAACAAATTTACAGTTACCAAAGTGGGGTAGTGAGGGATAAATTAGGAGCTTGGGATTAACAGATAAACACTACATTAAATAAAATAGATAAATAACAAGGTCCTACTTTATAGCACAGGGAACTATGTTCAGTATCTTGTAATAACCAGTAATGGAAAAAAATCTGAAAAAAACATATATATAATTGAATCACTTTGCTGTATACCAGAAACAAACACAACATTGTAAATGAACTATTTTTCAATTAAAATAAATAAATAAGTAAATAAAATGCAGTATCATTCAATTAGTTTGCAAGTACAACAGGCTGTTTAACAGCTCCATTTCAATAGCAATGAAACATTAGCATAATTATGCATGAAATTAAAAAGATGAATTTCATGATTTCAAGAGTATTTCTTCCATCTAGGTCTAAGTATTTTTTAATCTTTCTTTACTCTGACAGTCATTAAAATTAAATCTCAAAATAAACTGAACCTAGTACTGCTTCATCACATTGTATTGAACTAAGATTAAAAAAAAAAATGAAGCCTATTCAATTACATTGTTCTTATTTAAAGTGTGACTAATAATGATGAGTTTTTAGTAAGAGCAAATATGTTATAAACACAATAATATACATTTTAAAGTCATTTATAATGTTTGTGCCATTTTAAATGATTTTTTTTTTTTTTTTTTTTTTTGCGGTACGCGGGCCTCTCACTGTTGTGGCCTCTCCCGTTGCGGAGCACAGGCTCCAGATGTGCAGGCTCAGTGGCCATGGCTCACGGACCCAGCCCGCTCTGCGGCATGTGGGATCTTCCCGGACCGGGGCACGAGCCCGTGTCCCCTGCGTTGGCAGGCGGGCTCTCAACCACTATGCCACCAGGGAAGCCCTAAATGATACTCTTTTATTTGCTGGTTTGTGCATGTTTTATGATGCATATGTCAAATTAGTATAACAATACATTGTGACATTATAAACAAGTGTACATGCAATGGGGCTACACCCTCACAACATTTTTAGGACAGGGATTAAAAACAAAAAAGAAAGAAGATAAATTTTACCACTCTACTATTATATAACTGTTCTGGAAACATTAGATATTATAATTGGATGAGAGGACAAACTACGAGGCATAAATACAGAAAACAACCACCAGTTAAAAATACAGTAGAAGTTAAGATCATTTATGGTTAACAAGAAAAAAGAACTATAACTAGCAATAAACTCAATAAAGTTGCAGGATTTATGTGAAGAAAATGTTAAAGCTCTACTGGGGTGAAAAAGACTATAATACCATGGGATGATACTGTTTTCTTATAAGGAAAAAATCAATACTGGAAAAATAGTCACTACCTAAAAACAAACAAAAATACCTATTCACTAAAAGGAATTAAAATGAAAATCCCAACATGCTTTCCTGGGGGAATCTCTGGAAACATTCTAAAGTTCATTTGAAAGGATAAATATCTGTGCAGGTATCAAGTCTGATTTATACATCACTCTAATTTCAAAACCTAACACAGTGCCTGGTGCAAGGTAAGTGCTTGAAACAATAATGAGAAACACTGAAAAACAAAATTAGGAGGTGGAACTTGCCATCCAACATCAAAACTGAAAGTGACAGTATGATAAGGACAGAGACCACTCGGATAACAAGTGATTCAGAAACAGAAAAAGCATACAGAAATTTAGTACATATTGAGGGTAGCCATTCGAATGCCTAAAGAAAAAATGCACTCATCAATATGTTAGTCATTTGGAAAACAATAGTTAGATTCACAGTTCACTTTATACATGAAACTAAATTACAGATGGATCAAAAAAATATTACAGTGCAGAAGGCAACAAAATGTGTATTTTATGATCTAAGCATTGAGAAGGTCTTTCTAAACATGAAATAAAAACCATTAGTTTTTCTAGTCTGTCCACTGAAAAGTCCTAGAAGCAATAACCAACTTAAAAGCAATGGGTACTCCCTGAAGCCTAGACTAAATATCATTTCCCATTAAAAGACACCAGACGTCCTTGGAGAAACAGTTGATTCCCCATATGGGGCAGGAGATATACAAGTTAAGTCTGGAACATTCCATCTAACAGAGAGCAAGGAAGCTATCAAAGACATATTAAGATCATAACCAGCTTGAAGAGGCTTTCACTGGCCAAAGATGGGACAAGTTGAACACTAAGAAGGATATAACAACTGCAATGCACTGAAATACCTCAAATATGTTTATGTTTATAAGTTCGTTCCCAATGATACTAAAATCAAAAGCAAATTAAAAAATAGAAAACCTAACCTCATAGTCAGCTTTCTGCAGTGTTAGTAAACAACTCATTATTTTGAAAATTGGTAAATAAGAGAAATAATAATCTCTCTAGCCTTTTCTCTAGAAACTATTCCTTAGAGAAATCAGAGTTGATAAAAAGGAAAGTTTTACATTTTATAAACAATAAAATAATGTATCTAGGCCATAATTTTCAATGGCTGTTTACATCACAAAAAGAGACACAAGATAGTACCTATCGCCTGATGGAAGTACACAATGCCATTTCTAAAACACTCTTCATAAAAATCAAACTGGAATCTGATCAAACATCTGGACCTAACTACTAACTTACAGAAAATTCAAGGTCAGAGTAACATGCTACACAATAGCAGCAAAATCAGACTGTGACGCTCTACAGGACAAATGACCTGCTTTTATCAACAAAAAACTGCGAGGAAAAAAACTGAGAGATGGAGGGGTAATCTACAGATTAAAAGAGACTTAAAAGACTTCAACCAGAGTCAATGTTTGAATCTTGGATTCCAGTTCAAACTCTAAGTAAACAGAAGACAAGCGGAGAAATGTAAACACTGACTGGCTATCTGAAGAACTCATAATATTGAAGAAATTAATGTTATTTTTCTGCAGGGGTATAACTTATGGTTAAAGAGTAGGGTCCTCAATTTTTAGAGATACATGCCTGCAGATTAAAAAAGAAATTACTAATACGTGTGATGTAAGGGTGAATGGCGCATTTCACAACAATATATCAGTGAAGGAAATAATTTTAGTTCTGAATCTGATTGCAACAAGGAAGATTCTTCATTACTATTTTTGATCAGATATTAAAGAAATCAGAGCATAGCTATCTAGGGACAATAGCTACGACATGGATTACTCCACTTGGAATTGAAACTAAAACTGAATAGTTATCCCTTGGTATCCATTGCGGATTGGTTCCAGGTCCCCCTTACATACCAAAATCTGCAGATGCTCAAGTCCTTTATATAAAATGGCAAAGTATTTGCATATAACCGAAGCATATACTCCCATATACTTTAAATCATTTACAGATTACTTATAATACCTAATACAATGCAAATGCTACGTAAATAGCTGTCAGCACACGGCAAATTCAAGTTTTGCTTTTTCAAATTTTCTGGAATTTTGGGGGGAGAATTTTTGATTCATGTTCGGTGGAACCCTCAGATGCAGATATGAAGGGTCAACTGTAATAAAAGCCTTTACTCTCCTCACATCCTTATGCTCTTGGTATCCTAAGCTTCTCATAGTTCCCTGGGCATAACTAGCTCCTTCTATAATTCCCTGCACTTGCTATGCTGACTGGAATTATTTTTGCAGGACAAATTCCTACTCATTCTTTAACAACCAACTCAAAAGAAATGTCTATAGCAAAACTTCTCTAACCACCCTGGCATTATATTAACTGTCCATTATGCTGCCAGTAACGCTGTAAGACTATCTTTGTACAGTACTTATTTAAACTGTAATTTATTTGTTTTTTGGATCTGCTTCCCTAAAAGCTCAGAGTGATCTTTTATCTCTACCTCCTAGCACATGAACCCTTCTAAAAGGGTGCTCAGTAAGTATCTGCAGAATCAAACTGAACTTATTTACCGAACGCAGTATCTAGAAAGACTTTAAAAATTGATAAGGTCTAAGAAGTCTTGTTGAGTCTTTTCCAGAAAAGACTTAAAAAGAAGAGGTAGATCATCAAGTTTTGTAACACTAATCCTACTAGCAAGATGGGAAACTGCTGTGCATTTAGGTTCATTAACTCTTCCAGCAAATTTTTTTTTTCTTGAAATACTCTAACACTTCATCTAAAGAAGCTATTCTGAAACTTTTTAGTCAACTAACAGCATTAACTGACTACCTACTCCATCAGCTACTATTTTGCAATGGAAAAACAAAAAACAAAATCTAAAAAAAAAAAGTAAAGAATTTGACATCAGTGAAAAAAGTTTCAAATTAACTTACAACATAAACTTAAAAAAAAATGGTCAAATTAAATAAATGAAAGAAATAGAACCTAAAGCACTAATTTTAAACAAGTTTTTTGACAGATTTTTACACTATGACCTAGATATGCATACTTATATACACATATAACTGAAAACAATACTTACCCTTACCAACATAATGGAATCTGATATATTTTATTCACTTTTTTACTGAAAAGAAAAACAAGCAAAACCCTCCTGGTAGACTTGCCAAAATGATTTCATGACCCCGCTGCTGGGTTGAGATTTAAAGTTTGATAAACACTGTCCAAAGAAATTTTGCATACTATTAATAATCCCTAGGCTACACAATCCTACAGCCACAATCCTACAACAAAGGACAGCCACAATCCTACAACAAATCTATATATGAAATCTGTCTATATCATAAAAATTATGAATAGCAAATACAATTTTCAAAAGGATGAGGCAATTTCTGCTATAGTTAGGAAAAGTAAAATGGCATCTTTGATATCTAAAAAAATGAAGGATATTATGTCTATTAAGACAAGTGCCTTAGTCCTAGAGCTCTAAAAAAGTGACAAGGCAAAGGTTCTTAGCTGAGTACTGTTACAGGAACTGAGGTTTTAGTTTAAACAATATTATTCTCAAGTTCAATATTATTCACAAGTTTTCCTTTAAGTCTAAGAAAGCCTTGTTTAAGAAATTCAATTCCACTTATTGTTCATCTTAGTTATTAAACTGTGAGATAATATGGTTTTTAAAATTTTCATGGGGTGTCCATCTTAAACTCAAATTTAAGACAAATCATTCTTCAATAAGAGATTATCTTTAAGTTTCTGTTATATAGGAATTCTATGACTACCACTACAAGTCACTTTAAAAAACCTATCTCTTTTCATAGGCAAATATAAAATCAAATTCTTAGCTGATTTTCTTTTGTTAAAAACTAATACTGAAATATTCTCTAATAACTACCATAAGGCAATGAAGCTCTTTCCACCATTTATATAAATTTCTTGGCTTAGGTACCACTGGATCTACATAAATATCACTTCTAACATAAAATATTTTTGCTGAAAAGTTAGTGGTTTCAAAAGAAAATTCTCATGAAACTAGAGATGACAGGAATTTAAATACAAAGGCATTCCAGAATAAAGAGCATTTACATATATCAAATAGAACTGCCATTTACTTTTTACAAGATTGCCACAGACACATGAAGTTGTGCCCAGGTTTTCTCACTGGATCTCCATGTTGACTAGATGCACTGAATGGAGAAGGCTGAGAACTGTTAGGCTGGCTCTGTACTTGAACAGCTGGTGAAGGTGTCATAGGAGTGTTCTGTGAAAAAGCACAACCACACAGTTTGTGAAATGACACTGAAAAACATTCATATCTTATAGCATAGGCTTAAGAATTTGATTACATTGATAGTTATGCACTTCCAACATATAAAATTTATATTTGTAATTTTAATGATTACCTTTTAGAAACTCTTTTAAGAGATAACTAATTTTAGAAATATGTTTAGGAAGTCAAATTCATTTCATATGAATTAGAGCAAGATTGCATTGTTGTTACTATCACAGAATATACATTATTTAGAATTAAGATTTTTTAAATTAATAAAATTGGGTAGAAACACAATTATAGATTAAAAAGAGAAATTTATTATAAATTCACCCATTTGATTTACTTACATATATTCTTCACAAAAAAATCAACTGCAAATTATTTCTTCTTTGTATAATATTTCCTTTAAGATTTTAATGAATATAAAACAATATATAGTAAAAAGCAAAGGGAATTTCAGATGTTAAAAATGACATAACCATATAAGTAAAATGTTGTAAATATTACTTTGCAGCAAAAGCTATTTTAACTAACAACTTTAGTCTTTAAAGTTGCTCGGTTATAAGTTTTGATGGATAATACAAGGATTCTAATTGTATGCGTAAGTCTTTTTAATATAAGCTACATTTTTTTCTCTTCTATATCCCATCCTTTCTCTCTGAAAAACACATAATAATTATAATGTAGCTTAAAACAATTTGAGGCAATATATTTTCTTTGAAGTTTAATTCAGATTTCACTCATAACATACATACCACAAAGGAAAAAATACTAAATTTCTCACAGAAATGGTAGCACATCATTTTCAAAACATTGTTTAAAGGTAATACATTTAAACTTTGGGAAAATATTAAATATATTTGTTTATTTATAAGGTAATATTGGAAATAGTGGAGCAAAATTAAGTTAAAAATTGCTGAAAACCTCTTACTGAAAGTCATAATAATTTTTTAAAAATAGACAAAACACAACACATAAGGCCACAGCATAAAAATGAATAAATGAAGAGAATAAAATGCCAAAAGAAAAGGTTCTTAGAAATGTGAAGTCATAAGAACTTCTGAGTTCCAAGTTCTAAGAAAAAAAAAAAATCTACTTTGGGATGTGATTGAAGTTATTTCTCTAATAGGGTCCCACTCTTACTATTTTATCATGTTGTTAGTGAGAAAACATATACATGCATGAAAAACATGCATTTTAGGGCAGTACAGATATCATGGGTAGGATGTGGACTTTCCAGCTTGACAGATCAGGACTCAGAATTTCAATCTACCTTTTAACTAGCTATGTGACCCTGGGCAAACTACTTAACCTCTCTGATCCTTAATTCCCTCATCTATAAAGTGTAAATAATAAAATCTAACTTTTGGGATGGTGGGAAGACGAGAGAAACGATACGTGAAGAGCCTGGCTCTGATTCTCAGTAAATGCCAATTGTTACAATTATTATTTATGCTAATAGAAAAGTCCAGAGGGAAACCATATTTTGGAGGAAAGATGATGAGTTCACTTTGGAGACAGGGACAGATCAATAAGTGCAATTATCTATCAACAGAAGTTAAAGCTGGGAACATGGATTGACAATCATTCACCTGTGGATTCTTAAAGCCATATAAACTAAGAGTAAGAAAGCAGAACTGGGGGTTTTGGGGGTGGGGGTGGGGAGAGAAGAGGATCAGAGAGAAAGGAAGGGAAGATAACATTAGAATCAATCTATTTACAACAACAACAGCAAAAAATTAGTCAAACTATTTCCTTGAAATGAAAATACTGCATAAAAAATTCCAGGAAACTCTAATAAATAGGAGTAGCCAAAAGGATCAGTTTGAGCCAAATACAAATACTGACACAAATATAATCCCAGAATTTTATCTAAAGGGTAAATTTGTCAGAGCTACCAAATTCCTTCATAATGAACTTTCTGGTCCCCTACACTATTACCATTTACATTTGGTATTTTATTGACTCTCCTGTCATATATTTGTAAATTAAGCTTATTTTTGTTTTTATAAGTGCTAACAAAGCTTTATCCTATTTTTTCTTCTTCAATGTAGAACTCTTACTGGTCTCATACAGAAAAGTTAAATAACAGGGAATCATAGGGTATTTTAGCTCCAATTGTTAATGATTAATGAGGGATGTGGCAAGGATAACTGCAGTTAATCCAAGCTGTTAAATTAAGAAGGAATAAAAGACATATTAACCAAATGCAATGTGCAGAAAACTTGTAGATCCTAATTCAAACAAAATGTTTAAGAAACACATTTTTAAAGACAACTAGGGAACACTGAGCATGAACTGGGTGTCATATAATATTAAACTACTATTATCCATATAATGTGTATATATATATATATTTAAAAGTATTTATAAATATATACTAAAGTATTCATTGGTGAAATGAAATAATGTTTGGGATTTACTTTACTTCAGGGAAAAAAATGGTGGTGGGGAAGAGATGAAACTAGAAAGGCAAAATGGTGACAATATCTAAAGCTGGGTGAAGGATACATGGAGGCTTATTGGCTCTACTTTTCTGTATGTTTAAACATTTTCACAGTAAAAAACAAGAAACAACAAAAAAAAATAAAGAGAGATAAATATATCAATGAAACAAAAAGAAGTACAGTACTTATAAAAGGTACCAAATGAGAAATTCCAAGACTCATATTTTCTTTGACTAAAGGAGTGTTTTTAGGTTTCCTCCTATAATAAAAAATTACACATTTCTTTCAACAAAACTAATTTTTAAATAGGTTGTTTATATGTTTTTCCAAGTACTACTTAATTACGTTTTAAGAACTAGGTCTTTTACATAAGATGCAAAATATATTTCTTTTAGGATGTAAAAGGGCCCGATCATTAACCATAACCCTAACTCAAATGTGAATGTAAAAGTAGGTCTCAAAATCATGTTTTTGGAATGATCACTCTTCAGCAATATTCTTTACCATTGCTCTACTCTATTGAGGTAGAACTAATTTTTCATATTATAGTACCTCTCCAGTAGTGTGTGACCAGAAAAGTAAAATTACACAAAGAATATGAAATAATTCTGATTCCTTTTGTAATGTAAAATTATCTAAAAATGTTAATGTAGCAGTTTTATTTTTGGCAAAGATATTTCTTTTTGTTAGAATAAGAAATTGTAATCTTGCCTTTATCATCTTTTCAAGAATAAACTACGGCTGAAAAGTCTAGACTGTACTGATGATACTTTCTGATATATGACGGGATTTGAAGTTCTTAAATGTTTACTTTCTTATTAATATTAAGCTTTTAAAAAACCTTAGAATAAGACTAAAATTTAAACATTCAAACTGTGTTAGAAAAACTACAAAGTCATAATTTATTTTTCTCAAAATAAATTATTTACTAAGTAGTAATGAAATACTGTGTTCAATTCTAGCTACACATTTTGAAAGCCACTTAGAAAGTGGAACCGGTTGAGGTAAACAGGATGATGAATAAACCAGACACTATAACACCTAAGGTCTAACTGAAATGAATAGGAAAATACACTCTAAAGAAGAGGTGAGTAAGGAGAGATACTTTTAAATGCTTGTAAGGAAAAAGAATTAGATTTACTCTAAATGTGATATAAAAGAGATTACATTTAGTCTAAATGTAGTACAGATCTTTAGAGAACAGAATTAAGACAATAACAGAAATCACTGGAAAAGAGGTCTCTGTGAGCGTGGGAGAGTTCATTCAACTCTTAAAAATGAGGGTTATGGACAAGATAATATCTAAGGCTCTTTCTGCTCTAATATTCCCTTATTTTCCTAAACTATCCAGTTTTTTTCCTCTTATTAAGTATAACTAGATAATATATACATACCAAGCCTGTCTTATAAGAACACATTGAAATGTAAACAAAAAAATACGTTTAGTGGTAATGACTTTAGTTATTACAGTGTACTACTAGTCTACTAATCTAAGCAGTAATACTCTTTGAAAAAAAAACACATTAAAATGACATTCTTGTGACTCTTGCTAAAATGATTTTCTATGGCTATGACTAAACACTGCCCCCTTGAGGCTGCAGGTATGCTTTCTGATGGGTTGAGTAACTTTTCAAACGCTTTATCAAAGAAAGAAAGGGACCAGGAAGATACCCATATTCAGTGTTGGCACTATGTCAGAAAGGATTCATGTATGAAGGACAGGAAACTGAGGAGCAGCATCTATAAAATGCCTTAAATAAGTACATCCTTAAGTAAACTATCTTTATATACAAGAATTAGGTATGGCATCAGATCATGGGATGAACAGATACAGATATACTCAACATGTGTTTTACATGCTCCTGAAAAAGACAAGTCTTTAGGTAAGTATTTATAACTAATTTTCTTTCATTTTTATTATTTTACATGCCAATCTAATACTATGCCTCCAGCAGATACAAATTCATGAATAGTGGAAGAGAGTATGACTTTCAGAAACGGTACCCATATTGCACTCTAACTTGCAGATGTAACAGATTGAAAAAAAAATAGTTACAAATAAAGAAATGTGCCTTGAAGTACAATTTATTTTGTATTTATATAACCTACCCAGCTAAATACTACTTAAAAACAAAATCTATGGCTATATTACTTTCAGATATCTTTCTCCTTTATTTGTTGCTAGCTTTTTTTCTGTAATGAAATTAATACAGCTGATTAATGGGAGTGAGAAGGAACAAAACTGAGCAAAGAAAAATTAAGTAACAATGGTATTAGGAAGGATTACCCATTGGCCATTCTCAGCAGGGACGTTTCCCTGCAGTCTTTCCAGCTCTGAGCATTCTGCAAAAGTCTGGAAGTCCCTTCTTGGGGTAAAGGTGCCTCCTTAACATCCCCAGACCCCTTAAAATGGTGGAAATAACAAGGTATGGCTAAAAAAAAAAAATCACATTTAAATTCCTCTATTTCATTTACCCCTTTAAAGTACCAATTCAAATAGTGAATAAAATGGTGTTAAACCAAGGCCTAAAATGCAACTTTGAGAGTATATAAAGAAATTTAAAGACCCTGGGCAACAATGGAAATGGCCTTTTATTAGCAGGCTCTTGAGAAGGCCCAACAGCCTCCCTTCAAAGGAAACTTATGATTCCATCTTGAACAGTTGATAATTTTTTAGCCTTTATAGGTACCTTATCTTATATAAAAAGATAAAATATACCTGCACCATTACTGAGTGCCAGACCGTGTAGCAGGCACTGTGCTAAGAGTTATACATACACATCCTGTTTTTTTGTTTCTCATTCTCACAGACACCATTATGTTATGTCTCTTTTTCCTTGCAAAGTTATAAATTTCTACATGCCAACCAAATACCAACTTTAGACCGTAGCTATTTTAAATAAACTACATTCCTGGAGAGAATACATAAAAGGTTTATACACATTTTTCAGATTAGGAATAAAATATATTAATTTTATGGCTTGAGTTAGATGTATGCATGTCCAATATGTTAAATTCTAGCATTAATATCCTAAAATTATCATTCGGTGGTACTCACATCCTATAACCTAGTAGTTAAAATAATCAATATGTTACATATAAAAGGGGTATCTAGGACTTTACAAAGAAATCTTTTAGAATAGTGGAGAAATGGGTTAATAGCATGAGTTTTGATTTCAGACACACACCCAGGTTTCAGTCCTAGTACTACCTCATATTAGCTGGTAACCGTGGGCGAGTTATTTAGCATTGGAGGGCCTCATCTTTAAAATGAAATTAAAATTTTTACCTAATAGACTTTCTTTGAGGATCAAATAACAAAATGCTTTATTGCAATCCCAACACAGGTCCTAGTCTTAGCCAGTATTGTTGTTCGTTTTATGTTATTTAGGTATCATTATTGAATATAACCACACTGGAAGGTTGACACAAAAAATGAGGGTAGATGAAACAATTCCATAGTAATAGAGGTTTTCTCTAATTTGGCTTGGTCTACTATAACTCTTTGGGATTATAAAGGAATCTAAAAGGAAAAAAGGTCAAACACATAATCAAGATGAATTGGGAAATTATTAAATATAAAATTAAAACAATGTGTTGAATGCTTACTATATGTTAAACACTTCATTACTAAAAAAAACTTTTTTAGTGTGCTTAATAAATGAAAAACTCAACTTGTAAAAGTTTGAGTAAAAATGATTTAGTATTTTCCACCAAAACTCCTTATTAATTATTGCCATGTAAATAATATCCACTAAAGAATACTCAACCTATTTAGGTAGCTTGAAATAGATCTAAGCAATACTAACATATGAATTAAAAACCTCATTCTGCCCCCAGAGCAGCTTTATCCATTCACATGAAGAAAGACGCATATTAGTGAATGACATGCTCTGAAGCAAGGGATTCTTCGTTTTTTCATCTTCCATTTTGCTCCCCCACCACCACCCCTGCTTTGCCATCTAGATTTGGTACCAATACCAACAATCTGCTGTTATCATCATAAGCACAGAGAAGAAACCCAAGCCAGAAGAATGCTAGAACAGTTGGCAACAGTCACAGAAGGTTCTGGCTATGTAGTAATTAGGAAAGAGAGAATGAAGAAGTAGTAATCCAGGAAATAGCATACAAGATTGTCCTTAAAATCTTTACAGGCTGATTGGACCCTCAATTCAGTAGCACTGATTCAAGAAAACACTTTTATTCACTAAGGCATGCAGAGACAGGATAGTATATATTAAAAAGGGAATAGCAGAAACATGACAGTAGAGCAAAGGAATAAGAGACACAAAATTTAAAATACTGGAATAGCTGAAACAAATTGAAATTATAAGAAATAAACCTTTTTAAAGAATAAAGGCAACTAATTCAATACATAGATATAATAAGAACACACTTGATAAAATTCTTATGGAATTCATCTTTTTTACAGAAGTACTGTGAAAGGAGGCACAAAAATACACTCGTGTCAAAATCAAATACAGAAATCCCTTTTTGGAGAACCCTTAGCAACCCCGCACCCCCCTAACATAGGAGACTAAGTTACGTTTTAAAAATTCCCCCAAAGACGTTAGATTAGAAGTGCTTCTCTTGCTTGGCTCTACAAAATTACTAATTTGGGTCTATAACAAAATAGAAAGATGCTTTAAACCATGTGCTAAAGTTAACAACTGAAAACTGTTTAATATTATAAAAAGCAGAGAAAAATAAAAGAGCACAACAGCTTAAGTACATTGATGAGCCGACCCAATTAACTTTTCACGGTAAAACATGGAAAAACAGTGCATTTCCCCCTCAAATCATATTAACACATCAGGATTTCTGTAAGAGAAATGTGATACGAGAATGACTCACCTGTGGGACCACATTCTGTACGTAGGTTGATGGGTGCTGCTGCTTTTGCTGAACAGCACTTTCTATTGCTACTTTAGCTACAGTGCTTGGATCTGCTCCTGCTGGCACGGCAACCATTGTTGCACTGCAGCCAGCATTGTTGGGGTCACTGATTGTAACAATTCTAACTCCCACTTTATTTGGAATTCCTGTGACTGTTTCCCTATCATTATCCTCTGCTGGCCTCTTCACAGTTTTGCATTCTGCTGTGCCATTTGTAGACCGAACGTCAGATGACAGGGCAGGAAAATGGGACACTCTTGATCCTGAGTGGGGAACGGCTATGATTTGATGCCCCTGTATAACAGAGGTTGTAGAATGTGGTGAGACAACTACACTTGGGCGTTGCTGAGGCACATCTGAATTCAAACTTGAAGCTAGAGGTCCATTAGGCAAATCAGTACCACTAAATTGCTGTGTTGCCACATTTGAAGCCTCCTGTATACTGCTCACAGATGGCGAACCACCCAAAGTTAATACAGGTCCATTAGAAATTCTTTCTAGTTGATCACCTTTGGCAGTATCTTGCTGAGTGGCATCGAAAGTCCCTTGTGGTTCCACTGGAGATATCTCACCATTTCCTACATGATTGGAAGTTTTGTGATTTGGAATGTTTTTGCTTAAATGAGAACCATCTCCTTTATCAAAATCACAGATTCCATTAACTAGAGGTTTTTTCAAATCACTTTTAATATCCTGCATGTCCATTTGTTCTGAGTTCTGTTTTCCAGATGCTCCATTCTCACCTAATTCTAATGATGGCCCATTACTGATTAGTGAGCACTGATTAGCCTCACTTTGAATTTTCCCTGAGTTTGAAGGAGGTAGACTTGAGTCACTGTACTTTCTCCCATTTAAAAGACTTCCCACCTGCATTTCATTTTCCTTCGTATCCCCATTGCTGGTGTTCGTGGTTCCTCGTCTGCAGGATGGGTTCTCCATGACTTCAATTTTACGTTCATGAACGTGTAAACCTGTTGCTTCTTTTGCTTCCTCTTCCTTTTGGCAAATTATTTTATCACCTTTGAATGGGGGAGTAGCAGTAGTACAAGATGATTGTCCAGCTGGAGATGCTTGAGAGGCTGGAAGCGTTTGCACCTGAAGTCCAACTCCTGCCTGGGTCCCGCTCATGGTAATTCCTGCTGGAGCAATGAGCTGAGTTGCATTTCCCTGACTCACAGTTGCAGTTGCAAAACTTGTATTTGGCACAACTGTTATAGTTACCTGGTTGCCAGAAGTCCCTTGGAAAATGGTTGCTGGGCTATTTGAGATCAGCGGACCTGGCAATATTTGTAAGTTCGAGATGGGCACGGTTTGCACTCCCCCTGTGGGTGGCATCGCACTTTGGACCAACTGAACATTTTGCTGCCCAACCAATAGCTGCTGAGCTGGAGTTTGCCCCTGCACTCCAAAACCTGCTGCTTGATTATTGGCCACCTGGTATACCACCTGAGGGCTAGGAGCTCTTGCATTATTAGGGGGAGGAATCTGTGGAGCTGGGAGAATAAGCTTACCACCCGGAGTTGAAGGACCACGCTTTGGAAGCAGCAACTGTTTTATCAGACTCGACTCACCAGAAGCAGGCTGACCAACTCCTGCATTTGTTTGCTGTGGTTGAACCTGCATTTGTACTTGTTGTGGCTGCTGAACTTGTACTTGTACCTGTTGTGGTGGGGGTGCTGGTGAATGCTGCTGCTGTTGCTGCCTTTTCACAGATAGCATTTGACTGACAGTAGGAGGTGGTCCCTGTGACTGAGGGGTGGAAGAAGATGACACGGCAGAAGGGACCTGGCTATTAGTAGCTGGGACAGGTGATGGTGAGGAAGATGGAGTAATGTTTGGTTGTCCAGCTAGCTGAACTGCCTGACCAGCCGGAAGAGCTGCTGGATTAGCAAGAACAATTTGGTGAATGGCTGGTGCGTAAGTTTGACCTTGTTGAGCTGGCTGACTTACAATCACTACGCTTTGTTGGGTTGGCTGCTGTGGTTGTTGAATAGGCTGTTGGACCACCGTTGATGAAACTTGCTGAGAAGGGAGAGGTTTGGGTGCAATGTTCTGAAACCCTACCCTTGAGGGCTGTGGACTCGGGACACCAGCAATGGTAACCATTTGTCCTGTAGCTACCTGAAAATTCTGTACTGAAGTTGCCGAGACAATGTTGGACGCAGAAGTCGTTACGTACTGTGGGGGTGCTATGAGAACAGTGTCCTGTGGCTGACCGCCAGCTGACGTCTGCTGAGACGAAGTCTGCACGGGTTGGGGCGATGTGGTGATTAACTGTTGACCCTGTGAAACTGCAGAAGTACATGCTGGCATGTTCTGTACTCTGCCAAATATATGACTCTGTGGGACACCTTGTTGAATTACCGTAACAGGAGTGCCGGAAGGTATCTGTCCCGGTACCACTGTGTGCAATGGAGACTGTTGTGGAATTACAGATGGATGGTGAAGCAATGTCTGGGAATTCACAACTGTAACAGGTTGGGGCCCTGTACTATGATTCTGAACCACAGAACTCTGAGCAGCTCCTCCTCCCACAGCAATACTAACAGGAACTGCTGTCTGGGGTATAGAATTCTGGATTACTGTAGCCTTAACGACTTCACAAGGAATTGGAGCTTTATTCTGAATGACAGTCACCGGAGCATTTTGCTGCTGGTGGGTATGAACTGAAGGATTTGGTGGAATTCTCGAAACAGTCTGTGCCACGGTATGAACACCTTGTACTGGAAAAGACATTTGTGTTGCAGTCAAACTTGAAGATTGGTTGGTAACAGGAGTCCTCTGAAAATGGTTTCCTACAGTTTGTGGTCCGTGAGGGATTCCTGAAAATATAGGGAAAAGTCAAAATTCATAATGAAATGACTGCAAAGCTGCATGTAGAAATTATTTTACTCAATGTGAGAGAAAACAGTCTTAAGAAATTAACAAGTTTGCATCATATGAATCTGATAAAATAATAGAACGAGAAATAAAATGTTACTGGAAAAACAAGGAAAAGTTACACATCTTAAAGGTATATAAGCTTTCATTTAGTCTTCTTATTAAATCGGTAATATTTAAAACACAATAAAAATTAATACCTGCGGGTGAAGGACTTGGAGATACATCAGGAACAGAATCAACACGAACAACGGGAGTAGAAACAGGTTGCTGCTGATAGTACATCTGAATGGGAAGTGGGATAGCCCTCCTTTTTACTCCTACTACATGAATATGTGCCTGCCCATTGTTACTGGAATCCTCCACCCTCTTCACTGTATGATTTGGAAAGACCGTTCTGTAAAGTACACACATACTCAGTTTTAATAACTAGCACATTAACAAAAACCACTAACTTCTAACTGCTACACGAATGGCAGCAGCATATTCACTGCTACTTATGTATGAACTAGTATGAATCATAGTTATATTCTGCAAGGGTGGGAAGCAAGGAATTAAATATAAAAGGTCAATTCTCCAATTTTAAAAATCATTATTTATTAACACTGTTGGGTTTAAAACAATTCTACTGTAATTAACAAAAAAGCTGCATCTAGGCAATGCCTATTTGATGAACTTTGCAAAATATCAAAACGCCATGGGACTTCCCTGGTGGTGCAGTGGTTAGGAATCCGCCTGCCAATGCAGGGGACATGGGTCCGGGAAGATCTCACATGCCGCAGAGCAACTAAGCCCGTATGCCACAACTGCTGAGCCTGTGCTCTGAAGCCCACGAGCCACAACTAATGAAGCCTGCGCGCCTGGAACCTGTGCTCCGCAACAAGAGAAGCCATCGCAACAAAGAGTAGCCCCCACTCGCCACAACTAGAGAAAGCCCATGCACAACAGCGAAGACCCAATGCAGCCAAAAATAAAAAGATAAACAAATAAATAAATGTATATATATTTAAAAAGCCATAATACTTGAGGACAGAGTTTAGTTATAGACTATTAGTCAAGACTTAAAAGGGTGAAAGCCATGTCCTTAATGCATAAAAGTAGGTGCAAAAACAGTAAACGTGATTTCTTCCTTTTCTTTCTTTGATAAGCCTAGTAACGGTTGACCACAAACACCAGATGTGATTTCCAAAATTCCCTTGTATTTAAACTTCCATCACACTACAATCTAACTATACAAAATTTCAAGTAGTGGAGATATTTCAAACTAGGTAGATAGCTGGTGTGTTCTCTAAAGAGCAAGGGGTGTTGTAAATGATGAAAATTGACTTTATTTAAAGTTATGAAATATAAATCCTACCTAAGACATTTATAAAATCCAGTTGATGTTAGGATTCCACCACGAGCCAATTTACTGCAAGTTGATAGGTACTCAGAATACATTTCTGCTCGAGAGACAGAACAATCTGGATTTACTTCAAAATGAGCATTTAACCTAAAAGAGGAGAAGAATATATGGCATTATGCAATATACTATAGGAGAGTCCATACTTAAATATACAAAACCATTTGAAGGCAATGTGTTATAAACTAACAATTATGTCTATTAATCAAATTTCACTGTCTCATGTATTATTAACAAAAATACATGCTAGGTTTTAGACAGAGTAAATAAAATAAAAAGAGATTACTTAATCATACTTATTTTAGTATAAAAAAATCATTATCAACAAATATAAAAACTGGGATGTGAGTACACCAGCAGGGTTGGTCTGCTGGCAACAAATATACTACAACGAATTTTATTCAGTGAATACTCAGGTTCCTGTCTTGTAATAATCAAAATATAACAGAAGTTCCCAATTAAGAGTTGTTGGCGATATGACAAATGGAGGAAAAACTGAACTTAAAGTTAAACTTCTGTTGCTCTTGGATTAAATTTCTTCAGGAAAAACTCTCCCAAAGCTTTTAACTACTTCCTAAAACAATGATACTTCCCATGCTTCACACTCCCCTTCCCCTTCCGAGACTCTATTCCTAATCAATTCCAAGGTAATTCAAACTTCAGTTTGTCTTTGTCATAAAGTGACTTCACCTATAAATTGGGATTGGAGGCCTAGTTATCCTTATAGGACTCTTTCTAGGACTCACCATATACATGACAGGCCAACCTACAGCTGTTTCTTATTAACTGAATCAAATGATAATTATGATAAAATAGTTTAAAATGCTTCTCTCCTCCTCCTCCCTAGAAATGGCAGAAATATGCAACAGGGATTTATAAGACCAAGTCTATAACACACACACACATTTTACATTGGATGTGGTACATATTTTTTCCAACTTTCATAACCCTTTGAGTACTGAGCTTTCAAAAAGACCAGACACAAAAAACTTGTTTTGGTTTCAATATAGAAGATAAATATTTCCAAATATTATTGGATAAGATTCATCATATATAAAGGGTCAAGGTGTAACAATATAGAACGTGAAGAAAAAGCAAATAATTAGAGATATTACCATAAACCTGATTTAAGCAAAGTGGAAAAGTAGAGAAAATAGTCATAGGAACACAGATAACAAAGCACCAAAAATGTGGAACACAGAGTGACAGGAGCATGGAATGGGAGAAAACTAATGTTAGAGAATGGGGGAAAAGGGATCAAAGAAAGAAATTTTTTAAAGTAATACATCATTGAAAAGTGATCTTACATTTCAATCTGTTAATCTTCTAAAGAATTAAAGTTGAAATTCATAAACAATGTAGAGGCAACTAGCCATGAAAAAATGAAACGGTTCTAACCAAGTCTACATTTCTTTTTTTCAGAAAGTGGCTGAGATGTGACCAGTCAGTCTTCTCAAGAAAATATTATTTTCAAGTTGATTATTTCAATGTAGACATACTGGCTATTCTATTATTTGATTAGTTACCCCTTACTACTCACAAAAAGGAAAAATTAACTAGCAATGAATGAGAAGCTTTGCTTTTGCTCAAAAAGAGGGACATTTAACAACAAAATCTGGTTCTATTTTCTTAAAGTCAGTCCAATTCAGTTTTAATAAAACATTAATTTAAGAAAACAAATTCTATAATCTGACAGACCTTATTTTCTACAAAGCCAATAACTTTTTAACACAAATTTTACTTGAAAAGGAGTGGTGTAATTTAATGAAATTCTAGTCAAAGACTATTTTAACTCTGAAAATTCCGATAAATATTTTTTTTTCAAACTATTCCAAAATACAGGTGAAGTGATTTTACATTGCCCTTTCTTTGTATAAATGATATCCTACCCTAACTAAAAAGAAATACAGAGTAAAACATTCTGGATGACTGCTGAAATACATTTCCTTTTCTCATTTGCTTTATTCTTCCCAAGGATGAAGCCTTAATAGAAATAGACCACTTACCACTGACAAGCAAACTTCTCACTATCTATTTCCACTATTCCTGGAGGTGGAGCAACATGCTGTGCTACAACTGCTCTGGAAGCTAAAGAAAAAAATACATTAGCTACATCATTTTTTAAAACTATAAGCCATATTTAGTTAATGGATACTGAACCAATTAATATTGACAATGAATACCTTTTAAAAAGGTGTATAAACATATTGAAAATATACAAATTTGAGAAAGAAACTTATAATGGAGCACATATTATACCAGGCACTATCTTAGATGCTTCACACAAACTATTTTTTCAACCTCGCAATCATCTGAATAATAACGATAATATGGATTATTTCGCTAATATAAACTCTATTTTTTCCATTGTCAGACACTGAGTTTTAACTTTATCTATATTACCTTTCTTAATTCTGTGAGGTGGGAACCTGAGACTCAAAGTGATTAAAATAACTAGGCGAAGGTCACACAGCACATCACATCAATAAATAAGCATCTCTCAGTTTAGTTACAGAAGCAGATTGCATCACAAATAATTTCACTTCTGAATTTAAAAGATTAACATTAACTCTATAAGTGGCATATATAAAATTTCTGGGTATGATGAACAAATAGCTAACTTCTATGTTGGAACTAATGAAAACAAGAAAAATAAGAGATAATATAAACTTAGTCATATTACAGTAAGTTTATAATAAAATATGAATCTTACATATTTATAGATAAAAATTATACTGTTTCACCATTGAATTAGCATTATTAACTTATACTTTTTAAACCTACAAATGTATCTACTTTTTTTCAGGTGACATTTTAGCAAAACTTCTCAGAACCCTCAAAAAAAAAAAAAACAAATGAATTTCTAAATTATGGGAACTAGAGGAGCCCCACAGCTCAGCCCAACCTGTGAATGATCTGAAGCGATCTTGACCTTTGTCTGATGAGACCCCAGGCTTCCACTGGGATACAGCTAACAGCAGCCGGCCAGTTGTAAATATTTATTCTGTATTAAGCCATTTATATTTATGTGATTTGTTTTAATCTTCTATATAGTTCTAAATTTAACTGTCCCCGTTTTGCAAACGAAAAAATTAAAGCTCAGAAGTTCACAAACGAACACATGATGGAAATAGCAGAGCTAGAGATAGGGTGTAGCTGGAAAGCCTTCTTTTAGGGGTGCTGAATTTGAATTCAGGTCTGTCACATTTCAGAAGCCATACTGTGATATTCTGCTTCTTAATAGAACATAATAATTAGAACCAAAATTATTTTCCTTGGGCAACCCCAGCCTATCTTTTTTCTTCTCTAACTTGATGACACTGTTACAGAAAATACCCTTCTAGGGCCTAAACCTATGTAGAAATCTTCTCCCCTTTTCATCATCAATTATACTCTCAGAGTATACCCTACTCTGACTGAAATCTGAATCAAATAACAACCTATTGCAGGAAACATTAGAAACTATGTTGAAATTATGAGAAACTTTATAAACAATGCATAAAGAATGATACAGCCTCAATTAAATTAAAAGCATAAACCTGAAATGTATAATTACTATAAAAGTGGCTACAAAATGAAAAGCATTGTCCTCAGGATACCTGAAGACATTCCAAAGGATACAAAGGCACTTATACTTTAAGAGGAATCAATTTTCAGATACTCAAAGTTTTGTATATATTCCCTCCTAAAACTGCTTTGCCTGAAAACATGACCTCCTCTTTGATGACTGCTCTTTAACCATCTTGGAATAAGAAGCCTTAACTCTCACCCATCCTTTACAGCACTGTAAGATACAGTTAAATGCATGACTCTGGAGCCAGAGGCTGGCTCTAAAGTTCCATCACTCACTAGCTGGAAAAGCTATTTAACCTCTCTGACTATAAAATGGGGAAAAGTAACAATACATTGACCTCACAGATCGTCATGAGGATTAGAGGAGTTTATATGTAAGTCACTTAAAACGATGCCTGGCACGTAAGTGTTACTATGTTAGCTACGATGATGACGACGATGGTGTAAAAACCTCTGGAATACCAAAGGGAGAAGTGGAAATATTAGTGTCCACAAAACTTCTTTAAACCAAGGTATTAGGGTAGGGCTTCTGGTCTATCCCAGTGTTTTATATATTATAGTTAAGGGCAATGTAGGGCATTAGAAATTGGGTATTCTGGCCCTTTGGTGTGTTCTGAATTCAGATATATTATAAAGTGATGACAATTTTTGCTTAATGTCCTTTCCTCCTCTATCCCTCAATTACTATCAAAGAGTGCATTAATTTTGAGACAATCTTGTGTAAGTAAAGCATTCAGATATTTTAAAGTAATATTGAAGGTGGTGGCATCTTATTTCATTCACATGACAAACTCATGACAAGTTTAACTATCTCAGAATTCTGAAATAAGGAAGGTATCAATGGGAACACAAAGTAACATCTTTTCTTGGATTGAAAAATAAGGTTGGACTTTTTCTAAATAACAAATTGAGGCAAGACACTTTTGATAATAAAGACTAACTTTAACCGTTAGATTATGTGGCAGACATTTTCTATAACTGAATGAGGTAAATCTCCAGTGCCAAGACTTTGACAAAAATGTATTCATGCACATGATAAAAAGCTATGTAAATATTCCTAACCCAGTGGTCCTCAAAGTATAGTGCCCTGACCTGAAGCATCAGCATCTCATGGGAACTTGTTAGAAATGAAAATTCTCCGATCCATCTGAATCAGAAATTCAGGGTACGGAGCCCAGAAATCAGCACTTAAGCCCACTGGGTGACTCCGATGCACCGTAAAGTTTGAGAACCACTGTGCTAACACTTCCTGAATATATTAGGTTAAACAAGGTACATCTAAGTAAAAGAGCAGCAACTTATAATTTAGTCATATCTTGTTAATATCTTTTTGATACATTTTCAATAAACTTAAAAGTAAGTATGTATAATGACTGGGCAACAAATAATTTTACAAGTCAAGTACTGTTAATTCTTTGATTTCAACCAAAACAAAGGAGAACTCAAAATGTCAGAAGATCATTAAATACAATTTTAATAATTTTTAGATAATTCTGAAGAAATTTAAAGAATTTTAAGTTCTACCCTCATCTATTTATTGATGTGAACTAGATTTCCAACTTAAATCTATAAAAAGGAAAAACAGATAAAATTAATGCTGAACCCAATTTTATTCTAGCAATAAAAAGTATTCATTCAGGGCTTCCCTGGTGGCGCAGTGGTTGAGAGTCCGCCTGCCGATGCAGGGGACACGGGTTCGTGCCCCGGTCCGGGAAGATCCCACATGCCGCAGAGCGGCTAGGCCCGTGAGCCATGGCCGCTGAGCCTGCGCGTCGGAGCCTGTGCTCCGCAACGGGAGAGGCCACAACAGCGAGAGGCCCACATACCACAAAAATAAAAAAAATTCATTCAGCGACACACTAGAGTAATACTTTCCAGAGAACAAGGGGAAAAATGTCTTGTCTATCTCATTAAGAGATGTACTTCCAATAATTGTATCTTTTATTTAATAATTATTTACAAAAATCTGTAATATATTTACTATTGATTTATGTACTATTTATTACTAAAACTTGTAACAATAAAATAAATTTTTAAACACTTACAGCTTTACAACAGAAGCCTGAAAAACTTTAAATTAAAATGTCTAGGTAAGCATTGATAGGGTGGTGGATATGAGTTCAAGGAGAAAGAGGGATAGTATAAAATTTCTAATATTACAAGTTTGTGTTATTTTTTAAATGGATGGTGGTAAGCATCAATATTCCACTGGATACAAAAAGTGTTGTAAGTTTTATTTTGAAATATCAATTTAATATACACAAAAACATATTATTTGCAACTATTTAAATTATGACAAAGAAATTCAGATGTCAACTTAAAAATGGGTGAAAGGTCATGCAAGTTTTCATAGTGATGAGCAGAAGTGAGCAAAAAGTTTGAAGATGACCATTCCATTAGAAAGCAGTATTAAACAAACTATGGGGGGAAAAGCCAAACTGTAAGTGTTTTAACTAATCAAACAATTCAGAGTTGTCATTCACGATGAGCAAATAATAAAGTGCTCACCAGCTCAAAAATGAACTCTTTTAGGTTCTCAGAGGCCTATTCAAACTTCTATCAATGACTTACTACTACCCAAGCAAGCCACAACTCTCAATACTTAATTTTATCCATTTGCCAATGAGGATCAACTCTTAGTTTGGGGGGTGGGTTCATTTGTTAAGGTCACAGGTCAGCAGTAAGGCAAAAAATAGTAGTTTTCATCAAAATTACCTTTGAATATTCTTCAAATGACCCATTATAGTTCAATGTATCACTGACAATCTATTAATTCCACTCTTTGTTGAACAGTTTCTCTATGGCCCTCAATTAACTTAATCTTTTAAATTAATTTAAAAGTTTCTCCTTTAAGAATAAAAGTATACCCCCACTACCCACTTAACTGGCAGTATGAACTGTTTCATTTCCTTTTCAAGGTTGAGAAATATTAATTTCTGATCATCGATTCTCCAATATGTATTGGGCTCTTTAACATCTACTGCCTATGGGTGAAAGCTCACTGAATAGATCAGCAGTCAGAATTACCTACTTATTTCATGCCTTCTATTACTGTCCAGTTCTGTTAGTTGAATTCAAGTAAGTTAAATGCACATATGATACACTCTACCATATACTGCAGAAAGACATAATGGAAATCAATGAGATATGTGATACATATTACATACTTTGTGTAAATAGAGTATACAATTTTGATAATATTAAATGAGAGGAGAACAAGACAGCTGGAGAGAGATGAGGAGAGTCTGAACTGAGTCATAAGTACTGGCAATCAAAAAGGCCAGATAGAGTATTTAGGAAGACTCAACAAGATTTGGTGATTAAAAGAATGTGGTAGTTAAAGATTAAGGATAATGAGATTTTTGTTTTAAGGATAGTGGGAGAGGTTGAGAAAGATCTAAATGTATTTCTAGGCTGAAGAAGCAAGTAAAGAAAAAGAGGTTTAAGATATAGGAATGAGTAGCTGGGAAAGACTGATATTCAGAGTACAGATTCAGAAGTAGTTAACATCTCTTCCTGACACAAGGGGATGAAGGAGAATGAGTTCAGATACTAATAAGTTTATAAGGGAAGGGGGAAGAAGTTGAAGAAATTCATGCCACACAGCTCCCAGAGTAACTACAAAGTGTTAAGATCAACTGAGAAAGTGAGCATCCTCCATTAAAAAACAAGGAAAGAGAAATATCTTGGGAATGGTAAGAGAGCAGGTGAGGTGAAAGATGGACTGTTTTTTTTTTGTTAGGACAAATGAAGGTGGAGAACAAAAAGGCTGAGAGTGCTAAAATATAAAAATTGTAACTCATAATGAACCAGGAGAAAGAAGTCCAAGAGCTGAAGGACAGGTCCGAATTCTAATTAAAGATATTTGAATTAAATAGCATTGACCCATGGGATCCTAGGAAGGGTGCACAAGTACAGGTATATACACGTGTATTAGCATTTGTATACACATGCACACATGTCTGATCCTACTGATTCTGTGGTGTTTGGTCCAAGATTTAGAAATAATAGGGGTATTATACTTATGTATTCTGATGACCACCTGAGAGAATGATAAGGCAGCATATGATTACCCAATTCCTGGTCTATCAATTTCCAATGACTGAAATCACAAACCCATTAGGGCACTTAATACTTTCACAGTTGTGAATAATATCTAATCCCTCACACTACTCTAAATCCTTCTCAACTTCATTTCTCTATTATACTATTCTTCCTCTGTGCTCACGTTGATCCTGCCGCTCCTGGAATGTATAATGTCTAAGAAATTAAAGTACATACTCAATTCTCATTTAGGCTACTCTACTATAAAATATCAGTTCCCTGTGCTGCATATTTAAATTTATCTGTAGTATTAAATCTGACATACCAATAACCACACTGAAAAAGATTATACAAAAACACTAACCTGGGGCAGATGCTACATGGGTCTGGGTTTGGACTTGCTCTACAGCTTGTGGCCTAATTTCAGATAAAATTTGATGACTGGAACTTGGATGTTCGACGAGTTTTACTGCAGCCAGTGCATCGGGGCCAAACATCTGAATATCCATGGAAACCAGACACACTAACATGTCTAAAATAAAAACCAACAGTTATTAGTCAATAATATTGTAAAACAATGACATCGTTGAAAAACACATGCTATACATATATAAAACGCTGCTTCTCAAATGCCAGTCTGTGAATCATTGTACATCAGAATTATCTGTGGATCCTTAAAAAAGATTTTTAGGCTCAATCTCTGAAGACTGATTTAGAAGCTCTGGAGTGGCTGTTAGCTACCTTCATTTTTAAAAAACTTCCCAAGTGATTCTGATGTGTAGTCAGATTTAGGAACCACTGATAATGGAAAGTACAGCTTAATTTCTCAATAGTAATACTTTTCAAGCCAAATCTTTATTAACTCTGATTTTAATATTTATGTCAAAGAAAGAAATCATTTGAATCACTGAGTAAAATGTTAACGTGACTTGTTTTAGTAAGTATGTTTAAAACTGACAACCCATTGAGCTCATTGAAGGTGAGTTCAATGATTTTGAAGATAATAGCACTACTAGCATTTCTAGGAAGAGAAGGAAGCTTGTTCCACTCAGCTTTAGTTGCTTAATAGTAGCAGCTGACCACTTGAAACAGATGGACCTGCCCCCCAGAGTCAGACATAGCCATCTTGTTGATTTCAAATTTAATATATAGTAATAGAAATAAAGAGAAGAAGTAAAGATTACTGATAGCCACATGCATCCTGGTTTACACATAATAGAAGTTTCTTGCTTATCTAAAATAGACAGAAAGAATAACACAAACAAGCGTGTCTGAAAGGGTAATGACTCCTCAAAATAAACAGTAAACCCCAAATATCAATTGTGATTTTTTACAGCAACCACATTAAATATTTTTTCCTTAATAAAGAAAATAACTTAAATGCTTTTTGTGGTTTAGTCTTACCTATGCTCTTTTCTACTTTTGCAATTTTTGTGCAAGCTACATCTCCCATTTCTGTGAGCATATATAGCACCTCAAGTGTTGAGATTACGAGCAGCACATCAGGTAAAGTGAGATGACAAATGATCTCTCTGTATGAGTCCTGATCGACATATTCACAAATCAAAACACCATTATCCTCTGCTTTGCAAAGATTTCCCAAAATTTCCATGCCTGAAAAGCATACACACACAAACATGTATTTGTCTTTTAAAAGATGATAAAAAGCTTGTGTACTTTAGACAATGAGAAACTTAAGTGAGCGCTTACCCCTCATCTTTAAAAATCTATCCCTTGACATCAGGCATTTTGTAACAGTATGAAACATCAGATGAGTAGTTTTGAAATCAACAGGATCCAATAAAAGCTGGAAAAAAAAAAAAAGGACACTACTGTTTAGGTAGGCTTCTTCCAATTTAGATCCAAATGTATATTTCAAATTTAATAAAAATGAGCCGAACAATGTTACGTAACTTTAAAAAATGTAATTACTGTGAGAATAGCCATCAATGAATCTGGAGCATCATTTCAAATATTTCTCTTTTTCCACAAAAGTGTGTAATACCTTTAGGCAAAAACTATATGTAAGCATTTAATATTCTATAATTATGGCAAATATAACAATCCCACATCCTAAAATTTTAAAGTAAATATTGTGCTAACTATAAAAACTGTTTTAAGCTACTGTCACATGCTTACCTCAGCTGCAATATTTCCTAATGTGTCAAGGCCTAATTGCCTTAGAGAAATAAAATGACTATGTGCAGAAAGTAATAGGAAACGGAGACAGGTACGATTAGCTGCCAAGAGCTTAACATTGCCCTCCTCAAAGGAAAGATTTCGCAAAATCACTGCAATCTGAAGTACCCGTTGTCCTTCAATATCATTAATGCCCAGCTTTCGAGGTGGATGAAATAAAGATTCCCAAATCCATTCTCCTGATGTACCTTCTACAAGAGAAGAAAACATATTTTACTTAAACTGATATTTCACTTATTATTATTGATATTTCAAAGTTATTTAAAATATTTTCTCATTGACTTACCATGAGACTTGTTTCTGTCAGAAATGAGGTCACGTACTTCATTATCATCAACAATGTCTTTCCAAAACTGTAATGAGAAATTATTACACTTAGTTCTGACAATTTGAAATAACTATTCTATTACTTTAAAAATAGTCACACATACTAAAACTATAATAGTTCTACTATTTTTAGTTCAAGTAGATATCATTGTATTCTATGTACTTAGTTCTTTGACACAAATGCTAGATTTTTCTATAGTTCAAAGGTGTCATTTTGGCCTAGGGCCCACAGATCCCTAAAAGGTCTGTGAAAAATACAGGGCATCTATGAACATGAATGAGGAGAAAAAAATGACATCTTCATGTTCATTAACCTCTAACTAAAATTTAGCATTTCCTTAGCATTTTCTTCAACTCTGAATGTTAGAAAACGAACCACAGTAGTAATAGCAGAACCTCTGACACTGTCACCGATATGAATCAGATATTTTCAGATCACTTTATAGCTATGGAAAATATCTAGAAATAGTGTTTATGCTCATCAGTACTTAAAAATTATGATAGTCATTAATCCCATTAGTAAACTGCATACAGTCACAGTATTCCTATTTACAGACTCCTGAGACATAGCTGGCTTGCTACTGAGTAAATCTACATCTAGAAGAAAATCAAACAGCAAGTGGTGAAGTATTTGTGTTCACAAATTTGTAACCCAGATATTTAGGTTTCCTTTCCAGTATTCCATACCAACAAACTGTTTTTTGACCCGTAAGACAGAGGAAATCAGTCGAAATCCACTGCTTAATATTTTTCAGGGTAAGAAACAATTGCCTATATATTAATATGTCTATACAAAATGAACTTTAATTTTAACTTTTCTATGCCATTTTATCTTGTTACTTCCCTACGAATGAAGAAGCACATGGGCCATTAGTTCACTGTTTATTTCTAAACATTCTGATGTATTTTCTAAATGATTGTATTTTAGTTTTGGGAATTAAAGTTCCTTTGCATTTAAAGTTACTGATCTGAGAAAAAGTCCACCACCAGAATGACTCACTGCAAAAAAACTCATGATAAAAAATGTTTGGTAACAATAAAAAAGAACTAGGCATATGAAGGAATAAGACAATATTCAATAACCAAGAAAAAACGGCCACAGGATTTTCAAATAATAAAGATATCAGAGTGGAATTTTAAATGATCATGGAAAATAAACAAAGAAATAGAAGATAAAATCGAAAAGTTTGGCATGTAAGTAGAAACTATAAGAAATAGCTAAATAGAAATTCTAGAACTGAAAATAAGAACTCAATGGACAGATTTAACAAAGAATTAGAGTCAATTCAAGGAAGAATTAGTGATTGGAAGAGATGGCAGAAAAAAATACCAAGTTAGAAGCATAAGGAGACAAAAGGATGAACAGAATAAAAGCATTCAAGACACATACAGTGAAAAGTTCTAACATAAAATTAATTGTAGTTCCTGAGGAAAGACAGAAAGAATGGGCAAAAACAATATTTGAAAAGACAGGGTCGGGAATTTTCTAAATCAATTGAAAGACGCCACACCATAGATTTAAGAAGCACTCCAAACTCCAAGAAAAGATAAATAAAATGTGTAGGAGCATGATAATAAAATTCCTGAAAAGCAAAGACAAAAATCTTAAATGCAAAGGTGGAAAAAGGGACAGATAACCTTGAAAAAGACAACTAAAATTACAAGAAACTTTGTAAAAGAAATAATGGAAGCCAGAGGACAATGGGATATTTTCAAAGTGATGGAAGAAAATATCTGCCAAAGTAGAATCTTTACACAGTGAAATTGCTCTTCAAGAATAAAACTGAAAGGGCTTCCCTGGTGGCGCAGTGGTCGGGAGTCCGCCTGCCGGTGTGGGGGACGCAGGTTCGTGCCCCGGTCCGGGAGGATCCCACATGCCGCGGAGCGGCTGGGCCCATGGGCCATGGCCACTGGGCCTGCGCGTCCGGAGCCTGTGCTCCGCGACGGGAGAGGCTGCAGAGGTGGGAGGCCCACGTGCCACACACACACACAGAAAAGAATAAAACTGAAATAAAGACATTTTCTGACAAATGAAAACTGAGAAAAATATCTTCAAACCTGCACTGGGAAAAAAAATGCATGAAAAGGTAGATGTGATTTAAATCAAAATAAATGCTGAATAAATAAAATACTAAAAAAAAGTCTTATGGGTAAAAATATATATAAAATTAAAATCTATGAAAAATGCTTGGAAGAAAATTTTGCTCAGGCCGTAACAGTACTGCAGTAGTCATCTCATCATAAACCAATATATATAAAACAATTGTTTTCACAGACTGGGCAAGAGTAATGCAAAACTGTAATCACTGAAACATGGGAAGCAAATGAGGTGAGCTCAGTGACTGCCTCATATCTTTACATAAACACTCTTTCTAGACAACGATATAGAGATAATAAACCCAACAGGTCATAGCAATTACTAAACTGAGAAGACATTATATATATATATGTATATTTTCTCTCTCTCTCTCTATATATATATGTATATACACCCAGCTAATTCAGGTCCAAAAAAGACCATACCTTAGGAATAAAGATAAACTAGTCCTGTATTCGTCATAACAAAACTTAAAAACAACTAACCATATATTAGTTAAAAGCACGCCAGAACAATGTGCAACATTCTTGGAAGACACCAAAAAATAGACACTAAATAATGTAACAGTCCCAATACCTGTATCTAGTAAAAAATTACTAGATGTACAAAGGAAGTGGGAAACATGACTCATAACTAAGGCAAAACTCAGTTTCAACAAAAAAAGACCCAGAAACAATAAAAATAGTGACACTAGCAGACAAGAACATTAAAACAACTATTATTAAATATGTTGAAGGATTTAAAGGAAAATATGAACATAACTAAGATGAATGTGGGACAATATAGAAGAGAATCAAATGGAATTTCTAGAGCTGAAAAACATAATATCTGAAATAAAAAAATATGACTAGATGGGCTTAATTGGAAAAGAGAAAATAAAGACATAACAATAGAAACTATTCACAATGAAGTACACAGAAAACAAAAAGGTCTAAAAACAATGAACAGAGCCACAGTGGCCTGCAGAACAGTTCCAGAAAAGCAGGAGGGGAAACAAAAAATTTTTGAAGAAATAACTGACAAAAACTTCCCAAATTTCATGAAAAATACCAAACGAAGAAACTAAATAAACCTCAAGCAAAACAAAACTAACTAAATAAATATAAAAACCACAACAAGGCACATTAAAAATATCAATGACAAAGAGAACACCTTAAAAGCAGTCAGATATAACATATCACAAAAGGAAGAACAATAAGAATAAAACTAACTTATTGTCAGTAATAATGCAAACAACACGAAAATGAAATGTTACCTTTAAAATGTTCATAAAGTATAAATGATCTGAATGCATTGATGAAAAGGAAGAAATTGTACACTGAAAGGCACACTGAAGGAAGCAGGAGAAGAAAGCCTCAACTATAAGCCATCTATAAGAAACACTATATATAAAACTACAGATGAAAAGCACAGTGATAGAAAAAGATATATGATGAAAACATTAACCATAAAAATGCTGGTGTTGATAAATAATATCAGACAAGAGACTTCAGGATAAGGGAAATTACCAGAGGTCAGGGAGAATAATTCATAATGACAAATAAAATCATCAAGAAAATATAATAATCCTAAATGTACATGCCACTAATAATTGAGGTTCAAAACACATGAAGCAAAAACTGACAGAACTGATAGGGAATACAGACATTCATAATTATAGTTGATAATTCCAACACTCATCTCTTAAGAAATCATAGAACAATTATATAGAAAAGCATTAATGATACAGAAATCTTGAACAACACTGTCAATGATATCGATTTAATTGTTATCAACAAATATTATATCCAACAATAGTACAACAAACATTCTTTTCAAGCGTGCATAAAACATTCACCAGAAAGACCATATGCTGAGCCATAAAACAAGTCTTGATAAGTTTAAAAAAGATTGAAGTCATATAGAATATGTTCTCTGACAAAAATGGAATAATGCACAACAAAAGTAGTATATAAATCAAAAAATAAGAAAACAGAGATGGAGTTGTTCTATTGTCCCTGCAATTATCTAAGAAGAGGTAAAAGTGCTAACTTATTAAACTAGTAAGGATTAAAATATAATCTCTAATGAGAAAACAGAAAAAGTATATGTAAAAACTAAGTGGGCAGAAAACTGACTAATAAACAATACTCAGTCAAATCAATTCAAAAAAGGTAAGAAAGGAGAAGGAAAGAAAACAAACCCGAACAGGCAGGACATATAGAAACAATTCAGAGCATGGTAAATTTAAACATAACTGTATCAAAATTACACTTAATGTAAATGGAATAAATGCACTAATTTAAAAACAAAATTTTGGGCTTCCCTGGTGGCGCAGTGGTTGAGAGTCCGCCTGCCAATGCAGGGGACACGGGTTCGTGCCCCGGTCTGGGAAGATCCCACATGCCGCGGAGCGGCTGGACCCGTGAGCCGTGGCCGCTGAGCCTGCGCTCTGCAACGGGAGAGGCCACAACAGTGAGAGGTCCGCGTACCGCAAAAACAAAACAAAACAAAAACAAAAAAAAACCCCAAAGTTTTTCACACGGGGAAAAAAAACTGAAATATATGTTATTTACAAAAAAAACATTCATCTATAAGGATAAAAAAGACTGAAAGTAAAATATGAACTATATAGGGCTTCCCTGGTGGTGCAGTGGTTGAGAGTCTGCCTGCCGATGCAGGGGCCATGGGTTTGTGCCCCAGTCTGGGAAGATCCCACATGCCGCAGAGCGGCTGGGCCCATGAGCCATGGCCGCTGAGCCTGTGCTCCGCAATGGGAGAGGCCACAACAGTGAGAGGCCCGCGTACCACAAAAAAAAGAAATCAATAAAAATAAAAATATGAACTATATAAACACCAACCAAATGGAAGCTGATATAGTTATATTGATATCAGACCAAAAAAAAAAGGATAAAGGAGACTTAAAGGTAACAAGGACACTTTATAATATGTTCAATTAACCAGAAAGATGTAACAACTATACCTGTGTGCACTAAATAGCCCATTCTCAAAATATAAAAACACAATTATTATAGAACTATAAGCTGAAAGAAACACATCCTCGATCAAACTGGGTGCTTTTAACATATGTCTCTTCATAAATGAAGAAATAAACAGCTGAAAAAGCCAGTACTTGCGAACTGGTTCATCTGTATCGTTTTTCTAGATTCCACATATATGCGTTAATATGAGATATTTGTTTTTCTCTTTCTGACTTACTTCACTCTGTATGACAGTCAGTTTGCAAGGCAGAAATAGAGACACAGATGTAGAGAACAAATGTATGGACACCAAGTGGGGAAAGCGGGGGAGGGGGGAAGGGAGATGAACTGGGAGATTGGGATTGACATATATACACTAATATGTATAAAATAGATAACTAATAAGAACCTGCTGTATAGCACAAGGAACTCTACTTCACTTCGCTGTACAGTAGGAACTAACACAACACTGTAAAACAACTATACCCCAATTAAAAAAGAAAACAAAGAGCCAGTACTGACGTGGAACTATTAAGTATCATGATTAAGTGTGTTGCTATAATTTGAAAAGATACATGCACCCCAGTGTTCACTGCAGCAGTATTTACGATAGCCAAGACATGAAAGCAACCTAAATGACCATCGACAGAGGAATGGATAAAGAAAATGTGGTACATATATATAATGTAATATTACTCAGCCATAAAAAAAGAACGAAATAATGCCATTTGCAGCAACATGATGGACCTAGAGATCATAATACTAAGTGAAATAAGTCAGACAAAGAAAGATAAATATCATATGATGTTGCTTATATGTGGTATCTAAAAAAAACGGTACAAACAAACTTATTTACGAAACAGAAAGAGTCACAGATGTAGAAAACAAGCTTATGGTTACCAAAATCAAAAGCGGGGGGGGGGTATAAATTAGGAGATTGGGATTAACATATACACACTATTATATATAAAATAGATAACTAAAAAGGACCTACTGAATAGCACAGAGAACTCTACTCAATATTCTGTAATAACCTATATGGGAAAAAAATCTAAAAAAGAATGGATATATGTATATGTATAAAAGATTCATTTTGCTGTATAGCTGACACTAACAAAACATTGTATATCAACTATACTCCAATAAAAAATTTTTTAGAAAATGATTAACTGGGGCTTCCCTGGTAGCGCAGTGGTTGAGAGTCTGCCTGCTGGTGCAGGGGGCGCGGGTTCGTGCCCCGGTCCGGGAGGATCCCACGTGCCGTGGAGCGGCTGGGCCCGTGGGCCATGGCCGCTGAGCATGCGCGTCCGGAGCCTGTGCTCCGCGGCGGGGGAGGCCACAGCAGTGAGAGGCCCGCGTACCGCAAAAAAAAAACAAAAACAAACCAAAAAATGATTAACTATGTTGGCTTAACTGACATATATAGAAACTTACACCCAACAACTTCAGAATACAGGCATACCTTGAAGATATTGCAGACTCAGTTCCAGACCATCGCAATAAAATGAACATCGTAATAAAGTGAGTCAGCACAAATTTGGTTTCCCAGTGCATATAGAAGTTATGTTTATACTACACTGTAGTCTATGAAGTGTGCAACAGCGTTATGCCTAAAAAAACAGTGTACATACCTTGAATAGGAAATACTTTATTGCTAAAAAAATGGTAACCATCATCTGAACCTTCAGTGAGCCACAGTAGTAAAATCAAAGATCACTGATCACAGATGACCAAAACAAATATAATAATAATAAAATAATAATGAAAAAGTTTGAAATATTGAGAATTACCAAAATGGGACACAGAGACATGAAATGAGCAAATGCTGTTGGAAAAATGGCACTGATAAACTTGCTCATCGCAAGGTTGCCACAAACCTCAAAGTTGTAAAAATGTATCTGCAAAGCACAATAAAGTGAAGGGCAATAAAGCAAGATATGCCTGTGTATGTTATTTTCAAATACACATGGAGTGCTTATAAAATCTGATCAATGCTAAGCTACCAAATAAAGGGTGAAAACATTTCAAAGGTTTAAAATTATACAGAGTATGTTTCTCTGAACATACTGAAATACAGTTAGATATTAAGAAAAGGAAACTAGAAAATTTTTCATGTTTTTGGAAATTAAGAAAATTCCCTTCTAAATAATCTATGTTTCAGAGAGAAAATCATAATGGAAATATGAAGATATTTTTAAATGAGTTATAATAAAAACATGAAATATCAAAATTGGAAGTATAAAGTTAAATATGTGCTTGGATGGAATTTTATGGCTTCAAATGTATATATTAGAAAAAAAAATTTTTAAATCAATAACTGTAAGCACCAGCTCAAGAAATTAGAAAAAGTGAAGAAACTTAAACCCAAAGAATACAGTATGAGAATAAAATATAAATAGCAGAAATTAATGAAAACAGAGGTGATCATCTATTCATCTTCAACATACTGGTGTCTTCTTGATTTCATGTGATTAGTGACTATACTGACAAACACATTCCCCATTGTGACTGCATGTGTTACTTTAGTGTACTTTTTTATGCATCTTACATTTTACTCACCAGTTTTCTGGAGTTATAGAAATTACCTGCTTAACTACAATCAAGAGACTTGGCTTTTAGTGGGTGGGGTAAGGACAGAATATAAAACTTTGGTGAGCTTGTAAAACTGGGAATTAAAAATGCAACTCCGTATCATGGTGGGAAATTTGAAGGTTTAATACCCTAAGAAAGGGAGACAAAAGGGATTGACTGTCTCTGCGTGAGCTTTCAGTTAAAAACAATCCATGATATGTTCACCACTAGACTGCTCCACATCTCCCATGGATTTGTTTTTACCATCAGAGTAATCAGAAAAATCTCCAATAAAAAAATTATAAAGTCATTCTGATCAGTATTTCCTTTCAAGTGACTGGCAAAAGCAACACAGAAGTGAAGAAATACTCTCCAACCAATCTGTACAAAAATCCTACAGAAAGAAATCTGCTGACATTTATAAACCAACATTATAAAACACAAAGGAATAATCCACCAAGTCAGAATCAGCAGAATCAGAGTTGCAGGAGGCTTAGACATTAGCATTATCAGGTATGTGTATATGTACATATCTTTAAGCTTTCATTTATATTTTACATATAAAATATATGATATATTCATGTTTATATATCATATATTTAATATATAATTTAATTATATTAATAAAGATATTTTAAATATATATTTTAAAAATTATAAAAGGAGAAGATCAAAAAGGGAAAATTTGAAAAAATACAATGAGAATTTCTAGAAATTAAAACACAGTGACTATAATAAAACTTAACAAACAAATCAAGTGGCATATTAGACACAGCTGAAGAGTGATTAAGTGAACTGAAAAAGAATCCTAAGGAAATTACCAGGACTGCTACTCACAGTCTGGGTATCCTTTGATTTACTGCTTTTATTACAGATTTATCATTCTCAGAAATCTATGTATGATAACTAAAAACTTTACTTCTGTTTATTAGCTATTCTAAACAATTTTTTACTCAAGTTAATCACAATTTGTATATAAAATAAGCAACCATTGACCCTTGGCCCTTGGCTACATGTAATTCAGTGGTTCAACATTTTATTTTACGTGAATTACCTTAACAAAATCTCTATCAGTCTTCTCCTTCCATTCTTCTCCAAATACAGTAGAAAAGGATCCTAAAGCTAAAAGAATAATAGTGTATTCAGTAAAATGAAATTATTTCTTTCACTTAGTTCCTTAATAGGTAGGTTTGGAAAAACAGTGAAACTACATTTTAGGATACCTTGTTCATTAAAAATTGTTTCATAATAAATGATAGAAAGTCATGATAATTTCTTTTGAAATACTGTTTTTTTAAATTATAGAATTTAAAGAAAGTTTATGTCACTACAATCTAAAAATACACAACTCACTTTCATAATAGTTATACAGACAATAAGAAAAAAATGAGGGTACTGTAATAGTTACTCTGCATTAGTTTTCATTTGTAGAAGAGGAACATATTAAAAAGTCAAACTGATGCTACTGCTATTAGATTGCCAAACTGTTATAACTTTAAATCTTCATAGTCATTTCAAAAAGAATTATGTAATTCATATTTGAAATATTAGTGGACAAGGCATTCTTTGGGAATAATTCCCACAACGAAATCTCCTTTAGGAAACATTCTCAGCTATAGCTCGTTTGTATTTCTTGATAAAGTTATCAGGAGCAAAGTCAAACCATCTATTTTCAAAAGCTTCTTAATAACACCCTGCCCCCTCCGGACAACAGAGGTTAAGGTATATAGATAGATACATATAGCTTTTCTCTCCTCTGCGTTGCTAACTCATTTTGTCAGTTACAGGACCAGACAGTAAAGTTGTATAATATAAATGTCTAAGCTGTGACACAATAGGCATCTACCTTTAAAAATTAGGTAGGTACTTTCATCAACTACCTGTAATTATCTGTATTCTGTAATGAAAGCTATTGGTTTTCAAATGCAGAGAGAAAACTATGTATTGGCAATTTTTAACAGAAAAACTAGTTTTATGAATGTAATTCTTTAAAAAAACAAAAGTAAATCTCCTTAAATGGATGTGCTGTGACATGCATAACATATGGATATATTTTCTGTTGTAAAAGATTTAATGAATGTTTGCAGTCTTATCATGCCTTTAAGTATAGATCTAATATTTTTACTTAATATTGAGTTAAAGTTGTAAAGTACTTAGGTTAGAATAAGACTATTCATTGAAAAAGTACTAATAAGGGTGAAGAATGGAAACAGTTTAACATTATATTGATATTAGGATCATGGGGACATGATATAAA
The DNA here is from genome assembly GCF_951394435.1 of Stenella coeruleoalba. NCBI lineage: Eukaryota > Metazoa > Chordata > Mammalia > Artiodactyla > Delphinidae > Stenella > Stenella coeruleoalba. The sequence continues at coordinate 66,150,262 of NC_137157.1, forward strand.
GAACAGATTTGAAGTTTTTAATAAATAAATTTAACTACAGTGACCTAAAGAAGAATTTCATAAAACATCAAATTTATATAGACGTAGCAGCTGAATCAGAAAAATGAAGTCCACACCCTACTAAAGAGACAAAATTTTGTTTGTCCTGAAGAAAACCTTATAAAGAAAAACTTCACTGGGAAAAGAATACTGAATGGAAATATAAGATGGAAAAACTAAATTTTTGTCACATGGAATTTTTATTATACTTCTTCAAATACATATATGTATAAACATTACACACCTTCAAAGAAAGTGGTATCTACATTTTCTCTCAATTAAAATTCCATGCCCTAAAAAAATTCAAAACCTCTCAAGAGCCTTATGAAATATGCCCATAATCAAATATACCCTTAATCTTCAAACTCAAAAGAATTATTTTCATAATGTAAAACCACTGTTTTAAGTATACGGTCTTCATAAAGTCCCTATGTACTCTGGAACTCTAAACTTCTAACTGTTGAAATAAAAGAAACATCCGTTAAACAGCATTTGCTAAATTATTAATGTTTTAGATTGCTACTCTACATAATAATTTAGTCTGAGACAAACAAAAACGCTAAAAAATGCAAGAAGATAAACTGGGTATAAAGAATGTCATGCCTCAGTGCATCAAAGGTGGTAAGCTCACTTTTATCATATATACAAATGTAATTCTTATTCAATGATTAAATGGTAAGAATTCACTAAAATTATTCTGGTCTGAGAATATTTACTATTTTTAAAAACTTCATTTTAAGATTTCTAAAAAAATGTGAAACAATTTTAAACCATTCTATATTAAATGCTGAAAAATGTCTTTAAAAGATCAAAATGAAATATCAGGAAGCAAAGAAAATGAGAGTGAGATGGAAATCTACCAAATTTAGATCTTCAAAGTTACAATACAAACTGATAAGTGCTAATCTTTTTTCCTCCTCCAAGTAACCAAGAATAGTTTCTGGCAGGGTAAGAAACTCATTTTCACTTTTGTTTAATTTCAAAATGTCTTCATACAAAATAAGTACATGTCAAATTGTAAGGACTCCCACTTAGGAAATTCCCTGGTGGTCCAGTGGTTAGGACTCCGTGCTCTCACTGCCGAGGGACTGGTTCAATCCCTGGTCAGGGAACTAAGGGACTGGTTCAATCCCTGGTCAGGGAACTAAGATCCCACAAGCCGTGCGGCATGGCCAACAACAATAACAACAACAACAGCAACAACAACAACAACAAAGGAATCCTACTTAGATAATCCCAAATAAAAGTATGTTTGAAAATTATACTACTGACCCAAATTACAGAAAAATGAACTCATTTGCAAACACATCACTGTTTAAACATAAAAATACTCATGAACCTATGAAATATTACATGAAATTCTCAGACTATATCTACTGTTCTATATAGTTTCCTATATGATAATTTCAAAATATATCAATACCTTAATCCATTAATAGAATATACTTCTGACAAAAGAAGTTACATGGTATTGGGGTAGAAGGAGGGTTGAGAAGCAAGAAAAAATTTTATGTCAATAACATTCAGCTGACATAGAATATTTTAAAAAGAAAAAATATAGCAGGAAAAAATTTTAAAACATATTTTCTAAATCCCTATTAAACTAGGGATTGCTAGTTAAATTGCTCAATTAAAGAATTGAGCAATTTGGTCTGAAAAGTAACCTAGATTTGAGATAATTACACAGAAAACAAAGAACGTGATTTATAAAAACCTACAAATAACAAATCCTACGAGTAAAAAAATACGAAATACTTGATCATTCTTATTTTGATTATGCAGCAAATTTTCAAATTCATTGACCTAAATTTGTTTAGTTAAAAATTATAACTACACACCAGCAGAAACAGACTTCAGAAAACAATTTCTTCCAGGTCCTATTTTTCGCTATCAGAATTTTGTATCAAACAATTTTCTCAAATCAACAAACCCACATTTACTATAAGAAAAATACAGCATTTTAATTTCAAAAGCTCTAGTGAGGCTTTTATTATTCAAAAATATAAGGTTAAAAAAAATCCAAACATTCATTATTTTAAATAATACATTTAATATCGGGCTTCCCTGGTGGCGCAGTGGTTGAGAATCTGCCTGCCAATGCAGGGAACATGGGTTCGAGCTCTGGTCTGGGAAGATCCCACATGCCGCGGAGCAACTAGCCCCGTGAGCCACAATTACTGAGCCTGCGCGTCTGGAGCCTGTGCTCCGCAACAAGAGAGGCCGCGATAGTGAGAGGCCCGCGCACCGCGATGAAGAGAGGCCCCCGCTTGCCACAACTAGAGAAAGCCCTCGCACAGAAATGAAGAGCCAACACAGCCATAAATAAATTAATTAATTAAATTAAAATAATAATAATACATTTAATATAACAAAAGGAAATAAAGAATGCTAGTATATTGCCTAATGAAAAGTACTTGCCCCCTTAAAAACCTTTAAAAAAAATCTATAACACCTTTAATACAATGATTATACAAAACATTAAGGCTAAAACTTACTGTCATCAAACACCCCGGCATTAGCAAGCAATAAAGTGATGATTTTAGGGTCTTTTTCAAGTTGCATGACATGTTTGCTTTCATTTGATAGGAGAGTGCATACATTAATAGCAAAGTCCACTTCATTTGGGAGTCCAGATAATAGTGAAAGCACCAATTTATTATAATCATTTGGCGAATTGAAGTCCATAGACAGCCCATAACTTTGACGCAGATAATCTAACAAAGACAAAAACGAAAACACTGTTAAGTATATCAAGGATTAGAAACCTTTTATGGTTAATATCTTCTGAATACAGGACAGAAGTTTGTTTTCTTTTATAAAATATAAACTGAGTAGAAGTTTAGAGTTCAACTTTCTAAACTTAAGTGAAAATTACATTCCTCAAAAAGTATTAAAACATAAAAAATGTACATATTCTGTTGGATATCATTGCAAAATTACTATTGTATCTTTATTTTAATTTACCTTGTCTATATTTTTTATTCTTGTATTTCAAGGGACTTATTCCAATTTTTAAATACTATAAGCCAGAAAGACCGGTTCCTTTCAAATTTTTAACAATATCATGTTTCTAAACATGCTGCCAACCTTCTTTACCCAATTTTGGGAGGATTATTACTTGTTTAGGTCAGATTTGTTGCCACATAATATGTAAAATTCATGCTTTTTAGTTCTACAGTTCTATGAGTTTTGATAGTCTTTTAACCACAACCACAATGGAGATAGAGAGTATTTCTATCACCCCAAAGAAGTTTCTTTATGCTCCTTTGTAGTTGATCCTCTCTTCTATCCATAAACAACCACTGATCTACTTTATTTCAAAATGCCAATTAAACAGAATCACACAATATATATCTTTTTGTGCCTGATTTATTTCATTTAGCAAAATGCTTTTGAGGTTAGTATCCATTTTGATGTGTGTATCAATAGTTGGTTCCTTTTTACTGCCATAGTATGGCTGTAACATAATTTGTTTATCCATTCCCTAGTTGAAGGACATTTGGACTGTGTCCAGTTTTTAGCCCTTCTGAATACAGTTGCTGTAAACATTCACATACAGGACTTTGTGCGGACATATTTCTTCATTTCTCTTGGATTGCTGGGTCATACAAAGTGTATGTTTAACTTTGCAAGAAACTGTGAAACTGTTTTCCAAAGTGGTGGTAACATTCTGTCTTTCCACCAGCGATGTATGAGAGAGTTCCTGGTGCTGTACATCCTTGTCGGCACTTAATACTGTCAGTTTAAAATATTCTGAATATGAGTCACTTATCTAATATTTATTTTGTAAATATTTTCTCCCAGATAGTGAATGGTTTACCTTTTCATTTTCTTAACAATGTCTTGAAAGAGAAGTTTTAATTTTGATGAAGTGTGGTTTATAAATTTCTACCTCTACAGTTCATGCCTTTGTGTCCTAACAAATCTTTTCCTAACTAAGATTTTATGTAGGAGAATTAGAACATTTTTAGAACTTTGAAGGTAGGGAAGATGGGATTACAGAACACTAATATATTTTATACTCATCATATATACATATTAAAAATGTTATATTTCTAGAAATACTGACTCTTAATTGGTGCAGTTTAGGCCTTGGCAGCTACGTCCTGAGACATATACCCCTAGTACATTTTTCACATAAAGATCTAATTAGTTTAATGAGAAAAGGCAAGAAACAAGAGTTAGAAAACTGCTAGATGAAACATTTCAGAAAAATATGGATTTGAAAAAAAATCTTTTTAAAATGTCACTAAATGGAATGCAAGTAGGAATCTATTGTCACAACATGCCAGAGAAGAAAATCATGTAAGAAACTTCTTCATTTCCCAATGTAGATATCTGAGACAACTCTTCAATTCTAAAATATTCTAGGAATTTCTCCAATAAGAAGTATCACAATACACTTATAAATGAATAAGACACCGATTCTTTATAATATTTAAGGTTGAACAATAATATGCTGTTCATTTTTTATAATCTTGAAAAGTGAAATTTCTTATAAATAACATAAATATCTGGGGAAAATGTAACATAACTTCCGTGAATTAGGGATTTTGATATTTCTATACCGCACAGTGGAATTGATCATGAGATGCCAAGTCTCAGCAATAATTAAGTTTTTAAATTCCACAAAATTTTCATGCAAATCTCTTCAATAGAAAACAAATTGGAACCTATATTCAACATCTGTCACAGTCTTCTTTATGTGCTTTCAATATGATCTTGGAATTGTTCTGTTTGCTACTGAAGAATAACAGATGCCATCATATACTCAATTCAATACATCCTTACGTGAATGACTTTGCCAAAAGTCATCTCCAATTAAAATAAGATGAATAAATATGATAATTATGAAAAGTCCTCTAATTATATGAGGCTTGGTAAAGATTCCTACGATAATATATGAGAAAATGCTTACAAGATTTTAAGAGCCTCCCTTCCCATCCCCAAGGAGGTATGATTAAATAGCTACAATGTTATAATGTGAATGGGATCGGAAATTTTCAACATTCTTGACTCAATGTTTATACAAACGCATCACTGCTGACGAACTAATTTAATCCGAGGTAATCTCTTTGTTTTCAGTTTAGAGGAAAGGGAGAATTGTTCCTGGAGTGCTGTTTACATTAAAGATACTAGACAGTACATTCTTTCCATTGATACTGGCAGTGATTGCTGTAGTTCAAATGTCTATAAGAATATGGGACATGTAAAGGAAAATTTTTGCTCAAATACAACTGATAAAACTAAAATAATACATCTTCCTGTATAAGCTCTCCCAAATTTATGTAACAAAAATGCAAATGGATAGGGTGCTTGGCCTCCTTTGACTGAAATGATTGAATTGGATTAAATGATCACTAAAATCCTTGCTAGCTCTAAAATTCTGCAATTCTATTAATTTCAATGAGTTGTCATGTACCAATTTTGCCTTTCATAATTCTTCTACTAAAGATATTGCAAATAAATTAAAAATCTTTAATTTAGAAACTAATTAATTTTTTAATTTTAAAGTGTAAGAGAAGATGAACAAAAAGTCCTTAGTAATCTACACTACAATTCTGCAGAACTGACTGTATCCAAATCAATACCAAGGAAGAAAGAATAAAGACGGAAACAAAAAGATTAGGTATTTATGGCATGGAAAAGTATGAAAAACTATGCAAATAAAACGACCATATTTTGATGCCAATACTTACTAATTCAAAGCAAAATCTATGAATACTTTTTTGGCCACTTCAAGTCACTGGGCAAAAGGCGTCAGTATCCTTAAAGGAAAATTTGGTCCCATATTCTATCAATGTACAATATTCTATCATGACAATTATGAGTAGAATTGCACTTCATACTAAATGCCAATTTATTATATTACGTTTCAAAATACTGTTTTAGAATACCTTTTCTTAATATCAACAATATAAGCATCTCTAGATAAAATACATTTATCCAAATACATTAATCTAAACCTATAAGAAGAGTAAGGCTGTATAATCAAAGATGTACACACAAATATTTTAAACATTCTTATTAAAATTTCCTAAGGCTCTTAATCTACCACCATGTAATTCTACTTTGGTGTTTATTTACACACACACAAACAGACACACACATATATATTGACAGCTATGAAGCTTACTATATTTCCTTAACGGCATTTGAAAAGAATCATCAGTGAAGGATTTGTTTTATATATTGATGGTCATGTTAATTTTTAGAACACTGTCATAATGTTGCTATGGCTCCTTCTAGAAAAATAAAAAGCACCTTCAAATTCATAAATGCTGCCCTGCAACACTACCTCTTTTCAGTTTCAATTAGATATATTGTAGTCTGATGTTCCCCAGCAAGTCCTAGTTTTTTTTTCCTTTCATGAGTCCCCAATCCTGATTTTGTCAAACATGTTACATACGTTACATAACTACTCAGATTCTCCTTAAAAAAAAAACCAGACATATGATAGCATATCACAAAGGAGTTATTGTAACACCAGATCAAGAAATTGTCATTCCCTTAAAAATTGTGTAGCTCTATCAATGATTTTCATTAGGCTTCTGAAATACCAGAAATATCTTTTTTTTTGAAGTAAATCATCTTTAATTAGGGGAGGGGGACAAAAAAAAAAAAACTGATCCAGAAAAAAATTTCATTTTAAACAAGATCTAATGTAGAAATGGAGAAGCTGGAATAGACACCAAACTCTATTTAAGCTACAAGAATGGACAGTTCTGCTGTTGATGAAATATAGGAACAACACAGTTACAAGATGGTCTTAAAGGTCTTTAGTACAAGGTCTCATTCAGTGTAGGAATACCCTCGATAACATCCTTGAATTAGATAATGGTCATTAGCTCTTTTTAAAAACAGGAAGCATATCACCTAACAAGTCACCCCATTTTATTTAATCCGCTTAAGCTATTAGTAAGATCTTCTACATGGTGACTTAAAATGTTCCCTTTTAACAGTAGTTCTTGAGGTAATAACTCCTCATTAAAGATAAAGCTAGATTTGGTTTGCACTCACCACTGCCACCACCCCTCCCAAGCCCCAACTATACAAAAGCATCAGATGAAAACCTCTTCTAACGGGAGATCACAGATTCTACGAGATTCTGTTTCCTCAGCTGATTGGGGAAGAAACAGAGTCAAATTCAACATGAAAGAAACTGAAAATAGATAATGGAAAATTTAAATCAGTGATACTGGCACAAACAAGGGAGCTTAAAACTAAGGATTACCTAAGAGACTGGTATTAGTACCAATGAAGAATAATAAAGATCTAGATAACTGTATATTTTATAAAGAACATACCCTTGAAAAAGATGTATCTCCTCTTTTTCAGGCCAAATGTTAGTGATTAAAGAAAAGAGATGCTTACCTCTTCAGAGCTCTCTTCCTAAGTATCACTGTCTCAACCCCCCGAGCCACAAACAACGGAACTCCCATCTATTCTGTCTCAAGAACCTCTTTATTAGACTCTCAACCTGATTATTTCCAACTTGAGTCCTGTTCTTTTTAGCTGCAGATTCCTCTATAACCATTACAAGAATGACATAAATGAAAAGAATCTTAAATCCCTGGTACCATGGCAGGAAAATAGCTGAATAGTAAGAAACATTTCTGAGAAATTCTGGTGCTGGGAATTCCAGGAATTGTAGAAAATCTAGATGCTATGAGTACTCCTCTGGCTTCCCTAATCCTAACAGGACCTTCCTCTCCTCATTTTAGTAACTATTCAGGTCAAACTAATCTTTAGACAAAGAAATAATTTTAAAACTTCACTTGAAAATATATATTTGTAACGCTAAATTCCTGCAACTAAAAATCTTATATGTAGGCTATGACAGAAAGGGACCTCATACCAATTAGTTCAATTCAATTCATTGGACGATGTCTATTTTCCTAATTCAAAACTGTGGAACTATGCCTTGTTCATTTCCAGTGATATTTACCTGACACACTGTGTTGCTGGTAATTGTAGGAAGATGGAATTGCACCAATAGGAAGCTGTGGTTTGGGATTGCCTGGTGGTACCTCATCATCATCCTCCCCAAAATGATGAACTTTCTCGTACTTTTCTAGGTAACTGAAATAGAAAAACAGTACAGCAGAGATTTAAAATAGATTTACATCTTGTTTTTTAACTCCCACCACATATATCTGGTTTCCTTTTCTAGAGGCCCTAAATTTAAAATAATAATAATAACAAGATACCACAAACCTCATATTAGTGGGACAGTCACTTCAGCAGTAATACTGAAGACAAACTCACTGTAATGGTTCTAAAAGTGTTTTTAAATTTTCAGAAAAGACCACACCACTGCTCAAATAAAAATGTAAAAGTAAAGAATATCAAAGGACAACTACATGTAGATGAACAACAGTACATTTTATTTACTGATTAAAAAAATTATACATGGTCACTGTAAAAACCATGTGAAGGGGCTTCCCTGGTGGCACAGTGGTTGAGAATCTGCCTGCCAATGCAGGGGACACAGGTTTAAGCCCTGGTCCTGGAAGATCCCACATGCTGCGGAGCAACTAAGCCCGTGCACCACAACTATTCAGCCTGCGCTCTAGAACCCGTGAGCCACAACTAGTGAGCCCGCGTGCCGCAACTACTGAAGCCCACGCACCTAGAGCCTGAGCTCCGCAACAAGAGAAGCCACCGCAATGAGAAGCCCGCGCACTGCAACGAAGAGTAGGCCCCGCTCGCCACAACTAGAGAAAGCCCGTGTGCAGTAACGAAGACCCAACACAGACAAAAATAAATAAATAAATTTATTTAAAAAAAAAAAAAAGTGAAAATGAGAAGATGCCCTGGCCTCCACATCTCACTCATCACAGATAACTACAGGTTCAAGTGTTTTCTGTATATTTTCTATGCATGTTTTTATCTAACAACATATTTTAGAGATCTGAGCATGTCAATACACACAGTACCACCTCAGTCTTCTTTTTTTTTTTTTTCCTTTTAAACTTTATTTATTTGGCTGTGCCGGGTCTTAGTTGCGGCATGCAGGATCTGGTTCCCCACCAGGGATCGAACCTGGGCCCCCTGCATTGGGAGTGCGGAGTCTTAACCACTGGACCACCAGGGAAGTCCCTACATGAGTCTTTTTTAATGGCTGTATAATATACGGTCCTACTCATACATCATAATTTAACAAGATCTCTAGTGCTGTAACTAGCTATGTTCAGTTTTGCTTTTTGCTATTACAAGTCATGCAGCAATAAGATTAATCTCAGCACCTGTTTAAATACTTTTCTCTCAATAGACACTGGAAATGGTATTATCAACTTTAAACAGCAATACAGCCAAATTCTCACCCAAAACTGATGTGCCCAATACATTTTGATCAATTTATAAGATAGTTCCTGTATTCCCCACTGGATCTCCGTTACAGGGTATGGTCAATCTTCTTAAAATTAACTAGAATTAAATTCCCAAATTTACCATAAGATTCCCACAAGAAAGATTTTTAAATAGGGAAACAATTGATCAAATCCATGTCAAACACAACACTGTAACTAATGAACCTGTTACTACACTTCGTAAGAACTTAAGCTGATTAATACCAGAGTAAAGTTCTAAATGTGATCATTTTATAGATCAATCCTTCTATCATTCCTGATCCAGGCAGGTACTAAGTCCATCAGTCACTGTTTTAAAAGTCCTGCAGAGGGAGGGACTAAAGATGGTGGAGGCGTAAGATGTGGAGATCACCTTCCTCCCCACATCAAATACATCAAAAATACATCTACATGTGGAACAGCTCCTACAGAACACCTACTGAATGCAGGCAGAAGACCTCAGACTTCCCAAAAGGAAAGAAAATCCCCACGTACCTGAGTAGTGCAAAAGAGAAAAGAAAAAATCAGAGACAAAAGAATAGGGACGGACCTGCACCTCGGGGAGGGAGCTGCGAAAGAGGAAAAGTTTCCACACACTAGGAAGCCCCTTCACTGGTGGAGACAGGGGGTGGGCAGGAGGGAAGATTTCAAGCCACAGAGGAGAGTGCAGCAACGGGATGCAGAGGGCAAAGCGGAGAGTTTCATGCACAGATGATCGATGCTGGCCAGCACTCACCAGCCCGAGAGGCTTGTCTGCTCACCCACCAGGGCAGGTGGAGGCTGGGAGCTGAGGCTCCAGCTTCAGAGGTCAGACCCCAGGGGGAGGACTGGGGTAGGCTGCGTGAACACAGCCTGAAGGGGGCTAGTGTGCCACAGCTAGCAGGGAGGGAGTCCAGGAAAAAGTCTGGAACTGCCTAAGAGGCAAGAGACCATTGTTTCGGGGTGCACAAGAAGAGGGGATTCACAGCACCGCCTAAACGAGCTCCAGAGACGGGCACGAGCTGTGGCTATCAGCGCGGACACCAGAGACGGGCATGAGACACTAAGGCTGCTGCTGCCACCACCAAGAACCTGTGTGCAAGCACAGGTCACTCTCCACACCTCCCCTCCAGGGAGCCTGTGCAGCCAGCCACTGCCAGGGTCCCGTGATCCAGGGACAACTTCCCCGGGAGAACACACGGTGAGCCTCAGGCTGGTGCAACGTCACGCCAGCCTCTGCTGCCTCAGGCTAGCCCCGCACTCCAAACCCTTCCCTCCCCCCCCCCCCACCCCGGGCCTGAGTGAGCCAGAGCCCCCGAATCAGCTGCTCCTTTAACCCCATCCTGTCTGAGCAAAGAACAGACGCCCTCAGGTGACCTACACGCAAAGGCGGGGCCAAATCCAAGGCTGAGCCTCAGGAGCTGTGTGAACAAAGAAGAGAAAGGGAAATCTCTCCCAGCAGCCTCAGGAGCAGTGGATTAAAGCTCCACAATCAACGTGATGTACCCTGCATCTGTGGAATACCTGAATAACAATGAATCATCCCAAGACAGTGGACTTAGGGAGCAAATGTAGACTTGGGGTTTGCTTTCTGCATCTAATTTGTTTCTGGTTTTATCTTTATCTTAACTTAGTATTTAGACCTTATTATCACTGGTAGATTTGTTGATTGATTTCATTGCTCTCTTCTTTCTCTCTTTTTCTTTTATTTTTTTTAATAATATTTTTTAAATTTTATTTTAATAACTTTTATTTTTTTCTTTCTTTTTTTTCTCCCTTTCTTCCGATCTGTGTGGCTGACATGGTCTTGGTGCTCCAGCCAGGTGTCAGGCCTGAGCCTGCAAGGTGGGAGAGCCGAGTTCAGGACATTGGACTACCAGAGACCTCCCGGCCCCATGTAATATCAAACGGTGAAAGATCTCCCAGAGATCTCCATCTCAACACTAAGACCCAGCTCCACTCAACTGCCAGCAAGCTCCAGTGCTGGACACCCCATGCCAAACAACTAGCGAGACAGGAGCACAACCCCACCCATTAGCAGAGAGGCTGCAAAACACACCACCAGATGGGGTCGTGCCCACCAGAAAGATAAGATGCAGCCTCTTCCACCAGAACACAGGCAACAGTCCCCTCCACCAGGGAGGCTACACAACCCACTGAACCAACCTTAGCCACTGGGGGCAGACACCAAAAACAACGGGAACTATGAACCTGCAGCCTGCAAAAAGGAGACCCCAAACACAGTATGTTAAGCAAAATGAGAAGACAGAGAAATATACAGCAGATGAAGGAGCAAGGTAAAACCCACCAGACCAAACAAATGAAGAGGAAATAGGCAGTATACCTGAAAAAGATTTCAGAATAATGACAGTAAAGATGATCCAAAATCTTGGAAACAGAATGGAGAAAATACAAGAAACGTTTAACAAGGACCTAGAAGAAATAAAGAGTGAACTAAACAATGATGAACAACACAATAAATGAAATTAAAAATTCACTAGAGGGAATCAATAGCAGAATAACTGAGGCAGAAGAACAGATAAGTGACCTGGAAGATAAAATAGTGGAAATAACTACCACAGAGCAGAATAAAGAAAAAAGATGAGAAGAATTGAGGACAGTATTAGAGGCCTCTGGGACAACATTAAATGCACGAACATTCGAATTATAGGGGTCCCAGAAGAAGAAGAGAAAAAGGGACTGAGAAAATATTTGAAGAGATTATAGTTGAAAACTTCCCTAATATGGGAAAGGAAATAGTCAATCAAGCCCAGGAAGGGCAGAGAGTCCCATACAGGATAAATCCAAGGAGAAACGTGCCAAGACACATATTAATCAAACTATCAAAAATTAAATACAAAGAACAAATATTAAAAGAAGTAAGGGAAAAACAACAAATAACACACAAGGGAATCCCCATGAGGTTAAGAGCTGATCTTTCAGCAGAAACTCTTCAAGTCAGAAGGGACTGGCAGGACATATTTAAAGTGATGAAACGGAAAAATCTACAACCAAGATTACTCTACCCAGCAAGGATCTCATTCAGATTCGACATAGAAATTAAAACCTTTACAGAAAGGAAAAGCTAAGAGCATTCAGCACCACCAAACCAGCTTTACAACAAATGCTAAAGGAACTTCTCTAGGCAGGAAACATAAGAGAAGGAAAAGACCTACAAAAACAAACCCAAAACAATTAAGAAAATGGTAATAGGAACATACATATCGATAACTACCTTAAATGTAAATGGATTAAATGCTCCCAGCAAAAGACATAAACTGGCTGAATGGATACAAAAACAAGATCCGTATATATGCTGTCTACAAGAGACCCACTTCAGACCTAGGGACACATACAGACTGAAAGTGAGGCGATGGAAAAAGATATTCCATGCAAATGGAAATCAAAAGAAAGCTGGGGAGTGGCTGGACCCGTGAGCCACGGCCGCTGAGCCTGCACGTCCGGAGCCTGTGCTCTGCAATGGGAGAGGCCGCAACAGTGAGAGGCCTGTGTGCCACAAAAAAAAAAAAAAAAAAGAAAGCTGGAGTAGCAATTCTCATATCAGACAAAATAGGCTTTAAAACAAAGACTATTACAAGAGACAGAGAAGGACACTACATAATGATCAAGGGATTAATGCAAGAAGACATAACAATTGTAAATATTTATGCACCCAACATAGGAGCACCTCAATACCTAAGGCAAATGCTAACAGCCATAAAGGGGGAAACTGACAGTAACACAATCATACTAGGGGACTTTAACACCTCACTTTCACCAATGGACAGATCACCCAAAGTGAAAATAAATAAGGAAACACAGCTTTAAATGAAACATTAAACAAGATGGACTTAACCGATATTCATAGGACACTCCATCCAAAAACAACAGAATATACTTTCTTCTCAAGTGCTCATGGAACATTTTCCAGGATAGATCATATCTTGGATCACAAATCAAGCCTTGGTAAATTAAGAAAATTGATATCGTATCAAGTATCTGTTCCGACCACAATGCTATGAGACTAGATAGCAATTACAGGAAAATACCTGTGAAAAAGACAAACACATGGTGACTACACAATACACCACTAAATAACCAAGAGATCACTGAAGAATTCAAAGAGAAAATCAAAAAATACCTAGAAACAACTGACAATGAAAACATGACAACCCAAAACCTATGGGATGCAGCAAAAGATGGTCTAAGCGGGAAATTTATAACAATACTATCCTACCTCAAGAAGAAAGAAACATCTCAAACAAACAAAAAAATAAATAAACAACCTTACACCTAAAGCAAATACAGAAAGAAGAACAAAAAACCCCCAAAGTTAGCAGAAGGAAAGAATCATAAAGATGAGATCAGAAAAAGAAATGAAGGAAACAATAGCAAAGATCAATAAAACTAAAAGCTGGTTCTTTGAGAAGATAAACAAAATTGATAAACCATGGGACAGACTCATCAAGAAAAAAAGGGAGAAGATTCAAATCAATAGAATTAAAAATGAAAAGTGAGAAGTAACAACTGACACTGCAGAAACAGAAAGGATCATGAGAGATTACTACAAGCAACTCTATGCCAATAAAATGGACAACCGGGAAGTAATGGGCAAATTCTTAGAAAAGCACAACCTTCCAAGACTGAACCAGGAAGAAACAGAAAATATAAACAGACCAATCACAAGCACTGAAATTGAAACTGTGATGAAAATTCTTCCGACAAAAGCCCAGGACCAGATGGCTTCACAGGTGAATTCTATCAAACATTTAGAGAAGAGCTAAGAGCTATCCTTCTTAAACTCTTCCAAAATATAGCAGAGGGAGGAACACTCCCAGACTCATTCTGTGAGGCCACCATCACCCTGATACCAAAACCAGACAAAGACGTCACAAAAAAAGAAAACTACAGGCCAATATCACTGATGAATATAGACACAAAAATCCTCAACAAAATACTAGCAAACAAAATCCAACAGCACATTAAAAGGATCATACACCATCATCAACTGGGATTTACCCCAGGAACGCAAGGATGCTTCAAAATATGCAACTCAATCAACGTGATTACCCACAATAACAAACTGAAGGAGAAAAACCATATGATCATCTCAATAGATGCAGAAAAAGCTTTTGACAAAATTCAACACCCATTTATGATAAAAACCCTCCAGAAAGTAGGCATAGAGGGAACTTACCTCAACATAATAAAGGGCATATATGACAAACCCAGAGCCAACATCATTCTCAATGGTGAAAAACAGAAACCATTTCCACTAAGATCAGGGACAAGACAAGGTTGCCCACTGTCACCACTATTAATCAATATTGTTTTGGAAGTTTTAGCCACAGCAATCAGAGAAGAAAAAGAAATAAAAGGAATCCTAATTGGAAAAGAAGAAGTAAAACTGTCACTGTTTGTAGATGACATGATACTATACATAGAGAATCCTAAAGATGCTACCAGAAAACTACTAAAGCTAATCAATGAATTTGAAGAGTAGCAGAATAAAAAATTAATGCACAGAATCTCTTGCATTCCTATACACTAATGATGAAAATTCTGAAAGAGAAATTAAGGAAACACTCCCGTTTACCGTTGCAACAAAAAGAATAAAGTACCTAGAAATAAATCTACCTAAGGAGACAAAAGACCTGTATGCAGAAAACTATAAGACACTGATGACAGAAATTAAAGATGATACAAACAGATGGAGAGATACACCCTGTTCCTGGATCAGAAGAATCAATATTTTGAAAATGAGTATACTACCCAAAGCAATCTGCAGATTCAATGTGATCCCTATCAAACTACCAATGGCATTTTTCACAGATCTAGAATAAAAAATTTCACAATCTGTATGGAAACACAACAGACCTCAAATAGCCAAAGCAATCTTGAGAAAGAAAAACGGAGCTGGAGGAATCAGGCTCCTGGAATTCAGACTATACTACAAAGCTACAGTAATCAAGACAGTATGATACTGGCACAATAAGAGAAATATAGATCAATGGAACAGGATAGAAAGCCCGAGATAAACCCACGCACATATGGTCACCTTATCTTTGATAAAGGAGCCACGAATATACAATGGAGAAAAGACAGCCTCTTCAATAAGTGGTGCTGGACAGCTACATAGAAAAGAATGAAATTAGAACACTCCCTAACACCACACACAAAAATGAACTCAAAATGGATTAAAGACCTAAATGTAAGGCCAGAAACTATCAAACTCTTAGAGAAAAATATAGGCAGAACACTCTGACATAAATCACAGCAAGATCCTTTTTGACCCACCTCCTAGAGTAATGAGAATAAAAACAAAAGTAAACAAATGGGACCTAATGAAACTTAAAAGCTTTTGCACAGCAAAGGAAACCACAAAGAAGACAAAAAGACAACCTTCAGAATTGGGGAAAATATTTGCAAATGAAGCAACTGACAAAGGATTATTCTCCAAAATTTGTAAGCAGCTCAATATCAAAAAATCAAACAACCCAATCCAAAAATGGGCAGAAGACCTAAATAGACATTTCTCCAAAGAAGATATACGGATTGCCAACAAACACATGAAAGGATGCTCAACATCACTAATCATTACAGAAATGCAAATCAAAACCACAATGAGGTATCACCTCACAGCAGTCAGAATGGCAACCATCAAAAAATCTACAGACAGTAAATACTGGAGAGGGTGTGGAGAAAAGGGAACCCTCTTGCACTGCTGGTGGGAACCTAAATTGATACAGCCACTATGGAGAACAGTATGGAGGTTCCTTAAAAAACTAAAAGTAGAACTACCATATGACCCAGCAATCCCACTACTGGGCATATACCCTGAGAAAACCATAATTCAAAAAGAGTCATGTACCACAGTGTTCACTGCAGCACTATTTAGAACAGTCAGGACATGGAAGCAACCTAAGTGTCCATCAACAAGTGAATGGATAAAGAAGATGTGGCACATATGTACAATGGAATATTACTCAGCCATAAAAAGAAACGAAACTGAGTTATTTGTAGTGAGGTGGATGGACCTAGAGTCTGTCATACAGAGTGAAGTAAGTCAGAAAGAGAAAAATAAATACCATATGTTAACACATATATATGGAATCTAAAAAACAAAACAAAACAAAAGGTTCTGAAGAACCTAGGGGTCGGACAGGATTAAAGACATCGACGTAGAGAATGGACTTGAGGACACAGGGAGGGGGAAGGGTAAGCTGGGACGAAGTGAGAGAGTGGCATGGATATATATACACTACTAATTATAAAATAGGCAGCTAGCGTGAAGCAGGTGCATAGCACATGGAGATGAGCTAGGTGCTTTGTGTCTACCTAGGGAGGGTGGGAGGGAGATGCAAGAGGGAGGAGATATGGGGATATATGTACACATATAGCTGATTCAGTTTGTTATAGAGCAGAAACTAACACACCATTGTAAAGCAATTACACTCCAATAAAGATATTTAAAAAAAAAGTCCTGCACCTACCCACCCCTTTGCTTTTATAGTTACAGACAGCTGAGATGAGGGAGGAGTGGATCAATGAATGTATGTGGTGATCTCAGAAGTATTATTTTCTTTTTAGTACCAAACCTTAACTTTCAAGGTGGGATGAACGAAAGTTATACATTTACAAATAGAAAAACTAATGACATGGTAAGCAATCACCATTCCTCATTTTCCCCATCCAGCTTTACAAGGCACAATAATTCACACCTTTGAGACCAGAAAGGAATTAAACTGTCGCTTTCCATTCCTTCTAAGTTCTCCATATAAACTCAATTTGAGCAAGGAACTCTTTCCTAGCTAGCAGCTTGATAGGTAACGAATCCAACACTTTACTCTTGGAGATACAAAAGCAGAGACATATGCCCAGATATAACCCTTGTGCATTAAGGACAGTATGCAGCTGCATACATTTCACCCTGACCCAGCAGATAGAATTTACAGTCTAAAAACATAAAACAAAATAAAACATGATTAAAAAGAGACAGTCTCTCTCCATTATAGACTCATGATGGACTTAAATGGGTAATAAATCAAGCCTATTCTTTCTGAATTTCTAACGCAGATATGATAAAAAGAAGAGTATATATAAATTTGGACATAAATAGCTGCTCAAAAATTGTGACATTCTCTGCAAATGAGGGATTATCTACATCACATGAAATAACTCAGGCAACAGTACTAATAAAGATATTTTAGAGAGTATGGTCTTTCAGAATTGAACTCACTGTGGAACCGTTAAAAACAAGCTAAAGATAATTAATTCTTATTAAATAATTTTTATTTAAATATAATCAAAATAACAATGATATAGAATTTTAAAATCAAAGCCTTATACTAATAATATGTTTAAGATGCCCTTTATAAATTTGGTACATATAACTGAGCACAGTAGATTTAAAATTTGTGTTTTTTATTACAGCTGGGGAAGAAGACAACACTACTAGTAAAGAAAGACCATAAATATTATCTTTTCCCTCCCGGAATACCCAAAGTTGAGCATAAGCAAAATGGAGTGACTGACAACACCACAAGTACCAGATACTCATAGTAGATAGTATATATTAAATACATAAAGCCTTTCATAATTCAAATTTTCGTAAGATTTTTTTAAATATACGACTTCTGGTCCCATGACACATTCTAACTCTATTCCTCCAAACAGATTCTTTACATAATTCCAATCCCCAGAAATTTATGGTTTAGGCAAATTGTTACAATTTTTGAAATTTTTATTCCCTGGCTTGAGGGTCAGTGCTTGTTCTCATTCATGATTAAATATTTCCAACTGAGACTCAACCTTTCTTAGTTCAGCTGAGGTACTGGCACCCAGTTCTGATCTCTTGTACCTCTCAATAAATAAGCACAAAGCCCTTTTTTTGTTTTTCAAAGAGCTATACTTCTAAAAACTAAAAGGTATTAATAGACAAGAGAAAGGAGCTAAAATACAAAGTTACGTTTCAAAGTCTAGGTCTTCAGATTTAATTATCATAAGCCTGAGCTTACACACTGACAGATACACAGTGTCCACTTATTAAATTACAAATGCTAGACTACACATTTCTCTTTCTTCTCAAAGCCAATTACATTGCTATGAATAGTTACTATATTAATCAAACAGGTATTTACAGAGCTCTTTCAGTAATCTGTCTAGTAAACGACAGATTTAACTCAAGACTGGTAAAATACTGGAATCCAGATGGCAGTCACTCCCTCATCAGGCAACACAGAAAACTAGGTTCCTTAGCTCAACATTAGGTACAGAATCAGGTGGCATGAGTTATATCTTCTTTTTTTTCAACTTGGCACTAATTTATTTTGTGGTGGATTCTAGGCCATAGGTGACAGATTTAGAAGGCAAAAGCAAATATGAACATTTAGCATATAATATTGGAATTATTTTAAATGGCACTATTCAATTAAAAAGCTTAATACATGTGACCAATAAAATGAGAGGAAAAGAGTCCATTCAAAATAGCATCAAATAATATAGGCAGTTTTGTTATAAATGTGGAAAAATTTAACCTCTTGCAGTATCTGACAGATTAAGCACACAAAACATAAATTAGTTTACAGAAGATTTAGATATAATCACCAATAAGACTGATTTATTAAGACATACAATCATTTCCTTTTCAAATCTCCATAGAAATTAAAAAACTGATTATATATCAATTCACACAGGAAACCAAAATAAATTTAAGATTAAATATTGTATAGGGTATATTGCCTAACTGCAATCAATTCAAAGACATTTTTTTTCTAAGAAAGAAATTAAACCCTTGGAAAATTAAAAATAATTTTATGTAAAAGTAGAGAAACTAGTACAACAGTAACCCATCAGCAGATATCAAAATTCATGGTCAATCTTGTTTCATCTATAGCACAATTAACTATCTTCACAACACTTTTAAAGCAATTCCCAAGTATCTCATAATTTTATTTGTAAATATTCTGGTAGAATTCTTAGAAATTAAAAATATGTATAAAAACTTCTTGAAATGTTTTAAGAAAAGATGGCAGTTCAAGGAACGCATATTCATCTCGTCCCTTAAATCCAATTGCAATGAACTTTGAAGAGTAAAAATAGAGGGATACTGCATAATTTCTAAGTTAGAAAACTTTCAGAAATTCTGGTTCATTAAAAGCAACTTCAAGGATTTACAAGACTAACCTGCAAAACAATTCTTGAGAGAGTAACATGGTCTAGTGGAAAACACAGATCTTAAGCCAAAACACATAAAAAGGCAAATTCAGTTTGGATTTTCTTTAGCCACTAAGGATCAATAAAATGTGAGGGTGTGTCTGATAATAGAATCCAGAGAGTGACAATTATTTAAGAAAAAAAAAAAAAGAAGTGTAGAAAGTTGGGTTGAACTCAGTGGTTGTTGAAAGAAGCAAAGTCCTTTAAACTTCACCTTATAGCTTATTTGTCAAAATGAACTCAAAAACCCAGGGGTGTGGGCACCTATCAGAAGCACCAGCATGGAAAGACTGGTATCATCAGGTAACGGGACCTCTATGGACATAGTGTACAAGAAATTTCAAGATGAAACACCCCGGCACAAAATCAAATATGGTGACATACAAACCAGAAAGGTAATGACATTTCTTTGCCCAGGATTATCCCCACAAAGAGGGGCATGAAAAAGTAGATTTGACGATGTAGATCACCTCAGTAATGCAGAGGGCATGCTTGGGAAACGGCTCCTCACAGAGGGGAAAAGAATGAAAACAGTGGGGTGGACAAAAATGAGACATGTATGATAAACAGGAGGTCAAAAGAAGGGGCAAAAAAAAAGAAGTGGCCCTGAAGGAAAGACCAGAATAAATGGAACAGAAGCAGTATCATTGAGATAACAGAAGAATTACTTTAGCTAAAATGCTTAATGGGTATATTAAAAAGGTTCCTGGAGTGTCAGGGTACAAGGATCACCAGGCAAAAATTAATGAAAAGAGAAAAACACTCAGACATTTCCTGATGAAATATGCAAACTTCAAAGATAAAGACAATTCGTAGAAATACCCAGAACCACCCCTACTCCTGAAAAGTTACACAGAACAGTTAGGCTAGGCTCTGACTTCTCTTCAAAATTAATTGTCAAAGATAATAAATAAGTATCAGAGCTTTGAGGAAAGAAAGTTATTTCACAAGAAATCTCCACCCAATCACATTGCTCAACTAAGAAAAGAAATTCATTTTCAGGTATGTAAAGACTCAGTAAGTACTCTACTTGATGAATCAAAATTAAGGAATGTTTAAATATCAATACAGATGACTAATGATGTGCACAGAAACTATTTAAACTCAGATATTAGTCTCAATTGTAACTATCATATTACAAAAGAGAAGGCGCATTGGTAATTACAAAATAACATGTAAATGTAAAACTAATTTAAAAAATTTAAAACTATTAAAATACTTTGAAAATGATACTCCTGATATGCAATTCAAGAACTTTTCCACAAAAATGAAAACTAAAAAGGAAGGAGTAGTAAGAAGAATTAAAACTGTATTCTGTGTGTTACTTACACAGGAAGAGTGATCAAAATGGGTTTATTCTCATAGTTAATATTAAGGGAAATATGTTCTTGGGAGTGTTTCTAAGCTTTTTACAAGAGTTTAACAACAAAAAGTCAAGATCATTACTTTCCAAATCACTGGAGGGAAACAAAAACATTAATGTATGTACTATGCAGAGAAAAGAAGAGAAAGAATACCCTGTGATGTAGCAATTATACTCTTAGGCATACACCCTAGAAAAAACTGGAAACAACTCAAATATTCACAAATGATAGTATGAATAAAAACACTGTGGCAGGGCTTCCCTGGTGGCGCAGTGGTTGTGAGTCCACCTGCCGATGAAGGGGACACGGGTTCGTGCCCCGGTCCGGGAAGATCCCACATGCCGCGGAGCGGCTAGGACCATGAGCCATGGCCGCTGAGCCTGCGCGTCCGGAGCCTGTGCTCCGCAACGGGAGAGGCCACGACAGTGAGAGGCCCACGTACCAAAAAAAACACTGTGGCATATTCATACAATGAAATACTATACAGTAGTGAAAATTAATTAACTAACATAGATCAATACAAATGGCCAGCAACAAAATGTTAAATCATTTCAGAATACATTATGACTCCATTTATAGGCAGATCATAAGCAAAAAATTAAATATTTTTTAAGCAATAGACAAGTATGAGGTAAAACCACAAAGAAAAGCCAGATGATAATTATCAAATAGAAAATAAGCTAGGATTTATCCCTCAGAAGAGAAATGCACACACAGGGGGCTTCAAAGGTATCAGTAGAGTTTTATTTGTTTTATTTTGTCTTGTTTTGATGTGGATAAACTTGCATGTATTAAGCCTTTTTGTGTGTGTATAAAATTTAAAACTAAAAAAAATTTAGAACATTGGAAAAAAAGCAGTGAGTTATTTCAAACTTAAAAAAATATATATTTCCACTGCTATGTAAAATGTTTCCAATTACAGAAAAAGATTAGCATCTCCCTGAAAACTAATCTAGCAAAACTGACAAAACTTCATAAAAATTACAGTTAAAAAAGGACTACATATATAAATACTAGAAAAAACAATTAATATTTATTAAATACACACACATACTCAAGACTGAAGATTTTATTGCAGAAATCCAATGATACTTCAAGATTTAAAATTTTTCTTTTGTTTTGTTTTTTTGTAGTACGCGGGCCTCTCACTGTTGTGGCCTCTCCCGTTGTGGAGCACAGGCTCCGGACGCGCAGGCTCAGAGGCCATGGCTCACGGGCCCAGCTGCTCCACGGCATGTGGGATCTTCCCGGACCAGGGCACGAACCCGTGTCCCTGCATCGGTAGGCGGACGCTCAACCACTGTGCCACCAGGGAAGCCCAAGATTTAAAATTTTATAACATTAAACTCACCTGTAGACCAAAGAGAAAAATATTATCTAAACAAAGGACACCAAAGGTTAGTTAATAAAATGATGCATCCATGCTTCATTGAAAATAAATTTAGTTAATGAAGAATTCTAGAATGTTTCTCCTTTTGATCTCTCGTATGGCCCCTTTGTTATGCCATACACATCAAATAATTCCCAGCCTACTCCTTTACCAGTTATAGGCTTTCTCAGAACATTGCACCTTAACTTGATCCAGAGTTCTTGTTTCTGTAGAAGAGTACCCTTCAAAGTGGGGCACACACACAAGACACTCCAATAGGAAGGAACACTTAATGTATGGGTTGACACTGCCTCCTCCCTCCTTCACTCCATTTATCTGGCAGTCCATATGTTACTCATCCCATGTGAGACAACATGGAGGGGCTAACAGCGGAATTCTCATTCATTCATTAACTTCTGACCAGTGGAAACCTCATCATTCATTAGATTCCATGTACTATGTCTGTGCATGTCTAGGTTAAGTGGACATTTAATTTAAAACTTATGTAAGAGATATTATCTAATTTTAACTAAACCATCTCTCACAAAAATAAGAAGATTAAAAGATCCCTTCAAAGGAACCACAGTGTGACTAGTGCAAGCAAACAAACAAGAAAATGGCAGAGCTAACGCTTCTCACGTGAGCTCATTATCAACAATACTGTGAAGTAAAAACAATGGCAAAGCAACAGATATGAAAGAGGGCCAAAAGATTTCTAAATTATCAAAACCCACCTATCTGAACTGTGAATTTATATGCCCTGACCTTGCCCTAGGCCAATGTTATACTTTTTATGTTGGTGACAATTTGTAAGATGTTCTAAGAATCCAGAATTTGAAGACAAATCTCTACGTTTTTCTCAACAATATTTTTCAAGTCACTGAAACTTAATCAAAACTTATTAAAACTTAAAAATAAATATTATTTCAAGTACATGTAGTGATAAATATTTACAAGAGTCTTTCCAAGGCCAACTTCCATATCACTGGGAAAACATTTCTTTTTTTTCTTATGATAAAAATAGCTGAATTAATACATGAAAAATATGGCAACGAAACACTGTTAGAAAATGACAAGAAATCACTACTAAGAAGTTGAAGAAACAAGGATTAGAGCAAATTATACTGTGTGGGAGGTTTTATATAGAGTTGAATTCAACTACAGATGTTTCTAATATATCTGAGCTTATTGTATTTACTCAGTTCTCTTTAAAAAATGAAATTCACAAAAAACTATCAATACTTTTTGGCGAGTCTTTAAAGGAAAGTAGTAGCAAAGATACACTCTCATAAGCAAATGTGTTTTACAGAAAGAAATTTTTCAGAGAAACATGTTAATTCTACTTAAGGCCACAATGAAGAAGCAGATACTTTAACTGGGAAGGAAAAGAAGCTGCGGGGAGGGGATGATGGAAGATGAAAGAGAAAGAGGATAGAAGGGAAAGAGAGGGAAGGTTATAAGGGTAAGATCAGACATGTAAAAATCATTTACTGCTCATGTAACAGGCAGGGTAATGCAGCAAAGAAGCTGAAGTCAGAAGTGACAAAACTGGTGCAAGATGATTTCAGTGTGGTCAATTATATAAAAAACATCTTTGAAATAAGGCAAAATCTTCAAATGTACTTCATAATGAGATATGAAGTGACAGAAAAATATTTTGTACCACAGAGGCTGAATGGATATCTTAGTGAAGAGTACTTAAAAATGCTACCAATCTTGAGAAGAGTTACACACTTTACTTTTCAAAAGTCTCAAATTTGCTGACTTTTCCTGTGACAGCATCAGGTGATGAGCAATACCTTACCTAACAGATAATTTAGAAAACAAAAAGAAACAGGAAGACATTTAATCTACCCTTTAAAATAAAGGTGAAATTTTAACAATGAAAAGAAAGTAATTACTTTTAAAAAGAAACTCATGCTATGGAGAGAGCTCTAAAAAAGGTGGGGGGGTGTTTTTTAAAAAGAATTTTCCTTCCATCATGTGATTTTTTTTTTTGCTGAAAATATTTTGCATGTGTCTTACATTAAAATTCTCATATCTACATTGAAGTAGGAAAAAGAACTTTCCAAACTATTTAAAAATCTCCCCCAAATTCTATGGGCTTCAGACCCTTTAAAAACTTTTATATTGATAAAAGAACAAAGAACTCACATGTCCTCAATTCAAATACATCAATTGTTTATATGTTGCTCATTTGCTTTATCATATTCTTATTTTTCTCATTCAACCCCTCCCTCTCTCTCTCGCTATACACACACACACACACACACACACACACACACACACACACACACACACACACAGTTTTTCCTGATTTAAAATTAAGTTATTTCTCCTTGTTTTTCATAAGCTTGACATTTTTAACAGTTGAAGCCAGTTATTTTGTAGAAAGTCCTTCAACTTAAATTTGTCTTATGTTGCTTTATAATTAAATTAGATACCGAAAATGTCCTTTTGGCAGAAATACCACAGAAGTAAATGCGTATACTAGTGCATATATTAGGAGGTACATCATGTCGATTTGTCCCATTGGTGGTACTGTTAAATTATAAGATACAGCAGGCTCACCTTGTATTTTCCCTGCTCCTGCCCTAGAATCATCCTTTTCTCCAAGGAAAACTGCTTCTTTTTAATGAGGAATGATGTTTAGAAGCCAGTATCTGGACCCTAGATATGCTCATTGCCTATAGAAGTATCTTTGCTTCTAAGACCTTTCAATATACATCAGAAATACCAACATGTGCATGCACGTGCATATAAATCTACTTCTATCTCTATATAAAAAGATGAGATCATACTAATATCTCTACTGCCAATTCAATGCCAGCTTTCCCTCTTCATATTTTTAACTCTCTTCTCTGACAGTGAGAAAGCTGGTTGTTTTTCTCAATAAAATTACACATATGATCAACCATACAATAAACAAACCTTCTAGAATTCAATATAGTTTTTATAGTTCCTTTTGTCTTTACATCAATGATAAATCATTTGAAACACAGGTTTATTTGTTTTTGTTTGTATTCTCTTTTAGATTTGTTCTTCCACATTCTTGTTGGTTTTATCGTTCAAAATTTGTTATGAAATTTGTGAGTTACAGCTAAGGTAGTAACTATAGGTAATTTATGTGATGCATTTTCTTTGTTCTTTTGTTTTTCAATTGCTTTTTACATGTAGGAAGGTCTGTATTTGTGTTCTATTGGTTACCTTTGCACTTACACATCTGCAATGCCTTAATCCCATTTTGTTATTATTTTATCATCTAGCAGGTCAATTTTTAATGAATGGTATCTTCTTATTCCCAACTACTGCTTTTGCAACAATTGACAAGTTTTTTCTACCTTCCTCTTTACTTCTCCCTTTATAGTTGCATTATTTCTGCTTTGTAAGAACATATAAGATTCACATATTTTTCTTTCACTTGTATTGCCACCTATGTTTTAGTCTTATATCTACAACTAAATATAATTAATACTCACCATGGATCCTTATGCAAATGTTTTCTAGCCAACTCTTAGTTGGATAAAGCTCATGCTCTAGTAGATTCCTCAAGAATTCAGGTGTATAGTATTCTCTGAGTTTTGCATATTTAAAATGTTTTTGTATTCTTAATACTTGAAGAACAGCTTAATATAAAATTCCTGGTTCACACTTCTTTTTCCTGTAGTTTCTTGAAAATGCTGCTCCATTATTACTTTGCTTTGTATGTTTCTTTTTTCTTTAATAGTGCTGCTATGAACATTGGGGTGCATGTATCTTTTTTTTATTTATTTATTCAATTTATTTATTTTTGGCTGCATTGGGTCTTTGCTGCTGCGCGTGGGCCTTCTCTAGTTGCGGTGAGCGGGGGCTACTCTTCATTGTGGTGCACAGGCTTCTCATTGCAGTGGCTTCTCTTGTTGCGGAGCATGGGCTCTAGGCACACAGGCTTCAGTAGTTGTGGCATGCAGGCTCAGTAGCGTGGCTCGCAGGCTCTAGAGCACAGGCTCAGTAGTTGTGGCGCACAGGATCCCTTGGCATGTGGGATCTTCCCAGACCAGGGCTCAAACCCATGTCCCCTGCACTGGCAGGCGGATTCTTAACCACTGTGCCAACCAGGGAAGCCCTGCTTTGTATGTTTCTATGAAGAAGTTGTGTCAGTTTAATTCTCTGCCCTGTAGGCTTTTGGATCTTTTCTTTCCTCCTGAAGGCTCTGAGAATTTTTTATCTTTAAAGTCTAACAGTTTTACAAGGTTATGACTCAAAATTGACTGTTTAACATCAATTTCTCCAGGTAGCCTACAGTCCTTTCAATATGTAGATGCAGGTCTTCTTTTATTTTTGGAAAATTTTTTTAAATTATAGTTTTAAATATTGTCTCTGTTCTCATTTAGTTTTCCTCATTCAATTATACATATATGCTGAATCTTTTTTTGTCTCACTTCCATTTCAACCACTTTCTCTTTTACCTGTTTTACTTCTTTAATTCATTTTCATTTTCTTGATTATTTTTCTGCTTTTCTTCAATGCCTTTGATTAAATTTCAGTTGAATCCATTCCCTCTTAGGCATCTTGGAATTTTGAATTCATTTCTAAGATGGTTTTTATCTTATTCTTCCATATTTTTCTTGGGTTCAATCAACTCTTCTCATTTCTTTCTAGGCTTCTTTGCTTGCGATTTTGTGGGGTTTTGAGGGATATTTTGTTTGTTTGTTTTTAAATTTATGATTTTAGTTGGTTTTTCCTATCTCCAAATGCTTGTCTGAGGTTATTTCATTCAGTTTAGAGAGCTGTATCAACCGTTTCCTACTGTCATGTGGTTGTTGTCTTTTGAGGGAAGGGCTTCATTTGCTGAGATATTTTGAGTCTCACATTATGTTTTCTTCTTATGGTAGCTTTCCATAAATTTAGGAGGCTTTCATCTATTGTGACTTTGGCTTTGGGGTGGTTCATATGATTCCTATTTCAAGAGCCCCCTCTCTTGTTAGCATAGCAAAGTATGATTTCTTTAATGGATTTTTTTTTTTTTTTTTTTGTGGTGGTGATGTGAAGAGGGTGGTTGTGTATCCTCCAGTTTGGGGGGGAGTGGTTTCCATTTCATCTTGCAGAATCTTAAATTTCTCCCTTTTGCTTGTTTTTCCTTCACTATCCAATCTCCAAAGGGTGCTTTTCCTTCTCTTTAACTTTCTTCTCCCCCAGAAAAAAATACCCTTCAAAGGCTACCACCCTCAAATCACACACACTTTTAAGCCTAGCACCTATAATCAGTGCTCTGATCTACCAGGACTCTCTCGTACTTAAGGTGTGGGTTCTCTTTCTAATGGTGATTTTAGAGCAATCCCAGTTTCCCCCACAGCTTTTCAGAATTGCCCTTGTTCTCCACAAATGCTTGCTTCAGGAGAGAGAAATCTCTCTGCTGGGATTTGATGTTTACTTTTCTACTTACAGAAAAGTTCATAGCATTCTGCTTCTAGTTATGTTGAGGGCATGGATTTTATACAGTTTTATTTGTCCTTTCTTGTTGATCTTTACTGATTTTGATTTTGGAGGATATATGAAGAGACTTAGATTTACCTTACCTATCGTTATCCTTACTTGCCCAGAAATTGATTCGAATCCTATTATACAAAATGTAAAAATGTGAAAGTATCCCAAAATTTGCAAGAAAAACTGATCTCAGGCAAGATGGAAAAAATGTTAAATTTCAACAGAAAAACACTGCATAATTAACAAAAGGAATTAAGAAAAGAAGGAACATAGCTTATTATGTGTACACAAAGATGCATCTGTTCCATTTTCATCCATGTACCATTCTTCCATTATGGAAAAGCAAGTATCAAAATAAACTGAATACAGAAACAGACTTTTGAATCAATGTATGACAATCCTACTGACATTTTTTAAAAGTTGAAGCTTACGGCTCTGATTAAAATAGGATTCAGTCATTCATTCAACAAATACTTATTAAGCATTTACTATGTGCCAGACACTTGGAATACTGAATAAACAAAGCAGATAAATATCCCCGTCTAACATTCTCATGGGGGAGACAAATAAAGAATGAAATTAATAAACTTATTTTTTAAGAAGATCACAAAAATTTTTTATATGGTTAATAAATAAAATTTAAAATATAATTTAGTTCACTTTTATCATCATACCAAAAATTTTCTTTTAGGTATTTCTATCTCACTACATTAAGTTAAATATTGGGGAGTATGTTCCCAGTTTTCCATTTTTAGGAATATAATTAGAGTTTGTGAAACACAGATGTCTAGAGGATATCACCAAGAGATTCCGGACTTAGAGCTAGATAAAATAACTTGTGAAACATTGGGTTGTCTCTCCTTGGAGAATGGATAATAAATACATTTAAAGGTATAAGAGGAATCATTCCAATTGTTTAGGTTTTTGTTGTTTGCTTCAAGTGTATGTGTGAGAAGAAGGGTTGTATATAGTTATTAAGCAGCCAAAAATGAGGCCTGCATTAAATGCTTGTCAAGAATTCCAGTTCTAGAAATTTATCCTATATTGCATGTTGGCAAAGAATAGGATAAGTTAAGTTTAACATAGTAGTTTATGACAACTAAAGACTGGAAAAAACCTATATGTTGAAACAACAGGAAACTATTGTTTTAGATTCTTAAACTGAATTACTACATAACGGTAAGAAAAATGAGTTAGCTCTATATATGCTGATATGTAATTTTAAAACTGCAGAACAATGGTATATATGGTACATTTCTACCTATGCATTAAAAAGGAGATCAGCTATATGCTTGCATATGAACAAAGTATTTGGGGAATGAAATTTTAAAAAAACTA
Source organism: Stenella coeruleoalba (assembly GCF_951394435.1). Lineage (NCBI taxonomy): Eukaryota > Metazoa > Chordata > Mammalia > Artiodactyla > Delphinidae > Stenella > Stenella coeruleoalba. The sequence goes on from NC_137157.1 coordinate 66,179,382, forward strand.
TAATAGTGGTTACCTTCATAATGGGGACATTCTCACCCCTCATGTTATTTGAATTTACTTTTCTTTTTATAAACTGTGTTCTTGATTACTTTTTAAATAAAAAAGGCTAATTATAAATACCAAATCTATTAAAAGGTACAATATTTAAAACAGAATAAAGAGATAAACTAATGTGATAAAACAGAGAAAGTCATTTTCTAATATAAAAAGGTAGCATTTTGTATAAGTGTGGGAAACAAATAGCATATTCAATAATTAATACAGGGGTAAAAGATTCATTATTGGAAAATAAAAAATAAAATTTTACCTCATACTATACAGACCAAATCAATTTCCAGATAAATCAGTGATTTAAATGTAAATTTTAAAATAAAAAAATTAACCAGAAGAAAACACAAATTAATGTATTTATAATATTAGAGTAGGGAAGGCCCTTCTCAACATGAGAGGAAGCATGCACAAAGGAAGAGTATTATATGTACCTCATGAAAATTCTGAAACTTTCTATAAGGCAAAAAGTAACACAATGCTAAATAATAAACAACAACCTGGAAAAAGATTTCACATACACATACACACACCCACACTTACACACATTTAGAATATAAATTATTTCAAGTCATTATGAAAAGGACCAATATTACAATGCTTTTTAATGAATAATGTTTTATAAAAAACAAATATTTTATAAGAAAAATACAAATTTTAAATGTGAGATGCGTTTAAAAAATTATAACACGCAGTTTTGCCAAAGATTTAGGTAAGCAGAAACTTATACATAGAGTAGAAATATACACCGGTACACCATTCTGGAGGGGTATTTGATAATATGCATTAAGAGCATTAAAAATATGAATATCATTTATCTCAAAAATCTTTCCCTCTAGCAAACTACCCCAAGGAAATAAACATTTTTATTCAAAGATGTATTCAAAGATTAAAAACACAACAACAAAAACCTGCTGTCCATCATCATTTATAAGGATGAAAAACAACATAACCATTCAAAGGAAACTGGTACACTAAGTTTTATGCATGAGAATTCTATACAGCCCATAAAAATGGTGTTATAAAAGAATACTTATCAGCATGTAAGAATATTTGAGATATTATATAAAAAATTAGAAAATGCAATAAACTATGGTTCTATTTATTTAAAATACACATTTCATAAGTAAATTCATGCAAGGAAAAGTCTTAAAGCATATACAAAACATGTTGACAGTAATTAGTGTTAGAATTATGTGATTTAAAATTTTTAAACTTATTTATAGTTACTAAATTTTCTATAGTAAATTTGTTTTTATTTTATCAAGGAAAAAATAGAGTACAGGTAGAGAGTTATTCCTTCTGAGTCTGGACTGAGAAGATGAGTTAAGATATAGATAATTTTGAAGTGGTAGGAGAAGTAGTTTAAAAAGAAATCATACATGCCAGTTTCTATTTTCTTAGTGTATTAGAAGGATATCTAAAGAGTACAGAAGGCAGGACTGGAAAGTGGGGAATTTAAGCAAAGTGATAAATCTTTAAAGCAGCCCTTAGAGAAAAAGAAAATGTGGTCATTTCTTGAGATGGTACTGAGGTAGTAACAGTGTCATCTGGTGAAAGAGAGATTTTAGTTTAAATAAAAGGAAGAAGATTGAGGGAGACAGGAAGTGGACAGAAGAGGGATAGGAAGGATATGAAGCAAAGAAGAAAAGGAAGAAGGAAGAGGAGAGCAAAGTAAAGATGAACGAGAAGGGAGAAGGTCAGAGAGGGAGGGAGGAAATGAATTGGGAAGTTTGAAAAAGGAGAGAGGGGTTCAGGGAGTACGAAGGAAAAAAAGAAGACTGAAGAAAGAAGGCAGGGCAGAGTGCTCTAAGGTTGAGGAGATAAGAGAATTTATTACAAATGAAATGGGTCATCTAGAGACAGCTGTGGAGTGTTGTGGTTAGCTGGAAAGGAGTAACTACATGGAAGAGTAGGCTTGAGGTGGTTGTACAGTGGGTAGAAATTACACTTTATACAGTGAAGCTTCTAGATGGAACTTTGATACTGGCACATAGAGGGTGCACAAGATGTAACATATCTCTATACTAAAATACACCCTTCATAAATGTCTAGAATAATTTCTGAATGATTACAAACGATAACATTTACTTACATTTCTTAAATAATTTAACAACTCTTCCAGGTTTTAAACCTAGTAGAATATAAAAATTCCAAGAAAAAAGGACAGGGTGGGAAATTACAAGAAAGTAAGTTTCAGGCTATAATGGGGGGAAAAAAGGCACTCGTGAGTACTCTGGAAAGAGTACTCTGGAAAGCTGAGAGGAGATAAATATTATCATGCTAAATTATTCAAAACAAAAATAATTGCTAAGCAGGCAGAATATCATGGAATTTCTTTTCAGAATCAATTCTATCACATATATAAATTAGTTTCATTACTGAATAGCTGCACTTTATTTTCTGACCTCAGACAGTGAAACAGAAGGCTCTGGCCAAATGAGGAAGAAAAATCTATTACCCTCAGGGGAGCTGCACTTGTTTAACCAATTAAAGTACACTGGACAAATGCCCTCTACTATTAGGATAACACCATCAGAATAAAGAGCACACTTGGAGCTCTCCCTGGTGCTGCAAATGTCCCGGCTGTCTGTGACCCATTCCTGCATTGACCTATCTGCCTGAATTCTCATTAGTCTTATTTCTGCAAACTACACACTTACCTGTGCCTCTGTAAGTATATAGTTTAAAACTTTATTAGAAAATGCATAATAGAGATAGATCAAAGGGTTCTATTTCACATCATTTATGTAAGATATTTTCTTCACATTTCCCAACAATTTTAAAAATTAATAACCAAAAACTAAAAGCACAGTGGTACTAATGAATCTGAATAAAAGTATCCTCATATATATCTATCTATCTCTATATAGATAGATAGATGAGAAGCACTGGATTAATCATAGGCTATATGGTCAGCTAAATATCTCTAGGCATTATTCTTCCTGGAAAAAAATTCACCTTTGAGATGATTTTATTGGTCTATCTACTCTTACAAAATCTGTATATCTTTAGTTGTTTTTCCCCCTTTCTGATCTATAATTAATCGACAGTAATTATACCACTGCCTAAATGGTATGCCTTTTATTACATATACTTAAAGGAAAAAGAAACCAAAAAATCCCAACTTAATCACATTAGATTCTTCCAGAATCTAAGCACCTAGCATGAACTAAATAAGGAGGATAACCAGAATTCCCTAAGTCATAATGTTGAAATCTCCGAGAGTAAGTATTTTGAATTTAGTAAATACCTACATATTTGGGGGAGGGGGTAAATTTTTGTGGCACTTATTCAGAATGTGCAACAAAAGTATGACCTCCAAAGAATCAACACATTAAAATGTAAAACTTCGTCTAAATGACTTCAGCATTCCAAAAGACACTGTGGTTATTACAATTAAACCTTAGTATATTACTAAAATTATTTAGTTTACAATAGAGACCAACATGAACAAATAGGTTTAGGAAGAATTATCTAAGTATAAAAGAAATCAAGAATTCTCTTCAAATTATTGTTTTAGTTCAAATGGCCTGTTAGGTGATTTAATTTTCCTCTGAACTGCTTGGTCCTCTGAAAAAGAAATTCCTCTCATAAAGAACTTAACCTGAGAAGCTGAAGCAGGCAATCAAATTGTTGGAATCTGTTTGTCTAAAAATACTTAAAATTAATACTTTTTATACTACCTAGTGATCTAGAAATTATGTCAGGAAACCTTTGGATACTTTTGTCACTAAGCCATGTTTCTTTTTTTAAATCATTATTCCTGTTAATACAGAGGAAAGATGATATAACTTAGGACAACAGAACTCTTCTTTCTTGCCTGAAAGCAGAGTTTGTAAACAGGTAAAAGGAAACTGCACCTACCAGAGAATGCTGCCAACTCCTCCCATCCGAATACCAACTCCCTGTGGCCTGGGGTACCCTTGCAGAACACTTAGCAGCTCTACAGAGCAATCTGAAAACTACTGCCTTAAGCATAAAACATTTTAAGTTGATTTTTGACATAACATTATATTATGAATGAGAACAAGTTAGAATCAAAGGTGAATAGGCAAACAGTGCTGAAAAGCAATAAACATGTATATTCTTAACTTTTCTACATCTAAGAATTAAAGTTTTATTAAGTGGTAAAAAGATATTGTAAGAAAGTTGCTGATCTAATTCAGGAATTCTTAATTAAGGGCAGTACCATGACAGGATAGTCTAGAAAAGCATGGGCCCATTTTTGTTTGTCACAGTGACTAAGGGCACACAACGAGTAATTAGGAGGCAGGAGCCAGGGATGCTAAACATGCTACAGTGCACAAAGATTTGTGCCATCCCAAAGCCAACAGCACGTCCAACTGAAAAACACTGATCTAATTCAACTAAAAGTAAAAATTAAGAATTTCCAACAAATTGGGAAATTTCCAATGAATATCTGACTCACGAATATCCTTTCGAAATAACAGTAATGGAAACTCAGAGTCCAGAGGCCCTGCCTCCAAAGGAAATAAAACTCTTAGCATAACCAAATCATACTATCTAGAAAATGACCATACATCCTTTTATATAGAGTTTAACTAGATGCTGCGTTCCAGAAGCACCTCTTGCCCAATCCATCTAACAAACAAAACAAAGCAAACAGGACACTGAAAAAAAAACCCCAAACAAAACACACCATAAAGAATGAAGGGAGGAAGAGATGTGTGTGCTCGAAACTGTAGAAGAAACTTAAAATACTTTTTCCCTTAGGAAGAATATTACGTGAAGCTTAAATTTTACCACAAAGAGATAATAAGTAAGCATCGGAGGCCAGCCTAGGGATTATTATGACATTTCTATCAGAAACTTCACACTCATTTCTAAACAACTGATTTTAAGTAAAATTACCAAATAAAATTCATTTGTTAAGTTGACTGCTACCTACAGTGGCAAAGAGTAACTGTGTCTCTGATTTCACAATGATGATTAGATTTTTATATGTATAATTCTTGAGTTTGAAGGGCAAATATATTTACTACATGCTATTCTAAATCTGTTTATCTTATTCAAATGAACATGTACATTAACCTTTAAAAATAGACTAAATTTGAATATATAAAAAACAGTATGAACTACAGATTACTTTGATTCAAAGTAGTAAAAAAAAATTTTTATCCAAATGTTTCTTTACAAGAAGTTATAAACTACGAAAAAATGTATTGAGGAACTGTTACATCATTAGAAAAGACTGTACTCTCCTAAAAAATCGGGTACACATTGACATACGGTATTATTAGCAAATCAATTCATAATTTCTCAAATTAGAATAGGGTTTTATAAGAGAAACAACTAAAATGCACATATGCAACTTTTTACTATTATTATTTTCTACACGAGACTTCTTTCAAGACAATGAAAAAATATAGTAAATTGGAAATTATAGATTATTATTTAATCAAAAAATGTTTAATTGACATGTCAAAAAAAATATGTGAAGGTTTTTTTGTTTTTAAGAAACACGAGATCTGAACTGGGCATTTTTACTTCCAGAAATTGCAGAGGAGGTCATTTAGACCTATGCTCCTACCAATAACCAGAAAAACTGGAAAATATTAATATTCTTTTTTTAAGTTTCTCAAAGAAATCAGAGAATGACAAAGTAGTGAAGATTTATTGGACCAAGAGAGAAGACAGAAATCCAGGAAGTCAAACTTAGCCTTTGGGTTTGTCCTGCAAGAATTATGGGAAAGACCGTTGAGACTGAGAAGTATGTTTGACAGCCTGGAGAGTCTAGGGAGAAATAAACAAATATAACTGTTTTTAGTTGTGACACTAAAAATTTCACCCTAGTAGTTAGATAAACAAGAGATTTGTAGTACTTGCAGAGACTACAGACTAAGCTGGAGTCATTTAGTGGGCTCAGAAAATTGGATTAAAGCGATCGTAGATTGCTAATGCTCCTCAATTCCTGTCACAAGCAAACTATCCAAAATAAACTCTAGAGAAAGACAATATAATTTCAGGTCTCGAATTATGTCTATAAATGGTTTTCAAGTACAATCCAGTATACAAATCAAGTTACAACCAGAAAACTCAGGAGGAAAGAGATGCAAGCAGCAACAAAAACAAAAGGGTAAAAGTAAAAACACTCAAAGGAGCTCCAGATATTGGAATTATCAAACACAAACAGTATTTTTTCAAAAATCTATATGTATTTGCTTATCACATGTAAGAGCACTGAAAAACAAAGACAAAAATAATTATTAAAGGCAGCCAGAAGAAAAATATGACAATTTCTTCAAAGGTGCAAGATAAGAAAGATATTTAAGTACTCACAAGAAACCATGGAAACAGAGGTAATGGGATTAAATTTTCACTGTGTTCTAAGAAGATAACATCAAATGGAAAACTCAACATCCAGAGTATATCATTCAAAACTAAAAACGTAATGTGAAAACCAGAAACTATTTTTTTAGGTTTAATAATTATTTTATTTATAAATTTCCACCAATCTTGCCAGTCATATTATTCTGGATATTAGAGATGGATTAAATAGTTTTTTCTTATATTCATCTATATGAAAATTCTGGGAAAAAAGAGAAGAATTTGGGGATTAAATCCCAAATTTAATCCAAATCAAAATTCCAACCCTTTTTTTAACTGAAAGGAAGTGACAATATCATTTAAAAAATGTAAATGCAATAATCAAAAAAGTTATGGAACCATAAGACAGGAAAAAGGCCGAGGCAATTATCTTGATTCCATCTCTTTTGCAATGTCTGTCTTATTCATTGCTCCAAAACAGTATGTAGCTGGCACACAGTAGGGGATAATGTTAACTCAGCTAAACTGAATTCTTCCAGTCAGTACTTTCCCCAGTCTAACATTATTTCTACCAAAGTTTATATCCTATTAACACTCTGTGGTAACAACAGGAGAGAACAGTAACATTCTGAACACACAGTAGGTATTCAATAAATGTTTGCCAAGTACACAAATCAAGTGTAAGTTTATTTTCTAGATTTAAAAACCTCCATTTCTCTAGCTTTTCCTCATGTGATCTCTTGTCCGAACTTTGATCCCCTTTGGATCCATTCCAAACTATCCTCATAACGTTTTAGTTTCTCCGCAAATTAGACAATGCACCCAACCCTGGGGGATCTAAATTTAACCTACCCACAAACAAATAATAAATGTACTGAGAAATTCTAGTATTTTTAATCTCCATTGAATATAAATGCTATATAGAAATCCATAAATACTTCTATAAACAATACTGTCAGACCGTGTAATCCATTTCCTAAGAATAAAGTATATAATTAGAAACAAAAGTACTGAATTTCCTTGTTTATACTTTCTTTGAGACTGATCAGGTAATGATGAGCCAGTTCTAATTTAATTAAACATTTATATAATCTAGTGATTACATATTATTATGATAGTTCATATTCTCTCAGTATTTTGAGTTTTTCAGCATATACTATTGATATCCTTATCTATATGCTTTTAAAATCAAGATACAAAATGATAAAATTACAGAGCTATAGAAACATAATGACAATGCTCTTTTATCAATACAACCCAGTTATAGGTATAATTCTTTTTTCTTCCTTAAAATCACCCAGCAATGTGGCTAGTAAAAGTGACCATCAATAGGGACTTTTCTGGAAGTCCAGTGGTTAAGACTTCACCTTCCAATGCACGGGGTGTGGGTTCGATCCCTCGTGGGCGAGCTAAGATCCCACATACCTTGTGGCCAAAAGACCAAAACATAAACCAGAAGCAATAATATAACAAATTCAATAAAGAGTTTAAAAATGGTCCATATCAAAAAAAAACTTTAAAAAACAAAGTGACCAGCAATAAAATATACAAATACAGCATACAAAAATATCAACATTTTCATGTTCAAATAAAAATTCACAAAGGTTCTCAAGAAAATTGAGTTATCAAGCAAAATATAAACTCTTTTAATATTAAAAGTCTAAAAAATTTGTAAACTACCAAAATGCTAAACTATAAAACAATTTTATAAATATACTATTTGCTTCATTCTAGAAGAACTTTAATAAACATTTAATAAATTTTAATAATTTTAATAATTTAAAATTTTAATGAATTTTATTTTAGTAAAATTGTACATCTGCATATATTACTATATAGACAGACACATGCACACTTGTACACAACATGCACTAGAGCAGCATTTCACAAAATGGTAAGGAATAAGAAATGATTTGGGGAGGGCAGAAGGCTGCGGCAAAAAACTAACATTGATTCATATGGTGATAAATTGGTTCTCATTACTTTCAATCCTTGGTATATCAAAACAGTTTGATGCTAGTATTTCTTTGACACCTCTCTAATAACTCTAATCTCCCTTTTTAACAAGAGTAAATATCTAGGAAATAGGCTCATTGTTGCCTTTTCACTCTACTGGATTTTTTAAGTTCTCTTCTTTATTTATGTTTTAAATACAGTTATTTAAGTAATAAGGAACATAAGTTAAAGAAAAATATTAAGGAAATAAGAGTAGAGGTGATATAGTAAAGCAGAGACTAAATCTTCCACAGTAACAAAACCCTCAAAATCTCACTGGGCACGTGCCAACAGAATAAAGAATACATTTCACAAGCTCTTCGTATGTAGGTATGGACATGTGCCTAAATTCTGGACAATTTTAGATCTAAACAAAGTTACCTATGGCAGCTTCCAGGAACCTTCCTTAAAAGAGAGCTGGCATTCACGCTCTCAGCTCTCTTCTTCATTCCTTTCTCCTCCTGCTGGCTAGAATACAGATAGATGAAGGCTGAAACTAAAGAAGCCATCCAGGTTTAAAAGGTGACCTTGGCAATGGTGGCTATGCATGGCAAAGCAACGAGGTAAGAACAACCTGGATCCCTCAGTATTTTGTTTGACAGAAGTACAATACTAGCCCCTTTTCACCTACTTCCAGACTCTTAGGTGATGGCAAAATAAGACACTTCTGTATCATTTAAGTCGCTGTTGTTTGGGATCTCTGCTATCAACATGCAAATCTAACCCTATCTGCAAATTATGGAATATAAAAAATATTGTCAAAATGGTTATGCAAATGATTAAAGTTGGAAAACAATAAACTAAGGCCCTGAAGTGCCCAGCGTAGATCACTGTCAGTCCCTGAAATTTATCAAATGATCCACTAGCCATTAGCAGTTTGAGTTATACAAGAAATTTTGAATATATATGTCACAAATTTGAAATGTAAAATATTTATTTCCACAGAAATTCTATTATATTCTATGTTCTTAAAGGTTGAACACAAGTTACAAGGACTAGCATTCAGTTCGTCTTGACTACAGTCAGAGTTGAAAAATTACTGTTGACTTAGTTAAATTTGTACTTTTTCATTATTCTTAATGTGTTTCATCGTATCTCCAATTCACAAAATTAAATGGCCATCTGAAAAATTATTCACTGATGTGTAAAAATGTTGAAGAAAACAGTACCAAACCCTACCATACAGATTAAGATAATTAATGTCAATAGGGAATGACTCCAGTGCACTATTGTCTCGTTTCTATCTAGTGCCAAAATATTTGTATGACTCCATGTACACATTAAGCAGTCACTCCCATTTCCCCTTTACTCCCACCCCTAACAACCATGAATCTGCTTTCTGTCCCTATGGATTTGCCTATGCTGGACACTTCATATAAATCAAATTACACAACATGTGACATTTTGTGTCTGGCTTCTTTTACACAACATCATGTTTTTGAGGTTCATCCATGTGGTAGTATGTTATCAGTACATTCCTTTTGTATGGCCAAATAATATTCCACATAATTATATTATTATATCATATTTTGTTTATCCTTTCATCAGCTGATGAACATTTGGGTTATTTTCACTTTTTGGCTGTTGTGAATAGTGCCACTATGAACATTCATGAACAAATTGTTTGAATACTTGTTTTCAATTCTTATGAGTACTACCTAGGAGTAGGATTGCTGGGTTACAGGATAATTATATGTTTAACTATTTTAGGAACTGTCAGACCTTTTCTACAATGGCTAAACAACATGCTTCTTGATCTCAAATCACTGTTGAAGAAAGTAGTGAAAATAGTAAACCTGTTCAATAGCAATCACTCAGTATACATCATGTCAGTGCTGTTTTAATAAAATGGCAATGAATGAAAGACTTAGCTTTTCTACACTTAAATGTAATCTGGCTCTCAAGGGGAAATACATAAGGTTTTCAAATGGTGAAAAATTATTTAAATTTGATGATATTCATATCTGTGAAAATCATTTCTGTGGTTTTACAAATTATTTGTTCAAGTATAATACCTTGGGTGATATATCTAATATTTTGAAATGTCTAAGAATTACTTCATGGCTGAAATACCATGATTTTTAATACTAAGTTAAGGTTTCTTAAGAAGTCCCAATGTTAAGTTAGGGACTCTGAAAGATAGCTGAAGTAGTCCCAGGTCAGTAGTAACACAATATAAATCCTTTTCCAAGAAAATGCCTCAGTTCAGGCACCCAGGTTTTCAATAATGATGTCATAAGCAGAGACCACCTAACACACGTTGAAACAAATTACCATGAGTGCTAGACAGCACAAACAATAACCAATTCATCAGACATAAAATATAAACATGGAGAAAATATTTAAAGAAATAAAATGTGGAATTAGAAAATCAAGCAAGCAACAAGAAAAACATTATTATTATATATAAAAAAGATATATATATATATAAAAAATATACATGCCATTAGAGTCCTCAAAGGATGGAATAAATAGTACAGCAAAAAAGATCTGAAAAGATAATGTTTTACATTTTTCAGAGCTGATGGAAGACCCAAATGATATAAGAAGAAAATACAAATCCAGCAGAACAGATAAAAAGAAGCATATATCAAGTGCGTGGTAATAAAACCCCACAAAGCCAAAGAAAAGGAGAAAAATCTTAAAAGCAGCTAAAGAAAACATGCAGGTCACCAACTAAGAAATGACAGTTGGACTGATGCTAATTCATCACCAAAAATTTCAGGCAGAAGATAGTAGAGTAACATAATCAAAGTTGTAAAGTTCTATTAGAAAAAAAACCCTGTCACAGAAAATCACATCCTCAGCAAAACTACCTTTCAAGAACATGGACGGAAAAAGAACTTTCAGACAATCAAAAACACTGTATCACCAAAATATCTACACTAAAGGAAATGCTAAAGGATGACCTCAAGAAGAAGAAAAGCAATACCAGAAAGGTCTTAGAGTGTCAAATAAACGGTGAACAAGTAAACTGGTAAATCTATAAGTAAATGTAAAAAACATTCAAATGTTCAAATGAAAAATAAATGGGGACCCCTGGGTAATGGTTATAATTGATAATGATTCACTGAGTTGTACACTTATACTTTTTGTACTTTTGTTTGTAATATGTTTATCGACAAATGTTTGCTCAAATAAATATTTCCCACAAAATAATGAAGTTCATATAAAATAATGAAGAGAATGTCTTAAAAAAAAAAGTTGAACTGTCCAAGAATACCAGCATTAAGAGCCACAGAAACAGAAGCCATAATCAGAGATCTGGTTGAAAGTAATCAGAGTGAAAGTGTGCTAAGGTCATTGTTCAAGAGCAGATGAAGTTATAACTTTAAGACTCTGTTAATACATATGGCAACATTTCCCGGGAAGATTCTAAAAATGACAGAAATAGAGCGTACAATATCTAAGCCAGCTGTGTTTATCAATGGAATAAAAAGCAAATAAACCAAAACATATGTTAAAGTATTTTTTAAAAAATATAGAAAAAGCAGGAAAAATAAACAAAGATAGTAAAAACAAGTCTAAAAATAACAGTAATCAAAAATAATGAAAATTAATTCAAGAGTTTATAGCCAGATAGTAACTGAATAAAGAAACAAAATTTAAAAAGATACATTATTTATTTTTAAGATTACTAATTCTTCTTTAAAAAAAAATTTTTGTTGTTGTATTTATTTTATTTTTGGCTGCACTGGGTCTTCGGTGCTGTGCGCAGGCTTTCTCTAGTTGGGGTGAGTGGGGGCTACCCTTCATTCCGGTGCACAGGCTTCTCATTGCGGTGGCTTCTCTTGCTGCAGAGCACGGGCTCTAGGCACGCAGGCTTCAGTAGTTGCGGCACGCAGGCTCAGTAGTTGCAGCTCGCAGGCTCTACAGCACAAGCTCAAGGGTTGTGGCGCATGGGTTCAGCTGCTCCTCAGCATGTGGGATCTTCCCGGACCAGGGATCAAACCCGTGTCCCCTGAATTGGCAGGTGGATTCTTAACCACTGTGCCACCAGGGAAGCCCCCCTTTTTTCTTAATTTTTAAAATTTATTTTATATATATTATTTTTGGAAGATTACTAATTCTTACATATACACAAAGGTTCAAAGGTTATACCAGTTATATTCTAGTCACATAAATGGGAGCTGCTATATCAATACGAGACATAATAGGTTTAAAACAAACAGTATTATTTGCTTTAAGGAGGGTCACTATTTAATGATAAAAAGTTCAATTTACCAGAAAGACATGATAGTTCTAAACTGGTATGCACTAATAATATAACCTCAAAATATTTAAAGCAAAAGTTGTTAGAATTTACAAACACAAATTTAGAAATCTACCACTATGGAGGGAGATTTCAAAGCATCTCTTTTATTTATTGATAGTCCAGACATACAAAAAAATTAATAAAGATATGGAAAGGTAAAATGATTATCAAGCTTAATCTAACAAACATTTAAATTAGAGAATACATATTCTTCTCAAGCACACGGGGAATATTATAAAAATTGACCACCTACTAGGCCAGAATCACACAGACCACATCCTTTTACCACAATGCAAATATATGCAAGAACTCAGTAACAAAAGATAGACAAAGAATTATTGGCCCAGCAGAAGGGCTTTAAACCAGAGGAACCAGCCTGAGATCCCATGACCTAACTTAAATATAATCCAAAATGCACCTGGTCTTCCAAAAGGCAAACAAAAACACCACCACTCCCAGGGCAGGCAGCTGAGGAGGATGGTGTTCTATTTGGCTTATAGGACAGTCACATGTTGTCAACTAATATTTTATAGATGAGTAAACTGAAACTTAGAGTAGTGGGTTTTGGAGCCAGGATTTGAGCCCAGTTTGTCTATTTATTGAACCCATAAACTTATTCACTATTTTGAACTTTGTAGTGGGACTTTAATAAATGTTGAATGAGTGAATATAGGTTATCGAGCTTGCTTGAGTATCAGATCAGCAGAATTGAGAGCAAATGAACAGAACAGTTACATTTCTGATGTGTGTTACTCTAAGTTTGTAGTCCTTTGATAATACATACATAGTCCTTTCTTAAAGGGAACTGCTTTAAGACAGGTGACCATCATCTAGACTCTCATAAAAGATTACCTGTAAGTTTACACTTATTTTCCACAAAAAGTTATCAAACAACACGATATGCTTAAGTAATATTCTTTTTTTTCCAGAATTCCTTCCCTCAGTGCTAAAAAATTTAAAAAGATGCTGGGAGGACTTCCCTGGTGGCACAGTGGTTAAGAATCCGCCCGCCAATGCAGGGGACACAGGTTCGAGCCCTTGTCCAGGAAGATCCCACATGCCTTGGAGCAACTGAGCCCGTGTACAACTAATGAGCCTGCGCTCTAGAGGCCGAGAGCCACAACTACTGAAGCCCGAGCTCCTAGAGCCTGTGCTCCGCAACAAGAGAAGCCACCACAGTGAGAAGCCCACACACCGCAACGAAGAGCAGCCCGCACTCGCCACAACTAGAGAAAGCCTGCGCACAGCAACGATGACCCAATGCAGCTGAAAATAAATAAATTAAGTAATCAATTTTAAAAAAAAAAAAAAACAGATGCTGGGAAACCTTCAGTTTGGGGAACACAAAAGAAAAGGAAATTCCTTGAAACTTTTCACTATGCATTATAAACACCCACACTCAAAGGGAAGAAAAGAAAAAACAAAGAGAAGTTTCCAATTAAAAATATTAATGAAAATTTCTGCTTCTACATGTCTTTCCTTCAAAGTTTTCAGAAAGGCACTAAAGTTAGTTGAATGTTCCCGATAATGTAGGAGACCTCTTTAAAAGAGAGGGAAAAGAACTACATAAAATCATGAACCTTGGGTATTTGTCCAATAGCAGTATTGTGATAGAAGGAAATTTCTATTAGAAATCTTCTTTCCAGGTATTACTTCCAGGCATTAAGACATTCATTCGAGATTCATCTGTAGTCAATTCTTGATCTTCATGAAATGCTATTAATGATACCATTTTAGAGAGTAAATATAGGTTTCATATAATACATCAAAATTTATACTTTCCATAGACTTCCCTGGTGGCGCAATGGTTAAGAATCCGCCTGCCAATGCAGGGGACACAGGTTCGATCCCTGGTCCGGGAAGATCCCACATGCTGCAGAGCAACTAAGCCCGTGTGCCACAACTACTGAGCCTGTGCTCTAGAGCCCAGAAGCCACAACTACTGAGCCTGCATGCCACAACTACTGAAGCCTGCGCACCTGGAGTCTGTGCTCCACAACAAGAGAAGCCACCGCAATGAGAAGCCCGTGCACCTCAACAGAGAAGCCTCCGCTCACTGCAACTAGAGAAAGCCCATGCACAGCAACAAAGACCCAACACAGCCAAAAATAAAAACAAATAAATTAATTAAAAATAATAATAAAGTGTACGCTTCAGTGGTTTAAAAAAAAAGATATATGCATCCCCATGTATACTGCAGCATTACTTACAATAGCCAAGATATGGAAACAAGCTAAGTGTCAATCAATGAATACATGAATAAAGAAAATGTGGTATACATACATAATGGAATATTCTTTAGCCATAAAAAGAATGAAATCTTGCTATGTGCAACAACATCACGAACCTAAGGGTGTTATGTTAAGTGAAATAAATTAGACAGAGAAAGACAAATACCATATTATTTCGTTTATATGTGGAATCAAAAAAAAAAAAACACAAGGGAAAAATCCATACCACATGAAGCTCATAGATACAGGGAACAGATTGGTGGTTGCCAGAGGTGAGGGCAGGGGGGTGGGCCAAATGGGTGAAGGGAGTCAAAAGATATAAACTTCCAGCTATGAAACAAATACATCATAGGGGTGTGATATACAGCATGGTGCCTACAGTTAATACTGTGCTGCATATTTGAAAGTTGCTGAGAGACTAGATCTTAAAAGTTTTCATCACAAGAAAAACAATTCTGTAACTATGTATGGTGATAGATGTTAACTAGATTTACTGTGGTGACCATTCTGCAATATATTCAAATATCAAATCTTTATGTTGTACACCTGAGTAATGTTGTAAGACAGTTATATTTCAATTTTAAAATGTAATCATTCACAATTATTTGGAGGACTACTTTTCAAATACTACCCAGGAAGACCTGGGTATATCTTATCTTCTGAAAGATTTCATAAGTTTCTCTATTAAAATACAGACATATTGGAGCCATAAGAATATACTTAAATACAATATAAAGATGGGCTATAGAATCAAAACTACATGTGAATCCCAATGCTACCATTCATTGGATATATGAACTTGAGGTACATGATTTAACTTATCTCATCCTCAGTTTCCCTATACGTAAAATGGATACAACATCTACCTAACAGTATTGTTTGTTGTAAAGGAGATGGAGAATAGAGCTAAGTACATTATATGTCATGGATATAATACGTAGTAGCTGCTAATATTATGTTAACATTCTCAGTGATATCTAATAAAGTAATGTTACAGAATCAAAACTATACGCCCTCTCTAAAGTTTCAAATTTAAATATTGAGTGTACACTATAAATGCTTGATCAGATTAGAAAAGCAAGGTGTATGAAAATAAATTCTAATAGGCAGGGTAGAAAAACAAGAATAAAAAACTTTGGAATCAGTTAAATCTTGTTTCCACTTCTAGCTTTGTCCTGTGACTGTGGGTGCCTAGGTAAGATCAGGATAATAATCCACACCTTCATTATTCGTTGCTGATTATTCTGAAGCTTAATTAGGGTAATATGCACTAAAAGCCTAGCTTTATATTACGCCTGTCCATTTAAAATTTTTACAGTCTAAGGAGAGAAAAGTGAGCTTTAGACAGCTTGAAAATTTTTTTAAACTAAAGATTGACAAAGCATTAGAGAAATGATATTATAATTATATTACGTGAATACTACGTGGATCAGGAATAGAACCTATACAAAATTGACTCTTTTCTTCAATTATAGGTTTATAAACAAACTTTGTACATCTTTTTAAAATTTAAGTTTAAACTGCTGAACAAGGAGTAGTGCTAGGAGTACTTCACAGTGCTGTAAGGATTAAATCAGACAATATATGAAAAGAAATCATTTGCTAAACTCTTAAGTGCTATACAAATTAAAGACATCTACTATCTTTTTTCGGAAAGACTGCTGCCCACTTTACATCCTTCCCCTCTACTCCCTTACGGAAGAAGTTTTTCCCTTAACACAACTACTCTCTTCCTCCAAACTTGTACATGCCCCGTGGAATATAAGATCTGAGAAGTACTATCTATGCTAGTATCACCTATACTTACAGCGATTATCCTCCATATTTTATAAGGCAACACCAATTTCAAATATTAAATATTAGTGTCATAGTATATCAGAATATGAATTCCAAGATTTGACTGAAAGAGTATGGTCACCACACTTACATGGATTAATCCACACCCTTTCCCTTCTATGCAGCTTTCTCAAGGATTCTCTACCTTCAGGCTAGGTTCTTCTTACTTTAAGTAACCAAAAGGATCAAATGAACTTGTTTATTACCTTTATTTTTCATTGGTGATGAACTAGAAATAGAAAAGTTGTATTTTGTAGAGGAAAAAAAGTGTAGTTTAAATTCTATTTATGAATATAAGTTATGCAATAGTATATACTTATAAAGAATTATAATGTACACCCTTTATGGTGACTCAGAGCTTGACAGTGTTTCTCCACAGAGTTAAGCATTCAATAAATGTTTTCTCTGAAACAACTTTTATTTTCATGGCCCTCTCTATATTACACATAGTATATTAACATCCAATATCTCATTGGATTTTCATGTTAGGATGATATTTCTATTTTAACAATAATAAAATATAAGCCCTAAGTACTAGTAATCCATCTAAGGTTTTTTTCCAGTAACCTAAGGCCCTGGCACTTAGGCCTTCTGAATCATAGATCATTGTCTTATGTTATAAAGTAAATTAGCAGGTAAGATCATTCTCCCTCCTGCCAGGGAAAGAGGCCCAAATTCCTGTGCCTCTGACAAGGAAACTCAATTCTAACTGAATCCTTTCATTTAATGTAACTAATGATTATGATGATGACATCAGTTACCAATTATGAAACACTTACTATGAGATAGGTATTATTTAAATCCATTTAATAAGTCAGAAAACTGAGAACTAAAGAAGTTAAATAATTTGCCCAAGGTCCAAACTAGTTAAGTGATAGAATCAGGGCTTAAACTTGTTTAACTTTAGAGCACTCTAGTGCTCTTATCCCTATAGTTTACTGCCTTCATCTCTTCTTGCCATCACCTCCATTTTGACAGAAAGAATCAAGAAAACCAGAAGGCAGGATTCTTAATAGCCTGAAGGACTTACACGAAATTCTCTGGTTAGAAAAAGATTTTCCTTTCTTAATGTCCATTACAAGTTTCAGCTGCTTACTCATAATTAGGTAATTTATTATAATATAAAGATCTAGGTTCCAAGTACCAGTTTCTTAAATAACTAGTTGTATGGTATTAGGCAAGTCACAATCTTTTTCAACCAGCTTCCCCATCCAAAGGAGTGAAATTACTGAAAACACATGCTGTGGGGGGATTAAGTAAAGTCTGTGTGTAAACTAGCTGTCTAAAGAAAGTTAAGGGTTTGAATAACTTCTCCTTCCTATGCAGACTGCTTCCAAATAAATCAAGAATATCACAAACACAAACAAAACCATCGAACACAAATATATACAAAAATAATATAAAGGCATACCCATCAATTCATTATTTAAACTCTTTCATCAGTATAATTTCTAATTCTGCTAGCCCTCTTTCTATATCACATGACAAGCTATGTTCTTTATAAAAGAGCTAATGTAGCATATGCCAAACTCCTTTAATTCTAGAATTTCAATTTATAGCTAGTTATCCTCTTAAACCTACTCTCTCTCCCTTTCCAAAGCATCCCTTCTTCATCCTTCAGATTTTTCCTTTAATTCTCTACAACTTCTGTGTTAATACTTTTAACACGTTCCCTCCACTGGTCATTTTAACAGTTGCTGAGGAAGCAGCAGGTTTCATCTTGTACCAGAATAATGCTTCCAAAACTGGTCCACAAAATATTTGCTCTTCAAGCTCTTAAACTCAAACAAAAAGGATTCCATGGTCAATTAACTTTGAGAAATACAGGTTAAACAGTTTTCTTTAGCTAAAACCACTTAATATGTTACTGTGTGTAGTCAATCTCTAAGTAGGATACAGCAAGCAGTTTTTCTCAGATTCACAGATCCTGCTGGAAATCCCCACCTCCAAACCTATTCACATCTAACAGGGCAGTTTGTGAAATGTTACCCTGGGAAATGCAAGGCCTGAAGGAGATGAATCATATTAAATCAGCAGAGATCACCTCCATTTTTAAAAGCCTGAAAATCAGAATTATGGTAAGGCTCTTCAAACCAATCCAAGATATAAAGCACTTGTAAGAAAAATTATAACAGCTGAAGTGGCAGTACCTTATGTTGTCTGAAAATATATCCATTAATCTCGTGATACTTGGTACTTAAATGCAAGGTTAGCAAATAATGACTGCTGATAACCTGAACTTTTTCCAAAATAATAATGAACATTTTATGCTCTAAATGTTTATTTTTTTATTTTATTTTTTTTTCTTGCGGTATGCGGGCCTCTCACTGTTGTGGCCTCTCCCGTTGCAGAGCACAGGCTCCGGACGCGCAGGCTCAGCGGCCATGGCTCACGGGCCCAGCCGCTCCGCGGCATGTGGGATCTTCCCAGACCGGGGCACGAACCCGAGTCCCCTGCATCGGCAGGCGGACTCTCAACCACTGCGCCACCAGGGAAGCCCTCTAATGTTTATTTTATTGAGCAAACTGTTCGATTCCGATAAAATTTGAGAACTGAGGGTTATTCTTAACTGGAAAAAATTTTTAAGTCCCAGAGAAAATCCAAGGTAAGGCAAACTTCAACTACATGAATTTTATTACTTAATGTTTGCTCATTATGAAATCAAAGAAGCCTCAAATGAAACATTCACATCTAGGGGTGGCATAATTTGTGATTTTTGTATACAAGCTTAAAAGCTCCAGGAAATGTCATGCAGTCATTTAGGGGTTAAACAATACTTACCCCTAAATTCTGTATCCCTTATTTCAGTGTTATGCCTAGAACAGTACCTTTTCAATATACCTTTAGATAAGTAGGCACTTATAAGTGAGTGCTTTTCTTCTATACTTACAAGTATATGTGCCTAAAAAAGGTGCCTTTCCTATACACCAATAAGTAAATCCTTCCATAGAAGTAGTACAAGTTACAATCAAGAAGACATCTTTCAGAAAGTTCAGATATGTTGAAAATATACATAAGGTTAACGTGTAAAATATTGAAAATAACTCAGTAAATTAAAAATTAAAGATTAAATATGGGACAAAAATGTACAATTTTGAAATTCTATTAATCAAATTTTTGTTATATCTTACTTACACTGATACTTTATCTCTTCTGAAACTATCATATTGCACTTAACTTGATAAATGCATAATTACTTACAGATTGTGTGTGTGTGCGCGTGCACATACGCACACACACACAATCTCCCATTTCAAAAGTAAAGCTTATGAAATATATAACCCAATCTATAATGGCATTATCCTGGCTAACTGACTTCCTTTATTAGGTCTTCTTTCTATTACAATTTGAAGGTGGGTCTTCATGGTTGATCAAGTACAGTGATGTACTAACAAGTTCTCTGTAGCAATACTCAACACTCCATAGCAGTGGTTCTCTACTAGGGCCAATTTTACCCTCTAAGGTATATCTGGCAATGTAGAGACATTTTTGGTTGTCACAATAGAGATGGGATGCTACTGGCATCTAGAAGGTAGAGAACAGGGATGCTGCTACACAACCTACAATGCACAAGACAGCCCCCAAAACAAAGAACTATCCAGCAAAAATGTCAAGAGTGCAAGAGTACCAAGATTGAGAGACTCTGCTCTATGTAGTAACAGTGTGTTCATTCTAAAGGAGCCATGTTCACACCATTATACAAAAAATACTCTAAATAAAAAGACCTATTCCCTTCCTATTCAAGGCTGCCATATTAAAGAATGTAGCCAAATTATGAACATTTATAGCCTAACACTTGAAATAATTTGAGCCAATGAAGGTGCCTGTGAGTTAGGAATCTTCAAGAGGGAGAAAATACCTAAAGTTAGCCACCAATCCTTATGCCCATACCTTGCTAGTTATTTTGTATGAAGCTTATTCTTTACATTCTCTGAGGTTTTTTGCGCATCAGTAAAGATTTTTCAGGGCTTTCACACTTGAAAGTCATTTTACTAGATATAAATCCACACATTACCCCTTGGCTCACATTTTCTTTCCTTGAGTATCTTAAATGTTATTCCATTTCTTCTAGCATAAAGCATTGCTGTTAAAAAGTCTGATGACAATCTTATTTTCTTTCCTTTAAAAATCATTTAGTCTTTTTGCCTGGTGTTCAAAGGATTTTTTTCTTTAAAGTTCATTAATTTTACTAGCATTTCTATCAGCTGTCATTGTTCTGGGTCAATATTTTTGGATATACTGTACAGTGTATCTTTTCACTAAACAGTTTCAAATCTTTTTTTTTCTTTTTTAATTTTAGGAACTTTTTTTGAATTACACTTTTTAGTATTTGTTTTGTTTCCTTGCTTTGGTTTTCTTCTATAGGGACTTGCATTATCTATAACATTGATTTGCTTTCAATATTTGTTGCCTCCTCTTGAATTTTTTATTTATTCTCTCATTTCTTTGATTAAAAATTTCTGTTTTCACCTATTGTATCTCTTTACACATTACCTGTAATGTTTATTTACTCTTGAATTTCTTCTAGATTAGGGATCATTTCTGAAATTTTGTATTTTTTCTACTTTTTCTTGAGTTCTATCACCTAATTTGACCCTTTTCTAATTCCAATCCATGTTTTTCTTTCATATATTACATCATTTTCTACATTTATTTCAGCTTGTTTTGAAACAGATTATAGTACTCATCTATTTGGGCATGTCTTCCCAACTTCCAGTCACTGTCTTTAAGAAGTCATTTTGCTCCTTATTCTCTTTCTCCTTTATAATAAGTCTGGATTTTTCTTCTATCATTTTCTTTTTTTTTTTTAATTTTATTTATTTTTGGCTGTGTTGGGTCTTCACTGCTACGCACGGGCTTTCTCTAGTTGCAGCAAGCGGGGGCTACTCTCCATTGCAGTGTGCGGGCTTCTCATTGCAGTGGCTTCTCTTATTGCAGAGCATGGGCTATGGATGTGCAGGCTTCAGTAGTTCCAGCACGTGGGCTCAGCAGTTGCAGTGCACGGGACCTAGAGCGTGAGGGCTTCAGTAGTTGCGGCACGCAAGCTTCAGTAGTTGTGGTGCACGAGCTCAACTTAACAGTATTTGATAGAATAAGATACAATTTTTCATTAAGGAAACTGACGATAATTTTTAAATGTGATAACGATACCTAGTTCTGACAAGTGTATTCCTTAATAAGCATCTTACATACAGCTGGTGGAAGTTAAATTAGATCAGTGTTTTTGGATGGCAATTTGGCAATGCACATTAAGAATCTTGAAAACATTTATATACTCTGACTCAGTAATTCTCCATTTAGGAATCTAGAAGGAAAGTATAAGACAGATAAAAATTTACAGGTTTACGATATAATGATTTATGAACAGGAAGGTTCACCACATAATTTAATATGGGAAAGAAAAATGGCAACTCAAATATTTGACAATATAGAAAAGTTAAATAAAATGACATACAAATAGGAAATTATTAAAAATTATCTTAAAGACTAGTTACAGATATGGAAAAGTCCTTGAAATTATATATCAGCTTTAAAAAATAATGAAGGATATGAGGGCTCTCAATTTTAAAAATTTATTTTTTTAAAGGCTGGCAGAAAATATACCAACACATTAAAAGTGATTATTTCTGAATGGTAGAATCATATGCGATTTTTAGTTTCTTCAAATATTTTTTCAGAATTTTCCACGTTTTCTATAACTAACAAGTGTTAACTTCAGGATAAAAAAAGAGCACATTATTTTCCAAAGCACTGAATTTGGACAGTTAAATAAAAGAGTCTGAGTTTTAATTCTGAAATGTAACATTATTATTTTGTAAATGAACAGTCATTTATTTTTTCATTAATTTAAAAAAAGGTATTCAATAGAAATCCTGAAAAGATTCATTTTCTTACTGAGCTAAATATCAAATATACTATGCAGTAAGCTACAATTACTGTACATAACTTCAGAGCAAATAGAGATCAATCCAGACCCTGCAGTTTTTGTGTTTTTATTAATCACTATTTCTCTCTCTCTCTCTGTAGTCTTTTTATTACTATCTCTCTCTCCTTCCCCTCTACTTCCTCCCCATCTCTCTACATCTCTCTGACTTCTCTATTTGCCTATATACCTACTAGTCTCAGAAATAGCACTAACAGACATCCAAGTACAAATATCCTTGGCTCTATACAGAGTTATGGGGGTTAGATGCCCCAAAGTTGGAAGTAAAACAAAAAAAGCAAATTAATAACATACAAGGTTACTCCAGTCTGCCATCTATATCCTAAATCTTTAATAAGGTGTTCTCTGAAAAAACAGGCATTATCTGGAATTTTAATCATTCTTATTAGAAAAATTACTGAATAGTCTAGTTTATTAAAATATCTCACTTGTTCAGTATATTATTAACTTTAGACATAATAGTCCCTGAACCTAGGACCCTACAATCTAAGATATCACTAAGAAAGGCTAATGTATGAACTAAACTAACATTTAACATATAAATTAGTCCATCAAAAAAAATAAATATAAGACATATACATACAGCACCTGTACTGAAAGGGACCTACAGGTCAGGCTCAACCTGAGTTTAGTAGTATGGCCTGCACATGAAAAAATAAAACTTATAAAAAGAAAAATAATGTCATTGGTTGGAATACCTCAATAGTCATGCACTGTCTGTACAATAAGAAGCAAGGCCCAAAGATTTGAAAGCTATAGATAGCACAGCTTTGTAAATTTAATGTTATCATATCTCCTAATATTATAGGTAACAGACTCATTTCAATGGTAATTCAGTCATTATGTATACATTAATTAGAGCATTAATACTAATTAAACTACAATTTAAAAAAATAACCATCTTCAAATAAGCTATTTTTGGTACCCAACTCTGGAAATCTTTTTTTCTACCATTATTTAAAATAATGTCTCTGCACTATATACATTTACTACACCATGATCTTTTAGAGTACAGTTTAAGATATTTGTCTCTTTCAACAGTTATAGTTTCCAGCACACTCCCTCTCAAGTATCTATTATCATCACCCTAATTTCCATTTTAGAAGTTACTATGGAAGCGTGCAGGTGCACACGTGTGTGTGTTTATATATTCCTTGATTTCATGCCTCAGAAGTCTGTTTAACTCAGCAGCCCCTAAGTACCAAACAATTATATTCCCACAATGCAGGAGTCTGAATTAAATCTCTTGAGGGCTTTATTTAAAGGTGATCCCTTGAAAAAATATTTCTCAAATCTGCCTAAGAAGTCTTTAAGTACTTTATATGTGCTACCTGAATTCAATCAATAATTTGGACAGTTTATCTTCCCATAAATAATACAGCTTTAAAATGTGGAAAGAACAATAAGAATACAAGTACACTGCATTAAAATAAACTCAATTCAGCAAGACACTCTCTGTTGAGCAGTTTCCAAACTTTATCAAGCATCAGAATCACCTGGAGGACTTGTTAAAAAAACAGACTGCTCAGCCCTAACCCCAGAGTTTTTATTCTGTAGATGTGAGATGGACTCAGTCTGAAAATTTGCAGTCTAACAAGCCCCTAGATGATGCTGATGCTGCTGGTCTAGGGGCCCCACTTAGAGAACCACTGCTGTAGAGTCTCATGAACTATACTGTCTGAAATAAAAATTTTAACTTATGTCAAAAGTTCTCTAATTAGAAATAAAATACAGATCTAAATATCTGCAAGCAAATATTCTCTTTTCTAGCACTGTATTAATTAGTTATTGGAAGTAAAATCTTTCAGAGAGAGATAGTACCATTTGGATTATCACCAATGACTCCTATAATAACAGAGGTTAATAGCATTCTTCAAAAGGTAAACAGTTTATCTGCTAGAAATTACTGAGATAAATGTCAGCAATGAAGTACTTCAAGCAGATCAGAGAAAAAAGCCCTGAATAACTTATAAAGTGAAAAGACTAGTTCCTTAATATATTTAAACTAAGCTCTATTTACATCTCTCTGGTAGTGGAACAAACACAGTATGGCTTTATGTCAGACATATGTAAGGTTGAATCTGGCTTTACCAAACCATGTAGCTCAGGTGACACTGGCTGAGGTAATATGACCTAGTATCTCTCTCCTGCTTTGTATGTGGAGAGTTCCAATATGGCAGAGCTTTATAATGTCTGCCTTCCTTCCATGAAACTACTGATGTTCAGAGCATCAAGTTATAAAAATAGGAATGAATAAATTTTCATAAGGAGTCAGAAGCTTCTGAGAGAGAAGGAGTTGAAAACTTAAAATTCTTTTCTCATCTGGATGAGAAATAGACATTTTGTAGACTGGGTGAGGCATGCAGAGCAGTGATCCAAAACAGTTGTTCTAGGTTTTCCCTGAGATGGCAGACACCTAAACCTTTCCAGGGCTAGACATTCTGGTGGCTAGTTTAGAAATACTGGCATGGAAATATCATAGTTGAATCGAACACTAGAAGAAAGCACCATTTCCCCTCAAACCTTCCTCACTGCTCACTGCATGAGGGCAAAATCACCTAAATCCTGGAGTCTCAATCTCAGCACTAGTAACATGTTGGGCCGGAAAATTTGTGGGAGGCCATCCTGCACACTGTAAAATGTTTAGCAGCATCCCTAACTTCTACCCACTAGATGCCAATAGCACTCACCAGTTATGGCAATCAAAAATGTTCCAGACATTGCCAAAAGTTCCCTGGGGGCCAAAACTGCCCCCTATTGAGAACCACTGTCCTAGCTTAAGATCAAGAACAGCAGTAAACTCAGAATGTCTTCAAATAATCTAGATTTTAGCTACTACAATTCTCTGGCCATACTGCCTGATAACTTAGGTACTCACTCATTAAATGATATCTGTTACCATTATCATTTTGTATTAATACGTGGCTGTGTGCACTGGCAATAACAGCAATCTGAACAACCAGCTTCCCGTGATAGTTAACAAAAAGGCTTTGGAACTTGGAAGGCAAAGAGTTTAATCTGAGTTCCACTGGTGCTGTATATTGGGACACTAATGGGAAGTCATTGTTTATATCCCAAATGGTAAAAAAAAGGATGCCCAACATCCTTTCACACAAATTCACACACACACAAAGGTGAAAAAGATAACAATATTTGACCTACCAACCTCAAAAATTTGTGAGACTGAAAAGAGATATGTCCAAATGATCTTTGACAAATATGCTATACAAAAGTAAATAAAGTCCCCTGGAAAACTGTTAAGCTAAAATGTAAAGAAAATATAAATGAAAAATAGAAACTATAAATGAAAAAAAATCAATAAATTCCACCCTACTTCACACTCTAACCTTACCCAAAATGACCCAAGGAACACGTACACATATTTTATTCTTATAAAAGATCAAAACACTAAAATTAAATCATTAAAAACCTGAAAATGGAGAATTTATTAATGCCTTCAGACTGACAATATTATCGTATTAGAACCAACAAATGCAACTAGTATTTGGTATTCTCTCGTAAACTCAAAACCTCACAATTCTGAAATAAATTCGGATTCAATC
Source organism: Stenella coeruleoalba (assembly GCF_951394435.1). Lineage (NCBI taxonomy): Eukaryota > Metazoa > Chordata > Mammalia > Artiodactyla > Delphinidae > Stenella > Stenella coeruleoalba. Next base: position 66,205,545 of record NC_137157.1, read on the forward strand.
ATCAATAGGTCTGCCTTCAAAGGCAGTCACTAAACAAAGCCACTCAGTCAATACAGTATTCTTCAAGAACATGCATAAACTAAAGTCTTATAAAATAGATAAGGATAATGAATTCAGGAAGTCACTATATGGAAAGAAGTTTCCACTCAAACTGGGGATCCTTAATTTTCCAGTCACAGGGAAGATAAACACCATAGTGCCTTTCCTCTGATGCAATTGTCACCCTCTCCACTCCACCAGGTGGATACACATGCCCCCAACTAAGTCTACTTTGGCAAGAGTTTGTGAAGAACTGGTAGTAATTTTTCTTTAATTTTTGATAGAACTCACTAGTGAAATCATCTAGCCTGGGCTTTTCTTCGTGGGTAGTTTTTTGTTATTACTAACTCAATGTTTTTACTTTAGATTATCTTGAGTCATTTTTGGTAGTTTATATTTCTAGGAATTTCTCCATGTCATCTAAATTATCTAACTTATTGGTATATAATTGTTATTATTCTTTTACAATCATTTTTATTTCTGTTAGAATGATAGTAACGTCCTATCTTTCATTTTTGATTCTAGTAATCTGAATCTTCTCTTTTTTTCTTGGTCAATGCAAAAAAACTTTCTAGCTAAAAGTTTTGTCAATTTTATTGATTTTTCAAAGAACAAGCTTTTGCTTTTATTAATTTTCTCTATCATTTTGCTATTCTTTATTTCATAAAATTTCTGCTGTATATTATTTACTTCTGCTTGCTTTAGGATTAGCTTGCTCTTCTTTTCCACCGTCTTAAGGTAGATTAGGTTATTGGCGAGATCTTTCTTTGTTTTAAATATACATTTACAGCTATAACTTTCCCTCTGAGCACTGCATTAGGTGCAGTCAGGTTTTGGTATATTGTGTCTTCATTTTTTCCATCTCATAGTATTTCCTGAATTCACTTCTGATGTCTTCTTTGACCCACTGGTTATTTAGGAGTATGCTGCTTAATTTCTACACATTTGTGAGTTTCCCAATCTTCTTTAATTACTAATGTCATTCTTTTGTTGTTTGAAACTTGTTCTACAGCCTAGCACACAGTACTCCCTGGAAAATGTTCCATGTGCATTTCAGACAAGTACTATTCTGCTATTGCTGGATAGAGTGTCCTATAGATGTATGTTGGGTATATTTGGTTTACAGTGCTGCTCAAGACTTATATTTCCTTGTTAATCTTCTGCCTAGTTTAGTTGTTCTATCCAATATCAAAAGTGGGGTACTGAAGTCTGCAAATACTGCTATTCAACTGTCTAATACACCCTTTATTTCTGTCAGTTTTTGCCTCATGTATTTTGGTGCTCTGTTGTTAGAATCATACATGTATAATTGTTATATCTTCCTGTTGGATTGACACTCTTATCAATATAAAATGTCTCTTTATCTCCAAGAACATTTTAAAAATCATTTATTAAAAGTCAATTTTGTTTTACATTAGTACAGTCACTGCAGCTTTCTTATGGTTGCTGTTTACATGATATATCCTCTGCCAACCTTTTACTTTTGATCTATTTGTATACTTGCTTCTGATGTGTGTCTCCTATAGACAGCATATGATTAGATCCTATCTGTATTTTTTATCCAATCTGACAACCTCTAACTTTAGTGGATTGTTTAACCCATTTACATTTAATATCATTATTGATATAGGTGTATTTATGTCTGCCATTTTACTTTTTGTTTTCTGTGTCTTTTTTATTCCTCTTTTCCTCTTTTACTGCTTTTTTTTTTTGCATTAAATGAATACTTTCTAATGTAGCTTTTAAATTTCTTTAATGATTACATATATATGTATATATATTTAGTTATTTCCTTCCTTCATGTTTGTTCTAGGGCTTCCCATACATACCTTATCAGATTCAGCTCCAGATTTATACTAAAACCAGTGAGATTTAGAAATGTTATTCCTATATAGCTCTATTCCCTTTTACCCCTTTCTGTGCTATTATTTTGCATATATATATATATATATATATATATATAATTCTAATAAATGTTATAAAATCAACAAAACATTAATACTCAATCTATAAATGTTATAATTGTTATAGCAATTGTTATGATTATTACTTTATATAATGTATGACATTTAAAGAAGCTGAGAGGTGAAAGGAGCAAGTATATATTTATAGCTTTTGTTATATTCACCTCAAATTTATCAATTCTGGTTCTCTTGATTTGTTTCTGCAGATTTAAATTACAATCAGGTTATTTCTTTAGTTCAACACAGCTTTGTTCCCATAAATCTTCTTTATGCTGTTATTGGCACAGATACTGAATTTCTGTGTTACAAGGCCAAAATACATTATATACATACTGTTTTACACAAATGCTTTTTATATCAGTTCAGAGAAAAAAATATGCATTTATACTGTCTTTTATTATTTTTATATATGTTAACTTATGATTACCTTTACTGGTGCGTGTGTGTGTGTGTGTGTGTGTGTGTGTGTGTGGTTTGTGTGAGATCAAATTACTATGTTAAGTCATTCGAATTTCAGCCTGAAGAACTTCTTAGAAGGTGGGTCTGCTAGCAACAAATTCAGTTTTATCTGGGAATGTATTTATTTCATCATCATTACTGAAAGACAGTTTTCCTGGACAGAGGATTCTTAGTTGACAGTTTTTTCCATTAAGTACTTTGAATATGTTATCTCGCTGCATTTCTGACCTCTGTATATTAAGTCAACTTAACTTTATTGGGGTTCCCTTGTAAGTGACAAGTTGTTTTTCTCTTGGTGCTTTCAAGATTTTCTCTTAGACTTTCTGCATTTTTACTATAATGTGTCTTTTTCAATCTCTTAAGAGTTTATTCTTCTTGGAGTTCGTTGAGGTTCCAAAATACATAGATTTATGTTTTTCAATAAATTTGAGACGTTTTCAGCCATTGTTTCTTCAAATATTTTATTTCTGCTCCTTCCCCCACCCCTTCCTCCACTAGTATGCTATATGTTGATACACTCAATGGTGCTCCATATTATTCTGAGACTCTGTTCATTCATCTTCATTCTTTTTTCTCTGTTCTTCAGACTGAATAATCTCTATCAATCGATCTTCAAGTTGGCTAAGGCTTTCTTCTGCCAGTCAAGTCTATCATTAAGCCTCTAGTGAATTTTTACTTTCATTTACTACTTTTCAAAGCCAGAATTTCCATTTAGTTCTTTTTTATAATTTCTATCTCTTTATTGATATTCTCCATTTGATACATATTATCATCATACTTTACTTCTTTAATTATGGTTTCCTTTCTTTTACTCACTGAGAGAGTAAATTGAGTTCACTCACTCTGAATAAAGTCTCTCAGAGTGAGTTCTCTGAACATATTTATAATGGCTACTTTGAAATCTTTGTTAAATCAACATTTGGTCAATCTCATTCTCAGTTTCTGTTGCCCATCTTTTGTTCTAGTGTATGGGTCATACTTTCCTGTTCCTTTGCATGTTTCATAATATTTTGTTGGAAACTGGACACTGTAGATACAATATTGCAGCAACTCTGGATACTGGTTGCCTCCCTCTGGGGTTTGTTATTGTTATTCACTTGTTTATTTATTTAGTCACTGACTGGAGCAGTTCAGTGAAGTCTCTTCATCCATATTCCCTCAGTGCGAAGCCCCTGCTGTTCCTCTTCAGGAGGCACAGCTTTGGCTTCCCAAAGTTACCATGAGGTGACAGCAGTTTGGGCAGGGCTCCCTATCTTTTTCCCTGGCCAAACTCAGCTGTTAAGCACCACTAATTGCCAGCTGATTGCTCTATTGTTTTCAACAATGCCTTGAAGCAAAGCCTGCTCCACAGATGACTGATCCAAACAAATCTGGGCTCCTTTGAAAGGATAGTTCCCAAGGGCAGCGTAGGAGATTTATTCTGACCCCAAGGAGGTCTCCTTTCAGCTCTTAATTCCTTGGTTCTCTCCAGCAAACTAGGCAGCCTATAGTTTATTTCCAGTGCACCTACCAATCTCCTCCTAATTGCCTTTCACAACCTCCACTGTTTTTCAAAGCACCCTTAAACTTGAACTTCCCTGCACAGTGTTGCAAATTAAGTTAGTTCCTTTGGAAAGAGATGCAGAGCTCTCTATTTTACAGCCTGGTTCTCCCCCTAGGCAAACTCTCTGAGCCATTGCGCTGAAGCTGGAGGTAGGGATAGTGGCACACTTTTGACTAACAACTCAACTTTGGGACCTGAACACTAGGTGGGGTTGGGGGTCAGTAGCCTCAGGTCTGCTCAACTTCCCTCTCCCAGTATGCAACTGCTGCCTTAAGAGCTGAGGCATGGGTGATTGGGGTACCAGTATTCTCAGTGGCACAAGGAGAGCCTCTGTGGCATGAGTGGGAACTGGGTAGAAGTAAGCCCCTGCCTCTCAGCCCCACTTGCCCAGAACTTAGCCCCAGCAGCTAGGAACCAGAGGAGAAAAGCTGACATATTGCTCCTCTCAGGAAGATATGCTAGACTAGGGGGTGTGTTCTTGGCTGCACCAATCTGGAGTGGAGTTTCCATCTTACTAAACTAGGAAAGGGGAAAGAGGATGTAAGTCTTGATTCAAACACCACAGACTTTGGTTATTCTTACCATGTTTTAGCAGATTTTATTCTTTATTTTCGGTATGCCTATAGGACCATTTCCAGAGACCTTAAATGACTGCTTTAAAAAAAAAAAAAAAACTATTTTCACCGTTCACTGGGAAGCACGTCCACCGAGAACCTCCTGCTGTCCTGCCAGAAGTGGGCTGTCCATACAAAACCTTTAACTCAACTGTCTCTTAATATATTCTTAATGCATCTTCCTCATCATCCCCCTCCCCCAACAACGAGATGACTACCAGCAGCAACAAAAGTTTTTCCCTCTTAGCCCCAATGAGAAAGATGTATGAACTATATCTCCACAGATATAACCCATATCACATACCATCACCACCACCACACTTCCCAGAACTCAGTTTGTTGGTGTTTTTTGCCTTGCTATTCCTGACCAGTCATTAGAAATTTCCTCATTTACTGGATTATTCAAAGCATGGAACAAACACTTATTTTAAATTAACTCTATAAGAAACCATTTAAACAAAAAATGCCAGTTATATTCCCCTAAATAGTCCTCTTTTGTAAATACAGATTTTCACCTACTTAATTTCTCCAAAGAAGAAAATATCCACTTATAGAAACCAGACTTAAAGAGTGGCTTTAAGCTATTTAAGATACAATTATTTAAATTTAACTACTGAAGAAAATCCTAAACATATAAAAGCTGCATTTTGTATAATAAACTAGTTTTCATTTCTACTGGGAATTCCCATTTATCAAGAGGATCTAAATGACCAATAAAAATATATTCAACAGGATTATTTTTTCTGAATATGGTGAGGGGAGAGAGGAAGCAAAATAACAAGCATGTTATTTTGAGACTGAAGTGACACATTAGTCTTATGTTAGAATATTAGCATTAGCTGAGCTACAGGATTACCTATAAGATACTACATACATCTAATATTGAAATATTTGGGTAAGCAGCAGATAAATATATACATAAAGGAATAAATCCCACTTGTTTATACCCTCTTTGGAGAATGAAAACTATCTTTTAAATGTGAGATATAAGATTTCCTGAAAAAAAAAAACAAAACCTAAAAAGCATGGAATTAAGGCACATACAAGTCTACCTACTGGAACCCATTAATTAGCCTGTAAATCATAAATCCCCAAAGCAAAAAGTACAGATACAGAGGTTAAAAGGAAAAACTGGGACTTCTACTTTCAGCTAAGACAGAATATACTGATCAGATTTTATGGAAATGTGGATCCACAACAAAACACTGAGAGAAATGGAAATGGTAACAATGTGAAAAAAACACATAAGGCTTTTTTTCTTAATATTTAAGTCTCTTTAAAGGATAACTGTTTTTAAAAATTAACTACCATGTAGTGCTTAGTTTACAACATAAGTAGAATTAAAATATAAGAAAATTAACAGCACAAAAACCAAGAGGGGAGAAATGGAAGTGCACTACTATAAGGTACTTATACTATATGTGTAATATCATCAGATGGTAGACTACAGTAAGTTAAAGCAAGCACTAAAAAAAAAGTTATAACTAATACAAAAACAAAGGAGATAAAAATGAACCATAAAAATACCCAATCCAAAAGAAGGCAGAAGAGGAAAAAGAGAAAAATGAACAGATGAGACAAACAGAAAAGAACCAGCAAGATGGTGGATTTAAACCTAACCAGATCATTAGTCACATTAAACGTAAATGGTTTAAACACCCACAGTTAAAAGGCAGAGGCTGTCAGACTGGGCAAGGTGGGGTAAGGACAACCCAATTATGTTGTGCCTACAAGAAATACACTTTAAATATAAGACACAAATAGGTTAAAAGAGAATGGAAAAAATATATATACCATGCTGACAGTAGTATTAGAGTGGCTATATTAAGAGACAAAGTAATTTCAAACCAAATAATATTACCAAGGATATAAAAAGTCACTTCTTGGTTAAAAAGGGGTAATTTTACCAAGAAGACACAAAGTCCTGAATGTTTATGTACAAAATTAAAAGAGCTTCAAAAATACATCAAGCAAAAAGTGATAAACTGCAAGGTGAATAGACAAATTCATAATTATAGTCAGAGATTAATACTCCTTTCTCAATCACAGAACAAGTAGACAGAAAATTGGGAAGGATACATTAAACTTGAACAATACTATCGACATACTTGACCTGACTGACATTTATAGACTACTTCAACCAACAACAGCAGAATAAATATACTTTCTTCTCAAGTACACACAGAACATTTACCAAGACAGACCACATTCAAGGCCACAAATCCAATCTCAATAAATTTAAAGGAATTCAAGGCATAAAAGTACACCCTCTGACCACAACGGAATGAAATTAGAAATCAATAACTAAAAGATATCTGGAAAATCCCCAAATATTCAGAAACTAATACTTCTAAATAACCCATGGGTCAAAGAAGAACTCAAAGGGGAAACGAAAAAGTATGTTGAGTGGAATGAAAATACAAACACAACAAATCAAAATTTGCAGGACATCATTAAAGCATTACTTACAGGGAAAGAGATAGTATTTTTAGTCCGTATGTGACACCATATGCAAAATTTACATCAAGACAGACCATACATTTAAATGTAAAATCTAAAACTATACATCATTCTAAAATATATATGTATATCAAATCATCATGTGTTATACTTTCAATATAAACAATTATATTTGTCAATTATTCCTCAATAAAGCTTTTTTAAAACCCTAAACCTATAAACCACCTAGAAGAAGAAAACAGGAGAAAATATTTGTGACCTTGGATTAGGCAAAGAATTCTTAGATACAAAGTCAAAGGCATGATACTTGAAAGAATAAATATTTACAAATTTAACTGAAGCAAAATGTAAAACTCCTCCCCTTCTCAAAAAAATATGAAAGGACAAACTACAGACTGGAAGAAAATATTTGCAAATCACGTATCTGACAGTATTCTGAATATATAAAGAACTCTCAAAAATTAAATATAAGAAAAACAACCCAATAAAAAAGTGCACAAAGAATATGAATGGACACCTCATCAAAAAAAGATACACGAATTCCATATAAGTACATGATAAGTACTCAAAGTATACAGCATTAGGAAAAAGCAAATTTTAGTACAATAAGATATTACTACACACCTACTAGGATAGCTAAAATTAAAGACTGACCATCAAGTGTTGGTGAAAATGTGGATCAACTAGAACTCATACCAAATGCTGTTTTACAAAATGTAAAATACTATGATCATACTGGAAATCAGTTTGACAGCTTCTTAAAAAGTTAAATATACACTTACCATATTACCCAGCCATTTCACTCCCAGAGAAACGAAAGTGTAAACCCATTAAAAGATTTACATAAAAATGTTCATAGTGGCTTTTATGGTAATAGCCAAATATCAGAAATAACCCAGTTGCGGTATATCCATACAATCGAACACCATTCGGCAATTAAACAAGAATGAACTTTGATACATGCGACAACATAGATGGCTCTCCAAATAATTTTCCTGAGTGAAAGACAACAGACCAATAAGAAAAAAGAAAAGAAAACCAGGGACATATTGTATGAAAATTCTAGAAAATGCAAACTAATTTGGAATTTTTAAAAAAATTAATGGTTGCCTAGGAATAAGTGGGAGGAAAGATTACCAAGGGGCAGAAGAAGACTTTTGAGGGTGATGAATGTGTTCATTACTTCATGGTGATGATTTCACAGGTGTATACACATAGCAAAACTCCCAAATTGGATACTTTATACACGTTCAGTTTATTGTATATTAGTTATTTCTCAATAAAGCTGTTTTTATAAACATACTGGAGAATAAAAAGACACAAACAGTTTGTGAAAGTATTTGTGAATCATATATCTGATAAAGAATTTACATCCAGGATGTTTAAAGAACTCACAAAATTCAATAAGAAGAAACCCAAAAAACAAATGTGCAGAAGATCTGAATAGCTACTTCACTAAAGAAGATACACAGATAGCAAATAAAAAATGCTCAGATATGGGCTTTGGTCCCTGAAAAGGTAAAAATCCAGCACCATCTGCTGGTTGTTGGCTCCTTCTTAGTCAGTTAGTTAAAAGAATAATTAGATACTATTACATATCTTTTAGGATGGCTAAAATTCAAAAACGAACAACACCAAGCCCTAGCAAGGAGGAGGGGCAATTGGAACCCTCTCATAAACTGCTGATGGGATTGCGAAAATGCTTCAGCCATTCTGAAAAGGTTTCACATTTTCTTATACAATTAAATACATGTTTTCAGTATAACCCAGTAATTTCTTTTTTCTTTTAATGACTTTTTTTACTTTTTTACTTTTTACTTTTTTTACTCCTTGGTATTTACCCAAATAAAGTGAAAATTTCTGTTGACACAAAAACTTATAAGGGAATATAGTAATTGTAATCACCAAAAACTGGAAACAACCTAAATCCCCCTAAACTAGGAAATGACAAAGAACCTTCAGTATGGATTCTACTTAGCAATGAAAAGGAGTGAACTATTAATACAGGCAATATGTATAAATCTCAAATGCATTGTGCTAAGTAAAAGAAGCCAGACTGAAAAGACTATATATGGTATGATTCCATTAATATGATATTCTTAAAAAGGCAAAATTTGTGGCATAAAACATATTACTGGTTGCCAGGGTCAGAAAATGAAATGTTGCATTACCGACAGACACAGAACAATTTTGGGAGTGATGGAAATATTCTGTATCTTCTTTTCCTGTGGTGCTTATACAACTGTTTCCATTTGTCAAAAGAGGCAGAGCAGTACACTAAAAAGGGTAAATTTTACTGTGTATAAATTGTGTTTAATTTTTAAAAATGGGAAAAACAGTTTCACTGCTTAAATAATGTCAAGCAAAAAAACTCTAGCTACATAAAGCCAGAAATTTCCTCCTAATCTACGTCTTCTCTTCTTCATTTCATATTTTATACAATCATTGTTTTGGGTTCCACTAGCAAGTATAATCAGGAAGCATAAGAGTAGAAAATGAGGCTTTAATAAAGGTAAAGGCTAGACCTAAAGATATATTCTAAAAATAAACTTAAATAGTTAAATAAAATAGTCTTTTAGATGAAAAACTAGATAAAACATAATGATCACTTAAACTGCTTTAGGAAGCTGGAATGATATCCGGTTTATTTTCTATTTTCACATCTGAGTACAAAACACACAAGCACGTAGTAAATAGCTTTTAAGTGATCTTTTCTATTTGCAATAATCTATAAATATTAAATACTCCAACAATGAAATGCTTCTGTATGTCAACCCAAATATACCCCCAAACCAAAAAAATAGAGAAAGCTCATGAACTATATATAAAAGTGACAAACTCTCCACATCTCGGTTCTCTCAAGAGCAATCTCTAAATTTCCTTCTTCCATAACTTCCCTCTTCTACAGGCAAAACATTCTATGACCTTAATGAAATTTACTGTTGCTAAAATATCTCAGTATAATTTTTGTCCTCAAGAGTCAATAGTTATCCACAATTCCTATAAACCTATTAAAACTTCTCATTGGAGAAATCATCCTGGTCTTTCTCCAACATTATATATTATATACACTTACTGCAGTACCCAGGATACAGTGAGCACTCAATAAATAGTAGCTGTTATAGATCACAATACTTTACAAGTCAATTATATTGCTATCATAAAAGATTTTCAAAATGAACTGTAACCAGAACAGCACAATTTTATACATGAAGAAAGAGACATAAATTGTTAGATACATTTATCTTCTTCTTATCTGTTCATAAAACTGCTCTAATACTCCAAGATGTTCTGAGAACTTTAAAGAAATTTAATAATCACTTAGAGCCATTACCTGTAAAAGTAAGATATGGGTTTTGGTCCCTGCAAAAGGTAAAAGACCAGCACCATCTGCTGGTTACTGGCTCCTTCTTATGAATCCTACTCTGGAGGTGACACTAAGATAATATAAACATTGCTGGATCTCAGAATCCAGTTCAACAACACTTGAAGACACTGATAATGGTAGGGCATAGTTAGGGAGTCACAGAGCATATGAAAACCAGCAACCACTGATTAGGAGAATAAACTGGGGTTAGGAATTCTAGTTGTGTGCCCTTTTATTAAGGTGGATTTTCTTAGGTAGATTACTGCCCATGCTACCATTACTTTAGTGCAGGAAACCAGCAGAAACAGCCAGACATCAGGACTAAAACAGAAGAGAGGGATGCACCCTACCACTGTGAGCAATGCCTACAGAGAAGTGTCCCTAAGAAACAGAAGCAACACGTGGGTAAACTGCCAAGAGTGGATGAACTTGGTATATGTCCATTTCTCACTCTCTGAATTAATTAGCACCTGAGGTGTATAAAAGAGTAACAAATAGAGTGGAAAATAAAGAAACACCAGAGCATCACTAATACAGGGAATGTGGACAAACACCTAAACCCAAATGCATGAGAAATAACTTACTCAAAGCAGGAGCAGAACTAATCCCAAAAACAATTAAAATAAAAAAATTTTTTAATGTTTGGCCGCACCACGCGGCATGTGGGGTCTTAGTTCCCTGACCAAGGATCGAACCTGCACCCACTGCAGCAGAAGCGCAGGGTGTTAATCACTGGACCACCAGGAAAATCACCCCAAAATAATTCTGAACAATCATAATAAATAGCCTTAGAGAAACATGGAAAAATATTAGAAGCATGAAACAGGAATACCCAATTAAGAAGATACTGGCTATAAAAATACACATAATCACTGAAATAAAGAATGCTTAAATGGTTTGAATAACAGAATGGACAGAAGTGAAAAACAATTTAGTAATCATTAAGGCTGAGTCCAGGAAATGTCCCAAAGAGCATCAGAAAGCAATGAAAACAGGAATACTAAAAAAAGAAAAAGCAATACAGGGAAAAAAGTTAAAGCAATATAGGGAAAGTAGTATAAGTGTAAATATCTACCTAACAGGAATTCCATAAGCAAAGAAAAAGATAAATGAAAGAGAAAAATTTGAAAAACTAATGGCTAAGAATTTCACAAGATTCAATATATGATCACAGATTGAAATGGCTTAGAGTGCTAAGAACATAAGAAAAAAGCCTATACCTAAACATACTAGAGTGAAATTCAAGCCTTTCAAAGACAAAATATACATATATATATGTGTGTGCATATACACATACACACACACATATGTATATATTCAAAAGCTTCTGACAAGGAGGGAAGGGGGAGATGACGTACAAAAGAAAATCGGAAATGAAAAAGAAATTATGACCAACACCACAGAAACACAAAAGATCATAAAAGATTACTGTGAACAATTACACTCCAATAAAATGGACAACCAAGAAAAAGTGGACAAATTCCCAGAATTGTACACTCTCCCAAAACTGAACCAGGAAGAAACAGATCAATTACTAGAACTGAAGCTGAATCATTAATTTTAAATTCCCAACAGAAAAAAGTCCAGGACCAGATGGCTTCACAGGTGAATTCTACCAAACATATAGAGAACAGTTAAACCTATCTTTCTCAAGCTATTCCAAAACACTGCAGAGGAAGAAATGCTTCTGAACTCATTCTACAAGACCAACATCACCCTAATACGAAAATAGACAAAGATACCACAAAAAAAGATTACCAGCCAACATCACTGACAAACATACATGCAAAAATTCTCATCAAGATACCAGCAAACTGAATTCAACAATACATTAAAAGGATCATACACCATGATCAAGTGGGATTTATCCAAAGGTGCAAGGATGTTTCAATATGTTTGGATATGTCTCCTCGGGCAAGGAAAGCAAGCAGCAAAACAATCAAAATGATACACCACATTAACTGAAAAATAAAAATCATATAATCATCTCAATAGATGCAAGAAAAGCTTTTGACAAAATTCAACATCCATTTATGATTAAAAAAAGAAAAACTCTCACCAAAGTGGGTACAGAGGGAACATACCTCAACATAAAAAAGGCCATATATGATAAGCCCATAGCTAACACCATACTCAACACTGAAAAACTGAAAGCATTTCCGTTAAGATCAGGAACAAGACAAGGATGCCCACTCTCACCACTTTTATTCCACACAATAATGGAAGCCCTAACCACATCAATCAAACAATAAAAGGAATCCAAACTGAAAAGAAAGAAGTAAAACTGTCACTGTTTGCAGATGACATGATACTAAATATACACAGAAAGTCCTAAAGATGCCACCAAAAAACTACTGGAACTCATCAATGAATTTGGTAAAGTAGCAGGATATAAAATTAATATGCAGAAATCTGTTGCATTTCTATAAACTAACAACAAAGTATCAGGAAGAGAAATTCACAACTGCATCAAAAAGAACAAAATACCTAGAAATAAATCTAACTAAGGAGGTAAAAGACCCGTGCTCAGAAAACTGTAAGACACTGATGAAAGAAATTAAAGACAACACAAACAGATGGAAAGATATACCGAGTGCCTGGGGTGAAAGAATTAGTATTGTTAAAATGACCATATTACTCAAAGCAATCTACAGATTCAATGCAACCCCTTTCAAAATACCTATGGCATCTTTCACAGAACTAGGACAAATAATTCCAAAATTTGTATGGAAATACAAAAGAAGCCAAACAGCCAAAACAATCTTGAGAAAGAACAAAGCTGGAGGTATCACACTCCCTGATTTCAAACTACACTACAAGTTACAGTCGTCAAAACAGTATGGTAGGGGCTTCCCTGGTGGCACAGTGGTTGAGAGTCTGCTTGCCGATGCAAGGCACAGGGGTTCGTGCCCCGGTCCGGGAAGATCCCACATGCCGCGGAGCAGCTGGGCCCGTGAGCCATGGCCGCTGAGCCTGCGCGTCCGGAGCCTGTGCTCCGTGACGGGAGAGGCCACAACAGTGAGAGGCCTGCGTATCGGGAAAAAAAAAAAAAAAAAAACAGTATGGTATTGGCACAAAAACAGACATATAGATCAATGGAACAGAACAGAGAGCCCAGAAAGAAATGAACCCACACTTATACAGACAATTAATCTACAACAAAGGACACAGAATCTACAATGGAGAAAAGATAGCCTTTTCAATAAAAGGTGTTTCGAAAACTGAACAGCTACATGCAAAAGAATCAAACTGAACTACTCTCTCACACCATGCAAAAAAATACATTCAAACTGGATTAAAAATTTACTTAAATATGAGACCTGAAACCATAAAACTTCTAGAAGAAAACATAGGCAATACTCCCTTTGATATCAGTCTTAGTAATATTTTTTTGGATATATCTCCTCAGGCAAGGGAACCAAGCAAAAACAATCAAATGGAACTACATCAAATTGAAAAGCTTTTGCACAGCAAAGGAAACTGTCAACACAATGAAAAGGCTGCCTACTGAATGGAGAACATATTTGCCAACAATATAGCTGATAAGCGGTTAATATCCAAACTATACAAGGAACTCAAACAACTCAGTATCAAAAAAACATACAACAACAAAAAATGGGCAGAGGATCTGAATAGACATTTTTCCAAAGAAGAAATACAGATGGCCAATGAGTACATGAAAAGATGCTCAACAACACTAATCACTGGGGATATACAAATCAAAACCACAATGAGATATCACCTCACACCTTTCAGAATGGCTGTCATCAAAAAGACAACAAATAACAAGTATTGGTGAGGATGTGGAGAAAACTAAACCCTGGTGCACTGATGGTAGGAATGAAATTTGGTGCAGCCATTATGCAAAACTGTATGGAGATTCCTCAAAATATTAAAAATAGAACTACCACAGGATGCAGAAATTCTACTCCTGGGTATTTATCCAAAGAAATCAAAAGCACTAATTAGAAAGGATATATGCACCACTATGTTCACTGCAGCATTATTTACAATAGCCAAGATATGATGCATCTCAAGTGCTCATCAACAGATGGATGGATAAAGAAGATGTGGTGTGTATATATATGTGTGTGTGTATATATATATATATATATACACACACACACACACACAATGTAATATTATTCAGTCATAAAAAAGAATGAAGTCTGGCCATTTGTGACAATATGGTTGGACCTAGAGGGTATTACGCTAAGTGAAATAAGTCAGACTGAGAAAGACAAACATTGTATGATTTCACTCATATGTGGAATCTAAAAAACAAAATAAATGAACAAATATAACAAAAAAGAACCAGAGTTATAGATACAGAGAACAAACAGGTGGTTGCCTGATAGGACAGGGATGGGAGAGGAAAGAAAAAGGTGAGGGAGATTAAGGGGTACAAATTTCCAGTTGCAAAATATTAAATAAGTCTCTGGTATAAAATGTACAGTGGGGGGAATACAGTCAATAACCAAGTAATATCTTTGTATAGTGACATATTGTAACTAGACATCGTGGTAATCATTTAGAAATATATAGGAAAAAAACACTAAGCTGTGTAACAGGAACTAATGTAGTGTTGTAGGTCATCTATACTTCAAAAACAAACTGTAATACAAACAAACTCACAGAAAAAGAGATCAGATTTGCACTTACCAGGATGGGGGGAGGGGGAACTGGATGAAGGCAATCAAAAGGTACTACAAACTTCCAGTTATAAGATAAATAAGTACTAGGGATATAAAGTACAACATGATAAACACAGTTAACACTGCTGTATGTTATACATGAAAGTCGTTAAGAGAGTAAACCTCAAAGGCTGTCACCACAAAAAGAGGTTTTTTCCTATGTCTTAATTTTATATCTATATGAAATGTTCACTAAAGTTACTGTGATAACCATTTCATGATGCAAGTCAAACCATTATGCTGTACACCTTAAACTTACTTGCTGTATGTCTATTACATCTCAATAAAACTGGAGAAAAATAAAGCTTCTGACAAGGAAGGTGAGAAGAGATCACACACAAAAGAACAAGATCGGGCTTCCCTGGTGGCACAGTGGTTGAGAGTCTGCCTGCTGATGCAGGGGACACGGGTTCGTGCCCCGGTCCGGGAAGATCCCACATGCTGCAGAGCGGCTGGGCCCGTGAGCCATGGCCGCTGAGCCTGCGCGTCCGGAGCCTGTGCTCTGCAATGGGAGAGGCCACAACAGTGCGAGGCCCACATACCGCAAAAAAAAAAAAAAAAAAAAGAACAAGATCAACGATCAAATGTTCTCAAAAGCAACACCAGAACAACAAAAGAACAATGAAATCTTATCCTCAAAATACTGAGGGGAAAAAAAGCCATACTCATTTTTATATGAAGGTAAATATCACTTAAATATGAGTGATAAATGAAGATATTCTAGGCATACAGTATCTCAAAGTTGACCACAAAAAGACCTTCTTTCAAAGAACTTTTGAAGAATGTAATCTAGCAAGAAGAAAAATGAATCCAGAAAAAATAAAATAAAATATGGCAATTAAGGAAAAATCTTAGAAGATTTATCTTCTTAAAAAATGTATATCCATAAGAATCCATTATTAAAACATCACATCACCCTTATTACAACAAAACAGGGGTGGCAGGAGAGTATGCGAAGGTTCTTGGAATTTATTGGTCAGGTGAGAGAGAACATACAGATTAAATTTAGACACTGAAAACATACAGTATAAAATGGGAGAGCTAACAATAATCACATTAAATATAAATGGGTTAAACTCAGAAGATGTATCCTTTTTTTTTTTTTTTTTTTGCGGTACGCGGGCCTCTCACTGTTGTGGCCTCTCCCATTGTGGAGCACAGGCTCCGGATGCGCAAGCTCAGCAGCCATGGCTCACGGGCCCAGCCGCTCTGCAGCATGTGGGATCTTCCCGGACTGGGGCACCAACCTGTGTCCCCTGCATCAGCAGGCAGACTCTCAACCACTGCGCCACCAGGGGAAGCCCAGAAGATGTATTCTTAGATTAAATGTAAAACCAAGATTCAAGAAAAATGAAAAATAAAGGGACACGAAAAAAGTACATGAAAAGTATGAACCAAAAGAAAGCCACTGTTAATATCAAAAGGACTAAAAATCAAGGGGGTGGGAGTAGGAACAATAAGAGACAAATATGAATATTATATACTGTTAAAAAGATAAAATGAGTTGTGAATGTGTATGTACAACCTCAATGTACATAAGTAACAACTGAAAAATTTGGTGCAGAAGCAATAGATCGACAATTCTAACTGGAGCTTCTTAACTTGCCTTTGAAAAATGATGAAGCAATAAAAAAAGGGCAAAGATTTGAAAAATGCTACCTTGAAAGACTGATAACATATGGCATTACAACAAACAAATTATATTCTTTGTGAACTTACACAGAACATTCTTGTAGACTATCAGAAAATCTAAGAAGCTGGACTAAACCTACCCTGATTTAATGAAATGTCCTCAATGGTTGTTTTCCATATTAATAATTTCCTAATATATATCCAATTATTTATATTCTATGTTTTTCTCAAGAAAGGACTATGTATTATGTCAAAAGACAGTGTAAGCTTTCTGCCTATTTAGACTCCAGAAAAACAAAACTTGTGTTTCTTAAAGAGATCACTTTGTCAATGGAAATACAGTGACTATATTAGAAAAACTATTGCAGAGTAAATACGTTTCTCATTGAATGTCCTTACTAACGGTTAAGGAACCACATTGGCTATTCAAGTTCAAGAATATAAAATAATCCACAAGTTAGAGGTCTAATTGAAATGCTTTCTCAAACTGCATTCAGATGACAACAGTAGGAAGAATTTGCAATGAAGTATTAATATTAAATAAAGCCTAATCCTACCAACACTCCATACTAAATATTTGCTAATTCACCTATCTGGGTTCATAACCTTCAGCTTTTAACACTAAAAACTTTAACAAAGTCTTCAAATTGTATTTAAGTAAGAACACTTTTCTACACAGCCTACCTAATTAACAATGTGAAAATGCTGACTTAGGGATCTTTGTGAAGGAAACCAGTCCTTAGCCAATCATCCCAAACTCTGCAATGAAAGAGGACTAGATATTTCTTTAGGAGTTTCAACTCCTTTTCCTTGTAATAATGACACAGGGAAAGGAATGGGCTGAGCTTTTCTACTTAATTCGGGCTGCAGTTTGGAAGGCTGAAACCTCCCTGTTAGGCAGCAAAGGGAATATTCCTGAATTTTCTCTGAATATCAGAGACAGAGTTCCATATTTTACCAATGTTATAACCTCCTCTGCTCTTACAGGCAAAGGTAAACCCATGCCTTGGATGTTACAGGTAAGGAAGTTTAGGAAAAAATTAATGCCATTCAAAATGCTGGATTATTATTATTTGGGAATGCCTGTCCTCTATTTGTAGTCAGAATGTTGCTCAGTTACATATTTCTTCACACATTAACATGAGTTAGGGTAGAGGCAATTTTTACTAGCCCTAACTTTTGTGATCACTATTTAAGAATCACTCACAAATGGAGAAAATATAGAAATGTCCAAACCAAATCAAATCAGTTTAGTGTCAAAGTAAGATTTCAAGTAACAGCAAAGCCCTTTCAGGAGATTTTTATTAAGATATGACCCTAAGCATATTCCACCAGACCATTTTCCTTACTCCCAAACACTCCTTCCAAAATAATCCACACATACTAGTCACACAAATGTGTGCCCAGGAATACCCAATATTAGAAAACAGACTCTAATAAAGAACTCTAAATGGATGTACAGCTGTCTTCAGTTCAGCTTGTTTTCATCGTAAGTGTATATACTTATCCACACTAGACCCTATTTCACATGATTTTGGAAAAACAGAAAGGAATAAAGATTGCTAAGTTACTGGAGCTAATAAACCGAAAAAAGAAAAAAGTGAACTTAGAAATGAAGTTGTAAAAAGTTCCTTCCAGCATAGAGACAGAATATAAACTGAATTAATAATCTACGTAAAATCCAAAATTCCACATGACTGTAAACTAATGATGGTGGACCTACACTCAAAAAAAAAAAGTGTAGAGATACTACACATAGAAAATCCTAAAGAGGCCACCAGAAAACTACTAGAGCTAATTAATGAATTTAGTAAAGTCACAGGATACAAAATTCCTATATACTATTCCTATATAGCATTCCTATATACTAACAACAAAAGATCAGAAGGAGAAATTAAGGAAACAATCCCATTTACCCTTGCAAAAAAAAAAAGAATAAAATAGCTAAGAATAAACCTACCTAAGGAGGAAAAAGACCTGTATGCAGAAAACTGTAGGATACTGATGAAAGAAATCAAAGACAACACAAACAGATGGAGAGATATACCATGTTCTTGGATTGGAAAACTCAATATTGTGAAAATGACGATACTACCCAAAGCAATCTACAGTTTCAATGCAATCCCTTATCAAATTACCAATGGCATTTTTCACAGAACTAAAACAAAAAATTTCATAATTTGTATGGAAACACAAAAGACCCCAAATAGCCAAAGCAATCTTGAGAAAGAAAAATGGAGCTGGAGGGATCAGGCTCCCTGACTTCAGACTATACTACAAAGCTACAGTAATCAAGACAGTATGGTACTGGCACAAAACAGAATGGAACAGCATAGAAAGCCCAGAGATTACACCCATGCACCAATGGTAACCTAATCTATGACAGAGGAGGCCAGAATTTACAATGGAGCAAAGACAGCCTCGTCAATAAGTGGTGCTGGGAAAACTGGACAGCTACATGGAAAACAATGAAATTAGAATACTCCCTAACACCATACACAAAAATAAACTCAAAATGGATTAAAGACCTAAATGTAAGGCAAGACGCCATAAAACTCGTAGAGGAAAACATAGGCAGAACACTCTTTAACATAAATTGCAAGATCTTTTTTGACCCACCTCCTACAGTAATGAGAATAAAGACAAAAATAAACAGATGGGACCTACTGAAACTTAAAAGCTTTTGCACAGCAAAGGAAACCATAAGACGAAAAGTCAACCCTCAGAATGGGAGAAAATATTTGCAAACAAAGCAACTGACAGACGATTAATTTCCAAAATATACAAACAGCTCATGCAGCTCAATATCAAAAAAACAAACAACCCAATCAAAAAATGGGCTGAAGACCTAAATAAACATTTCTCCATAGAAGACATACAGGTGCCCAACAAACACATGAAAAGATGCTCAACATCACTAATTATTAGAGAAATGCAAATCAAAACTACAATGAGATATCACTTCACACCGGTCAGAATGGCAATCATCACAAAATCTACAAACAATAAATGCTGGAGAGGGTGTGGAGAAGAGGGAACACCGTTGCACCGTTGGTGGGAATGTAAACTGATACAGCCACTATGGAGAACAGTATGGAGGGTTCTTAAAAAACTAAAAATAGAACTACCATATGACCCAGCAATCCCACTACTAGGCATATACCCAGAGAAAACCATAATTCAAAAAGGCACATGCACCCCAATGTTTACTGCAGCACTATTTACAATAGCCAGGACATGGAAACAACCTAAATGTCCATCAACAGAGGAATGGATGAAGAAAATGTGGTACATTATACAATGAAATATTACTCAGCCATAAAAAGGAATGAAATTGGGTCATTTGTAGAGACATGGATAGACCTAAAGACTGTCATACAGAGTGAAGTAAGTCAGAAAGAGAAGAACAAATATCGTATATTAACGCATATATGTGGAATCTGAAAAAATTGGTATACACAATTTTATTTACAAAGCAGAAATAGAGACAAAGACGTAGAAAACAGAGAAGAAATGTATGGATACCGAGGGGGAAAAGGGGGGAGTCGGTGGGATGAACTGGGAGATTGGGATTGACATATATACACTATTGATACTATGTATAAAACAGATGACTAATGAGAACCTGCTGTACAGCACAGGGAACTCTACTCAGTGCTCTGAGGTGATCTAAATGGGAAAGAAATCCAAAAAATAGGGAATACATGTATACATATGGCTGATTCACTCTGCTGTACAGTAGAAACTAAAACAACATTGTAAAGCAACTATAAACCAATAAAAATTTTTAAAAAAATAAAGTGCAGCAAAAATTGGTTTATCAGATTTTTTTTTTTTTTTTTTGCAGTATGCGGGCCTCTCACTGTTGTGGCCTCTCCCGTTGCGGAGCACAGGCTCCGGACGCACAGGCTCAGCAGCCATGGCTCACAGGCCCAGCCACTCTGCAGCATGTGGGATCTTCCTGGACCGGGGCACAAACCCGTGTCCCCTGCATCGGCAGGCAGACTCTCAACCACTGTGCCACCAGGGAAGCCCTGGTTTATCAAATTTGAAAACAACTGGAATTCTCTATTAACCTGCTCTTCTGTAAATTGACAGTCTGATAAAAACTGGTATTTATTACAATAACCTTAAAGATATTACTTACAAGATTCTGAAACACTTCTGAATATGACTTTCCTGTCTGTTACTTTTTAGGTAAAGTAAGAATTTTCTGAGGAAAACGAAAACACTAATTCAAAAAGACATATGCACCCTCATGTTCACTGCAGTATTATTTACAGTAGCCAAGACACAGAAACAACCTAAATGTCCATCAATGGATGAATGAATGGATAAAAGAAATGTGATATATATACCCATTATATACCCATTATATATATATATATATCCATATCCATTTTATATATATATATATTCCTTTATATACATTCCATTTTTTATATATATACATACATACATATATATATATATATAAAACGGAATATTATTCAGCCATAAAAAAGAATAAAATCTTGCCACGTATGACAACATGGATAGACCTCCAGGGCATTATGCTAAGTGAAATAAGTCAGACAGAAAAAGATAAATACCATATGATCTCACTTATATGTGGAATCAAACAAAAAAGAAAAAACAAAACCCAAGCTCATTGATACAGACAAAAGATTGGTGGTTGCCTCGGGGTGGGGGTGTGGTGGGGAATAGGTGAAGGGGGGTCAAAAGGTACAAATTTCCAGTTATAAAATGGGTAAGTCATAGGGATGTAATGTACAGCATAGTTACTATAGTTAATAATACTGTATTTCATATTTGAACGAAGCTAGGAGAGTAGATCTTGAAAGTTCTAATCAGAAGGGAAAAAAAGTCAACTATACATGAGAGAGATAAATTAGGAGTTTGGGATTAACAGATATACCCTACTATATATAAAACAGATAAACAACAAGGACATACTGCATAGCACAGGGAACTATATTCAATATCTTGTAATAACCTATAATGGAAAAGAGTCTGAAAAAGGACAGATAGATGGAGAGATAGATATAACTGAATCACTTTGTTGTACACCTGAAACTAACACAACATTGTAAATCAACTATACTTCAATAAAAAAATAAAGAAAATTTAAAAACCAACGATGTATGGTGACAGATGTTAACTGGACTTATTGTGGTGATCATTTTACAGTACATACAAATATTGAATCATTTACATTGTACACCCAAAACTAATATACAGTTAATATCAATTATACTTCAATTTTAAAAATGAAAAAAACAATTCAGATAATATTTTGTCTGAATACTCGATAAAAATAATATCCCATTTTCTGATCAAATTAGGCAGGTGTGTTTGCCATTCCTGCCACTACTTTCCCCTAACTCACATCTACACCAATGTAAGATTAATATTCCCCAAACATCATTTTCATCAAGAATTTGTTCTGCTAAAACAATAACAACCAACGACAGAAATCTCACATCCTCACTATACATAGAATAATAAAGGTCAAACACCTTATCCTGATTTGAAAATCTTCTATGATCTGGTACCAATCTTTGGTCTCCATCTTACCTTCCATCAATCACATGCACAAACCCTGTGATTCAGCAAGGTTCATTTACAAAACTAATACACATTTGTGTATACCTTCATTTCCCACTTTCCTCATATCTAAAAAGTCCTCCATCTTCCTGTCCCCCTTTTTTTTTCCACCTGAATCCAACTAGCCTTTTTATGCAAAGCTCGAGGCCTCTAAAATAAGCTCCTCTCTACCCTCAAACCAAACTAATTTCCTTCTTTTCTGACTTCCGATGACCCTTTCCAGCACTCATTCATTGATTCCATTAGCCACACAGTAACTCTTACGCACTAATAAGCATTGTATTATGATGATGGGGGCCACAAAGATACATAAAACTAAGTCCCTGATCCTTGGGCTCACAGTGCTCTAAAGACAGACATGAACAAGTCATTACAGCAGTGTTTATAATAGAGGTATAAATGGCGGGAAAGTGGGACCATAAAGAAGGATCACTTCAAGCCGTTTGAAAAGATAAGAAAAGGCTTTTTAGAGAAGGTGACATTTATGTTAAATTTCAAAGATGGGTAGGAGTATGTCAGGCACAGAAGTAGGGAAAGGAGTTCCAGGCAGAGAAAACAGCACATACAAAAGCAAAGAAAGGAGAAAAACTTGGCATGTTTAGAGAACTATAAATAGAAAAGTATGGCTGGAGTTCAGAGTACGTTAAGTCTACCAACACTTACTGACTGTCCATTCACCAAACCTCAAAACAAATGGAAAAAAAAACCATAGTATCTCCTCAAAAAATGTGCAAGGATATGGTACCCAACTGATTAGCACAGTTAATTCAAACAAAAGAAGCAGTACTGAGCACTTACTTATAAAGCAGACACTGTGTTAGGTACCCAAGATAGAGAAATAAAGAGCATGGCTCCTGCTCTAATGGAGTTAACATTTTACTAAGAAAAGAGAGTCAGTTTACTGTAGATAGATTTTTAGGTTCAATCCTTATGACAAAAGACTAAGAGAAAACTAAGAAAAAATTATATTAATAGTACTATTTTCCCCTTCTATTTTCTACATTTTACATAATGAGCGTGTGTTACTATACTATGATAATTAAGGAAAATAAAGTTTATAATTGGAAAAGTATGAAACTTGACAGCTGATAGGTTCCCAGTAAATGTCTGAGTAGGTATCTGCTAATTAAAGCCTGAAAAGTTTTAGATTTGGAACTTCAAATATCCAAAATATGGCTACTCACACCACCTCAAAAGCTATGAACCTTGCTGTTTCTTGAACACACCAAGCATGCCCCACTGCTGTTTGTAGACTCTTATCCCAGATATCCACCTGGTTTGCTCCTTCATCTTCCTTGGGTCTTTATTCAAATGCCATCCTCTTAAGACTTTCCAGTCCACTCTATCTAAAGATGTAACACTCTCCCCATCCAAAAACTATCTCCTTTATCTGCTTTTTTTTTCTTGCACTTATTATTATCTAATATACCTGGTTTTACTTATTTGTTTTCTAATATACCTGGTTTTACTTACTTGTTTACTATGTCTCCTTTCCCTAGCTCCAACAGGGAAAGTTTTTTCTGTTTTCATTACTAATGTATGTCCAGTGCATAGAATAGTGTCTGAAAAATGATAAATGATCAGCCATTATTCACTGAATGAATAAAGGGCAGTAGTCTGCATATGGTTACACATTTGGTCTCTGGTGGCCAGAAGACCTGGATCAAATTCCAGCTCCACAACTTTGTAGTTGTGTGACCTTGTGAAAGTTAACTTAACTTCTCTAAATCTTAGTTTCCTTATCTATAAAATGATGATGTTGATATCAATCTTGCAGGATGGTTTTGAGGATTAGAATAATGCAGGTTGAGCAAAATGCCTGGAAAACAGTGAATGTTCAATATATGTTAGCTATTATGATGATGATAATGAACATTCCTGACGCCCAAAGTGCCTCCACTGAGTTATCACATCATTTCCAGTATCCAGTTCTTCAAAAACAATAGTTGTTTGCAAAATCCTTGGATCTTCACATGCTAGTCTGAACAAAACCAGTATTACTCTGGATCAACTCTTACCTTACACAAGATTCTCTTCTGTTTTAGCTTATAAAAAGAGATGGGTGTCTATTTCACCTAAAAAAATTTTTTAAGTGCTACATAAAATTGCTCAAAATGCCACATTTATCACAATGCTAATATACATTCTACTAGAACTGACTCTCGGTGCTTGTTTCATAGAACCGCACAAGAAAAGGTTAAGCTTAGGGCCACATCAATGGGATACTATACTACTAATTCTGTTTAGAATTTTTCAGTTCATTCAGAATTCCCCATATTAGATTCCCCATTAGCTGAGAGGCCCACCATACCCACCAGAGTTCATAAGAACCTCCCCATAGCAGGGGATCTGATTCAGTACAACTACAATGTATCAGTGTTGAATGAGGAGCTTTAAGAGGTAAATTAAAAAAAATTTTTTTTTAAGTACTTGGCCCCCAAGACTCTGGTGATAAAATAAGAGCAGCAAATTATAATTCACAAAACTAAACTCTAATTCTGACCCCATTACTTATCAGCAATGATACTTAAAGGCTTTTTTCCTCATCTATAAGATAGGATGATACCTATTTTGTAAAGCTGTAAAAATCCAGTGAGATGCATATTTGTAAAAATGAGCTATACTATATAAACTGTACTGCAGCAAACAAGTCTTCTGTAAAAAGATTTATTAAAAGATTTTTAAATAAAAAGCCACAATCCCACAACTACCCCAACCATTTTCATATTTTGCTAATATTCCCTTCAGGTGCTTCTCTTCACACACTTTTTTTTTTTTTTCCACACACTTTTTTTAATAAAGATGAAACCACGTGGAGTTCGAGGAAAACAATACAGTGCGCCTTTTTTAGAGCCAGATAGCCCAGGTTTGAATACTAGCTCCTAAAATTACTAACTGTGTGACCTTGGACAAGACTCTTAAACTCCTTTGTCCTGTTTTCTCTTCTTTAACATCAGGATAATAGTAACAGTACCTATGTGATTGGGAGGTATGAAGAAGAAATGAGTTATTATAATCATTTGGTACAGTGCTTGGCACATGGCAAATTTCATAAACAGCTAAGAAAAAACAAAATTCTGCTTTTTAAAAACTTAAGATGATGTCATAAACCAAAAGTACATTATTATCTAAAGTATCATAGAAAGATTCTTTTAAAGATGTCTAGGTTACTTTACACTATTTTAAAAATAAATCTCCCTACTATTCCTTTGTCTAGATATTTTACAATGTATAATAGAATCCATCTATTGCTTCATACTTCCAGTAGAGGTCTCCATCTAAAAAATAATGTTATCAGACTGAAAACTTTAAATTAGTATTCCTGTTATTTAAAAAAAAAAATAGGGGCCAGCATTATCAAATATGCAAATTTAACTTTTTCCAAGAAAAACATTTAAAAATAAGGAATATCTGAAGAAAAAGTGACTTTTCCCAGTGATTGTTATATTTTGCTGTGGGTTCTCCAATAATACTCACCTCTCTTATAAACATAATCCTCTGGACAGGAAAGGGAAAGAGATATGACTGTTGGATACAAATGATAAATCATGCGCTTATTTATCACTGCTACTGGCCAACAATTTAATACCTACGCCTCAGAGATGGTATAAGTCAGTAAAGTCATCTTAAAGTAAAAGTAAAGGTCATGTTTTGTAGTAGCAAAGAAATCTCAACAATTTTCCACATTTATTCCTTTTAAATCACAACAGAGTAGCTAGAGTAATAAAGGCAGCTCTGAATTGGCTTCTACATTCCCCCTCCTATCATTCAGTAATAGTGACCTAAGACAAGTCAATTATCCTTATGCAGGTCCACCAGAAAAAATATCCTTATTTCTAGCCTACCAAAAAGCCTGGGGCTAGACCACCTTCTTAAGAGCCCTTCTAGTTAAGAATGATGATGCTATGAATTGATAGGTTCAGTAGTCATATCCAACTGTTGCTAAGTACATACTTCCTGCTCCTATCTTTAGGAATCTAAATTTTCAGGCTCCATAAGCTATATTACTAGGCCTCTATAAAACATCAAATTTGCATGTAATATTTAATGTCTACCACAGCTTAGCTCCTGAAACGTGTAAGACTTAAATGTGTAAGGTAAATATCTATAAGATCTGGTATGACCAAAAACTGACCAAGAAATTACCAAGCAATTTGCTTAAAGCTAATAAATAGTGCTGCATGTGTGCACACGTACACACGCATCCACTTAAACTAACCCCCAGAGTTTATAAACAGGGGGATAAAGAAGGAGGAATGTTCTAAGCAACTCTCAGAATTAGCAAGACTTTAATAGCCAAATTATATCTAATTCTGAGGATCAAATATACAATGTAAAAACATAACACATTTGATTTAGTGATAATGGATTTGAATGGATAGACCCAAACATTTAAGATTTCTGGTTGTAACTAAAGCATGAATTTGCTTTTCATCTCCACAGGGTAGATAACCTATAAAGACGACTTTTAAATAAAGACAATTACTTCTCACCTTGAGAAGATAAAAATCAAACAACTATCAAATCGTAGTTTATCCTAGTCTTAATAACATAAAAATCAAGCAATGAATTAAAAACAAAAACAAAATTATTGCCTTGTTTTTGTATAACCAGTGATGCAATGGCCAGCAAAGAATGAAATAGTGAAGAGCTCTTAATGGACAGATAGACAAAGGTAATTTTCCTCCAAAGTTATCATTTAGCATTTTAGCTGATTTTTATTTATATATTAAATTCCTAGAAGATGAGAAATATTCACATTCAAGCATAAGCGGCAAAATAAGATTTAAAATTTTTAATAATCAGTATTAGTTCCTCTCTTGAACACTGATAATAATCACAGATTTTAAAAAATTAAAGTCAAACACTAGTAGATAAACATATGAAGGATATCACTAAATCTGACTTTTAAGTCTAACAGTATTATTCATTCCATAAACAGATATAGAAATACTATGTTAATAGAACATACAGAGCTAAGACTGCATCAAGAGCACACAGCAGGCAGTGTCCTACTCAATGAGGAAATGATAGAAACATCCAACTAAGGTCAGCATCAAGGCAAGGAAAAGATGCCCTAGTCTCCCTAACTATTTCAGAGTGGCCAATACAATCAGACAAAAGAAAATGATTAAAGGTGTAAAATTTAGAAAAGAAGTAAAGTTATCCCCATTTGCAGATGACATACTAGTATGTCTAAAAAAAATTTTTAATCAATGATAAAACTAATACAAGTGGCAAAACAATTAAGGTGCCAGATTACAATATAAAAAATCAGTAACTTTCATATAAATGATAATTAGAAGATATAATGGAAGAGAAAACCAAATTTACAATAGCAAGAAAATTGATAATATACTTAAGAATAAATTTAAGAAATGTCAAAAACCTGTAAAAGGGGCTTCCCTGGTGGCGCAGTGGTTGAGAGTCTGCCTGCCAATGCAGGGGACACGGGTTCGAGCCCTGGTCTGGGAAGATCCCACATGCCACGGAGCAACTGGGCCCGTGAGCCACAACTACTGAGCCTGCGCGTCTGGAGCCTGTGCTCCGCAGCAAGAGAGGCTGCGACAGTGAGAGGCCCGCGCACCACGATGAAGAGTGGCCCCCGCTTGCCACAACTAGAGAAAGCCCTCGCACAGAAACGAAGACCCAACACAGACAAAAATAAATTAATTAATTAATTAATTTAAAAAAAAAAAAACCTGTAAAAGGAAAACTTTAGACTCTTGAATGACACAAAAAGATTGAATAGAAGACTCATTTTTCTTGGTGAGGTAAACTCAGTATCATCATGTCCATTCTCCTAAGGTAATTGTTTTTAATTTAATGCAATCCCCACTCAAAAAAAAAAAGAAAGAAAAAGCTTTTTTCTGAAACTACAACAAATTAATGCTAAAGTTCATATGGAAAAAAAACCATAAACAAATACCCAAGAAAACCTTGTAAAAAAAGAACTATGAGATGGGAATGGCACTACCGAATATTAAAACATGCTATATAAAGCCACAATAATTACAATATAGTGACATACCATTTCTTAACCCACCAGATCGATAAAACTTCAAAAGCTTGACAAACACATGGTAAGGCTATGGGAAACAGGTACCTTCATATACTGCTGATGGGAATGCAAAATAGTTCTCTCCTACTTGGAGAGAATCTGGTGGGAATTGGGCAGAATTTAATCAAATACATATGCCTTTATTATTTGATTATTGCATCAATCCCCACTTTAGTGATTTACTCTGAAGATACATCTCCAAAAATTTGAAAATTGGTTTGCATAAGGCTACTAGATTTGCAGATTATTCATGTGACATTATTTGTTATTGTAAAATACTGGGAAAAGCCTAAGTCATTATGTAGGAGACTGGATGAATAAAGTAGGATATATCCACACAATGGAATACTATGCAGCTGTTAAAAAAAGGAATTTTATGAACTTACTTAGAGTGATAGGCAAGATATTGGGCTGGCCAAAAAGTTCCTTTGGGTTTTTCCGTAACATCATATAAAAACCCGCACAAACCAATATATCAAATTTCATTTTGGCCAACCCAATATATTAAATGAAAGAAAGCAAAATAAAAAAAATAGTGTGCATTCTTAATGTTAAGATGGGGAACTAAAAATGCATGTATATATCTCCTTATTTTTACAAAACAAAAGAAAAACAAAAAAACAGGAAGGATAACCAGCAACTATTGGTTACCAAAAGAGCATGGGTAG
Organism: Stenella coeruleoalba; assembly: GCF_951394435.1. Lineage (NCBI taxonomy): Eukaryota > Metazoa > Chordata > Mammalia > Artiodactyla > Delphinidae > Stenella > Stenella coeruleoalba. The sequence goes on from NC_137157.1 coordinate 66,234,653, forward strand.
GAATGGGGCAGAAGTGACAGGGAAGAAAAGAGGGTAGAGGGTAAACTCCAAGCATATCTTTGCTTAAATTTTGATTTTAGAATCCTAAGGGTTTTATATATTCATAAATAAAATTAAAGGAATAAATAAAGGGGAAAACACAAAATTGAATACAAATGGAGAAAATGTGAACTTCACTGTTTTAAGTGAATAACAATACCCAGAAAAATAGAATCCAGTCACTGTGAACCTTTTTTAACACAATTATTTACAGATATAAAGTCAGTCTGAACACAAAAAGAAATGCAAACAAATTTGTAACTCTGCTTGGCGGGTTTGTTGTTTGTAGTGGTATGGGTATAACAATTCTGAAACTATTCTCTGTGTGTTACAAAACTAACAAGATAAGTAAATACACTGGTGTTAGGAATTAGGATTCTCAATGCAGTTAAAGGGAGATACATGGAATGGAAGAAGGCAAGAGAAAACGTGTGTGGGTTGTAATTAGAGATATCAGTATAGCCTTATGATTTTCAAGGTGTGTATATTCATATTTAAAATAAGTAAACTTCCTAGCTCTGTCCTCTGAAAGGGCCCAGAAGAAAAGATAACCCAATAACAATGGGTACATCTACCACCCAGATTTGGTTTCTATATACCATTCCACACTAAAAGGAACCAGGACTTCTTGAAGAAATAGCTGATGCTACATCAGGGAAAGCAAAACACAAGTTGACTCTAGAAGATCTTATTTTGTCAGAAGGCAAGAAAGAGCTCAAAAATAATAGTAACTTGATAAAAATACACAGAAGGCAGCTTGAAAGGGCTCCTCCTGGCCAAACTGAAGCAGCAAAATGCATAACTGCAATAGATTTTAATCCATTGTATAATATAAAAATCTAATAAAAAATAAAAATATTTTCCATATCGTAGATTGCCAACTAATAAGATGTAGAAGAAATGATAAAATTAGAAAATAAACATCATACAGCCATCATAATAACTGAATGAGGCAAGAATCATCAATGGATATTAAAACCACTGGGTAAAAGTTTGATGGTGAGCAAGATATTTACAGTCTCAAAGTATGTCTCCACGGATCACTTGCTAATTACAAAACAGAAAATGGAAACTTTACAATGGAGAAACCAGGAGGACACCACCTTAACCAAAGTTAATGTCAGCAATAATGGGACAAAGTGACATCACATACCTCCTGCCAAAAATACTTAACCTAAATCTAATCCTGAAAAAAAACCTCAGAAAAATCCAAATTTTATAGCACAGTTGACCCATACTCTTCAAAAATGGTAGTATCACAAAAGACTGAAGAACTACAGATAACTAAATGTGATACAAGATCACAGATTAGGGATGGTTGGGTATGACAGCTATAAGACATCTTTGGGGCAACTGGTAAAATTTGAATAAGATCTGTATATAATACAGATAATATGATTATATTCATGTTAAGTTTTCTGAATTTAATTATTTTACTATTGTTACATAAGAGAATGTTTTTATTCTTAAGTAATATACACTTACATTTAGAAGGAAAGGGCATTATAACTGTAATGACAGCAAATGATTAAATAACAGTAATAATAATTATAATAATGTGTGTATATATATATATATATATATATATATATACACACCATCACATATAAAAAGGAAAACACAAAACAAATGTGGTAAAATAACAACTGGTCAATATAAATGAAGTGTAAACAAGACTTCACATACAGAAAGCGAAAAAAAGATTTAACAATTCTGGACTTCCCTGGTGACGCAGTGGTTAAGAATCCACCTGCCAATGCAGGGGACACGGGTTCGAGCCCTGGCCCAGGAAGATCCCACATGCCTCGGAGCAACTAAGCCCGTGCGCCACAACTACTGAGCCTGTGCTCTAGAGCCTGCGAGCCACAACTACTGAGCCCGCGTGCCTAGAGCCTGTGCTCCGCAACAAGAGAAGCCACAACAATGAGAAGCCCGCGCACCGCAATGAGGAATAGCCTCTGCTCACCGCAAATAGAGAAAACCCACGCAAAGCAATGAAGACCTAAACGCAGCCAAAAATCAATCAATCAATAAATAAAATTTAAAAAAAAAGATTTAACAATTCTGAAGAAAGAAAACATAGGAAGGAAAAAAAATGATAGGTTTATCATTTCTCTCTCAACCAGATTTTTTACTACTAAATTAATACATCGCAATGTGGGGCTACCTGGCAAAAACTACTCAAAAATTCAGAAGTTTGACTTTTTAATGGTGTAAACTAAAAAGATTATACCAAACCACTTAAGCACTCTTGACCTATTACTTGTGAGTGCACTTGGAGGTACAGCCTGCTTAGGTACTAAATACTGTTTATGAAGTACTAAATGGTCTGATCTGTGCTCAAGTACATTGAAAATTCACTTAACCTATGAACCATTATGGAAAGTGTGATCAACTTGGGCATTATTACTGACACATTTAAATTCAACCCCACCTCTAAACTACAACAGGTTAGGACCCCTAACTATGGTCTCTGCTTTGTCTTGTTTTAATGGAAGAATGTTCCTACTGACCTCATATATGTTTATATTAACATTTTATTTATTTAAAATAACCAGTGGGCTAGGAGAGGAGCAAAAACAAATTTCATTTGAAAACACGTCACCATGAAAGATGTGTATATTATAATTATATAATAAACATCATCTCTGTGCACAGAGCAGCTGACCACTGAACAATTTACCAAGTACAATAGTTAAGAACTCAGAAAGAAAGAATTAAAGATACTTGCCATGTATCCCATTAAGATGTATATTAAAATAATACATTCTTGTACAACTTTATTCAAATCCTACTTCATAAAAAGCAATGCTTTGGCTTGGTCCCATTACACAGTAATGAAAAAACTCATTTACTGAAAGAAGCAAAAGATAAACATACTAGGGCATGGAATATACCTGAAGATATTTAACAACTGTGGATAATGGAGGGTTATGTATAAAACAAAGCTTTGTGAAATGTAAAGCAGGTCTATCACCAGGGAAAAGAATGGAAAGGTAAAGGGGAGAAAGTGTGGCTTGAAAATATATAAAATAAACCTTACCAAGTGGCAATTATGGCTGACACTTAAGATTGAAAGCTGGATAATAACCTACAGCCTTTTTTGGTTTTTTTTAGTAGCCCCTATGCTCCAGAAGAAAAGAGTCTGAGTGGTGTAAAGAAATTCTTTTCTAAGTGTTATTTTTTCTGAGATTAAATAACATCAATTACTTCTGAAATCTGAAATGATAAAAATAAAATCTTACATATGAAAAGTTTGAAACATGAAGATAAAGTGCATTAAACAAAACAAGCTATTGTTAGTATTGTTATTTTTAAAGGAATTTATACATGTTCATTTATAAATGAACATGTATATTTATATTGAATATATTTATATTTATATATAAATATATTTATATTTATAAATGAACTCCCCTAAGCAGTACTGAGATAGACCAACAAAATCCTCACAAAGAGAAAAAGTGGTCAGTAAATTCAATAAAATAAATGGCATTCTATTTGGAAAATATTATAAAGTTTTATTTAAAAACAAAACCTAGATATTAAGAAATTTTATTTTTAATTGATTTTTTAAAATCCAAATTACTATGCAAATAGTTATGATAAGCTCAAATTGGTAGTTCATTTACCCCTTTTTTTCCCCCTTAAGTGGAGCCCTTGTTATCTTCTCTAGAGCCCAGAAACAAAGTAGGGTGTGTCCACGCTCTGCTTAGAGATGACAGGTGCAGCTTGAGCAGGTGCCCCTAGACCAGATGTCACCTAGAGGTTTTGCTCTGGATGCAGCCCTGGCCAACATGTTCATGCCACGTTAAACCAGTTATCTCAGCAACTCAACTGGTTTAATTCCAACACTTAGATCAGCTGTTCTCAAACTTCAGTGTACTTAAGAATCACCTGGGGCACACTTTAAAAAAATACAGTTTTAGACCATTAAGTCATAAAACCACTGATCAATCTTAGCACCACTAAAACAGGACAACTAAACATTATATGCCTCATAATCTGATGAAAAGCACAGCACTACCTACTAAAGTACACCTAAAATACTAAACTTGAATTTTTTCAATCTTTAAATCTAATAGATTTTAGGAAATAGATACAGGGGATAGAGGAACAAGTTAACTGACACTAGAAGGAAGCAGTCAACCAAATCTAGAATTTAGGGCATTCTAAAGGACAACTGACCCCACCACTTCAATAAATCTGTGGCATGATAGGAAATGGGAGCTGTTAAGAGACTAATGGGATAAAAGAGCCAAAACAAGAGATTCAGCCTCACCATAAAATTCTCTTGCAGTAAGATGGGGTGGACCTGCAAACACTAACTTAGATATTAATGGAAATATGAATCTATCATTTGGGGACAATAATTCATAATGCAGTATCTATTCCTACATATCACCAAGAGATTCCAGTTCCAGCCACAGATCACTGCAATATACTTAGTCACAAGGGTATATATCTTGTAGAAAAGAATTAACTTTGAATTCACAGCATAATGAATACTCAAAAAGTATCCAAGCACAAGTGATATTTTTTAATGTTTGAAACAAAAAATTGTATGTTAGACTCTATTTTAATAACACAATTCCTGGAAAGTGCAATAAAATTCATAGAAAATCTGAACGCTACTGAGAGTGACAATTTGCTGTAAACCATCTCTTTATTCCAGGTCCCCCAAAAGTTTTATATCCTAAGTGAATCCATTAATAACCTTTATGATAGGTAACCAATACTAGTATCAATCACCATATATACATTTTTGTGTACTTCTGAATAAAAAGAATCAACCTGCCTATTTCCTGAGCTCTACTATGGATAACTGAACTAACCATATTATTTACATTTATTTTAAATTCAAAAGCCAATACTTTTGCTTTTCATAACAATTATGCTTATAATTTCAAACCATAAAATATTTGATGACAATCTTTAATTCTAACATCTCCATTTTTATCTCCAGTAAGTTTGGTCCTTATAGCAAGATCTACTTCTAAACAGCTTTCCCTAAAATCAAAATTCATGATTATGACCTATGTTTTTAAAATGGTAGAACTGAAGCAAATACAGATTTTAGCATGACTATCATATTTCAACAACAGTAATTACTATTCTGCAAAACAATGTGACCAATGATTTGGCTACCTTTCTCTTCCTGGCAATGAACACAAGATAATTTTAATGTCCCCTATTCGAACAACTATTTAAGTATTACCAATATAATTCTGCACAGCAATTGATAAAGATAAGCAAATAATAGCACCATAAAAATCATTTAAATCTGTATATATATCTATATAAATATACACAGTTACCTCTCATTTTCCATATTTAAAATTTTTCTTCCTTTACCCTCATTTCTTCTAGCTCAGGGTTTCCCAAACTGTGCTCCACAGAACTTAGTAGATGTTCCGCCAACATTCCCCTGCGATGTACGGTAGTGTTTGGGAACCATCATTTACCATAGGTGGAGGGAGGGAGGTAATAAACAGTGTTTCTCCAAATTGTCTTGAGATCCACAACTCACACTAACAAAATACAGTCTCTACGAAGTCCTTCAATGAAGTAACACAAATTTATTGTTATTACTCAAATTCATTTAGCCTTTTTTCAGGGAAACATATTGACATTTCAGGAAAACAAATGCTTCATACAGCACAAATTGGGAATCTCCACTCTAACTGATCCTGAATACCCAGGAGTGTGGTGACGATGGTGGTGCCAGATGAAAGCAGTAGAAAGAGATCCACCCCCCATGTGTCCTCTACTTCCTAATTCAAACAAACGCTACATTTACTAGCAAACTTGAGGAGGGACTGTACAACTCTGGAAAATGCCCAATAAGCAGCCTTCCCCCAAATAATAATGAAAAAAACTCTAAATGCTTCACCTAAAAACATGCAGTATTGAGTACTTACTCACTGACTAATGCACCTAAATTCCAGTGAATTAAAATGTTTGTTTTTCCTTCCTTTTCCAACTTCCAATATCATTTCATTTCAGATTATAAAATATTCACAGACGTGATATACTTCTCTATCAGTCATAGTGGATTTTACACACAACCAACTGAAAATACTAAATCAACAACAGAGAAGAGGTAGGATTATAAGAGTGCTCCTCTTTAGACGCAGACAATTTTAGTTGACAGCTAAGGCAGAAAATTTAAATGCAAAAAAGCATATAAACACTTCTGGGAGTTACAGTTAAGTTCTTAGTTTGCGTCCTCAGTGAAAACTATCCACCCTGGAAAGAGTTCGATTTATTTCTACTTGAGGGCAAATTTAAGCTATTTAAAACATGGTTTCTAAGACACAACACTAACCTAGCTGAGGTCTCATAAGTCTTTCAACTTTTTCTACTTTCCACTCCTCCTTTCAACAAGTTTGCACACCCTCTAAACTGTAACAGAATATGAGAAGATATCAAAATCAGGTTTGTTCAAAATGAAAGGTTACAGTTTACAAAATTAATTTTAAAATGCATATACGAATAATTTATTTAGATACAATTTTTCGTCCAGTCTTCATATTACTTTTATTTTCCTTCCTTAAATAAGGAGAGCAATCTCCATTTATCAATTCTGTTGATACACAAACTCAATGTATTACTTTATTTACTTATTTATTACAATTTTAAAGCATTCTTTCATTTAACCTCAAGTGATTCATAAAAGGCTTTCTCTTAAAAAAAGTGATCTACATGGTAGACACTAACCACCCAGCACACAAGTGTATTCATTCTATTTACCTGATAAATATAAACTTTAATTGGTATAACTTAAGGCAGGGCTTCATCCACCAAGGGGGGAAAAAAATAAATAAATTCACAATGAAACTGAAAATTCACTATAGCGGGTACAATTCTACAATTAAGTTTCTGACTATTCCAAAGGTAGGTACATGTAAAAAAATCATTTTATAAGAAAATCAGTAACATACAGTGTTGTACAACAAATTTTAAGTCCAAGGTATTTCACCTCTTTTTCAAAAATCAAGTTTTATAATGGAAACATCAACTTAACCTTGACTATAGCTGTACTATTGGCATCAGTAAGCTAAAACAAAATTCTTCAACTAAGTATTTGAAATATTTACCTAAATCTTCATACCAAGGCTTCAAATTCTTAACAAAAAGTAAGAGGAGTAAATTGTCCCCAATCTTAGTACCAAAACAAAATGAAAATATAAAATTAACTGAGTAAATATGGAACACACTGGGTATAAACACACTCAGGCATAAATTTAACCATAAGTAATTTCCAATTATATTTTAATTTCTTAAAATCACTTTGACTAACAAAGTGAATTCATAATAGACTGATTAAATATTACTGAACACATATCAAGAATACAACTTTTTTTCCAATTAACAAATGCCCCTAAAGCCATTTAGATACTTTTCCACTTTAACTTCTTCATCTACAAAATGTGGGAAATTATTAACTTATCCTTTTATACTTATAAAGGTATTCTAATAATGAACATCTGTGGAATATATTGTGATGTACATGCCAAGAATGGAACTAACTGAAAACAAAATACATAGACATAATAGATGAGTAATATCCAAGCTTTAAATATAGTACTTTTACACATTATCAGTAGGCACTTTTATTTTAAAAAATTAACTGTCAATGTTAAAACAAATAATCAATTGCATTTTCAATTTTAGACTTTGAGAAATTTTTGTAGACAATCTACAACTGAATAAGAGTATGTCTGACACAATCAAACTAACTTTTGGCAGACCACTAAACTCAAGTCTCTGTATTTGATGTCTATGTCTGTTACAATGGCCAGCATATTAGTTTGCTCTTCTTTATTTAAATGTCTGCAATATCATGAAAATATATCATAAAATACCAGGCTAACAGCTACCTATCTAACTACAGAGGAATGTCAGCAAATTTTAAACTTCTAAACAAGAACACATGTAATGACAGTCTTACAGTAAGTCAAATGAAACAGCAGTTCATTTAAAAAAAAAAATTAGTCCACCTGTGATTTATAAAACACACTGCATTATCTACTCAGCAGAAACCATGATACTCAATTTGACATATCAAAGAAGGAACTTACAAAGTCACTTGATTACTGTTGGTTACTATGAAGAGGCACTCATGGTTAAGTAACAGAATTACTGTGAAAGTTTGGCATCCTGTCTGCCAGTTAAGATTTTTCAGAGGAAGGTGTAAAACCCATCATAATACATGTCCTCTTACTGTGCAATATTACGCCACTATGGAAAAAAATCTTCCAAGGTTGGTAGTACCCAATTTTTGACCAGCATATTTCTTTTGTATTTCTTTACAAGCCATGCAAATCTTCACATGGTTTTATTTTCCAAAACAAATACTTCAACTTTTTTCCTAGTAGCCTAGCTACAACCCTACAAAAACAAACCTGGAGAGTGACATATGGAGGAAAAACAAGTTTAGCTAAGGACATAGTTCAAAATGTAGCTTCTAATAAGAGCATAAAACTCAAACTGACCCGAGAACAATATAGAGTTGTGAACAATCCTGAAACTACATAGTTAAAAACAGTATCATCAATGGATGATAGATCCCAAGATAGAAATCACAACTGGAAAAACAATATTTATGTAACTTATAATAAACTGGGAGTCTAGCCATTTGATTATGCTAAAGCTCTGTTAGTATGAATGTAAACTCTTCAGAAAAACACACATCCCATGAAACATATATATCATACAGTACCTTCTGGATATTAAAATCAATCAATCAATCATCCAATAACTATGAGGCATAACTTAACATGTATTTTAAACGGTCTAAAATCCAAATGGTTCAAACTGATTACCAGAAAACCAGGACATGTATTAACAGTATTCCCCTCAATATTATAAATGAAAATGAGCAAATAAGTATCACCATAAATAAAAAATTTTCTACTTCTCACCACATTACTAAATCAACAATTTTGAAGGTTAATTTTGTTTTACTTTGTGTTTTGTTTCAGTCTTTTATTTTAAAATGCACTCTGACACATGCCATCACACCCTCACAAGAGATAACAACTAACCATATTTAATATTTTCTAGACTTCTGTGTAACTCAGTAACTACTCACAAAGTTCTGCAAACTCTTCAGCTTCAAGCCTGAAGTCAATCTAAGATAGCCAACAGAAAGTACACCTGTGCAATTACTGCATTTCCTATTCCAGAATGCTGAACATAACACAGAATATGTACATCTGGATATTGCATTTGGAGCAATGATAAATGCCAAACTCAAATTATGTAGAAGCCACATTACCTAAAAGGCCATCCTATAACATCATTATTAAAAAGCAATAAATATGAAGAGCATTATTTTAGTTTTAAATAACAAACACCAACCAAAGAGCCTTTATGGGTAAGTAAAATAAATATTAAAAATAAAAGATGACCTCATAAGAAATTACAATATAAAAATATTCCTAGGAGAAAAACTGAGAAAAAATTAAGGCTGAATCACAAAATATATATCTAAACTGTATCACATGCCAACTAAATAAGAAATTTACTTTGTCAAATAAATAGTCAAAATAGAAGGGGAAGAATGAAAGAAAATCCAAATCAAAGTATTCTATTTTGTAGTATCCCTAATTTTCCTAAATAGATAACAATCCTATTAAAGCTTTTTAAGTCATTCAAAAAATTCAAAAAAAAGTATTTATATATATATTTATATATATTTTAAAAACAATCCTGATCACTTAAGGCACCAACATGCTATGCTATGCAGAAATATTCTACTGAAAAACTACTCAGTGACACGGTTCCACACAGAGGTTTCATTTTTTTAAAAAATCTTAAAATCAGAATTTTAAAAGGCAAAGGAGTTTCCAAAACAAAGAAAAAAATTTCCCAAGGGATACAAAGTTTCATTAACTATCTTAACTCTTACTAAGCATCACCCTTCTGCCCCTCTGTGGATATCAGACAATCAATAACAATGTCACCAAAGAATGTTTACCAAGATGGGGGTGGGGTGTCACCTGTAATGATTCTGTATGAAAAATGTAAACAATCCTAAAATAGGTGAGGAAAACTTTCACCTTATTATAATCTCACTTTACGGATAATGTTTCTCAGACTGAAATTAACAGAAGTTTAGACTGGTGTGCAAGGTTTGTTTCTTGTTTGGCGATTTTTTTTTCTTTTTGCTGAAACAAATCTCCCCATAAGTCCCTTATTCCCAAACACTGTTGGAAGAGTCACTACTACTCACCGCAAGTAATACTGTTTTAAAGCAAAGGCAGCGTTAGAACAACTTCTGGGAAAGTTGAACTCTTCAACAATTTCTCCCCACTGATTCTTCTCAGAAACCTGTTAAAAACACAGCCACACTTGTCTGAACGTGCACAATTCAAGAAAACTCTAACCTAACTCTGAAATAAATACCCATTCTACAGAGATCTGCAGATACCTCAGGCATCAGTGGGTGATTCGGCTCGATCCGTAAGAGTAACTAAGCAAGGGCTGCTTGAATCACCGTGTTTTCACCAGAGAGCCCAGTATTTAAGAGCACTTGTTTTGTTTGGGGGGGCGGGGGGGGTTGGTGGGTTTGTTTTGTTTTTGAAGCCCGGACAATAACCAATCGCAAGTCCCTCTGTCGCCCCCTTTTAAATCTCAACGCGGTCCGTTTACACTAAAAAAAAAAAAAAAAAGTTCAAAAGGATCAATACTGTTCCGGAGAGCGACGTCCGCAGGTTCTGGGGGGGTCGGGGCCGGGGCCGATTCCGATCCCTCTCCCAGATCTATCCATCTCCATAGGCCCTTCTTTGAGGCCTACAGCTTCTGCCTAGCCTTGAAGCCTAAGATGGCTATTTGGAGACAGGTCCTGGTTTCTTTTGTTAGCTGTATAAACCGAGAGCGAAGGGGCCGAGGCTGTGCCCCCGGCTGCCGGGATCATTTCGCAGCCGATTATCGATGTTAAACCTGCCCGCGCTAATTTTGAGTTGCACGAAAACTGCTCTCAGAGTCTGTGTGTCTCTGTGTCTCCGCCTGTGCTAGAGCGGCAGCGGCGGCAGAGCTGACTCGCGAGCGAGCGGGCGGGCGCGGGCGCGGGGCGGGCGCGGGGCTCGGGCGGGCGCCCCGCACGCCCGCACTCCCCGCCGCGGCGCTCAGACCCCGCCGGGCCGGCCGGGCACCGGGCAGGGCGCGAGCCGGCGCCGGGCCGCCCGCCCGCCGAGCCCCGCGCCCGCCGCGCGCACGCGAGCCACCAGGCCAAAAACAGCCCCGCCGCCGTCCGCCTCCGTGCCACCGGCTGGGAGCGAAAAGAACGCCTCTGGCCCCCGCGGGCCACCCCCCCGGCCCCGAGCGCCCACTCCGGGGTCAAAGGAGACTTTTTGGAGGAGACCAGTGAGAGGGAAATACAAATTAAAACTTCCACTCACCTTCGCAAATCCGCCTAAAGTAGTGACTCTGGTGTAGAGACCGTGAAGATCCAGCTCCTTCCCACCCACCGCAGGGATTTTTTTAAAAGGCGACCTGCGGGAGAGAGAAAGCCCCGCACTTGTCAGCCGGGACCCCGCGGCGGCCCGGGCGGGAGAGCCCCGTTCGCCCCGGCTCGCCCCGGCGCTGCCCCCCCGGTTCTGCTCTCACCCTCTGCTGTGGTGGAACTGCCGCAGCTCGTCCAGGAAAGCGAGTCCCTTTCTCCGCTCGTCCGGAGGCGCCTTCCCCGTCGAGTTTGCCATTATTTTTTCGAAGGAGGTTTTTAAAAAACCCAGATCGGTGTTTTAAAAGCGCCCCCCGCTCCCTGCGCTTCCTACCAGAGCCCGGAGCCCATTCCTCGGCCGGCGGCGGCGGGGCTCAGTCATGGGCCGGCGGTGGCGGCGGCGGCGGCGGCGGCGGCGGCGGCGGCGGCGGCGGCGGCGCAGGGAGGGAGGGAGGGAGGGGGAGGAGGAGGAGGAGGAGGGGAAGGAGGGAGCAGGAGGCCAAGGGGAGAGGAGGGAAGGAGGGAGGGGAATTTCTAAAAAAGTTTAAAGAAATCGGAGCGAAACTAGAGGGGCAGGCGACTGCCGGATCCGCGCGAAGCCGCGGGGCGAGCGCGGCCCCCACCCCTTCCTTCCCTCCCTCCCGCGGCCCGGCTCTCGCCCGCCTCTCAGCGCCGCCGGCCCAGGCGGCTCGGCCCGGGGACGCGATTCAACATGGTGCTGCTGCCGGGGGCGCGCGAGCGGGCGAGGGGAAAGGCGAGCCGACGGTGAGGGACCGGGGCGGCCGGAGGCCCGAGAGTTTCGGCGGCGGCGGCGGCGGCGGCGGCGGCGGCGGGGCTGGGGCAGGCGGGGCTGGGGGTGGGGAGGGGGAGGTCTGTGTGGTGGTTTGTGGAAAGCGGGGTGACAGCGTGTATTCCGGCCGCAGCTCCGCGGGGCCCTCGCACACATTCACGCGCGGCCTCGCGGCCGGGGCGTCCCCGGGCAGAAGGCACCGGCGGCAGCAGAGCCGCTGCGCGCCGGCTGCCCGCTTCCCTCCCCGCCAGCCTCCCTCTCTGCCGCCTCCGGCGCCGCCGCCACGGCCGGGCAGCCAGCGCCACACAGCGACCCCCGAGGGCCGGCCGCGGCACTGCGCCGGGCTCCACACCGCCCCGGCAGCTCCTCGCGGGGAACAATAGACTCGGCTCGCCGGGCTTAGGGTTCATCTGCAATGTGCCGCACATTTCACACGCACACAAAGCCGGCGGAAAGGGGGGAGGCGCGGGGAAACGGCCACTACCGGTTGTTCCAGGGTTAGGGGTGGAGGCGATGTTCGCGTCCCCGGCCCGGCTGTTGGAAGGGTCGCCTCGGAATCCCCGCCCGCCCGACAGAACCGGTGTGGCGCTCGGGAGGGAAAGGAATCCCAGAGGGGCAGCTCCTCACGCTACGCATCTTTCACTGATCGGAATAAAGTCAATCTGTCACCTTTTTTTTTTTTCTTTTAAGGTCTAAAAGAATCGGCTTTTCTGAGCCTTGTGCTAGTATTTGGGGGCCTGGTTAGCACATTTTCCATGAATTATCCACGAACTAACTTTAGCGAACTATAAATTAAATACAATGTGAACTGCCTGTCCTAGTTCTGTGGAAATAGAGTCATGCTCTTAATTCATCTTGACTTTGGTTGGTTTCACTTCTCAGACAAGATTATTATGTTGAGTTATGCAAACAGTAATTAAACTGGTTGGGAAGCAATCTTTTGAACTTTGACGATAATAATTAACGTTTATATTTTTATATTAAGGTATCTTAAAGATAGTGCGCTTAAAACAAATATTGAATAAAACCTTCTGTTTTTGCTTTCTCTCAAGTGTCTTAAATGCGATATTTTTGAAGCTTAAAATAGGCTGTTTAAATGGGAGACGCAACATCTCAACAAATATTACCACAAGTTTGCATCTACAAGAGGTGCTGCAGTCAGCCCTTTGCTACAAATGTTAATTAAGCTTCACGAGATGTGAAACGTATCATTATTCCCATTTCCGCGATGGCCACTACGGGCAAAGTCACCAACACCCAAGGTCACAGGCTAGTAAAGGTCTGGCTGGGTTATTTCAGGTAGTGATTCCATTTATTTGGTGGTGAAAAGAATTATGTAATACAGTCCGGCATGCTTCCGGTGCTCACTCTAGGAAACGGAATTCTTTCCCAAGTAAAGTTTGTCTCTTAAATGCGGTCGGAATAAGGCTGTGGCTAGGAAGTTCCTGACACCCAAGGGCCACTAAGTGTCTCGGAAGCCTGTGAGGGGCGGAGACCCAGCCGGGGGAGTGGAGGAGCGAGGCCGGGGCCGGAGGCGAGGGGGGGCGGGGCAGGAGGGAGACCAGTTCATCTGTCCCTTCCCCCACCGGTCCTCCTAGGGGTGGTGGAGATGTGGGCCGCAGAGCCGCGAGGCCCGAGCTGTGCGGATTCCCTAAACGCCGCACTTGCGCACAGCCCCTTACGTAACTGTCAGCGCCGGGGATTCCCTAGAGGGGGTCATTCTATTCAACCATTACACACACCCCGAGCTCCTGCCTCCGCGCCGCAGCCGCCGCCGCCACCGCCTCACAAAATGGCGGCGCCCATACAGGAGACAGCGGCCACCTCCTCCGCCCCATTTTGTGGGAGGCGAGAGATCTGTCAACATGGAATGCCTCCGCTGAGGATGCGTCCGAGTTTGGAAATCCTGCTTAAGGGATGGAGCCGAGGGGATCTCCTTCGACGGAAAATGTCAGCGACTTGTAGCACCTCCACGCTTTTTCCCTTTTTCCATTTTCCCGAAGGATGCGCCCGAAACTGCCGGGGGACTTGTAACTAAGGAGAGAAGGGAAAACTGCGGCTGATTGCTCCGGGGACTTGCCGCGGCGCCTTGGTGGCTTTGGTTGCTCTTCCACGTTCCCGGCAGCTGACAGCGATCTCCCCGAGGGTCGCCTGGGCCGCCCGGCCCGCTCCGAGGGAAAGGGGACCGGGCGACGTGAAGCGGCGGCGGTGGCTTCCGCCGCGTCACTTATGCAGCGAGACTTTTCGGTAGTTTTTAAATGCCAGAGTCCACAGCCCCGCCGGGACCCCTCGCCTGAGTCGTAGGCATCGGGCGCCCCGGACGCCTCTGCTCCGGGGCCTCGCGGTCGGCCTGAGCCGGGTGCCCGGTTTCCCGGAGCGGGCGGTCCTCGCGGTTGCCCGCAGCCCGGGCGCGCCGGGTGGTCGCCGTCGGGACCCGGGCCCTGGATGGTGCTACTGGGGCAGGAGTGGGAACGAAGGCACGTACACTGAAATTTAAGTCGTCCGAGTCGGGACCTAGGGTTGTATATTTTAACCATGTCTCAGGTTAAACGTTAGAATACCTTTTCTAGTATCCAGCTCTGCAGTGGGCAAATCTGGTTGCCTTATTTCTCATTCGAAGGGCAGAATGGAGGGATGACATTTTATATTTTTGTTTTTCAAGGGGAGGTTGCCACTTTTGAGCCACTGACTGCTTGCTGTCAATGTATGTTCATGTGTATACACACATGTGTATACAATAATGTGTTTTGCTTTGCAGTACAGATAGAAAAGGCTAAAGACCTGGAGTGTGATTCTAACGTTTTAATGCCTTTTTTATTAACATTTAAAATGTGATGTGTAACGGGACAGTCGACTCTGAGAAAAAAGGAGAAGCTGTCGTCTTCAAAATGGAGTCCTAAAGCATATCTGATGGATAGAATTTAAAATCAGAACACTTTGGATATGCTCTAGTCAGAGAAAACAAAAACATAAAACTTGATGTTTATCCGGTTACAACATGGTTCGATTTCCCCAAGTCTAGAAAAATGTAAGGCCAAAGTAAGCTATTAACGGCATTTGCTTGTAAGAGGAATGTAAAGTTTTAAGAAAAGAGGAGATTCGTTTTATGAAACTTAAGTATGCATTACACGAATAGTTTATTCCAATTTTTTTTTCCAGTTACTGCAGTCATTTGTATTTTGCGTGCCATTTTTTTGAGGTGTTTTGTTTATGTTGATTTTGACCCTCATATTCCCTCTGTAGTGCAGAACTGCATCTTTCTGCAGGCTGTGCCTCAGTAAGTTCCATGCCACATCCCCTGCTGCACCAGCTTGCTACTCCTGGCGCATGCATTACCAAGATACAGTTTCTGGTGCTGTCTATTCCTACTGATGTTCTTTAAATTTAATAAATTTGGATACCACTACTCAGTCTGTATCTCTTGCAAGAATACCCTATCTTAATACCCAAGTACCCAGAGAAAAAATTTTTAATGGGATTGCACTAATAGTAACCCTAGTGCGTAGTATTACATTTCTCTGTACCGTATTGCATTTCCTATAGTGGGCAGCATAGAGCAGGTTGGATCCTGAAAAAGAAATTGCTAGAGGTCTGTGGCAGTTTTACAATAGATATTCTCTAATCGGATAAGATACAAATAAAATGTAGTTCATAGTTTTCAAGCATTAATGGAAAATAGTCCTATAAAAATTACGGATAATAGTGGAAATGTCGAAACTCAGTGTAGTTTACTGTTCTGATGAGAAATGTTGACAGACAAAGCCCTTTTGCTGTGAAAAAATGCAAAGTTGTTTTTAATAGTAACTGCAAACCCTGAGCACCATAATTAGAGGTTTCTGTTATTTTATACGAAATCTGTGATCCTTATCAGTTTTAGTATTATCAGTTTTAGTATTATTTAGAAATTGTGAGGTTTAAAATTCCCTCATTTAAGTAGCTTTAAAAAACTATGCCAAATTTCAAATCAAGCATGTCAGATATGATTACAACAGCTGAAATAACTTAATTGAGAAATTGGTATGTTGATTCATTGGATTAATTTTGGATTTTAGGTTACTCCCAGGTTTAAAAGAATTGGTTGAAGAAGCCTATTGAACTTAAGTTTATATTTCATTAAAGATGATCTTAGGAAAGGAACTGTTGGTAAGATGTGAGAACGCTTTCACCACTTGCTGCTCTAAGGCTGTGTCTACTGCTGTACTTTTTTATGTGGACTAACTTGTCTTATTTGAACATTTGATTACAGTACCAAATAGTAGATGTGGACTTTCCTTCAAATGACTAAAGGAGTACTGGTAATAAGCTTTTAAAAGATGAGGTAATAGTTTATTCTGCTGCAGATTAGGGTAATTGTAATGTAGATATTGAATGTAGATATGAATCTGCTATTGACAGATTACTGAATGATGTATCCTTGTAGGGTCTGGTGCTTAGAGGATTTTTTTTTTTTTAACATCTTTATTGGGGTATAATTGCTTTACAATGGTGTGTTAGTTTCTGCTTTATAACAAAGTGAATCAGTTATACATATACATATGTTCCCATATCTCTTCCCTTTTGCGGATTTTTTGTAGTTGTTTCTTTTCAATATATATTAGAGGTTATGCTTTGTACGTAAATTCAGTGCAATTTACTTAAAAAAACGAAAGTGATAATTTTCAACTAAAAAAGACTTTTTAATAAGACATAATAGCTAGAAAATTAAATTTTAGCCAATTATAATATTCTTTGGAGAGGCAGTCCCAAATGTGCTTTTTGAGGGAGTTGGTCTCTATTGGTTGTTTAGGTCAATTATCTAATCTTGAATTTTTAAAATTGTTAAGGTGTTCGTTTGTGTGTTCTTATTTATTTCATCTATTGTGATCACTGAAAGGAAAAGTAGACCCCAAACTGTGCTTATTATAGTATCATCACCATTTATAGTAGTTTAGCACTTTGTTTATGGTATTTAGTAACTTCTGAAAACTAGAAGAGCGTAAATACTAAACCAAAGAAATATTTGTTTATTTTTATCAATGCAGATTACTAAATCATCGAGTAAATATTTGTTGAATGCCTACCTTGGGCAAAAGGTGAGGGAAGAGAAATTGACTTGGCCCTCAAGGAAACCTCCAGTAGTAGGTTTTCCTTAACTGTACCTTTAAAAGATTATGTTGAAATGTTCAGACCATAGAGTTCTTTATTTATAATACTTAAGCAGGATGTTTAGCACTGAATTACGTTCAAAATTCTGTTTAGAATATATAAACAGTTGAATATAATTGTGTACAAAACAGCATCACATTTGTTAGGATCGATGTTAGGATTAGTAGTACTCAAAGTGGTAAAACTGTTAACAGCGTTTAAATCACATTCTTTGAAAATTCAGATCCACAAAAAACATGATTCCAATAGTCAAATTTAATTATGGGAAAGACGAGGGGATGTTCAGTGAATGTAAAAAATACACTGCTGAGCAAACAGGAATTGTTTTAATGAGTTTTGATTTTCTGTTTCAATTTTTTGGTACATTGACTCTTCTGACATTGGACTTTGCTATTAATTAAAAAAAATTAAACCCCAAAAACACATTAATTCTGTATTTAATGCAGATTTAATTCTTGACTAGCTGTAAAGCTTAAGGAGTTGGCAGTCTTGTTGGTGAAACAATAAAATAGGAATTAAGCTGAAATGCAAAACTATGTAATAATTAGGTTCCATTAAAGTATATACAGTTTTTCCTTCATAACTATAGGAGTCAGAGTAGTATTAACTTAATCGTTTAATTTATTTAGCTTTGGTTTTTCTCTGAAAACATATCACAAACTATTCATGTACAGCATCAAAACTGAAAACCACCAGGGCCAGGGTAAATTGTTGAGGCTTATTGCTAAACATCAAGGGAAATTCTAACCAATAGTTCAGTGGCAACAATTTTTTTAAAGTGCCATGGTTCTTTGACATAATATGTAGTATGTAGAACTCAAAAGAATTCTCATTATCATTGTGTTTTAATGTACATGAGAAATACTTATAAACCGTTCTTCAGGGGTACAGAATAACTGACAATATTTTGCAGTTAGCTGCAATGCTTCCAGATGTTTAAAACAAAGATGAAAATTTTAAGAGTATTATGCTACATTTTTAAAACCAAATTTCCGTCTTATTAACAGTACTAATGTTAATAACAGCCATTAGTGATTACTGATAGCCTAAATAAATAGGAAATTAGGTCCTGTTCTAATATCTATTCATTTTAACCGCATTTAAAGACAGATTTCCTCAGGGTTAATCAGCAGCTAAATGGTGGTCTTCCTGTTCCTCTGGAAACAGAAAAGAAGCTTCCCTCTTTAGGGTATGCAGGAATCTGCGCTCTTCCCACTGAACTAAATCCATCCTTCACACTGTCGTTTGCTTACCTCAGTTATTTTTTCTGATGCATTAAGGCAGGGGGCCACCAAAAATAGGAGTAGTACCATCAGGAATACACCGCCCTGGGTGGGTTTGTGCTCACAGCTGATAACTCTCCTTCCTACCCTATCTTTGTTCTCTGTGTCAATTTCTAAAGAGTCTTGAAATAATAGTATATTCCCAATTAGATAAGAGAGTTAACTTGTGGGCTATCGATAGTGTTCAAGGAGTCCGCAATCCCTGTGAAACAAGATGTGTTTATTGCATTTTTTTAGGGAGAAGGTCTCAGCAGGCATGGGCATCTTAAAGGACCCTGTGATATTCGAAAAATTAAAGCTCTATTTTCTAAAGACAGGTAGTAAGTTTAGAGGATCACCTCAGCAGGCGCTGGTTTTTATTTTGTGTGTGTTGGCGTCTAGAGAAAGGCATTTTGAAAGTTTAGTTAAGGAATGTTTTAGTTCATCAAATTGTAAGAATTACAGCAAACAAGCAAAAATCTATTTCTAAAGAACTACAGTAGATTTTTAAAGAAAGTTTAAATGCTTTTAATCATTTTTCAGTTTGTCCTCTATTGAAAATGTATGGATAAGGGATTAAATTTATTCAAAATAGGCCCCTACTATAATTCTTCAACTAACTAATTGAGAATACCTGTGGATATATATGAATTTATTACCATTGTGAGCATGGTAGTATGTGCTTAGTGGTCATGGGTGACACTGGTCAGAATCTTTCCAATGATATAGCCAGAATCTTTCCAATGATCTTTCCAAAGATACTGCCATCTTCCTGTTTTCCTTTGTGCCTACTTGCTGTGTTGCTCTTTGCTGCAGTTTCTGAGAAATGAACCTAGGAGTTGGCCCAGACCTTGCTTTTGTAGAGATCTTTCATCGGGGCTACTTTATCCCACAGCAGGTTCTTTTAGCTTGTCTGAGGGCCCAATGTATGTTAATTGGAATTTAAGGCTACTAACCGCAGATTGCAGTTCAGCGTAACCTTTTTAAAAAAGGCTAAACTACTTCAGCCCTAAGTTATGCATACTCCAAATTGCTCAATGGATATTATAATATGTTAATTATTTCTTTGCCTGTTTTTGGTATGTAGATCATTGTATGCATACTTATTCAAAGTCCACAATTCCATGCATTGTCTTTGAGAGAGGGGGAAGGTTATTGCCCCACCCCATGTTTTACATATACATATACGTTACGACTTTGGCCCACTCCCTACTGAACCAGAGAGACAGAGCATATTTGAAAGAAAACATGTGCTTTACTCAGACTCCAGTAATTAGGCCGATGCAGTTGATTTATGTCATACATTGAGGTCATTCTTAAAAGGTAAACGTCTTACAGTAAGTCTCCTGGCTCACAAATCAGTGCTTTTTCTACTAAACATCCTTTCTGTCTTGCTAATAAAATCCAATTTACAGAATCATAATTGCTAAGCAAATATGCATAAAACCATAAATTTATCCGAATCACTTATTATTTAAAGAGTAGTGTATAAAAGTTTAAACAGAATTCGTTGATCAGTGAAAGTGACAGAAAATAAGCAAAATCAAACTGGAATTACGGTAGAATAAGCTAAAAGGCCTTTCTTTAGGGAATTATTGGGAAAAGTGAGCTCAAACATAAGGTCTGGGACTTCTTAGGCAACACTTTATCTTAAATTAGAATCTACAGGAACTCCGCTTATCACTTAGACTTTCTTTGCCAATGAACACTACTTGTTCAGTAACCAGGTAAGAACATTTGTAATGAGTCTTTTAAAGCTACAACTTATATAACATATTTATAAATATTGCTGCTATACATACACTAACATTTTTAGCCTCACTACAATACCTTGTACAATTTTATAACTGCTAAATGCCCTATAAAAGGCTATCAGCCCATTGTCAACTGAAAAAAAAAAAAAACAAATGCACAACATAAAAGTTGAAAATTATGTTTTATTTGGTGGACTTGCTGAGGACTTAAGCCCAGGAGACAGCCTCTCAGCTTCTGAGGGACTGTTCCAAAGAGGAAACGGAGAAGCCAGAATATATAGGAGTTTTTGCAACAAAAAGCAGGTAGTCTGAACGTCAAAAGATTACTGTTAATTAAAGAAAATTGTACCAGACATCTCAAGTTAATGAATTTAGTACTTTTCTATGTATGGGAAGATGCGAGAGTCTGGGCTCACTGAAATCATTCCTTTGATAATACACCTTAACTATCTAGGGCTAGTATTCTGTTTTTCTCCAGTCCCTTCAAGGTGCACAGTCAGGGGTGGCTGCAGTGCCTAATGGCTTGATGGCCGCAACATCCTTTGTTTACTGACAGGACATTTTTCATGTACACCGTGTAGATAGAGCCTAGCTCTCAGTCTGGTGCAGCTTGGCATCTTTTTGACATAGCTTGAATTGCCAGGAACATAGGGGCATCGTTCCTTGCCAGTGAGAGTACACATCCTTTCTTTGCTGGCTAAGGTGAAATCTGAGCTATTGGATTCTATTGTATATGACCTTAGTGCAATGGCCATCACTCAGTGAGCAGAGTTGAGAAGTAGTCTTATTGTTACCTTATTTTAATAATTTTTTATCTTTCTGAGATTATATATAACCTCACTTGGGAATAATATTTCTCTAAACCACTGTGCTTCACAGATGTTGTGACTATTTTCCCCTGGGAAATACTGGAAGATACAAAGCCAGGGCAAATGTGTATTGACCGTGAGTGTGAGTAAGCTTGACAATGAAATCAGTATCTTTGCAAGTTATCATACTCCTTTTCTTAAACTCACAGATTAAAGCTGGAGGTTTACACAAAATCAGAGAGCCAGATAGCATTTTTTTATCAGCCTAGAATAAGCAGCTCATTTCCCATCAACATAGTACAAAAACTAAGGGACATCAGTTGCTAAATATAAGGAAAGGACCTGCATATTTTCCCACAAATTTTATTGTGATAAACCAGTGCTATACTCTGAACATTAAAGGAGGTTTTTACCTCTAGTTGTCCAAACATGGCACATATTATTCAGGTAAAAGACACTGGTATCAAAGGAGTTTCTCCCTTAGTGTTTTGGGGTAATTGAGAACAAACAGCATTTAAGGAATGTATTATTATTGTATTTTTTGAGTTTCCAAAGCCAAGAATATAAGAGCAATACCTAGGTACAGGTCCATTGTTTTTAGTAGTTAGTTTCACTTAGTCTGGTAATAGATGTCCCTCAATTTATAATTGAGGCAATAATCAAGCCAGAAAGTTCAGGAAGGGTAGTGTAGCAAGTAGCAACCCTCACCGTGCTTGCTCAGTCATGCACCTGTCATTCTAGTGGTGGTCATTTGCCAGTCTTCGGTGAAAGGGAAATGAGCAGTCCTGGTTTCTCTTGTGTTGACGGACAGGTCTCAAGTAAAGATTTATTTTCCAAGAAAAGTGATTAAATAGGTTCCTTGCAGAAAGATTTTCAGAGCAGAAAACCTGCCTTAGAAGTTTTGTAGTCTTTGGACCCAGTTCAGAAGTGGCCAGGACCAAACCTCAAAGCATAAAAGCAAAAGTTGGGCTGTACTTAAAGGAGACAAATTATAATCCAGTTAAGAACCATCAGATGAAGTCAGAGGCAAGATCTCCCTATTGACAGGAAATAATCACTAAAACATATTCTTATGAACAACACATATATAAAATTAACCTGAATATTTGCAGAGGGCTCGCAAGGGGGATGAATTTTATTTATGTATTTAATCATTCATTCATTCATTCATTCATTCAATTTTTAAATTTAGTTTGCTGCCCGATCTTGAAAAAGAGTAACATCTGAATGAGTTAGCAGAGGAAACCAGTTGGTTAATAAAGATAAGAACAACGATGCCTTGAATGAGAAATCACCACAGCTTTACTTTAGTGAGAATAACATTTTGTAATAGCCACAGCTGAAGAGACTCTAAGGCTGCTAGATAGCTTAGCCCCTCCAGAAGTGAGGAAACCTTTATTGTTTTTGCAGTTGTCTACAAGAACTACCCGAAAGCTTGAGCAGAATCAGTAAGTTAATGACTTTTGAGAAGTAAAAGTACAATCTCAGGTGAGGATAACACTTTCTGCCACCTAGGGAAAATATGGAGAAAGCAAAATTTTACTACCTGGTGTTAAAAAGAGACTGCATATCCAGAGACCAATTTATTTTTTTTCTGAGCTGCCAGTTCCCTCTTCAATATTATATGCAAGTGTTGTTTTAGTCACAGCACCTGTTACTAATTTAAACAAGATGAGAGAGCGAAAACTCTTCCTTTAAAGAAGAAATCATACATAACCAGATGTGTGTATGTGACCATATATTTGCAAGAAAAGGAATGTGCCAATGATTTTCTTCCTCGGCTTAAATAAATTTGCAAAGAAACTTTCAGAAATCAGAATGCTATTTTAAATATTATTAACAAGGCCACAAATTATTATTACTTTCAGAAATCAGAATGCTATTTTAAATATTATTAACAAGGCCACAAATTATTAAATCAGACAATCAGAATTACAGACTTTAATTAAAAGTTATGTTATTTTCAAAGTATATAGCAACACTGAATCCGGGTTCTGACAGTACTATTTTTTAAAAAATAGTATTTGTAAAGGCAATTTTATGATATAGAATAGAATTCTACCTGCTTTTCTGCAGCTATAAGGAAGAGGGTACATTTTCCCATTTGAATCTTGCTAAGATTCTTTTATTAAACCAGCAGTTAGAAGTGCCTAAATACCGGAATTCCATTAGCTAGATCAAGAGAGAAGATCAGTTACAAACTTAAAATTCAGAAGAGGGCAGAAAGATAATGAATGTTAACAATATGGAGAATTAATGTCCATATTGGACATTACATGGAGCATGTAATGTCTCGCCTGTACATGTAATTAAGAATATAAGTAAAGCTTATTGCAGTTTAAGTTATGTTTGTTTGAAACAGTCTAAACAGTGTATTCACCGAACACAGATTTTGGTAAAATGATTATGTATTTAAATCACCTGTTCTTTAAATTGTATGGATATTTTTAGTCTTTATAGACCATAGTTTACAGTTACAGATAGTTTTCCATGGTCTGGGAAAGCTATTCTGTTTGTTATTCTCCCTCCTACCTCTTAACCCCATCCCTCAAATTATTTTTATAATTCCCAAGAATCTGTAAACTTACTCTTTCATGTATTTTCTGAAAATGTGAAAAGTGTTAAAAGTTTGTGTTTTCAGTGCCTTAGGAAATATATAGGAATACATTTTTTAAACTGTGTGCCCAAATCAACATTTTCTAAAGTGCCGTGATCTGTTTATAGGTGCTAGGTGATAAAGGATGCAGTTACATAATTTTGTGAAATGCCAAGTTAAGTTAAATTTTTTTCTGTAAGACTTCTTAGGGCCTTCTGTATCCTCCTATGTTATCCTCTATGTATATCCCATTGTCTAAATGTACTTGGCCTTCTGATAGGATAGTCCCATGGGAAATATGGGAAAGTGCTGGTCTAAACATTGCTAAAAACTGAATACATATGTCTAAAACAAAAGGTGCCTAATCCTTCACTAGAGTGTGAGCTCTTTCAGGGCAAGGACCCCTACCTATTCTTTGTAATCCCATATTGCATATAACCAATATAATGCTTAGTATATATTATTGAATAAGTTAATATACATCTAGTAACTTGAAAGTTTGTTTTTAAAGGCAAGCCTAATTAAGCTTCTAATTTGCTAAAGTTAATTATTATAAAATAACTTGTGTATTTTATTGTGTCTTATTTTTTTCCTCTCCATACTTAGAAGAATTAGAATATTTTAAAATGGTTTATTTTGTAGTTTTATATTTAGGATGGTGACCAGCTATTTTTATCTCTGTTGAAGAGATGTAGACCTAACCACATACTAGATCTGTTAATAAACCATGAAGCACTTCAAAATTTGCTAGGTACAGAAATCAGAGAATTCGCTGGTACCTTCATTTCATTTCACCCTAACATTCCTGTGGGAATCTAAAACTTTTTTCATATCCTCCTTCTTCACTCTTCACTCTTCACTCGTACCTCCCAAGAAGACAATTTGTCGATGTTCCCATTTCTTTTTGGAGTCCATATAATTTCCCAGAATTCATGGAATCCCCTGATCCATTTACTGTTGCTTCATATTATATATCTTCTACCAGTGTTTTCCCACAGGTTTCCTGCCTCATCTACCAGAGGCTCCTTGGGGTTCTTGAGGATTTTCTGGATGTACTAAAAAGTGTTAAGTACACATATAGCAAAATGAAGGGACTTCATCACTGTGCAGGTAGTAATAGATCCTCAGACCACTGAAGGAAGGATGTTTTGGAGACTCTCAGTTACAAAGAATGATGCATATTTATAGGAATCCAGTGAACTTTGCCACCTTTCGTATTAGGAGAAAGGGAAATTTGGGGGTTCCTTGGAGATTTAGGGGCTTTTAAGGCCCTCAAAGATTTTTGTAGATTTCAGTTAGATATTTAATTGCTATTAAAGACCATAGCCATAATATGATATCAGGAGCAAATAGGTAAAGGAAAAATATATGAACAAATTCTTTGAATTAAAAAAAAAAGGAAAGAATACTCTTATCTAATCATTAACTCACTTTTAAGATAGACACATGCAAAACATACGTTTTCTCAATTTGATTATGCTTTTTAGAGGACCCTTAATAGTGTGAAATTTGTATTTTGACAGTTTAGGTACCTTTTTGCAGAATTTTGTAAGAATTTCCTGTGTGAGAGACTGATACAGAAGTATTCCTGATAAAAATTAGATTTCCCTCCTTGAAGTCCTTTTGAAATAGGAAATATTCATAGAGTAGCATAAATGAATGTCTTATCTTGTAAATAACAGGAGAGTCCCTTTAGACCAGATGTTTTGTTGCTCTTTTTTTCTTTTATCTCCATTCAAACTACCACTGATGGAAAACTATCATCCAGGCAAGGAGAAGTGCTAAGTTAGGAAGCTGTTTGAAGAAGGTACAGGGCCTCCCTTAAAGTTTTGGAGTTCATGAGTGATGGGAGGGAAGAGTGGACAAAGAATTCTACTACAATATGATCAAGGAGTTTGATGGAGGTGTTGGCTGTGCCTGGAGTCTGGGAGCTTTATGGAATAGGGAATATTTGAGTGCATCTTAAAATAAGAATGTTCATAGTTGTTGGTGGGGAAGGCTTAGAGGCATGAAAACGTGTGGCATGTTTGGGGGATGGTGACTAGCACACTGTGAATGAGTCCATTTTGCAGGGGTGACGGTGAAAAGGAATAGAGGCCAGAAAGCTATATTGAGGCCAGTCTGGCCTCATAGAGAGGCCTCATAGAGAGGCATCTATGACGTTAAAGACTTTGGACTTTTTCCCTGAAAGCTGTTATTCTCAGCCATTTTTCTTTTGTCACATAAATGATAGATGTACATGTATACAAGGATATGTACAATTCCTAGGCCCTAGCTTTTTCTACAGTCATTTCCATCCCATTCAAGCATGTGAGAATACAAGAAAGGAAATTATTATAATTACAGACAGATACAGATTTGACTTTTTAAACATATGTTTGACTTTATTACTGTGCACAACTGGTAAAAACAGTTGTCTTGACATAGGTTGAGAACAGGAGGAATGTAGATAAACTATCAAAACATAATAGGAGACTGGAAGTGAGGGCTTCATTAATAGAGAGGAGAGAGGATGGATTCAAGAAATAGTGCAAAAGTAAATTGTGAGGACTAGATTAATTTCCAAGACTCATCCAAGACACACACACACACACACACACACACACACACACACACACACACACACACACAACTTATCTACTATGCCACACTTGCCTCCACACTGCTATGACCATTACTTCACCCCTGTTCTCCCTTAAAACAGGACATTTTCCTGTAGCTGTTTTAAATGGGGTCATGCCTCTTTGAAACGGCTGCCTAAAAACACATTTTTTTTAGTGAACAAGTATTCAACAAATATCCTGGCCCTCATATTCTTATCCTTGATCATCTCATCCTTCTCTCCACCTCTGAATTTAAAAGATAAAGTACACCTTAGAGAAGTGATGATGAGTATCTGTTGCACACATACTTGGAATACTTGGTTAAATCAAAAAGCACAACATTTTAGGCATCTTCACAATGTCTTTTGAATCAAAATGAATACTTTAGAATGTCATGTACTTCAGTTACCTTCTCTTTTCCAAACACATTAGTACTGATTTTTTTTTCTTCCTTATTCAGAGGCCCATTTTTCATCTGGATTCTCCTAATATGCCCTTTATAGACTTATTCCAGCTCTGTGTTGTCTTTCAGGGATGCAACACCTGAAATTGCCTGTTGTTTTCTTTGTGCAGATATACCATGCTTTGGTACAAGAGTAGAATAAAGCTTTCTAGTTTCTTATTCTGAAGGCTAAACAATTCGGCTGGTATTTAGATTTTAATACCCCATTGGTCTAGTGGTTTCAAGCAATGATTTTAATAGTTCACAGTACATCATGAAATACAGAGCGTAGAGATCAGCTAATCCTACCTGCACATTTTATAAATGTGAAAAAGGAGATCAAAAGCAGTTCAATATTTGTTCCTGGTAAAATAATAAAGATATGTTCCTCTTTTAAAAAGTTAAAACATCATAGTGCAAGGCCCTCCCTGCACCTGGAATCACGGTCCTCTCCTTGGCAGTAATCACTGTTATCACTTTGATATATGTTCTATTAGCACTTTTCTCTGCATTTGTTTGTAATCTGTACACAGACACACACACACTCGTGCACATGTGTTACCTAAGTGGTATTTTTTTTGTCACTACTGAATTTTTCAGTGTATCCAGTCATTGTGTAAGCGTAGCTGGATTACTTTTTACAAATGTGTACCTTACACCGTGCGCATAGAAGCAAATCTGTCACTTACCTGTCCTCTCCTATAGCCTCGTTGGATTCCTGTCCATTTATTCATTCAAGGAATATTAATTGCCCATTACATACTACCTTCAAGAAGTTTACATTACACTTATGAAAGTAAAAAATGTACGAAGTACCAATATCAAATACCAAGTGCCGTTGAAGATGTATAGGGAGTCATTCTGTTTTCTGTCTCATTACCTGGAAGACCTAAATAGCATAGGAAAATAATTTTAAATACATTATAGAAACTCTTTGATGTCATTTGCTAAATTCAGTGTTTGTTTAGCTTAAAAGTATTTTGACAAGACTCCACTTCAGTTGACCATAACTGAAGTATTAAAGCATTATAACTGAGATCCCAATCATTTATGAATTCATGTAAGCTTACGGCTTACCTTGAAATTAAAACGTCAGTCTCAACAGCTATATTTTTTTTAATGAACTTCAAAGCCAGGTGAAATGTAGATATTGCAGAAACTAACTGCAACCAACTATCACCCACAGTTTAAAAATAGTAAGTGAAAGCATATATTTGTTTGAGGGTTGGGTCAGACACATGCAGAGGTGAGAAACATTAAACACTTTTGGACGTTTATTGATTCGCTATCTCGCTCTAACTACTACGTCCTGATTCAGTCGTGGCATCTAGATATCTGAGCAGGGGAAATCCTGGATCATGTGACTTTTCCTAAAGGATAGAATCTAGATTCAGATCCAACCATGTGCACAGAGTGCCTATCCTGAGCCAGGCATGTCCATGTGGGAGATTTCATTCAGTCACTCACAGATGATTGAGATTATTATTCCTTGAGACCCAGCACTATAAAATAATTATTTTTCCAGCAAGGTCATTTATTATATTTAAAAGAAAATGTTATAAAACATTTGGATATTCCTCATACACTCCTTGGGCAAAGTGGATAAATTTATATTTCTTTCAATATGATCAAACCCTAGAGCTTGAATGATTTCTTTTGTAATTATTATAATTTATAATAACTCTAGCAATCGTAAATGTTTAAATATACAAGAATAGTCCAAAACTAAAATAGGAGCTCTGGATCTTACTAGCTGTAGCACTAGTTTACTCTGAAACATTGAGTGAACAATTTCATATGTCTAACCTCGTTTCTCTTTTAAATAAGGAAAAGATTTCTTACTGAATACAACTGTTGCTTCAAAACCTCAGGAGCTTCCCAGGTGAAATCTGAAACTGCCATCCCCATCCCCCCGCCCCTGTACGCAGAGGGCAGGGAGAGACCAAAGAAAGAGGCAGCCCACTCCAGATTGGTAGCTGGCAGGTTTAATAAGCAAGGGAACTTATTTATAAAGCTTGTCTTGGGCAGCTGCAAGACAAGTAGATCTCTGCACCTGCCCACCAGTATCTTAAAAGTTTATATAGAGGCCTGAACTGGGTTCAGTCATGTACTCAGTCTAGATAGTCTGATCATCACATTACTATCTCAAGACTGGATCCTTGGGGCAGTTTCTGGGATCAGGACCACGAGCAGAATGCACATTCCAAGGACCGGGAGGAGGTGAAGAGCCTCCCATTGCCTGGGTCCAACTGGTGGGCCAACCTATGGTCATGTCTTCCTGATGACCTCCTCCAACTATGATAGATTAACCTGTTTGAGAACCCTAGGTATAAGGTACTATATGAGTTTGAAGTGATAACTGTTAAAAGTATATCCTAGAGGGAAATGTTTTATGTTGCAAGATATACAAAAGGCGGTCATAAAGACATTCAACCTCATAGGACTTTAAAAAAATACTCCTTTGCTAGGAGTGATAATCCTTTATTTCAGAACTGTACTTTTAAAAGCAAATGTTGGTCTTTCTAGTTCTTTGAGAGAAATAAAAACATGGGTGTTTGAGTGTGATTCTCATGTATTGACTCCTCGATGGCAGACAAGTCATCTCTGTCATGTGAATCTGAAGCCTGTCAGGACATCAAGTGTTAATTAGAGGGGCTTCCCTGGTGGCGCAGTGGTTGAGAGTCCGCCTGCCGATGCAGGGGACACGGGTTCGTGCCCCGGTCCGGGAGGATCCCACATGCCGCGGAGCGGCTGGGCCCGTGAGCCATGGCTGCTGAGCCTGCGCGTCCGGAGCCTGTGCTCCGCAACGGGAGACGCCACAACAGTGAGAGGCCCGCGTACCAACAAAAAAAAAATGTTACTTAGAGCCTTTGTGTTCCTGTGCTAGAAAGCATGGAACACAGCTCAAAAAACAGTCTGATTTCTTGAGGTCTTACACTTAGACAGAAAAGTAAACATTGGTAACCCAATTTGAATATAAAACATGTAAACTTCAAGTATAATCCTTTTCTTCGTATTTTGCTGTTTTATTATTTAATCCTGATGTAATAGTAAAATTGCTAATACGTAGTGTTTAACGTTATTTATACTAGGTTAGGAAAAGTTTTATGGAGGAAAAAGAATATAAGGGTGTTTCAAACCAGGAGATAAAGACTGCTTGGACAACATGGAAAGAGATTATTTTGGTTTATTAAAGGAACGAGAGAGAAAGACTAACGAAGTATTAGAAGAGTTTGCAATAGACTTGAGAGAGCTAAAGGCAGGAAAGAAAATTAGATAGGTGATAAAATTGACATAGGCTTCTTCATAGATTTGTCGAGGGTTTTTAAAAAGAATAAAAGATCTATATAACACCTAAGAGAAATTTTTAGTTAGTAGCTTCTTATCTGCACAGAGGAGAGGAAAGCTGGAAGCCCACGAGAAAGTGGTAGCAGTTGCTAACAACTTTGATGGGGAATTTAGATAATAGCACAGTGAGAAAGGAAATTGTTAAGGGATTACTGTCAAGAATTCCCCTCAGGCCCTTTGAGTAGTACCTATGACCCAGCCCAGCACTTGAAGATAGAAGCATTGTAATGGGTCCCGTTAATTTTGCCACTTCCTGGCCTCTTGCTACCTTTTCTGGACACTATCTGAAATATTATTTGTCTCCCACACTCACTCTCCATTAGAATGTAAACGCTGTGAGATGAAGAATTTCTGTCTCTCTTTTTTCTCAGCTCTATCCTCAGTGCCCAGAATAGTGTTTAATAAGTGAATTCTAGATCTAAACATCAGTGTCTTGAAATATAGCCTCTCAATTTGATATTTAGGATCAATAAATGAAAATCAAATCATATTAAATTTAGCGGGGACCTCAGAGGTCATGCAGCCCACTGTTTATTATGTCTATGGAGCTTTGAGGAAAATTTTTAACTACTCTGAGTCTTACCTCAATGTTAGGAATGACAGTTGTGATTTAGTGCTTTTCTCCTCTCTTCCCTTCTCCATTTCTCTCACATTTGGGGTCCAAAGTATATAACTTCACTAGTTTTTCAGTGTAACAACACTGATCTGGTCCAGTCTCCCACCTAAAGCAGGAGTTCCTTACATGACATATTGTTCCATTGGACCCTTCTAACAAGGGCATACTGTTGGTTTGTGTGTGCCTGTGTGTGTGTGTGTGTGTGTGTGTCTCTGTCTCTGTATTTCATCCAACAAATAAACAATTATGTGCTAGGCTATAGATATAATGTGATAAAAGGTACATTCCGTACCCTCACAGGGCTTACAGTCTGGTAGAACTTTACAAATAAGTGGCCTCTCTAAACTCTTTCCCTAGTCTTTCTTTAATCTCAAAGCTCTTTGGAAAGAAGAGGCAGAATAATGGGAAGAAATAAAAAACAATGGAGTCTAACTTCCAATGAATGGTATTAAGACAAATATCCACTTTTTAGTTTACAGGGCCTTTCAATTCAATTCAATTCATTCAACTAACACCTACCGAGTATCTCTAGCCCTCGGCTGGATTCTAAGGAATGAAAACAAAGTAAGATATAGCCCCTATTCACAAGGGGGAAAATGCAAATGTATAAATACTCTTCAGTGTGATAAGTGTCACATGTTAACTGTTTTTTTGAGTGATCAATTCCATTGGAGAATCCTAGCTAAGATAAAGTCCTTTTTAGACTAAACTAAAATCTGCCTCTTTTGAATAGCTATTAGTTGATCCCAGTTTTGTCCGCTGAGCTCTTCATGTATTTATTTGACCCATAAACGTTTCTTGGGGAACTTGGCAATGTTCCATAATGTGCCAAGTTCTCTTCATAGACAAATAGGATATGATCCTTGCCCTCAAGTTTAGGACATAATT
Organism: Stenella coeruleoalba; assembly: GCF_951394435.1. NCBI lineage: Eukaryota > Metazoa > Chordata > Mammalia > Artiodactyla > Delphinidae > Stenella > Stenella coeruleoalba. Next base: position 66,266,394 of record NC_137157.1, read on the forward strand.
CTGCAACATTGAGGAAGTTGCTTAACCTAAGTTCAGTTTCCTCCTCTGGGAATTGAGGGTAGTATTAATACCTACTTCTTAGGATCACTGTGAGGATTAAATGAATAATGCATGTCATGCACTTAATACAGGGCCTGGTACATAGCTTTCAACAAATGTGAGCTATTGTTTTTCCTATGTTTAAAGGGGGATCCCAATAAGTAAATTAGCAGTTGCAGGGTTGATATGAATGTCCCAACAGAAGTAAACATAGGGTGCTACGGGAATACACCAGAGGAACACCTAACCTTGGCCAGAGATGATAGGGAAACATCCTGCAGGAGGAGACATCTGAACTCCATATTGCAGGACTAAATAGTGGGGATGGGAAGGGCATAGGGAAAGAGGAGAGAGCGTGATGTATTCAGGTTACTTCAGTTGTTTAGACTGGCTAGAAGACTAATTCAAGAGAGAAAATTAATGACCAACGAAATGCAGCTATAGGAGAAGAAGAAGAAAAGGTGTCAAAGGTCATTCTTAAATGATTGCCTTGAGTAACTGCATGGAAGGTGACGACATTGGTTTATAGAGAGAATGGTTGGGGGCAGGTAAGTTCAACTGTAGACATGTTGAGTTTCAGGAAGGCTAGGCACTTGACTCTTCAAATCAGGAGTCTAGGATTGGTTTAGGCCTGCAGATTTGGGATTTGTTGACAGGTGTTAGTTGAAGCCACAATGTATAGATTGTATAGAGGATGGCTAACATTAAGGGGTGATCAAACAGCTCTTAATGTTGATTGAGAATGAATTTCCAGGCATATTAGGGGACAACTGAGAAATAGCACTATCCCAGAAACTAAGAGAGGAGAGAAGTTTTTAAAAAGTCAACAGTCACAAATGCTGAGAGGATAAGAGAAAATTGTTCTTTTAATTAAGCAACTAAGAAGTCATTGGGCAAGATTTGTTTCAAAGTAATGAAGGGACCAGAATCTAGATTGCCGGAGATTGTGGAGTGGATAGGAAGTGAGTGAGGAAGATGATGGTTGGAGGCTCCCTTTTCAGAAGCTGTAAAGAGTGGAAGAGAGATAATGTAGAAGATGGAGGATGAAGGTCAGGGTCTGGTTTACTTAAAGATCACAAATACCTGACCTCCTTTTTATGTCCACAGGAAAGAGTCTGGAGGAAGGGAGAGTTGAAGATATAGAATAGAGTGTAAATAAATAATGAAAAAAGGATTCCTGAGAAGACAGAATAGGTGACATGCTGTGGAGAAAAGTATCTTAAACAGGAGAAAGGACACCTCTTCCACCCACAAGGTGTACCCGTGGACACAGGTACATCTGAAACAGAGAGTAGACCTGAATTGTTTGATGATATCTCTGAGGCCAAGTCATCTTTTGAAAGTTGATAAGGGGCAAAAAAAAAAAAAAGGGCTTCCCTGGTGGCGCAGTGGTTGAGAGTCCGCCTGCCGATGCAGGGGACATGGGTTCATGCCCCGGTCCAGGAAGATCCCACATGCTGCAGAGCGGCTGGGCCCATGAGCCATGGCCACTGAGCCTGCGTGTCCGGAGCCTGTGCTCCGCAACGGGAGAGGCCACAACAGTGAGAGGTCCGCGTACAGCCAAAAAAAAAAAAAGAAAGAAAGTTGATAAGGGGAGTGACAGCAGGACCCAGGTGCAGGAACTTGAAAATGTTCCTTGAAAAGAGGAGAAACCTAGAAAGTGTGGGAAATGGCAGCATTGCCATTTGGGTCCCTATGCTTTGTCAGTGTCTCCCTGTGGTAGTGGAGGCACCCACAATGCTCTGCACTTGTTGGGGTCTGCCTAGATAAAAGTCAAGAATTAATTCTAAATTGTTCAAGTTTAAATGAAAACCCTTCTAAATATTTTCAACATAGTGACAGACACAAGAAAAAATTAGTTGAAAAATTAGTTGGTCTGGTGAATGCTTAAAAATATCTATGTAATGTTGAATGCAGAGGGCATAGACATCAAATAAGCATACTATATGCATAGGCCATTATTCCCAACTGTCAGTCACTTAGCTGGAAACTGGATGAAACCATAGATGGATTTTGTTTTCCAAAATATTGTTTTAGAATGTTTTATTCTCTAACCATTCCCTATTATCCTACACCTGGCCACTTGACCAGGTGTTAATTCCCTTACTGCTGAACCCATTTGAGTTTGTTACTCCTGCTGGGCCATGCTCTAAAATCTATGTGTTAACTAGATCAGCTGAAAGTTTTAACCATTGTATTACATTAACCTCGGATAGAGCTGTTTTTACTGAATTGCTATTTAGTGTGCAATCATTGGCTTGTATTGAGGATACAATAATAAAATATATTCATAAAACACATAGTTGTGATTGCTGTAAGTGGGATGAGTGTACATTTTGATTTTGAGGACACAGTTCCAGTTTACACATGTCCTACTATAATGTTTACTAGTTCCGCTTTCACTCTCAAAAGTTGCCACAGTTACATGATCTCGATGTTGTTCTTTTCATTATACAGTGCCCTTTTTATGAGGTTTTGTGAGAAACTTTTGATCCTGTTCATGGTGATCAGTCATATCTGTGCTTCTTCTGAGCAAGTGGGTTGTTTTTATTATTTACACATGGTGACTCATAACTACTCAAGTAACCCTTTTACAGTTGACCTTAGAAAGCTTAGGGTCAAATTTGCCATCTGCCTCATAACAAGCTCAATAATATATATTTTTACTTTAATCTCATTCCTTTGTTTTTCCTTTTTGTTTCTTCTTGTTCCTTTTTTTCTCACCTATTTCTAATTTATATCTTGAATTTTATGCATGTTTGTCACTTTTCTTGAATTCTTTTTGAGACATCGATGTGAACAAAGAAGGACGAAACAAACATATTGCTTCTAGAACTTATCTGATATTCTTGAATGACTGTAAAACAGCTCTTTTTTTTTTTACCTTGAGTGTTCAATGCTTCCCATTTTTTGTCTACTTCTTCGACGCATGATATTTTGAAGAGATTGCCAGCTTTTAATCAGATTTGATACACTATTAAGAGATGATCTCTGATCAGGCTGCCACCTTAAAACAAAATATAGCTGATAACATTTTTCAAATAGTTTCATCTTCTATGATTGCAGAGCGTGAATAGAGAGGCAATCAGCTTAGTGAAAAAAAATAACACACAAAAATTTATCATCAGACAAATCCTGTTATTCACCTTCTCTAAATCCTAGGTCTCTGTAGCTTAGAGATACTATAACCTAATTCCTAGAGTAAATGAGGCAACATATATACAGTGCCTGGCAAATAGTTAGATACACAGTAAATTTCACCTACCATTATTTTTGTTACCTTTACAATTTACAAATCACTAACACTAAGGTTTTTGCACTGGGTAAGAACTCTTGACTTTTTTTCTTTTTTAACAAAAAAGCGTTTGAAGAACTTCTCTGGCACTCCAGTGGTTAAGACTCTGTACTCCCAGGGCAGGGGGCCCATGTTCAATTCCTGGTCAAGGAACTAAGATGTGCATGTCTCATGGTGCTACAAAAAAAAAAAAAAAAAAGGGTTGAAAGTTAAACTATTTATGACTTATCTGCTGGCAGCATAGTAAGGTAGATACTTTATCCAGTGTCTAGCTGAACACCTAGACACTGGAAAGTACAATACACAAATATACTTTTAAATGCATTGTGTAGCTTGCAAGAAAGTAAGGAAAATCCTCAAGATTTCTACCCACCCCCCCAACAAAAATAAATAAAATAAAACAGCAACCTGAAAACAGAGAGGTAATTAAATGAGAAATTGTGGCTACTCTGGGGGCTTATGCCAAGATCAGGAGCCTAGAGTCTTGGGTATTATTCAGCATTCAGGGGTCCAAGAAAGTAGGTCCCAAGGTCCATACAAATTTGGGGAGGAGCTAAATGTGAGACACCTGCCACACCTCCCAACACTGAATAACGCTACAGCCTCAGTGAATGGGTGAACTGGAGAAAATCCCCTCCAGTAACATAAGCAAATAAGAAAGCCTGTTTATCATTGCCATAGCTTTAAGAGTAAAACACTAAAAATAATGGAATGTATAACTTACTATCAGATGGGTATGGAGTTGAAATTTATACATTCCTCATGGCTGGGGACAGGAAATTAAAATGCCTACAGATTAGTAGCATCTCCTGACACTCAGGAAAAATAAACAGAAATCTTTTCTGCAGGAAAGTATCTTTTAATCTAAACCTCTCAGGATTTCTTAAAAATAAATTCAGCCAAATATGAGTTCACCCATGAAAAAATTAAACATGCACAAGGATAAGAAACAGCAAACAACAGATGTAGGCTTGTAAGGACTTCAGATATTAGCATTATGAGGTGCAGAATATAAAGTAAATAAGAAATGTTTAAGTAAAAGGTGGAACTGAAAACATGAGTAAGAAAAAAAGGAACTATCAATATACGAACAGGCAGATTTTAAAAGGAACCAAATAAAACTTCTAGGAATAAAAATATAATCATTGCAATTTAAAAGCAATAGAGAGGGGAGTTTGGGATTGACATGTACACACTGCTATATATATATATATTTTTAACATCTTTATTGGAGTATAATTGCTTTACAATGGTGTGTTAGTTTCTACTGTATAACTAAGTGAATCAGCTATACATATACATATATCCCCATATCTCCTTCCTCTTGCATCTCCCTCCCACCCTCGCTATCCCACCCCTCTAGGTGGACACAAAGCACCAAGCTGATCTCCCTGTGCTATGTGGCTGCTTCCCACTAGCTATCTATTTTACATTTGGTACACACTGCTATATTTAAAATGGATAACCAACAAGGACCTACTGTATAGCAGAGGGAACTCTACTCAGTATTATCTAACAACTTAAATGGGAAAAGAACTTGAAAAAAATAGATATATACATGTATATGTATAACTGAATCACTTTGCTGTACACCTGAAGCTAACACAATACTGTTAATCAGCTATACTCCAATGTAAAATAAAAAGTTTTTAAAAAAAAAAAGCAATAGAGAGGATAAACAGTGGATTAGGCATAGTAAAAGAGAAAATTAATGAATTGGAAGATAAGCCTAAAGATATTACCCAGAATGAATCAGAATTTTAAGCAGATGGAAAGTATGAAAGAAAAGTAAAGAAATATGAGGATAGAATGAGAAAGAGAATAGAGAAAATGGAGAGAAGAAATATTAAATTTTCCAGAATTGAGGAAAATATTCTCTCTCAGATTCGGGAAGCCCAGTGAGTTCCAAATGGGATAAATTTAATAAGAAATCCACACTTAGACATTGTAATGAAATTGCATTACCACCCAAACAAATAGATACATTGGTAGCAAGCCAGAGAAAAGAAGCACACCTTCAAAAGGGCAACAAATAGATTAATAGCAGGCTTCTAGACAGCAACAATAGAAACCAGAGGACAGTAAAATAATATATTCAAAGTACTAACAGAAGATACCTTTCAGCATAGAACTGTGTACCCAGCAAAACTTTCAAAAATGAAAGTGGAATAAATGTATTTTCAGATAAAGGAAAACAGAGCTTATAATCAACAAACCCTACTAAGAATTCTGAAAGGGTGCATTTCTGGAAGAAAAGTCTGAGATGCAAGTAGAAATGATATCTAGAGAAATTGGTATGTATGTACACAAATTTAAACATTGAATGTAAAAATAGCAAAATGAACCAACCAAGCATAGAGGACACAAATTACTTTGCTGTTTCTTTCTATAGGTCTTGTAAGTTTGACACTATAATTTAAAAGTTCTGAACATAAAATATACAAAAAATAAAAGCAGGTATATCCCTGCATGTGTCCTTTTATATATGGCCAAGAAAATAATTAAAATATTAAAAATTAAACTGTCCTTTTTAAATAGCTGAAGGTTTAACATTGAGAATCCTTGTTTTAAAGAAGTAACACTTACGTTGTAATGATACCAGCTAGAAGTTCGGAACTATTCTAGCTTCTAAAATCCATGGTAAAATGGAAAAGAAGAGGAAACTTTGCTGTGCAGGATAAAGGTTCCCTACAATAATTTTTTCTGTCACATGTCTCTTTTTGGAGCCTATCATATTTTCTTTTAAACATCTCTGCGTGTATATTAGATCAATAAAAATGTAGAATGTTAATTTTGTAGAAGACTAAGTAAAATTTATAGTCCAGATCCATAAGCAGTCAGGAGTAATACACACCACAATAACTCAGGAAAATTATTCCAAATTTGTCCTAGTAGATTTACAGAATAGTTGTGTTCAAGATTTCATCTTAAAACGGTGATAGATATTCCATTTGAGATATTCAATGATTTTGGTATTAGTAAAACATTTAGCTGTTTGTTCATCTATTAATGTGTTTAGATAATTCTTTGTAGTAGCAAAAACTATTTTGCTCACTCAGCTGGAATTTTATTTGGGCACTTTCTAGGGTTTTCTGCTGGATACCTTTTCTCAAAAGATTGTAAAATGTAAGGAAGAATCCAAAAATGTGCTTCCGGTTTTTATCATTGAAGTTATGTGCACATCTTAGCGAGAGGGGGGATATACACAAAGATAAATTTGTATCTCATATACAATTACTCTTTCACTTGGATGTGATGCCTGGAGATGTTTTACGGTGACAGGGTGCATACACACCGCATCTGATATTATATCATGGGACAGAGTTTTGTCCTAGCGTTATCAATGAAGATTCTAGGTTAAGCTTTCAATGCTCTAGTAGCAACAGTAAGAGGCTCAGGTATTTAACAAAGTAGATAGAGAAAATAAAACATGGGTATAGAGCAGCAATGTTCAAAAAATGAAATGGATACTCTTTCAAATTCCAGACCTGACCCATGCTGCCGCTATTATTTGGGCTCCTTGACAAGGTACTAGCAAAAGTCAACTCCTTTGATCCTTCTGAATTTAAGATCTGGGATATCATATATTGTGTTTACAATGAACAGTATTGAGGGGGGTAGGGGATGGGGAATTGGATGAAGGTGGTCAAAAGGTACAAACTTCCAGTTACGAGATAACTGTAGTTAACACTGGTGTATAGGATAATGTATAATATGATAACTGTAGTTAACACTGTAATGTATACGATACTTGAAAATTGCTAAGAGAGTAGACCCTAAAAGTTCTCATCGCAAGGAAAAAAATACTTTTTTTGGGGGGGGTTGTAACTAAATGAGGTGATGGATGTTGACTAAACTCATTGCAGTAATCCTTTCACACTATATATATGTCAAGTCATTATGCTCTATACCGTAAACTTGTACAGTGCTGTATGTCAATTATATCTCAATAAAACTGGAGAAAAAGGGAAAATATGACATATATATGTGTGTGTGTATACATACACACACACACACACACACACACATACCACACAATGGAATATTATTCAGCTTAAAAAGAAAGGAGGGCTTCCCTGGTGGCGCAGTGGTTGAGAGTCCACCTGCCGATGCGGGAGACACGGGTTCGTGCCCCGGTCCGGGAAGATTCCTCATGCCGCGGAGCGGCTGGGCCCGTGAGCCATGGCCACTGAGCCTGCGCATCCGGAGCCTGTGCTCCGCAATGGGAGAGGCCACAACAGTGAGAGGCCCGCGTACCGCAAAAAAAAAAAAAAAAAAAAAAAAAAGATTTTAAAAAAGAAAGGAAATCCTGCCACTTGTTACAACATGGATGAACCTAGAGGACCTTAAGCTAACTGAAGTAACCCAGACACAGAAATACAAACACTGCATGATCTCCCTTATACGCAGAATCTAAAACAGTCAAACTCGTAGAAGCAGAGAGTAGAATGACCGTTACCTGGGACCATTACCTGGGAGGGGAAAATGGGGAGATGTTGATCAAGGGTTTCAAAATGCTAGTTATGCAAGATGAATAAATTCTGGAGTTATAATGAACAGCAATGTGACTATAGTTAACTATATTGTATACTTGAAATTTGCTAAATAAATAGCTCTTAAGTGTTCTTACCACAATTTTTTTTTTTTTTTTTTTTTTTTTTGCGGTACGTGGGCCTCTCACTGTTGTGGCCTCTCCCATTGCGGAGCACAGGCTCCGGACGCGCAGGCTCAGCGGCCATGGCTCACGGGCCCAGCCGCTCCGCAGCATGTGAGATCTTCCCGGACCGGGTCTCGAACCCGCGTCCCCTGCATCGGCAGGCGGACTCAACCACTGCGCCACCAGGGAAGCCCTTTACCACAAAATTTTTTTTAAAAAAAGAAAATGGTTACAATGTGAAGTAAAGTTAATATACTTGGTTAATATATTAATTAGCTTAATTGTGATGATTACTTCACAATGTATATCAAAGCATCGAGTTGTACGTCTTAACCATATATAATCATTTGTCACTTATAGCTCAATATAGTTGGGAATTTTTTAAAAACCAAATTGATAGTAACTAGAAATAAAATATCATCTCATTTCATAAAGATATTCTTAATTTGAAAAATAGACAAGCTAGTCTCTAAATAAAGGCCTGGCTAAGAAGGCAGAAAACATCAGTATGTTTTCTGATACATATAGTATAATATCAAACACAATACTAAGAACAGAGGTGCTTGATAAATATTTTTCATTAACCATGACTTTGGACAGCCATTACCATTTTATGCCTCTGCTTTCCCCTCTTAAATCAAAATGATGATGTCTACAATTTCCTAATTAGCTAAGCACCAAGTTAACATATTAGTGTTTGAAAGGGCTCTTATCAAGCCCGCACAAAACAGAACAAAGAATTATGCCTGTTTTTTAAAGAGAGAAACTAAAGGGAGTGAGAAAAGACTTATACTTTATCAAATTTGGCTTCTACCCTGAACAAAAGAGACTTTTCCTGAAGGATCAACAGGGTTTGAAGTAAAAGAAGCCACACAACTGCAGAAAATTTGAAGTCATGTGCCCTGGAAATGATAAACGTAGTTCGTGATTTGAGGCAGAGGAAGAAAATAGAAGTAATATCTCTGCTGAATGATGTTATCCATTCCAAAGTTGCTGGCATTTTTTCTGCTATTGTGAAGCAGGTCATGGAGGAATTTTCAGCTACTGCAGTTTCCTTTAGCATACCACTGAATGAAACTAGTACTGACAGGTCTGAGGGCAGCCGACTCCTGGTTTCCATCTATTATGTGCATACCATGTCATCCAAAAAACAAAAACGCATCTATTTTAAGAACCCCTTTTGGACCTCCCTAGTGGCGCAGTGGTTAAGAAACCTCCTGCCAATGCAGGGGGCACAGGTTCGATCCCCGGTCGGGGAAGATCCCACCTGCCGCGGAGACACTAAGTCCGTGCGCCGCAACTACTGAGGCTGCGCTCTAGAGCCCGTGAGCCACAACTACTGAATCCCGCGCGCCTAGAACTTGTGCTCCGCAACAAGAGAAGCCACGACAACGAGGAGCCCGCGCACTGCAACGAAGAGTAACCCCCTCTCGTCTCAACTAGAGAAAGCCTGCGGTCAGCAATGAAGACCCAACGCAGCCAAAAATAAATAAATAAATTTATTTAAAAAAAACCCCAAAACCAAAACAAAACAAAAGAACCCCTTTTGGAAACTTTAAAAGCAATCAATATCTTTGAAACGGTGAAAACCTTTTCGTCAAGCAAAACTTCAACTGTGCTTCCCAACATTTTCCATTATGTCCTTGGCACAAACAGAAAATAGTATCTTTTTTGTATGGGAAAATGGGACAAATGGTTGCTCACAGAGGAGATTGTCCCTGTCCAGTTGCTCCAAGGATAGAAGGGAAACGTGTTGGGACACCAGTAACCCATTCAGGCACAAAGGCAAGGATGCTTTACTCCAGAATATATGTGATATTTGGTGAAGAAAGAAGCTCCATGCATCAATGAATCTTATTCCTGGTGCCTTGTCATCAAAGCCTCAGCGATCAGTAGTTTTGCCTATTGCCAGGAAGGCCAGTGAGCCCTTTAAAGGAACTTTGTCAAGAAATGTTAGTATTTGACACTCTTCTCAACTACACAGAAATTGGTGGACTTTCCCCAAGAGCAGTCTTGAAGAGCTTCATTGAATTTCAGACAGACAAATACTTTGCTTTGGTTATTATGGGGGTGGGGGGAAAGCCCATTCTCAGAACAGTACCGAGAGGAAAAAGTCCATTCATGTATCCTTTGGTAAATTACTGAAGTAAATTTTTTAATGTAGCTTAAGATTGTGAGAGAGGATAGCTGAGAGAAATAACCATGTGAGCTGTCCAGTGATGGAGGAAGTGCTTTTACAAATGAAGTGGGGGTGGCTAGGTAGACAGATTTAATAAAGCTTTATCTACTCAGCCATAAAAAGAAATGAAATTTAGTTATCTGTAGTGAGGTGGATGGACCTAGAGTCTGTCATACAGAGTGAAGTAAGTCAGAAAGAGAAAAACAAATATCATAGGCTAACACATATATATGGAATCTAAAAATAAAATGGTTCTGAAGAACCTAGGGGCAGGACAGGAATAAGGACACAGATGTAGAGAATGGACTTGAGGATACGGGGAGGGGGAAGGGTAAGCTGGGACGAAGTGAGAGAGTGGCATGGACATATATACACTACCAAACGTAAAATAGGTAGCTAGTGGGAAGCAGCCGCATAGCACAGGGAGATCAACTTCTGCTTTGTGACCACCTAGAGGGGTGGGATAGGGAGGGTGGGAGGGAGGGAGACGCAAGAGGGAAGAGATATGGGGATATATGTATATGTATAACTGATTCACTTTGTTATAAAGCCGAAACTAATACACCATTGTAAGACAATTATACTCCAATGAAGATGTTAAAAAAACATATATATATTTTAAATTTTTTCAGATAATATCAAAGCAATTTTCAAATTTTAGGCTTTAGTTTGATTTTGTTACTTTAGAAAATCTTGATCATATTTAGAAATTACTTTTATTATTTTACTTAATTTTTAGTAAATGAGTATTGAATTTTAATCAGAATAATTTTCTACATTTATTGATATGATCATGTTTCTCTCAATTTTTTTGATAAAATTAATTAAGGTAATAAAAATAAAAATAATAAAGCTTTATCAATTTTTCTGTAGGCAATAATCCACAAAAAACAAGAAACACTATAAAACTCTTTGATGATCACTTCCCCTGATAATCTTAAATTTTTTTCCAGGTGTTCCAGATAACATGTATGTTGCTCCGGCGAAGACCACCCCTCACTGTCAACTTTGTGGTCAAAACAAACACAATCTACTCAATGAAATTTTCTTTTGAGCAGAATCAAAGCTAACTTTTTGTTTTCTCCAAACAGTTCACTTACTTTTTTTTTTTTTCAGAACGAAGCTGTTAATTTTTGTGTGAAAAACAAAGAAGACATAAATCTTAGTAAAGATTTTTAAAATGTTTGTTGCATAAGGGAAATCAATATTCAATGTAATAAAATTAATTGTATGTGAACATTTTGGTACATGCTTCATGTACATTTTTCTGGAAAGAGAAATCATAGTTTTTTGTTTGTTTGTTTGTTTTTTGCGGTACGCGGGCCTCTCACTGTTGTGGCCTCTCCCGTTGTGGAGCACAGGCTCCGGACGCGCAGGCTCAGCGGCCATGGCTCACGGGCCCAGCCGCTCCGCAGCATGTGGGATCTTCCCGGACTGGGGCATGAACCCGTGTCTCCTGCATCGGCAGGCGGACTCTCAACCACTGCGCCACCAGGGAAGCCCGAACCCATAGTTTTGATTTGATTCACATGAGGGTCTGCCCTCACTTCCTCTACCTCAAAGTTTATGGATTACTAAAATAGAGTATCAGAATACTATTCAGGTCAAAAACGCTTCCTTTCAACTCCCAATATCCTAATTGTTATCAACACTCCTTTGGTATCTTTTAGTAACACTTTAAATATTGGGTATATATATTTTAGGTTTATGTCTTATCTCTAAAACATTCATCTTAAGCCTTTTCTCCCAGTTTAACTGGCTGTATCTGACAAATTTTTATTTGGTTGCTAGCTTAAATTTTTAAATTCTATTTTAGAACCAGATAATGTGCTGATACATTATTGGACTGATACATGTATTATACTGATCAGTAAAGTATACTAAATTTGCATTTTTGAGACTTTGAATTACATTGGCTGCAGATTAGATCCTAAGCCCACCAAACCTTGTGTAGCATAACTAATGTAAGTTCTAAGTGTTTTAACTTTATAGAATATGTTCCTATTCTACTAAAGGCAAATTTTCGTAGATTTTTGCCCAGATTTTCCCCAGAACCTAGAATTTTGCTTTGCACAAAGTAAGTTCTCAATAAAGATTTGTTAAATGGGGCAAATGTAACAATTCAATGACAGAGGGGTTGCCTAAAAAAAGGAATAAAGTTCTTTGCGTTTCCCTATGTAGTGTAGTTGTAAGGAGAGGGTGAAGAGTGCACAGTACTGGTTTTATTATTGATATTAACTTTGCTATGCCTTACTTTTCTCTCTTCCTCTTCAAGTTTTGGTTGAAGGGATTAGCAAGACATAAAATAATGAAAATTGTGACTGAAAGCTCTGTCACCATTGACCCTGTAAGAACATTGGTATTTCTATACCAAACTCTTTTTCTACATCAGAGTTTTTTGTTGCTCCATCAAATCTGCCCATCTGTACAATAAACATAGTAACCAAAGCTAATATTTATTGCACACTTACCATGTGGCAGGCACTGTGTTGAGTACTTTACATTAATCTTGTCATGTAACCCTCACAACAACCTTATGACGGAGATATGGTAATTATCCCCACTATACAGATGAGGAATTTGGACTGAGAAATGGTTAAGTATTTTACTCCCATCACTTGAAACTGGGATTTCCACCCCAGCAGCCTGGACCCAGAGCCAACACTGTTGATCAGTTCAGGTCTTTTCATTTAAGGACATGACTGTGGCAAGGAGCTATCTTCCTCCTCTTCTATGTTAACAAAGGCAGTGTCATACTTTCAATTGACTAGTAAGAACTTTGGGGGGCAAGCAGGTTTATATCTTACTTTCCTAAATCCTTTTTTTGGTGTGTGCTCAATGTATAAGATTAATTCCTTAGTATGTGTAGCTCTCAATAAAATGTGAGCCAGTATTTGAGGTTGACGTGTTCTACAATACCATTTTAATCCTTATTTTTCATCTTAATAGGATACATTTCAGGTATATTGCAAGATTATCATAAATGGCTTTCTTCTTGACTTTAAAGGGCCAATGCCAAGTAGAGGTTTTCCAAAATTAGGATTTTCTAGGGTCAGCATAATATCAGTGGGATTATTTCTTATTATTCCTTTTGGAAATAATAAATTGAAAAGCTCACAATAGTATACTTTCCATTTCTCCCCTCCAGGCCTTTATATAATTGCTGAATATGTTTTCTTATATGCATACTAAACTTATACATATATTATTTAGGTCTACATACATTATAAACCCACAATACAGTGTCTCATTTTAGTTTAAACAAAATTTTGATACATAGAGCTTTACATATGGAGCTAAGGAAATGCTCAATAAATATTAATTTTTAGAGCTTGTATTATATGTCTTGCCTCCTTGAATAGTTTAAAAGTAGCATTTTGTATAAAATGCAACAAAATAAAGTGCCCCAAAAAGATACTCAAAAAGAGTTGAGTTCTAACAATATCACAAACTAATAACACGAAATCTGCTCCTTCTACTTTCATCCTCATCCCTGATGATGTCAAGTATGAAACAGGTCATCACATTAGATCTATGAGATTTGAAGGGGAGTCGCACATTAATATACAAAGGGTGTCTGATGAAAATACATTTCCTTTTTTTAAATCTACTGAGACCTAAAAATACACAAAAATACAGTATTTGATTTGACTTGCACATTAAGTTTTATGGGCACATAAAGAGTGTCTGTTAGCAACTGATTTCTCTTAAAAGTAAGAATTTGGCATGTTGATCTGGCTTGCATAATTTCTAAGAAAGAGGCTCTATAACGGTATTATTCCTAACAAAAATAACATGACTTCTAAGTATTTTTAAGATAGGGAATATATGGTATTGTTCTTTATGTTCTCCACAGACCCCCCCCCCCCCCCGCACAATACTGCATGTGGAATAGGTGCTTACTATTTGTTAAATACCTAAATCTGCAGGTCTGTGATAGAGGCCTGTTTCTTTTCACTTGCTTTACATACCTCCAGTATGTTTCTTTTTACTTGCTTATTGATTGACTTTATTTACTGTATTTGGAACAATTCTTTCAAAACATTCAACTTAAAACATCAGAATCCTTATTATGATTTTACAAGACATCCAAACCTCAAAGATTTCTGTATTTTGTATAGTGGCATATATAGAGCAGGCCACTGTAACGCTCCATCACTCACCTTTCCCTCAGATGAACAAAATGGTTTAGCAAAGTTAAGACTCAGATAGGATTTAGCTGTTTAAGTGCTTTTCGTTTATTTGTTTCTTTTTGTCCTAATTCCATAGGTGAACTCATAAATGTGGGCAACTAAATATTCAAATTACAATGTCAGGTGCATAGTTATACATAGGTGCTCAATAAGTATTGTACTCGATAAAAATGTTAAAACGGGTGGTGTAAGATTTACTCTATTGAATGTGACCTAGCACACTGTCTTCCTCCTGAGTTTCCAGTGGATTCTTTTTCCTTATTTACTATAATTCCTTATTCTTTTAAAGCCTTCAGTTTAAAACAGTGAACTGCATTTATCATATTCATGACTAAAGCATGGCATCTTTTCATCTTCTTTCTTGCTCTGGTTGTTGTGCAAATGAAGATGTTAACATATTTACAGAGCTGCTTTGGACGGTTTCACAGGTTGACCAATGCACAACTCCAGGGGCTGTTATTCATATAGACCGCAATATCAATGAAGCCCTCTGTCATAATTTGGGTTCCCCTGAAAGTAGACCCTCAGACAGGATTTAAGAGTGAGAGTTTATTTAGAAAGTGGAGAAAACAATAGGGCAGGAAGGTGGGGAAGTGACACCAGGAAAAAGGAAGATAGCTAATAAAGGGTGCACTATGAAGTCAGCTACTCCAGTGGGTGGCTGAAGTTTAATTCCATGGGAAAACTCTGGGAAATGGTTCAACATGCATGCCTCAGAATTGTCCCAACTTTGGGGTGAGGAAGCTGTAGTATTTATATACCAACTGCTGAGACGAGTTATTGGATGACAGCTGTTAGGGTGGGTGTGGGAGTGTTGATTCCTTGGTACCTTGGCCTGCTGGAAGCAAGGGCTGGTGCTTTCTGTCGTTCTGGGATGGGGTGGGGAATGGAGGAAAGGAGTCCCCAAGGGCGGTTTCAGACACTGAGAGTGGTAGTTGGCCAGAGCACAACAAAAGGCCTAAGCGCTATGGAGTCTGCTACAATCCCCTAGAGTTGGGTAGATATAGCCCTTACAACACCATGTGGTGCTTTCTGCATAGATTTAACTTTATTTAGTCTGATATTTTAATTCCATGTCATTAATGTAATTTTCCCTTTTTTTTCTTTTGTGTCTTCTAGGCAAGTTATTAAATATTGTATTTACTTTTTACGGTGGCTGGCAGTGTTCAATGTCCAAGTATTATTTGACAAATGTTGCATTTTACAATACTATCTGCTTGGACTAAATGTATTAAGAGCTATCATCCTGACTTTTGACATATAATGCACTTTAAAGGTTTCTATTGATTTCTTTTTTTTTTCTCTGTAGACATCTTAAATATGTTCTCTGAATTCAACCCTATTTGATTCTCTAGGGTATAGCCATGGTTTTATTACCTTATATTTCTTTAACATTTTTCCTCCCATCCCCAAGTACTTATTATAAATGTAATACATGGTCATAATAAAAAAAACACACTGGCTTGAAGAGTATAATCATTACCTTCCCTACAATTCACCATTACTGTCAACCATCAGAGGCAGATAGGCTTAATATTCTGGCTCCAACATTTACTATTTGTGTGACCTTGGACAAGGTATGTTACCTGTCTGTGCCTCAGTTTCCTCAGCTGTAAAACAGGGACAATAAATTTCCATCCCTCACAGGCATGTTTAGAGAATTTATGGATATAATCTAGGCAAAGCTTTTAGGACAGAGGCTAGCACATAGTGTGTGTTTTGCAAATGTTAGCTATTTTTATGTCTCTTTCCCACATATGTAATCAAGTATGTCAGCTTTTTTTCCTACACAAATGCAAAGCAATATAAGCAACTCTGACATTTGCTTCTATATACATCTGCTTTGTTCTTTTTTTTTCCTTTTCTTTTTCTTTTTTTCGGTACGTGGGCCTCTCACTGTTGTGGCCTTTCCCGTTGCGGAGCACAGGCTCCAGACGCGCAGTCTCGGTGGCCATGGCTCACGGGCCCAGCCGCTCCACGGCATGTGGGATCTTCCCGGACCGGAGCACGAACCCGTGTCCCCTGCATCGGCAGGTGGACTCTCAACCACTGCGCCACCAGGGAAGCCCTGCTTTGTTCTTTTTAAGAATTGCATAATATTTGCAAAACAATTGCATTAGTTATCCATTATGAACCATTTCATAGTTTTACAATGTTTGTCACTATTTATAAGGTAATTACCTAAATAAATTGAAAAATTGGATTTTTGTACTATTGTATTGCTTTTTCGTCCTGTCAGATTGTCTGATGTTCAGGATTAGGCATACATTTGGAATTTGTTCACTTTATTATAACAGTCCTTATACCTTTGGACTCTGAAGGTTATTGCTTATGAATACTTGTCTTATAAGATATATATAGATAGAATCTATTGTATTAATTAGGATTAGGTTTGTTTACAAGTAATAGAAATCAAAAGAACAGTAGTTAAACAAGATAAAATATTCTTTTTTATGTAAAAGTGTATATATTCTGTGTAAATGGTACCCTTAGAGTTGTGCAAAGCACAACTTGTGAGGTCCAAGAAGACTGTTCCACCTTCAGCCATTACATCTGCATTCCAACAGCAGGAAGAGAAATGAACAAAGAAGAGAGGGCCAAGGAGACACCAACTACATTTATTAATGTGTGTAGTAAAATTCACAGAACATAAAATTTACCATTTTAATCATTTTTAAGTGTATGGTTAGTTTAATGACATTAAGTACATTCACATGGTTGTATCTTCACCATCCATATCCAGATTACTTTTCAATCTTCCTAAACAGAAACTCTGTACCCATTAAACAATAACTCCTCAGTCTCGGGACTTCCCTGGTGGCACAGTGGTTGGGAATCCTCCTGCCAGTGCAGGGGATATGGGTTCAATCCCTGGTCCTGGAGCATCCCACATGCCGCAGAGTGACTGAGCCCGTGCACCACAGCTGCTGAGCCCAGCGACTACAACTACCGAAGCCCGCACGCCTAGAGCCCGTGCTCCCAACAAGAGAGGCCACTGCAATGAGAAGCCCGCGCAACTCAAGGAAGAGTAGCACCCGCTCGCCGCAACTAGAGAGAGCCCGCGTGCAGCAACGAAGGCCCAACACAGCCAAAAATAGAAAACAAAACAAAACAAAACAAAATAAAACTCCTCAGTCTCCCCTCTCCCCAGCTCCTGGCAACCACTATTCTACTTTCTGTCTCTATGAATTTGACTGTGCTACGTACCACATATGAGTGGGATCACACAGTATTTGTCTTTTTGTGACTGGCATTTTTCACTTAACATAGTGTTTTCTAGGTTCATCCATGCTGTAGCATATGTCAGAATTTCCTTCCTTTCCTTCCTTTTAAGGCTGAGTAAACTATATTTTGTTTATTCATTTATCCAACTTGAGTTGCTCCCACCTTTTGGCTATCGTCAATAATGCTGCTAAGAAACATGGGGGTCCAAATATCTGTTTGGGTCCTTGCTTTTAATTCTTTTGGGTATGTACCCACAAATGGAATTGGTAGACCATATGGTAAGTCTATTTTTAACTTTTTGAGGAATGGTCATTCTGTTTTCCATAGCAATCTTACCACTTTACATTTCCACCAGCAGCGCACAAGGGTTCTAATTTCTCCACATCCTCACCAACATTTGTTATTTTCTGGTGTTTTGATAATAGCCATCCTGATGCTCATGAAGCGGTATCTCATGTGGTTTTTATTTCTCATTTCCCTAAAGATAAGTGAAGTCAAGCATCTTTTCATGTACTTATTGGCCATTTGTATATCTTCCTTAGAAAGATGTCTATTTAACTCCTTTGTCCATTTTTCAATTGGATTGTTTTCTTGTTGTTTACTAGTTGTAAGAGTTCTTGATATATTCTGGGCATTAACCCCTCATCAGATATATGATTTACAAATATTTTCTCCCATTCCATGGATTGCTTTTTCACTCTGTTGATAGTATCATATGATGCATAAAAGTATTACATTTTGATGTAATCCAATTTATTTGTTTTTTCTTCTGTTGCTTGTGCTTTGGTGCCAGAAATCATTACCAAATCCAATGTCGTGAAGATTTCCTCCCATGTTTTCTTTTAAGAGCTTTATAACTTTTGCTTTTATGTTTAGGTCTTTGACCCATATTGGATTAATTTTTGTAAATGTGTTAGATAAGGGTCCAATTTCATTCTTTTGTATATGGATATCTAGTTTTCCCAGCACCATTTGTTTAAAAGACACCAACTACTTTTTGTAGAAAGGGTCTTGTAAACTGCCACAGAAGACTTTCATGTACATCCCACTGGCCAGAACTTAAAGGGTTACATTTAACTGCAAGGAAGGCTGGCAAATGAAGTGGGTAAAAGCTATTTTAATTAAAAATAAAATTAAAAACAATTTTTGTCTTCTCCTTTTGATTATCTTGAAGACGCCATAAAAATAGTGTTGTCCAATGATGTACGTTCAGGTATCTGCATTACTTTTGAGAGCTGGACTGTTGCATTTTATGCGGGTGATATATTCTTGAAGATCTGGTATAATATCCCAGTAGGAATGAATGTAAAATAAATGGTGGTGGTGGAGGTGGTGAGGGCTGGAATCCTTTTTCAGAGCCTATGAATCTATTACAGTGATATTGATTTTGCAGCTGAGTCACCAGTATTTTTTTTCCATTATTTTTGCCCAGATACTAGAGGGTTTTTAAAGGTTAAAGATGTATCTGCTGCATTTAAGTGTCTCAGCATTTCCAATATTTTGCAGTAAGCGCTATTCTAAACAAACAATACTGGCTATGGAGGAGCTTTGCCTTCCTCAGAGCGCTTTATCACGTTTAACTTCTATTCCAAAGTTACTAATATGCGAGCGAGTTTTCAAGCACCAATATCAGCACTTGATAGCATTGTTTGGGCTATTAAAAACAATTTTATGGGGTTTCCCTGGTGGTGCAGTGGTTGAGAGTCCGCCTGCCGATGCAGGGGACACGGGTTCGTGCCCCGGTCTGGGAGGATCCCACATGCCGCGGAGCGGCTGTGCCCGTGAGCCATGGCCGCTGAGCCTGCGCGTCCGGAGCCTGTTGCTCCACAACGGGAGAGGCCACAACAGTGTGAGGCCCGCGTACCGCAAAAAAAAAACAAACAAAAACAATTTTACGTTAAAATAATGGCAAGCGTTAATCTGAAAAATAGTTACCAAAATTATTCCATTCCAAACCATACAAATGTGGTGTTCATGAAGGATAGGCAGGCATTTCTGTTGAGCAGTTGTGGTGACAAAAACATGAAAACTATTTACTTGTGTACCAACTCTGAAATCACGCAATTTTAAATAATTACACAATTCTTGGTATTTAAAAAAAATTTTTAAATCAACATCTAAAATGAGACTATGTTAATATTTTTGTTGTGCTACTTCCAATTTGCATAAAGTGGTTCCACACTGTATCTAGTATCTTGGTGAGGTGATGAAAGAGAAACAGGTATGTGAAGTGTATAATCACTAAGTTTAAAAGTCCTACTTTTTAAGGAAGCCTATTTGCTCTAAAATACTGGGGGTAGAGGTGGGAGTGAGGGAGGATTATAGATGAAACAAAATTATCTATAGGTTGTAATTATTGAAGTGATGGGTAATGGAAGTTAATTATATTATTTTCTTTAGTGTATGAAGATTTCTGTGATGAAAAGTTAAAAATAAATAAAGAAGGCTTGTTTGTTAACAGGAACTTATACCTAATTGGACTGGTTTTCTCTGTCTTCATTTTTTATTAGAAAAATAGAAAAAATGATTGAGGGGCAGTTTAGCACACACACCTTGGTCAGACACATCTTTTGAAAGGGACAGGTATTGTTTATAAAATTAACCACCCTGAAAAAAATGAGGAGATTTTCACTGGCTAATTCTAAACTTGAACACGCAATAGAAACTTTCTGTGGAAGGAGGTAAACCCCACTGATATTGAATGATGAATGAGAACTCTAACTAACTCAGGTGGAGTCTGTTCCTACTAATAGACAGCAACCAAGGAAGGGAACTGTATTTAAATCCTGGGATTCACCCTCCTAGCTTTCCCTCTAGACTCAGAGAATTAATTGTTTCTTCTGTTCACAGTTAACTTCCACTTCTGAGCTGTTGATCACATCTATTTCATCTCCTCTGGGATTTTGCTACATCAACTATTCCTGTATTCTTGCTCTCATATACTCAGTCTTTCTATCTACTAGCCTCTTCCCCATAGTATGGAAGTGTGTTCAGATTTCCTGTAACTTCCCACGTGCCTCTAGCTAAGATTATTCTAGCCCCCTTTTTCCTATTCCTAAACAGTGCTTCAAAATTATTGTATTTACTCATGTTCTCCAATTTCTCACCTTTATCTTACCATAATTAGACTATAGCCACCATATCCCTGCAACTGCAATAATAAAGACCACTAATTGCCTAATTAACAAATCCAATGGCCAGTTTTAAGTCCTTGACTTATTTAATATCTCTAATTGCTTTCTTAAAAACTATGAGCCAGACACAGTTTTACGTACTTTATAAATATTAGCTCAGTTAAGCCTAGAAAACTCCTATGAGGTAGGTATCATTATTATCTCCATTTTGTAGGTAAACACAGGGAGAAAGAGAGATTGACTCATTTGTCCTGGATCACCACTCCTATATTCCTTTAATGTTTTTGTTTGGTTGATTGGTTTCTGAAATGACCAGCTGGGATAGTCAGAATAATCCTCCCCTGCCCTGCCCCCGCCATTTCCTAATCCCTGGAATCTGTGAGTATGTAAGGTTACATGGCAAAGGGGAATTAAGGTTGCAGATACAATTAAGATGACTAATCAGCTGATACGGAGAATAGCTTGGATTATCCAGGTGAACCCACTATAATCACAAGCGTTCTTGAAAGTGGAAGTAGGAGGCAGAGGAGAGAGTCAGAGAAGGTGTGTGACAACAGAAGCGAGGTCAGAGTGTTGTGATATGAAACCCACTGGACCCACTGTTGTTGGCTTTGAAGACGAAGGAAAAGGCCCAGGAATGCAGGTGGCCTCCAGAAGCTGGAAAAGGTAAGGAAGCTGATTCTACCCTAGAGTCTTCAGATGGGAATGCTGCTCTGCCGACACCTTGACTTTAGACCAGGGAGATGGGTGTTGGACTTCTAAACCTACAGAACTGTAAGATAATATATTTGTGTTGTGTTAAGCTACTAAAGTTGTAATTATTTGTTACAGCAGCTTTAAGCAATAGCTTATCCTGGCTTTCTTCCTACTTCTCTGACCATTTCTTCCCAGGGTCCTTTCCTGGTTCCCTGTACTCTGATCCCCTAATGGTTTGCGTTCCCCAGAACTCTGTCTTTAGCGCCTGTTGTCATCACATACATTTCTCTGGGTAGTATTACCCAGAATTTTCGTGAGAAAATTATCACGGTTTTGAACACTATCTGTACTCTGACTTCCAAATCTCTAATTCTAACAAAATCCTGAACTCAAGACATATATATCCAACAGCCCCCAAGACCTTCTACCTCAGTGCCTAACAGGCAGCTCAAACTTACATACACTTCTACAAAGCATCAACTCCTACTATATTTTCTGCCTGAGATCTATATAACTTAAGCCAGAAACTCAGAAGTCATTTTTCTTTTCTTTCACATCTTTATTGGAGTATAAGTGCTTTACAATGTTGTGTTAGTTTCTGCTGTACAACAAAATGAATCAGCTATATGTATACATATATCCCCATATCCCCTCCCTCTTGAGCCTCCCTCCCAACCTCCCTATCCCATCCCTCTAGGTGATCACAAAGCATCGGGTTGATCTCCTTGTGCTATGCAGCAGCTTCCCACTAGAAACAGGTCTTATTCACCTGTAGATTCCTAGAATCTAGCATAAAGCCTAGTATATGTGAGGCATGTATTAACTGTTGAATGCAAGAAAGATTTCTTGAGACTAGAGTCAGAGGGAAGCAGAGAGGTATGGGCCTCTTAGAGAATTCTGTCTCTATTGGAGAACATGATAAAATATTGTTTAAGCAGAAAATGTTGTGAACTTGAGTTCCATAACCCTTTGTGGTCCAGTCACTAACGTAGAAAACTAGTCAGCATTCCCGGTGCCTAGTTCAATGTCTGGTATATAGTATATGGTTAAGAGATGTGTACAAATAAAGGATTGGAAATATAAAGGGATGAGGGTGGAGGAGAGACCATGATGGGGGTGGGGGTAATTGGGAAGAAAGCATGAAGCTTAGGCACTCTTTGTTGCAAGGAGCCGCGTTAAGAGCACAGATGTGGAGGTAGGAATGTAGCAGGTTAGAGAAACAAGGACTTGAGTACTTGGATAGTATAAAAGGTGCACATAGGCAATGAAGGATGTGAGGGAAGACAGGGAGGTGTGTAAATAGACGGGACAATCTTGGCAGGCAAGGAGACTCAAAGTGATGTCTCAACGGTCCAGGTGTGAGGTAATGAAGGCTTAGACCAGGATGTGGTATGAGATCAGAATGGAAAAAAGCTGTGTGAAATGAAGGAGCGATCATCAAGATAATTTAATGCATAACTGCAGATGGAAAAGAGGGAAAGGAATGAAGACTGATTCTAAGGTTTGAACCTCAGAGAAATGACCAAATTAAGTAAGCCCAGAAAAGGGAGCTGGCTTCCTAATAAAATGGAAGCATTTAGCCTTCCCAAGCATTTTATAAGATTATGATAGAGTTAGGAGGCATCATGACCCTTCTAGAAACCAGATTATGATAAACAGATTTTCCTATAAACTCTGTAATAATTTAGTGTAATCTATAAATTAAACATTGACATAGTTTTCTTTAATCTTTTCTCTAATTACAAAATGAATACATGGTTAATAAAACTTGGAAAACGCAAAAAGCAAAGGAAAAAATTATTCATAATTCTGTCATACAACAATAACAACCAAAGTCAAAATTTGGGGTATAGTATTTGGATTATTTTTTGATGTATTAGTATGTCTTATACATACTCTTGTGTTTGTTTTGTTTTGTTTTGTTTGCGGTACGCGGGCCTCCCGCAGCTGCAGCCTCTCCCGCTGCGGAGCGTAGGCTCCGGACGCGCAGGCTCAGCGGCCATGGCTCACGGGCCCAGCCGCTCCGCAGCATGTGGGATCCTCCCAGACCAGGGCACGAACCTGCGTCCCCTGCATCGGCAGGCGGACTCTCAACCACTGCGCCACCAGGGAAGCCTTACTCTTGTTTTTTAATTGGAAATTTCAAACGGTACAGAATTACTTTTTTTTAATTTATTTTTTATTTTTGGCTGCATTGTGTCTTCGTTGCTGCACGCGGGCTTTCTCTGGTTGCGGCGAGCGGGGGCTACTCTTAGTTGCAGCGCGCGGGCTTCTCATTGTGGTGGCTTCTCTTGTTGCCGAGCATGGGCTCTAGGCACGCAGGCTTCAGTAGTTGTGGAGCACGGGCTCAGTAGTTGTGGCTCGTGGGCTTCAGAGCACAGGCTCAGCAGTTGTGGCACACAGGCTTAGTTGTTCTGCGGCATATGGGATCTTCCCAGACCAGGGCTCGAACCTGTGTCCCCTGCATTGGCAGGCGGATTCTTAACCATTGTGCCACCAGGGAAGCCCCAGAATTACTCTTTACACAGGATTCTCTTTACATAGGATCTTTCCATTCTAATCCTCCTTCAAGTCTAGCAAACCCACTCTTCTAAAGGAAACACTATTAACAGTTTGTGTGAAATTAATTGTATACCAAAAGCTTTATGAAAATAAATATATTTTGTATTTACAAACATATAGTATCTACATATGTATAGATCTATACATATAGTTGACCATTGAACAACAGAGTTTAACTGTGTGGGTCCACTTATATGTGGATGTTTTTCAATAAATACTACAGTACTACATGATCTGCAGTTGGTTGAATCTGCAGATGTGGAAACTTGGATAGGCTGGTAAAGTTATATGCAGATTTTCAACTCTGTGAGGCCCAGGCCCCTAACCCCATTGCTGTTCAAGGGTCTACTGTATTGTGTGTCTATAGATCTCATGCAGGCACATGTATACATAATGTACAGCTTGATTGTATCAGCTGCATAATTCTATATTATAGGTGTATCAGAAATTATTTTATACTCAACTGCTAAACATTTAGATTTTGATTTTTGTGCTTTAAAAAATAATGTAATGAAGAGCGTCTTTGCCTTAACTCTGACTTTTGGGGAATTCTCTTAGTGTTTCATTGTTAAATATGATATTAATTTAGATAAATATTCTTTGTCATGGTAAAATAGGCTTCCTCTATCCCAGTTTAACGAGATGTTTTTTCTTTAATTATGAATAACTGTCACATTCTAGCAAATACCTTTTTGACTTTTATTGAGATTGTATTACTCCTTTGACTTATAAATGTGATGAATCATTAACATACATACATATATATATCATTTTTGGGGGGCCTTGCCGCACAGAATGCGGGATCTTAGCTCCCCCACCAGGGATCAAACCTGTGCCCTCTGCAGTGGAAGCGAGGAGTCTTAACCACTGGACCACCAGAGAAGTCCCAAATCATTAACATATTAATAATCCTTCCTACATTACTGACATAACCCTTCTTGGTAAATGTCATTCTTCTAATGAGAAACAGTTAAATTTCATTTGCTCACATTTAGGATTTGGAATCTATATTCACTTGCTGATATTTTTAACTTGACCAGGAACTGGTTCTAGATGTTTAAAGGATGTGTCACTGCAAATATCAGAGGTTTGAAAATAGACACACACCCAGTGGCCTAGGAATCTGGGATATCTTCCACGCAACTCTCATAATAAGCAATTGCTTTAGTCCCTATTAAAAACAAGGAAGATGACTGCCAGCCCCTCCTGTCCTTAGTGATTCTGCCTCTTCCCCAGGCCTCTAATTTTGAGAGCAGGACTGCAGAGAGAGAGTCTGAGTGCTTCGGTGACCCCCTCCACCCAATTCCATAGAGGCTGGACTCTTTCAGAGGAAATACTTGTTCTTTCTTATCTGTCTTTAAGGTTGGCCATCTGGGAGCCAGCCACCTCAACTTTTTGAAGAGAAACAGGACCTGAACAAATTTAGAATTAAAACTGGAATTCATTTGGATATCTTGAATCCTTGGTAGATTTTCATATAGAAAGCTTAAGATGATGATTATTAGTTCAGTTTTGAAAACTGAATAAGTATAAAGATATATTCATTTTTAAAATGATGTGAATGAGAAATAGTGATTTTTTTTTTTAAGGATAATTCTTCTTCCCCAACCCCAGGACTGGTAGAGCTAGAGGGGAAGTACTTTGAGAAAGTACTGGTTGCCATTAGTTATAGAAGGCCCATTATATGGTTGTAGTAAAGTCAGTTTGTGATCATATTTTGAAGCATTCTAAAAACATTTTTCTGTTGGAGTACCAGAAAACGGTACTCTTCATTTTTTCCTACTCTGTTACTAATTCGTAGGTTGAATGGGGTTTGTTCTGAGCATTAATGAATGTAAAATATTTGGATTATTACCTGGCCCACAGTAAGCCTTCAGTAAACCTTAGCTACTATTACTTATTATGGGAGTAGGCAGCTTCCGACATGACTTCCATTGAACCTCACCTCCTGGTATTCATGCACTTGTGTAATCCCCTTCACTTGACTGTGGCTGGACTCAGGGACTTGCTTCTAACGAGTAGAATATGGCAAAAGTGATAGGATGTCTCTTCTGTGATTACATTACACTAGACTGTGACTTCCTTTTTGTTGGAGTCTCTATTGCCCTCCCAGCTTGTACACTTTGCAAACTGCCATGTTGACACAGAATTAAGATAGCTTCCATCCAACAGCTTGCAAGAATCTGAATGCTTTCAACAACAAGTGAGCTTGGAAGTGGATCCTTCCCCAGTTGAACCTTGAAATGACTACAGCCCCAGATGACACCTTGACTTCAACTTACAAAAGATCTTGAAATGGGATCTAGCTAAGTTGTACCCAGATTCCTGACCCACAGACACTGTGATATTTTAAGCCTGTAAGTTTTGGGGTAATTTGTTCTATAACAATAGATAATATTATAAACAGTATAACATAGACTTAAGATTACAGACTCTGGAACCTGACTCTGGAGTTTGAATCCCAGCTCTGTCACTTACTAGCTGTTTGCATTTGTGTAAACTACTTAATCTCTGTGTGCCTTGGTTTTCCCATTTGTAAGACGGGGATGATGTTAGGGATAGTAAATGAGATAATACACATAAAGACCCCGGCACATAGTAAGTGCTATATCTGTTGGATATTATTTTTTTATTTTTTATTTTTGTTTTGCGGTACGCGGGCCTCTCACTGTTGTGGCCCCTCCCGTTGCGGAGCACAGGCTCCGGACGCGCAGACTCAGCGGCCATGGCTCACGGGCCCAGCCACTCCGCGGCACGCGGGATCCTCCCGGATCAGGGCACGAACCTGTGTCCCCTGCATCGGCAGGCGGACTCTCAACCACTGCGCCACCAGGGAAGCCCGGATATTACTTTTATGAAGAAGAAACTAGGGCATAGACCTTTACTGCTAGCGTTAGCCATCAGCTCTGGTTTCCTATTAAAGTCTTTTGCAAACAAGAACGCCTTCTAGTTTTAGTTTATAAGTGCATTTGGCTCAATGCTGAAGGGAGAGACAAAGAATAATGGTTTCTACATTATTTCATGAGGAGGAATTGGCAGTCTTTTCAAGTAAGTCTCCTTAAAGATAAGGAGTTGGTTTAATTCTTTGGAAGAGAAGTGAAACTCCTTGCTACCTTGTCTTCTACCCTCAAATACTGCATATTACTTAGATGGATTACAGTAGACAGGAGAGTGTGCCCTTAGTTTACACTCAGTTCTTATGGTGAGAGGTTCAGTGTAGGCTTAAAATTAAATGCTGATCCCTGGTGGCGCAGTGGTTGAGCGTCCGCCTGCCAATGCATGGGACACGGGTTCGTGCCCCGGTCCGGGAGGATCCCACATGCCGCCGAGCGGCTGGGCCCGTGAGCCATGGCCGCTGGGCCTGCGCGTCCGGAGCCTGTGCTCCGCAACGGGAGAGGCCGCAGCAGTGAGAGGCCCGCGTACCGCAAAAAAAAAAAAAAAAAAAAAAAAAAAAAAAAATTAAATGCTGAGTCAAGTGGAAGCCAGAAAAGTAAAGTTCTAGTAGTCCAAGAAAGAGCTGTGCAGAGGCAACGTCTAAAGAAGGTCTAAAGAAATAATTTCAATGGGTAAGAAATTAAATCTTGGGGTAGTGTAAGATCAAACAAAAGCAAACTTGAGGACAGAAAGGTCATTTATTGAGGCAAGGATTGGGTGCAAAAGACCTCTAAAACACACAGATTTTACATTTGCACAGCACTTCAGAGTTTGCCAAATGTTTTTGCTCACGTAATTTTATTCGATCCTTACAACAACTAAGTCAGCACTAATGTGTTATCATCATTTTGAGATGAGGCCATAAAACCTCAGAGTGGTTAAGTTTCTTATTTGAGGTCACACAGCCACTAAGTGGGATGAGATATAAAACTTTCTGATCTATGTGATAGGACATTTGGTCTGCCATAGCTCTTAGGTTATTTTGATCAGTTTCTATGTCATTCTGGATCGAATTATTTAGAACTTGACATTCCTGGCTAGGAATGTACCCTACATGAGCAGCGCATGGCAGACACCATGCAAGTGAGCTGGGATTTTGAGTTCCAAGTTGCAAGTAGGTTTATTTTATTCCAGTTAACAAACCCTGCTTTTTTCCATACTATTCCTGCTCAGCAGCTATTTTGTGACACTTTCCCAAATTCTCTGATATACTTTGATTACAGTTATTAAGAAAATGTTAAGTTACATGGGCATTCAAAATGATTCCCTATTTAAAAATGACCCTGCACTACCCACATATGACATTTTCACAATATTTTACAGTATGATCTTGGAGATAATTTCAACACAGAAACACCATACAGTATAATGAGAAAAATGGCCTTGGACTGTGCTTTTAAAAAACTGTACCCATCATGCAGTGTTGTAATACGAGAAGTTTCATCTAACCTTAAATTTGTTTTGAAGCAAACTCTATATATGTCAGTTTTATCTGTCTTTGCCAAATATGCATCAGTAATCTTTATAAATAATCCATTATCAAATATAAACAATGTGCCTGGGACCCAGAGCCTTCCCTAGTAACCAATGTTGAGAAAAGGATGTAACGCTATAGTGTCCATGTTGAGAATTTTTCCTCTCCTCCTAACATTCAGTGCCTTCATGATGTAACTGGCTGTTTCTCACTGGGGTGTTCCATTCAGATGTGCCATCCTCTAAACTGGCCTCAAGATTCCAGACCTTTCCATCACTCACCTGAGGTACTGAGTGCCGGGTGCTATTAGGTTCTCAGGGGATATGGTGAAACCAAATACAAACTAATTTTCTCACTTATTGAACAACTATTTACTGCTCTCATGGAACTCACATTCTGATGAGAGAGACATCCAGTAAAAAAGATAACAAGATAATGAGGTAAAATGTATATAGTGGGAAGTGCTAAAGATTTAAAAAAGTAGAAAAAAGGATTTTAAGGGGGGTGGTTTTGAAACTTTAGATTGGTGGACTGGGAAGGTCTCATAGAGAAGGTGATCTGAGTAAGAAGTAAGGAGAAATGTTAAGTGATAGGATGAAAGTCATGTTACAGTGAAGGTCTATAGAAAGTACTTCAGAAACACATGATGACGGTGATACAGCCAACACTCATTTAATACATACTACATGCCAGGCAGTGTTAGAAGTACTTTATACAGACGAATTCATTTAATCTTCACAATAACCCCGTTCTAAGAAAGAGATCACCTATCCTATGAGAAAGTAATTGATTTGAGGTGGGATTGGGAAAGGAAATTAGCTGCACAGAGGTGATGACATTCAAGTTGGCCCTAAGTGATGGAGGTGAGTGTTGGGAATGGGGAGGTCCTGGATGCTGGAAGTTAATAAGAGACAGGGACACGTAGGGAAACCCATACAAAGTGTAGAGACAGAAATATACCTGGGATGTTTGGGGAATGTGTCTGGGAGTCAAAGCCATTTTTAGAAATAACTGTGCCTTGATATTTTTCTAAGGGGAAAAATCCTGTTTTACTAAAGATAATAGCATTAAAGAACAGGGGAGGAAGAGTTTATATTTATGAAGGCACAAAGGATCTTTTTAGGGACTAGGCTTTATCAGAATGGGGGAGAGAAAAAGACTTCCAGCCATTACTGGTGACTTATCTCAGGGTAAGCCGGGACTCAAGAAGTGAAACAGTAGGAAAACCACTGTCTCATTCCCATCAGCCCTTTGTCCAATCAGGCAGATACAATTGACTCTCAAATCTTTAAGTGGCTACCTCTTTGCCTAAATTTTAGGCAACTGAAAGTATGTGGTATAAACAAAAATCCCTGCCTTTTGATTTTTGTGTACATGTTATATTGATTTTCAGTGTCCAAGAGAATTTTTAAACGCTGCATGAATTTTCTCATAAGTTTTCTACAAACTAACATTGAGGTGTTTTGCGTCTTTTGAAGAATATCCTGCTAAAGAAATTCTCCCCTGTCCCGGTGCTTCTTTGAAAACTCTCAGTATAAAAGACAATGATAATTTGAATATTTTAATGACACTATGTCACAATTTTTATTACACACATCAGTGAATGGAAGGAAGTTTTCATCATGAGATTACGAGGCTGTTAAGACAACAGATTGTTCTCCCAAAGTCTACAGAGCTGCCTAAATCCTTGCAGTATTTTGAGTACCTTTAACTGCTAAAAAATATTTCTTCTGGATGTTCTTATTTTTTAAAGCATAAATGCCTCTGAGAATTTATTCAAATCACACAAGCATTGATCTATTGGCTGTAGAACAAAGAGCATCATCAATGACATAGGTGACTTTTTGGAATGAAAATACTGAATTTGACTTTATATCTCAGTTTATGAATATGCTAATAACTATTAACTTGCTCTGTTTTGTGGATTTTTGTTTCAGTAACTCTTTAAGAACCTTAAAATGGCAATTTGCCAAGTGACTTTCTCTCTAAGAGCAGAGCACAGTTGTGATGATATTTGAATAATACAAACAACAGTAGACAAGCAGAGGAAGGAAGAGGCAAGGAGGAAACAGTTTCTAGGCTTGTCTGTATCTACATGCTTTTTTTTTTTTTTTTTTTTTTTTTTTGTGGTACGCGGGCCTCTCACTGTTGTGGCCTCTGCCGTTGCACAGGCTCCGGATGCGCAGGCTCAGCGGCCATGGCTCACGGGCCCAGCCACTCCGCGGCATGTGGGATCTTCCCAGACCAGGGCACGAACCTGTGTCCCCTGCATCGGCAGGCGGACTCTCAACCACTGCGTCACCAGGGAAGCCCTACATGGTTATTTTTTAATTAAACCAAAGATATAAAATGACCATGATTTGTGCAGCAGAAGTTTTGGTTATACAAACAAATAATTAAAACATTTAAAAAAGTAAACTATTAGCCGTGAGTTATTGTCAATAGCAACAGTGTCAACACTACATACATGTTACTAAGATTAAGTTGTGGGATTCTTTAACCAGAGTGAATAAGTTATTAAAATTAGGGGAGGGACTTCTCTGGTGGTACAGTGGTTAAGAATCCGCCTGCCAATGCAGGGGACACGGGTTTGAGCCCTGGTCCAGGAAGATCCCACATGCCACGGAGCAACTAAGCCCATGCGCCACAACTACTGAGCCTGTGCTCTAGAGCCTGCAAGCCAGAACTACTGAGCCCGCACACCTAGAACCTGTGCTCTGCAACAAAGAAGCCACCACAATGAGAAGCCCATGCGCTGCACCAAAGAGTAGTCCCCGCTCTCCTCAACTAGAGAAAGCCCACGTGCAGCAACAAAGATCCAATGCAGCCAAAAAGAAATAAATTAATTAAAATAAATAAAATTAGTGGAAGAAGTTTGGCTTATACCAAATAAGCCATAATTTGATATTAAATGAATTACACGTATTTCACAGGATTCCGCACTCAGTCCCCTTCTCTCTTCTTTGTTCCCCTGGGCAATTCTCCACCCATATCTGTAACTCTCATCCAGGAACTGATCACTGCTAGATCTCATCCTCACCTCTGACTGCTGTCATGTGTTACAGACTTAACTTATTAATTACTGTCTCATTCTAGATTGGGGAACCTCAAAGGCAACATATCCCCAAATGTTCTCCTCTTCTCTCCCCTCCCAGTTTTTGGTTAATGGACCCATAGTTCATCCCGGTGCTCAAGCCAAAAACCTATCAATCATCCAAGAGGACCCCCCCTCTCTATCAGCACATCCCTCTGGTAACTATCTCCTTCTGTCTCTTCTACCTTTTTAATATCCTCTGAATTTCTCTCTTTTCAGTGCCACTGTCACATTCACGCCCTTGTCATTTCTCACATGAATTATAACTGGTGCCCAGATCTCCTTGCCCTTCCAGTTTATTAGCTCTGCTATGACTGGAGTGACCTTTCTAAGATGCAAGTCTGATCATGTCATTCTCACACTTGTCATCCCAAGTCTTGTCATCATTTACAAGACAAAGCTGAAACTTTTTAGTACAATCTGGCCTTTGTCCTTGTTCCAGCCTCATCTGTTGAGACTCTGTTGCATCTTGTGTTTTGCAGCCATGTTGAATGACTCATGATTCCTCAAATGATCCTCTATCTTTATGTATCATCTTCTGGAATGCTTTCCCTCTGCTTTTTTTTTTTTTTTGGTTGCGTTGGGTCTTCATTGCTGCACGCAGGCTTTCTCTAGTTGTGGAGAACGGGGGCTACTCTTTGTTGCAGTGCGCAGGCTTCTCACTGCAATAGCTTCTCTTGTTGTGGAGTATGGGCTCTAGGCACGCAGACTTCAGTAGTTGCGGTGCAGGGGGCTCAGTAGTTGCAGAGCGCAGGCTCAGTAGTTGTGGCGCATGGGATTTGTTGCTCCGCAGCATGTGGGATCTTCCCGGACCAGGGATCAAACCCATGTCCCCTGCATTGGCAGGTGGATTCTTAACCACTGCACCACCAGGGAAGTCCTCCCTCTGTTCTTTATTCAGGAAATTTCTTGGCATACTTTAAGACTTGCTCAAGTACAGCCTCCCTCAGGAGGCTTCTTTGAACTCTGCAGGCAGTCAGGTACATTCCTCTTAGTGCTTCCACAATGCCATGTTTGTATTTCAAATAAACCATACATCTCACATTGCTGCAATTATTCATTTATATGTTTTGTTATCTAAAATTTGACTTCTGAAAGTCAGGAACAGTGCTGTTCCCATTTTTTCATCCCTAGTGCCTAGGATATAGTCAGCAAATTTATAGGTCCATACTATACACCAAACACTATGGGAGGTGCTGGGCTACAAAGATAATATAAATAGCCTAGGGATTTGTTATATTCACATATCCACCTGTATGCCTACACAATGATCCTTCCTTAGCTCCATCCATCCATTCATCCAATAATTACTTTTGCGGGCCTACTAAGTGCCAATACTGTGTTCTCTAATGGTAAACAAAACAGCGTGATCTCTGTTCTTGTGAAGCTTATCATCTACTAAGAGAAATAGATATTAAGAGAGTAAGTACATAAATAAATTACTACAAACCAGGAAAAGTCCATGAAAGTTAAAAACAGAATATTACAAGAGAGAAAGTGATATAGGGAAACTTCTTTAGATTGGGTGATTAGGGAAGACTGCTCTGAAGAAGTGGCGAGTCAGAAAACAGTAGGCTATAAGTTTTCAGTAAATAAATGAATGAAATTAAGCTATAAATGTGCATTCTGGAGGAAGCATATTCCTTTGCTCTGTCATGCAAGAGGGCAGCAGGTTCCAGGGCTGAATGGTCACAAGTGATGAAGCTTCTGAAAGGTGGATACCTCTTTCTGTCAGAGCTGTGCCCTCTTCCAAGGACTTGGTAAAAATATAGCTGTGGCCAAAAGAGGAGAGAAGGAGGGTGTCTTGTGGCTCCCTTCCCTGAGGTTTGAGTCCATAAAGAACACTATAGGACTAGAGGAGAAGCCCAGCAGCTTTCTTTTTGTTGGCAGTCTTAGAGTCTTCTGCTGTCTCATCATTGGATCTTTCCCCCTTTTAAAAGAAGCTCTCCAGCAAAGTTTGTTTTTTACTCATTTTGACTACAGTTAGCTTGTGGGCTTACCAAAACAGACTGAGACCAGCGTACAGTGCGGGAAAGAGGCCCGAATGGAAGTGGTAAATAAAATAATGGGCGGGCCATGCATGGACTAAAATAAGTGTTGGATTCTGATTTAAAGCCTGCCATCAGATGCAGCTTAATTGTCACTTGCCACTCGCTGATAGGGTTTTGATATGAGTCTGCAAGCAATTGATTTATTATGGTCTCTGTGCAGTCAAACCTCTCTGCTAACGATAATCTGTATTTGCAGCCGCTCCCCAGCGCTAGCATCACTGCCTCAGCTCTACCTCAGATCATCAGGCATTAGATTCTCATAAGGAGCGTGCAACCTAGATCCCTCGCATGCGCAGTTCATAGTAGGGTTCACACTCCTACGAGAGTCTAATGCCGCTGCTGATCTGACAGGAGGCGGAGCTCAGGCGGTAATGTGAGCGATGGGGAGCGGCTGTAAATACAGATGAAGCTTCACTTGCTCACCTGCTGCTCACCTCCTGCTGTTCAGCCCAGTTCCTAACAGGCCAGGGACCGGTACCAGTCCGTGGTCTGGGGGTTGGGGACCCCTGATATGTAACACGCAGCACTGTTAATTATATTTATCATGTTGTACATTACATCCCTGGTACTTGTTTATCTTATAACCAGAAATTTGTACATTTTGACTTCCTTCATCCAAGTCACCCTCTCGCCACTATCTGCCCCTGATAACCACAAGTCTAATCTTTTTTGTTTGTTTGTTTTTGGAATATAATTGACCTGCAACACTATGTTAGTTCCTTACACACAACTAGTGAGTCCATATTTCTATACATTTCAAACTGATCAGCATAAGTCTGGTTGTCGTCTGTTATTATACAAAGATATTACATAATTATTGATTATAGTCCCCACACTGTGCATATTTGATTTTTTCTATGCTTCATTTACCTTCTACCTATTTAATCTTTTGTCGTCTTCTTTTCACTTGCCTAACTTCACAATATGTCCTCACTTTTAGACTTTAAGAATTTTTCATTCCATTTTATACTCATATTTTATTTTCTGATTTTTATTTCTAAAATTTTTTTTGCTTTGTATCACTTTAATGTTTTAACTTTTTAACTGTGGTTCCTAGGCATAGATTACCTTCTATTTATTTTGACTCTATTATTTAAAATCCTTGATGTTTAGAGTTTTTATGGTGTTTTAATTCATTTAATTTTAATTGTATTTATTTTGTATTTAATATCTTAGTGTTTAAAATTAAACTCTCTAAACATGTTTGTCCATTAATAAAATTTACAAGACATATAAAAGTACAAAGAAGAGAGTAAAAATATCTATAATTCTGCCATCCTGAGACGGCGCTGTTAAGATAATACATATGTATATATACTATATGTTATCGTGGGGGAGTATATTGTGTGTGTGTGTGTGTGTGTGTGTTTTAGACGTAAGATTAGTGTTGTATGGAGGTTTGTATCCTAGTTTGTTTTTTTTTTTTCATTTAGGTTTATATCCAGGGCATTTTGCTACATCATTAATATTCTTAAAAAATTTCCTGATGGATTCCAGTAGATGAGCTCTTGGGGCAAGGAGACAGCTAGTAAGCATTCTGAACTGGTTTGGGCACTCCACTCTCCCTTGCTTAAAAAAGGTTTGACCTGCTCAGTGACATTCTGCAGGAGATACAAGTTCC
Source organism: Stenella coeruleoalba (assembly GCF_951394435.1). Lineage (NCBI taxonomy): Eukaryota > Metazoa > Chordata > Mammalia > Artiodactyla > Delphinidae > Stenella > Stenella coeruleoalba. Next base: position 66,301,548 of record NC_137157.1, read on the forward strand.
CAAGCTTACCCTTCAGGGTGTATCAACCAGCAGACTGAATACTGGGTATTAGGGTCCTCTTATCAGAAATATTCCCAGTTCTCATCTTTGTCCAGTGTGCTGTCTTAGATGGCTGGAGCAGAGGCTGAGATGGATTCAACCAGGTCTCAAATAAGAAGTTCATAAAATGTTAAGTCCGGATATTATCTCTTAGTCTAAGAGGAAGGTGGTGTGGCCATTTCATAGACCAAACACCATTATGATATGCTCAATGTGGATTAAGCATGTTCTGAAGGCCACCTTCTGTTCATGGCTTCCTGGAATCAGAACAGTTATAGGCCTCTGGGGGTATAGTTTTTTTGTTTTTTTTTTTTTGCGGTACGTGGGCCGCTCACTGCTGTGGCCTCTCCCGTTGCGGAGCACAGGCTCCGGACGCGCAGGCTCAGCGGCCATGGCTCACGGGCCCAGCCGCTCTGCGGCATGTGAGATCTTCCTGGACCAGGGCATGAACCTGCATCCCCTGCATCAGCAGGCCAACTCTCAACCACTGCGCCACCAGGGAAGCCCATGGGGGTATAGTTTTTTAACGCTTGTGTCCTATCAAGTTGAGGCAGGAGGCTGGAGAGCAGCAGGTGTGGATAATTGTTACAGATTGTGACTGATGCCATGGTGTCCTTGTGTAGAGCTCATTCCCGTGGTTACCATGCTCTCCTTTTTAGGACGCTTGGGTAGCTTTTCCCTTGAACTCCATAACTTGGCTCACAAGACCTGTCTCCTGTCTATCTCTCCAAACTCATTTCAATTTCCCCTTTCTCCTCCATTTCTCAGCTAGTGAACTTCTTTCTGGGCTGGACCCTCTGCATGAAATACTCTTTCCTCTTTCTCCTCATTTAGATAACTCTTACTTTTTTTTGGCCACGTGGCTTGTGGGATGTTTCCTGACCTGGGATTGAACCCCGTGCCATGGCAGTGAAAGCCCCGAATCCTAACCATTAGTTCACCAGGGAACGCCAATAAATCTTACTCTTTCTCCAGGTTTCTGCTTGACTCTCCCTTCTTCCAGAAAATAGTGCAGCTCTCTATTTACTTCCATTCACCCATCAACCGAATTCTGTTTTAAAGGTAATACATACACATGGTAAAAACAAACCAAAAAATAGTAACAAAACCGGCTTCACTCTTCAGATGTATCTCCTTTTAGCCGTTTTAAACTTTATTCCAGTAGATAGCATTATACATTCTAATTATACCTCTGTTTCTTGCTTTAAAAAATTTGAGTGGTACCTATTGGCTTTATGCTCTGAAAGGTGAAGAATTCAGTGCACTTATATTCATCTCTGCTCTGCTTTCCCCCGCTACCTCCAAGTTTTAGTTAGGTATATTTTCTACCTATTTTTGTGTTTACCTTTATAAATTTGTAATGATTTATATTTGTATTTAATAACTCCTTGCTCTATAAAATGAAAGAGTAAGCACAGATCTACTTCCCCTGCATACACATCCCCTGTCCCTTTTTTCTTTTATCTTTTTTTTTTTTTTTTTTTGCCGTACGCGGGCCTCTCACTGTTGTGGCCTCTGCCGTTGCGGAGCACAGGCTCCGGACGCACAGGCTCAGCCGCCATGGCTCACGGGCCTAGCCGCTCCACAGCATGTGGGATCTTCCCGGACCGTGGCACGAACCTGTGTCTCCTGCATCGGCAGGTGGACTCTCAACCACTGCACCACCAGGGAAGCCCTCTTTTATCTTATTTTAACTAATCCATTACTTGTATATTAACAAAGCTTCTATTATTTCCTTGCTATTCTATATAAAATACACTTGTTTTCCATTCTTTTCCTATAATTACTTCTAAAAACTGAAAACCAAAAAGCTATATTTACAATATTGAGTATGTTACTATACTTTGGAGAAGCAAGTAGTGTGATTGAGTTCATGTTGACAGTAGTGTTTGTGTGATTAAATCTGTCCCTTTGGAATGAGAATGTTCCAAGCATTCTCTTTTGTTCCACTCCAAAAAATGGCTCAAACTTGAGTTTTCAATTGCCTTACTTTTTTCTTGAAAGGAAAATTTATGCCATCATTTCACAGTTAAGAACTTCTGGGTTTTAATCATACAATTTGTACAATAGAATTTCCTTTCTGATTTTCTATTCTGATTTTCTAGGCATGCTGTAGAGCTGAGATCCTGAAACCTCTTGACTCCAGGTCAGTGCCATTGTTTCCTGAACTTCTTTTTCAGTTTACTGTAGTATGTCCTCAAGTAATTTTTTTTTTCAAGAAGGCTTTGTGGGACATAAATTTTCTGAGTGCCTGAACAACAGAGTGACACTATTGTGTAGTAAGTTAGAGTGTGTACTCTGCAGCCAAACTCCATGGATTCAAAGCCCAGCTCTGCCTCCTCTGAGTGACATTATCTTTAGCAAGTTTCTCATCTTCTCTGTGCCTCTGTTTTCTCATTTAGAAAACCAGGGATAATAATATTGCTAAATTAATGCTATTCTGAAGATTAAATAAATAAGTTAATTGCAAAGAGCTTGAAACTGATCTGGTTCATAGGAAGAGTTCAAGAAGTATCAACCATTACAGTAAGCCTAAAAATGTCATTATTTTTCCTCACCCTTCACTAATAGTTAATCTGAGTATAGCATTCTAGATTCAAAATAATTTTCTTTTAAAGTTTTGTAGAAACTTGAGTGTTGCTATTGAAATGCTTAATTTCCTTTCCTTTAGAAATAAAGTAGATGACCTGTTTTCAAGTCTTTTATTCTGGTATATTTATGCATTTTCTCTTAATACTTGAAATTCAAAAATTTTACCAGGATGTGTCTAGGGTATAGTGTTTTTCTTTCATACTCATTGGTACTTAGTGAACTGTTCTGTTCTGAAGATTCTAGATTTTCTCCCAGTGACATTTTTTCCTATTAATATTATTTTTTTTCTGCCTTGCATTATCTCTGCTCTCTTCTTTAGTAATAGCTACCATTTCTGCAACTTTATTTTCAAGATCACTAATTTGGTCTTTAGCCTTGTTCATTCAATTCTGTTACCTAGCTTTTCTACTGTTTTTTCTTTTAACAGTCATTTTAAGACCTCTTTCTTTTTTTTTAAGATTTTTTTTTTGATATGGACCATTTTTTTTTAAAGTCTTCATTGAATTTGTCACAATATTGCTTCTGTTTTATGTTTTGGTTTTTTGGCTGCGAGGCATGTGGGATTTTAGCTCCCCGACCACGGATCGAACTTGCAGCCCCTGCAGTGGAAGGTGAAGTCATAACCACTGGACCACCAGGGAAGTCCCTAAGATCTCTTTCTTATTGATCTTTTTCACAGCAGCCAATTCTTGTTCTATTCTTTTTTTTAATTTTAAAAAAAAATTTATTTTTGGCTGTGTTGGGTCTTCATTACTGTGTGCAGGCTTTTCTCTACTTGTGGCGAGTGGGGGCTACTCTTTGTTGAAGTGCGCAGCTTTCTCATTGCAGTGGCTTCTCTTGTTGTGGAGGACAGGCTCTAGGCATGCGAGCTTCGGTAGTTGCGGCAGGCGGACTCAGTAGTTGCGGCATATGGGCTCAGTAGTTGTGGCTCTCGGGCTCCAGAGCACAGGCTCAGTAGTTGTGGTACACAGGCTAAGTTGAACCACAGCATGTGGAATCTTCCCAGACCAGGGATCAAACCCATGTCCCCTGCATTGGCAGGCAGATTCTTAACCACGGCACCACCAGGAAGTCCCAACTTGTTCTCTTCTTGCAACGCCTTCTTAAGTCTCTTTGGGAATACAATTTTTAATTTATGAAGGTTCTTTTCTGTTCTTTGCATCATTTCTCTTTCTTCTTGATCAGTTCGTTGCTTATTGATCTTTTTCTTTCATGCATCAAGTTTTCCTCAAATATTTGGTTGTCTGTTTATATTTAAGGATAAAGAACCGCATTGATTAGTATAGGTAGGCAGCCTGGGTTTTCATGGGTCTGATTACAGTTGTATAGATCTGATTACCCAAAAGCCCTCTCTTCTGACAGGGAGGGCTGACTTTGGGTAAGTGGGTTGACCTCACCAGACACTGAAACTGATGCCTTGATCTTGGACATTTCAGCCTCCAGAACTGTGAGAAATAAATATATGTTGTTTATAAGCCACCCAATTTATGGCATTTGTTATAGCAGCCCAAATGGCTAAGACAGATGTGTTTTGCTATGCAGTTGTTTTTGATTTCCATGGGCTTAGATTTACTTTTTTAAAAAACAGCTTCTGGGTTTTGTGTCATAGTTAAAGACCATCCCTAGTCTGAGACTTTAAACAATATTCTATGTTTTGTTCTAGTTCTTTTAGTTTACTTTTTTACATTTAAATTTTTGACCATACTATGTTTGGCTTTGTGTTAAGTGTGAGATTTTGATCCAACATTATTTTTTCCACGTGGTCACCCATTTGTCCCAACAACTTATGTGCTCATTTTTTATTTTGATGTCTGGAATTGTCTCTCAACAATGGCCAGTCTTTTAACATTTCAGGTGTGAGTCTGGGCAAAATGGTGTAATTTCTTTTAATTAGAATGGCTTGTGAGCCTGGAGGAAGGCCAGCAGAAGATAGCCACTAGGCTCTGAGGCAGTGAATCCCAGCACTGGGAGTCACTAGAATCAGCACACCTGATTAGAATAGGTCACCTAGGTTGTTGTGGAACTTAAATAATATAACTTATTTTTACTACCTGAAAAAAATATTATCAGGTATAATAAATATGGAAAAACCTGAATTTGACTTAACTGTGTACAGATTTCATTCATCCTCTGAGTGCCTCACTTTTCTGGGTTTACAAAGCAAGATTAAGTTCCCTAAACTTTGTAGGTCCCATGCCAAGTTTTAGCTGGAGTGTTATTATTGATAATACACATCTAGATATTATAATTGTTTAAACAAAAATAGCCAAAGAGGATTTCCTACTTTCTGAATGATTGATAACCATCTCCCAATGAAGAGTTTTGATCCTCTGCTTTTAGAAGAGAGAAACCCTCTTCTCCTCTAAAATGATTGACCTATGGGCTTCTGCACATTCCTTACAAAATACAAACTACCTTCCTTGTTAAATGCTAAGTTTGGGCCTCTCAGACCAAAAATTGTGCTTAAAGTGCGGGTTGGCTTTAAACTTGGCCACCTCACCACAGATCTTTTAACATTTTGTGAGAAGGAAATATTAGGATGACATATGATTATTTATAAATTATTGGTCTTTTATTTATATTCCCATTCCATTGCTGTGAATAAGCTATGTGCTAAGATGCACTTATTAAACTGAGAGCTTAATAAGTAAGTGTGTTTATGCTTATGTACAATATGCAAGTTGATAGGAATTGGCCAAACTCTGTTTGAGGAAAAATTTATATGCAACCTCTGAAAGGCTATAGAACCTAATGGCATACATTTTGTGTCCTAATCTCACTGAGGATTTTATCTTGTTTTTCTGACACTTATTTTTCCTTCCCCTGGTTTCTTTACTTAATTATATTTCTGTTGTACTTGAAGCCTATTTTCAATAAGTTTTCAAGGAGATGATGTATAAATATGTTTTGGTATTCCTTTATTCTAAAATAGCTCAGTTCTTGTTTGGGAGTGGTTCTGAGAGGGTTAACAGTTGATGTTAATATATATCTATAATCTCATTCTATACTACTAACCTATGGAATTATAGCAGTGCCATGCTTTGTCCAAAACACAATTCTCTGTGACCAAATCTCATAAAATGGTGTGATCAGCGTTTTTGTAGCCCATAAGCTGCAAATAATGCAAGTTTGAAAATCAGTTGTGTACAATTTTCTGTAAGACTGATTTTATCTAGAAGAATTACACTCCTTTTTTAGGTATTTGATATATAATTTCTTACTTGGGAGAGTTTATAGAATAGGGATTATAAGTAGAGCTGATTTTATTTTTAGACTGATAGCCTGTTGAGACATATCTAAGGAGTAATAATTCTCCTTTCACTGAAGTTGGCATATATTATAAAAAGGACTGTAGCACTTCTTAACCCAGTTTTAGCATTCGTGTAATTATACTGCCAACATGTTTTTTAATTCAAACTGTTTTTTTGGATGAGAGTACATGGTAAGCTTACTTATTTACCTATTTATTGAATAATTATTTACTGATGGCCTACAATGTTATTTAGTGCTAAGTTCTAGGAACTCTAGGATGAATTAAGGTACATTTCCTGGTCTGCAGGAATTTATAAGCTACAGTCAAATATGCAAACAACTAATTACAATGTAATATGATAATTTCTCTGTGGATACACAGATAATCTTCAGTAGGAACAAAGTAAGGGCTCTTCAGCACATCTGGGGGTAATATTTTAGCTTAAGCTTGAAGTATGAAGAGTTTTCCAAATGCAAAAGCAGCAGAGAAAATAACATGTGCAAACGAAGGAAGTGTGAGAGTTTGGTGTATTCTGGAAAAAAAAGGAAAGTAGCTTTATTACAGATAAAAACTGGATTGAATGATGTAGCTTAGATGTGCAGTCATACGAGGACTCTTAGTACTTCTTCTGGAACTACATTTACCTCCTAAACTGCCTCACCCCTTCCTCAAAGGGACAGACCCTGCCCTTAAAAAATGACCCTACAGATGAGCAGCAAATGGGGTATGTCAATACATTGGCTGGCTCTGAAAGGCTAAGCAGTGTATTCCCTGAAATTCACCAGAAAAATCACTCAAGCTTTCATGAGAGTTATGATTTGAGAGTGATAGGCCATTTGAAACAGAACATATGTGTTACTGTAGCAGAAGTGTCTTAAACATGAGACCAAGAAAAAAGATGTAGATGATGTGCACTGCAAAGCTTTGAGTCAGGGCATAGTTTCCCTTTTCACCATAATGAGAACATCCAGTGTGAAGTGTGAAGAAGGGGTTAAAGGAAGCAAGACTGGAGGCAGAAATTTCTTAGGCGTCTATGGTAGTACTTGTGAGAGAGGTGATCTGGAATGCAACGGGGGCTGCAGAGATGCTTAAGAGGTGAAACTGGTGGGATGAATTGGGAGATTGGGATTGACATATATACACTAATATGTATAAAATGGATAACTAATAAGAACCTGCTGTATAAAAAAATAAATAAAATTCTAAAATTAAAATAAAAAATGTAAAATTGGTAAGAATTGGAGTTTAATTGTAGAGGGAAAGCAAAGAAGAAGAAAAATCTAGAATGACTCTCAGATTATGGCTTGGGAAATTGATTAACATTAATTAACCTAGATCAGCAGTCCCCAACCTTTGTGGCACCAGGGACCGGTTTCGTGGAAGACAATTTTTCCAAGGACGGGGTGTGTGTGGGTGTGGCTCAGGCTGTAATGTGAATGACGGGGAGCGGTAGGGAGTGGCAGATGAAGCTTGGCTCGCTCGCCTGCTGCTCACCTCCCACCGTGAGGCCCAATTCCTAAGAGGCTGCAGATTGGTACTGGTGCGCTGCCCGGGGATTGGAGTCCCCTGATCTAGGTAATACAAAATGAAAGCAAAAGGGTAGATTCAGTTTGGGACACACTGAGCTGAATATACTTGGAGGAAATCCCAGTTACAGATATTTATTGGAGATTGTATAAATGGATCTGGAGGTAAGGGAAGGGATGTGAATTCATGACAGAAATTTGGGGTGATTAGCAATTTAGTCATAGTTAAAGCTAAAGGCATGATTAAGTGGATTGGGGAGAGTTTGTGGAATAGGGAAAGAAAGTGGTTGTACCTCTGCCCTCATGGGCCAGAATGAGTTGGGATGGGTATGGAGTGCAGCCCAATTTACCTATCCTTTCCATCCTACAAAGCACTATGTTCTCTCTGTTAGAACATAGGTAATTTAAACTTAAACTCAATCTCAGGTTAACAAAGAAACTCCTATTGTTTCAAACAAATGAATGTATTATCAGAGTGTTAAATTATAGGAAAAGTTTGAACAGTAGACCTTAAGCCGTAACTGATCCTGACATTTTTTAGCTGTAATAAACTCAGTTGACTGAGGCCCCAAATAAATATTTACTTAGGCATTGAATAGGAAGTACAGATAACACTTATCATGTTATCGTTCCAAGCTTAGTTTATTGTTTAGGACCATAACTCTAAAGCATGCATTCTCAAGGGAGACAAAAATTGGTTCTTGCGGGCAGAAAACCTTAGCTATAACCATGGAGGTCCTCCATGGCCCAACCCCTATTTGACAAAATCTTATTCCTTAATATTTAATTTTTCTTGTTAAATTAAATTTAAATTCTCCCTCCTTAGAGGTTAATAATGAAAAAAGGAAAAAAAAGGGCTGAGAAACACTATTCTTAAGACATGAAGAAAGCAGTTTGTAGAAGATATTAATTTCGGATATCTTCCCTATGGTGTCTAAGATGGACTGGCTTGTCTTTTTATTTACTTATTTATTTTTTTTGCTAGCGTTCATTCAGGGAAGAGGATGGAACAAAATCACTTGCCCTAATTGTGAAGTTTTTTACTGCTTTTTGATATAGAATTTACAGAAAATGTGGGTATCTAACTATATAAGCTTTCAACTGAAGATTTACTTTGGGCATTGCCATTTTTTTGGGCATCTGATACTAAAAAAATTTGATTATTTTGAGTTTTAGCCAACATATTAAATAACCGAATATGTATAAATCATTCTATCATCAGCACTTTGATCATTAAGTCCAGATACTATACCAACTCCTTGGGCTTAGTGATTGAATAATTAGGTGATGGTATGTGTACTAATCAGGATTTTTTAATTATGAAAACAGAAATGGCCTCTGCATATCTTAAGTGCAAAAAGAATTCAGGGGAAGGTTGGGGAGACAGACTCGAGCAGGTTCCAAGCAGGATGAGGCAGCATAGCCAAGATCCTGCTATAGGCTCCCTCTGTTGAGGACACTGCCCCTGGCACAGTTGCCGCTGGACACTGCCACTGCTGGCAGCACCGCTCTGTGTGTGTGCCATCTAGAGGCTACTCCAAGACACCGCAGTTGCTGCAGTGAATCTCTGACCCTGTGCCTTCGACAACTCCATTAAGTTTCAGCGTGCAGGCAGGAGCCACTGCTTGGGTCTGTTCTACCTCCCAGGAGTCAGGAATATTTACCCTTCTTTGGCTTCCATCATGAAGTATGGGCCCTGCTCCCCTCCTATATTGGGATTTCCCCCAAACAGAATGTGGATTTATACACTGAAAAGCCCCAAATGCCAAATGTCCCTTACAACATTAATAACTAAGAACTGAATAATGCTTTGCCGTTTACAGGCTGCCTTGGAATATTTTCATTTGATTTGTAGTACAACAAAGTACTTCAGTTTTTGAGATGAGAAAACTAAAACTCAAAGTGGTTACTTGACTAACTAAAAGTTTCAATGCTAGGGAAGAAAAGAAAATTTTTGAGTGGCTATCATGCTAAATATAGTCCCAGATGCTTTTATACTCAGTATCTTTTAAAAAATATATTTTTAAAATATTTTATTTAATCAACATTTGAACATGTGCTCAATATTAAAAATTATCAGTAAGATAGTTCACACTCTTTTTCTTATACTAAACTTTCAAAATCTAGTGTATATTTTCTATTTACAACACCTTTCAATTAGAACACTAAATTTTCATTGGGTATAGTTGATCCATATTTATAGTTTATAAAATGTACAGTTGAAAAAAAAGATTTATATATCCAAGTTGCTCAAAACTAACTTAAGGGCTTCCCTGGTGGCACAGTGGTTGAGAGTCCGCCTGCCGATGCAGGTGGACGCGGGTTCGTGCCCCAACCCGGGAAGATCCCACATGCCGCAGACCGGCTGGGCCCGTGAGCCATGGCCGCTGAGCCTGCACGTCCGGAGCCTGTGCTCTGCAACGGGAGAGGCCACAACAGTGAGAGGCCCGCGTACCGCAAAACAAAAAACAAAAAAAACTAACTTAAGTTTTTTTTGCAGTGGCCCTACCATATTTGTTTATTTATTGGAAAGAAATTTTGCATACAAAAAATTGTACCAAATTAATATGTACAACTTGATGAGTTTGGAGATAGTATACATTTGTAAAAAAAAAAAAAAAAAACAAAAAAAAACAACCGGGCTTCCCTGGTGGCGCAGTGGTTGAGAGTCCGCCTGCCGATGCAGGGGACACGGGTTCGTGCCCTGGTCTGGGAAGATCCCACATGCTGCGGAGCTGTTAGGCCCGTGAGCCATGGCCGCTGAGCCTGTGCGTCCGGAGCCTGTTGCTCCGCAATGGGAGAGGCCACAACAGTGAGAGGCCCGCTCCCACCCTCTTATTTTTTATTATTGTTGTTATTATTACTATTATTTTGTGATAAGATCACCACATAAAATCTACCTTCTTAGCAAATTTTTATTTATATAATACAATATTGTTAACTGTAGGCTCTATGGTGTACAGTAGATCTCTAGGACTTATTCATCTTGCATAATTGAAACTTTATACCTTTGACTACTACCTCCCTCTTTTCCTGTCTTCCCAACCCTTGGCAATCACCATTCCACTCTGCTTCTATGAATTTGACTATTTTAGATTCATCATATAAGTGGTATAATGTAGAATTTATTCTTCTGTATCTGGCTTATTTCACTTACTATAATGTCCTCCAGTCTCATTCATGTCACAGATGGCAGGGTTTTCTTCTTTTTAAAGGCTGAATAAAATTCCATTGTATTTGTATACAACATTTTCTTTAAACATTCAGCCATCAGTGGACACTTAGGTTGTTTCCATATCTTTGCTGTTGTGAATAATGCTGCAATGAACATGCAGACATGTCTTCAAAACCCTGATTTCAGTTCCTTTGGAAATTTACCCAGAATGGATTTGCTGAATGATACGGTGGTTCTATTTTTAATTTTTTGAGGAACTTGTTTTCTATAGCAGCTGAACCAATTTACGTACCACAAGCAGTGCACCAGGGTTCCTTTCTCCACATCTGCACCAACATTTGTTATCTGTAAAAAAGATATATATATATATTTTATATATATATATATGCATGCCATTCTAACAGGTGTGAGGTGTTATCTCACTGTGGTTTTGATTTGCATTTCCCTGGTGATTAGTGATGTTGAGCATCTTTTTATGTACCCATTGATCATTTATATGTCTCCTTTGGAGAAATGCCTATTCAGTTCCTTTGCCCATTTTTAAGTTGGGTTATTTGGTTTATTTTGCTATTGCGTTGTAGGAATTCCTTATATACTTGGGATATTAACCCTTTATCAGACAAATGAGTAGCAAATATTTTCTCTATTCTGTAGATTGCCTTTTCATTTGTTAATTGTTTCCTTTGCTATAGAGAAGATTTTTGTTTGATATAATGTGACTTGTCTATTTTTTCTTTTGTTGTCTGTGTTTTGTTGTCATATTCAAGAAACTGCCAAGGCCAATGTCAATAAGCTCTTTCCCTTTGTTTTCTTCTAGGGATTTTATGGTCTTATGTTTAAATGTTTAATCCATTTTGAGTTGATCTTTGGGTATGGTGTGAGATAAGCGTCCAATTTCATTCTTTTGAATGAAGAAATCCAGTTTTCCCAACACTATTTTTTGAAGAGAATATACTTTCCCATTGTTTATTCTTGACATCCTTGTCGAAACCAGTTGACCATATATGCATGGGTTTATTTCTCAGCTCTCTAGTCTATTCTATTGGGGTATAGATGTGTTCATGTCAGTACATTACTGTTCTGATTACTGTAGCTTTGTAATATATTTTGAAATCAGGAAGTGTGATGCCTCTATCTTTGTTCTTTCTCAAGATTGCTTTGACTCTTTAGGTTCTTTTGTGGTTCCATACACATTTTAGGATTTTTTGTTCTATTTCTGTGAAAAATGATATTGGGATTTTGATAGGGATTGCACTGAATCTGTAGACACTTTCGGTAATATAGACATTTTAACAATACTCTTCCAATCCATGAACACAGAATATCTTTCCACTTATTTTTGTCTTCTTCAGTTTCTTTCATCATGTCTTACGGTTTTCAGTGTACAGATTTTTCACCTCCTTGGTTAAGTTTATTCCTAAGTATTTTATTGTTTTTGATGCTTTTGTAAATGAGATTATTGATTTCCTTTTTGGATAATTTGTTGTTAGTGTATAAAAGTGCAACTGATTTACATTGATTTTCATATCCTGCAATTATGCTGAGTTCATTTATTAGTTATAATGATTTTTTTGCAGAGTCTTTAGGGTTTTCTGAATATAAGATTGTGTCATCTGCAAGCAGAGATAATTTTACTTCTTCCATTTTGATTTGGATGCCTTTCATTTCTGTTTCTTGCCTAATTGCTCTGGCTAGGATATCTAGTACTATGTTGAATAGAAGTGGCAAAAGTGATTATCTTTGCCTTAGAGGAAAATCTTTAAGTTTTTCAATATTGAGTATGATGTTAGCTGTGGGTGTTTCATATATTGCCTTTATTATGTTGAGGTTAAATGCCTTCTATACCTAATCTGTTGAGAGTTTTTATCCTGAATGAGTAGTGAATTTTGTCAACTGCTTTTCCTGTATGTATTGAGATGACCATGCGATTTTCTCCTTAATTTTGCGAATGTGGTGTATCACATTGATTGATTTGCATATGTTGAACCATCCATGCATCCCGGGGATGAATCACTCTTGGTCATGTTGTATGACCCTTTCATGTGTTGTTGAATTTGGTTTGCTAACATTTTGTTGAGGATTTTTTCATCCATATTCATCAGGGATATTGGCCTATATTTTATTTTCTTATGGTGTCTTTGTCTGGCTTTGCTATCAGGGTAATGCTGGCTTGGTAAAAAGAGTTTGGAAATATTCCCTCCTGTTTTTTGGAAAAGTTTGAGAAAGATTGTTATTAATTCTTCTTTAAATGTTTGGTAGAATTTGCCTATGAAGTCATCTGGTGCAGGGCTTTTCTTTGTTGGGAAGTTCTTTTATTACTGATTCAATCTCCTTATTTGTTATTGGTCTGTTCAGGCTTTCTATTTCTTCTTGATTCAGTCTTGGTTGGCTGTATGTTTGTAGAAATTTATCCATTTCTTCTAGGACGTTCAATTTGTTGGCATATAGTTGTTCATAATAGTCTCTTATTATCTTTAAAAAAATTTCCATGGCATTGGTTGTCTCTTCTATTTCTGATTTTACTTATTTAATTCTTTTTTTTCTTAGTTTAGCTAAGGATTTGTTGTTTTGTTTATTTTTTAAAAGAACTAAGCCTTAGTTTCATCAATTTATTTTATTGTTTTTTAAATTCTCTATTTCATTTATTTCTGCTCTAATATTATTTCCTTCTTTCTGCTAACTTTGGAGTCAGTGTGTTCTTTTTCTAGTTCTTTGAGGTGTAATGTTAAGTTGTTTATAAAAGATTTTTCTTCTTTTTTAATGCAGGCATTTATCGCTATAAATTTGCCTGTGGTATGTTGTTTTTTTGTTTTCATTTGCCTCATGATATTTTCTAATTTCCTTTTTTGACTTCTTCTTTGACCCAAAGGTTCAAGAGTGTGTTGTTTAATTTCCATGTATTTGTGATTTTTTTCCATTTTCTTTTTTTGAACTCTAGTTTTGTTCCATTGTGGTTAGAAAAGATACTTGGAACAATTTCAGTCTTCTTAAATTTGTTAAGACTTATTTCATGACCTGTCTTGGAGACCGTTCCATGTGCACTTGAGAAGAATGTATGTTCTGCTGCTGTTGGGAAGAATGTTTTGTATATGTCTTTTAGATTAGTTTGGTCTATATCATAGTTCAAGTCTGCTGTTTCCTTATTGATTTTCTGTCTGGATGATTTGACCATTATTGCAAGTGGATTATTTAAGTCTCCTATTATTATTGTAATGCTGTCTATTTGTTCCTTCAGATCTGTCTTTGATTGCTCTATAAATTTTGATGCTCTGATATTGGGTATGTATATATTTATATTTGTTATATCTTCCTGTTGAATTGACCCTTTTATCATTATGTAATGACCTTCTTTGTCTCTTGCAACAGTTTTGGACTTGTATTCTGTTTGATATACGTATAGCCACCTCTGCTTTCATTTGGTTATCATTTGCATGGAATATCGTTTTCCATCCCTTCGTTTTTGGCCTATGTTATATATTCTTAAATCTAAAATAGATCTCTTGTTGACAGTATGTAGTAGGATCTTATTTTTTAATCCATTCTACCACTCTATCTTTTGATTGCTGAGTTTAATCCATTTATATTTAGAGTAATTATTGATAAGGTCTTACTATTGCCATTTTCTTGATTGCTTACTGTCTGTTTTGTAGTTTTTTTGTTCTTTTCTTTCCGTCTTTCTCTCTGATTTGATGATTATTTTTTTGTAGTGATATACTTTGATCCTTCTCATCTTTTTTGTATCTGCTGTAGGTTTTTCTTTGTGACTACCACGAGGCCTGCGTGAAATTTCTTATTGTTATAATAGTTTATTTTGAGCCGATAGCAACTTAATTTCAATTGTATATAAAAGTTCAACACTTCTATTCCCCACCAACACATTTATCTTATTGATGCCAGAATTTGCTTTTTTTATATTGCATATTCATTAACCAAATTTTTGTGCTCAGTTACTCTTTTTTTTTTAGGTTTTTAAATTTTATTTATTTATTTATTTTTGGCTGTGCTTGGTCCCCGCCTCTGTGCATGGGCTCCCTCCAGTCGTGGCGAGTGGGGGCCACTCCTCACCACGGTGCATGGGCCCCTCACCGCCGCAGCCCCACCCCCACTGCAGAGCACAGGCTCCGGACACGCAGGCTCAGCGGCAATGGCTCATGGGCCCCGCCGCTCTGCGGCATGCGGGATCCTCCCAGACCAGGGCCTGAACCCGTGTCCCCTGCACTGGCAGGCAGACTCTCAATCACTGCGCCACCAGGGAAGCCCCCATAGTTACTCTTAATACTTTTGTTTTTTAACTTTTATACTAGGGTTAAAAGTGATTAATGCACCACCCTTACAGAATTACATTATTCTGTATTTGTCTATACATTTACCTTTACTTGTAAGATTTATACTTTCATATGTTTTCATGTTTTTTTTTAGTGCCCTTTCATTTTAACTTGAAATAACTCACTTTACCACTTCTTGTAGGACAGGTCTTCTTTGTCTCAGAAAGTTATCATTTCTCCTTAATTTTTGAAAAACAGTTTTACCAGGTGTAGTATTCTTGGTTGGCAGCGTTTTATTCTTTCATCACTTTGAATAGATCATCTAACTCTTTCCTAGCCTGCAAGATTTCTGCCAAGAAATATGCTTAAAGTGTTATGGGGATTCCCTTGTATGTGACAAGTCCCTTTTCTTCTGCTTATTTCAAAATTCTCATTTTTTGATTTTTTCACAATTTAATTATGTTAAGTGTCAGTGTAGGTGCCTTTAGGTTTAAACTATTTGGGGTCTTTTGGGCTTCACAAATTTAGATAACCATTTTCCTCCCCAGTTTGGGTAGATTTTTCCCATTATTTCTTTTTTGAAAAAATTTATTTATTTTAGTTTTTGGCTGTGTTGGGTCTTCATTGCTGCATGCGAGTTTTCTCCATTTGCAGCGAGCAGGGGCTACTCTTCGTTGCAGTGTGCAGGCTTCTCATTGTGGTGGCTTCTCTTGTTGTGGAGCACAGGCTCTAGGCGCATGGGCTTCAGTAACTGTGTTACGTGGGCTCAGTAGTTGTGGTGCACAGGCTTAGTTGCTCCATGGCATGTGGGATCTTCCCAAACGAGGGCTCAAACCCATGTCCCCTGCACTGACAGGTGGATTCTTAACAACTGTGCCACCAGGGAAGTCCCTTCCATTATGTCTTTTTAAAAACATTTATTTATTTATTTTTGGCTGCATTGGGTCTTTGTTGCTACGCATGGGCTTTCTCTAGTTGTGGCGAGTGGGGGCTACTCTTCATTGCGGTGTGCAGGCTTCTCATTGCAGTGGCTTCTCTTGTTTCAGAGCATGGGCTCTAGGTGCATGGTCTTCAGTAGTTGTAGCATGCAGGCTTAGTGCTTGTGGCGCACAGGCTCAGTAGTTGTGGCACATGGGCTTAATTGCCCTGTGGCATGTGTGATCTTCCCAGACCAGAGCTCGAACCTGTGTCCCCTACATTGGCAGGTGGATTATTAACCACTGTGCCACCAGGGAAGCCCCTATTATTTCTTTAAATAAGCTTTCTGCCCTTCTCTTCTTCTCTTCTTCTGGTACTCCCATATGTTGGTTAAGTTGATGATGTCTCATAAGTCCCATAGGCTTTCTTCACTCCTTTTCTTTCTTTTTGTTCCTCTGACTGGGTAATATCAAATGACTTGTTCTTGAGTTCATTGATTCTTTCTTCTGTTGTTGAAGCTCTCTATTGAATTTTTTAGTTCAATTATTGGTTCTTCAATTCCAGAATTTCTGTTTGGTTCTTTTTTATGATATTTTGTTCATGTATTATTTTTCTGATTTCATTTACTTTTCTATCTATATTCCCTCGTAGATCACTGAGCTTCTTTCAGTGTCCTGAATTATTTGTCAGGTGGTTCATAGACCTCCATTTCTTTAGGGCCAGTTACTGGTGCTTATTTTGTTCCTTAGGTGGTGTCAGGTTTCTCTGATTCTTCATGATCCTTGTAACCTTGTGTTGGTGTAGATGCATTTGAAGAAGTGGTTGCAGGTAAAGTGAAACTGTCCTTCCTACCCTCTTCAATGCATCTCTTTTCATTTCTGTACTCTACATGGTGCTGTAATCTCTCATCTGGATTCTGGAGCTCTTGGCAGGCACTCTTATCTCTTGATGGTTTTCAGATTAGTGTTTCTGTGAGGGTATGAAGGCAGAATCTCCTATTTTGCCATCTTGTTGACATCACTTCTACACACAGAGTATCTTATTTGATTCTCATAAAATGTTGTGATGTAGTATAATCATTATTTTCCCCCGGATGGGTAAATAGAAGTACTAGTGGCAGAACTGGGACTTGTTCCCAAGTCTTAAGACTTCAAATTCTTTTCTGATTCAATGGCCCAATCAAGCTGACTTATTGAATTCTTTCCCTCCCTCTTCTGACACTTTCCACATTCATTTTGTACCAGTTAATACGGTACTATTTTTGTATCTAAGAAATATTTTTTCAATAAATTAATCTGTAAAACTTTTCCCAAGGCAATGGCTTCAAAGAATATTCTATAAAGTTATTTTCTGACAGTTTTCCTCTAGAACAGCAGTCAATATAAAAACACAAAATGGAAACAGATTTGTTTCTAGGGAATATTTCTTTGCTCTGGAGATATTTCCATATCAAATATGTCACAAAAAAAATTACCAAATGCCAAAAATGCTAAAAAAAATGAACTGTATTTGTACAGTATACATTATATTAATCTTTCACTCACTATTGTAGCTTAAACTATCCCTTCTCTACCCATGACCCCCAGAAGCCCTGATGTCTCTCTTAAGTTGCTTATGTTTTGGGGGTGACATTTAGTGATCCCAGTACTGAAATAGGATAATGCCTCACCCACAATTACCTCCTACCCTCTTTTCATTACGGTACACACCTGAGGGTATAAGATGCTAAATCCCAGCTGGATCAAGCTCATACCTAAGGCATAGAATTTAACTTTATTTTCTGTTGTTCTTGCTGACTCTCTGCATTTCCAGACTTTGGTGCAGAGTTATGAGAATTTTACTTTCCTGTGTTTCCGTGCCTTAGTTTATTTTTCTGGATTCAATTCTTGTCCCCCTACACCTCTAGGATTGCTCAGATTTTGGGGGCAATATTTCCTCATGTACATTGTCTTTTCAACTCTCTCTAAAAGTAGTCTAATTGTTTCTAAGATTTTGAGTTAAAGGAGTCTGACCAGTTGGAAATCTACTCATGGCTGTGGAAAAGATTTGCTTTAGAAAAAACCTGGGCACACCTATTTGGCCTCTTTTCCTTCTATATCTCTAGTATTTGGGTTTTCATTTTATTTGGTATACCTAACTCCATTGTTCCTTCCTCAAGCAATTCAGATAAAAAACAGTTAAAGATGTCTCAGGAAAGTTGTTAGTCTCTGGATTATAAAAAGACGACTTAAAGCAAAACCATTAGGCTTGATGGAGGGAAAAGAGTATAATGTTGGCTTAATGGGTAAGTGTAGAACTATTGTAAAGACACTTGATGCAACTACTCTGTAAGAGTTTCCATTTTATTTGTTTTTCTTATATCACAGATACACTAACTGGCTTTCACATCTGTGGTTTTGTTGGTTTCCTGAGAGCAGATTCTGGAATGTAGAGAGGCTTCTTCCCACTGCTATCCTTTTCACTGCTTAGTCCAGTGGGTTCTATGCCTCCAGGATAAAGAAACAGCTCACAGAGGAAGTAAGAGACCTAAGCCCTATATAGGTGAGCTTGATTATAAAGCCAAATTTTAGGAGCACAAAAGATGAAGGCTGTCTAAATGCTGGTGGTTAAATTACAGCTTTAAGGAAGATAGGAAGATGGGAAGTGCACGTTTAATCATTCATTTATTTCTTAAGCATTTATTGATTTACTGATGTGTCAGATTTAAATAGGATCAAGAACCTCTCCTTATAGTCTAGTTGAGACAGACTCGTAAACTGGTAAGCCACGATGTAATGTGGCAAGAAGTATAATAGGGTATGGTAACTAATAGAAGGATGACATTTGAGCAAGGTCTTAGAAATATCAGACTTCATTTAGGTCTCTGTGATCAAATTTCCCTTTCAGAGTTGTTTGGGCAATTATGCTGAGGCAACGCAATAGAGCAACAACCATTGTTGCCATTGTCAGCACAATCAAAATCTAGGGTGTGATTGTGGATGGGAAAATGGATCTTGGAGAAGATTCCAGGAGGAAGTCTGGATTAAAGTGATGTCTTTACTGGAAAAAAATATATATTTATATATATTTTATATATATATATATTATAAGAAAATCTTATAAATAATTTTATTTTCGAAACATCAATATATGCCAAGATTTAGAATTTGCAAATATAGGACAATCATACACACATACACATGCATTCACACCCCAAATATAAAAATATATACACTTAACAGTTTTTCACAGAATTACTATTTCAACCCGAGAACTTCCTTTTCACAGTATTACTAAATATACAAATACTAATTTGCTTAAATTATTAAAAGAAACAGTGTTAATTTAAAAATGTCCTATATTTGTATCTCGATTTGTGCCTGTTAGGAATTTAAAAGATTGTGAAGTTTTGTCTCAAAATAAAGTATGACTAATTTAAGAAGTCTTCTAAAAAATAATTTTCATATATTCCAGAAATGTCTTTTAGAACTCAAAAAGAATATAAAATATTCTACCACATACTCATAACTTTAAATTTATAGTTTTAAATGATTAGTTGGGAAATTAAATACTCTACTGATATATAAATGCTGAAACTAGAATTGAGCATCAGAAATACCTGGGCACTTTAAAAATATACTTTCCTTGGTCCTTCCCAGACCCATCGAATTAGATTGCCAGGAGCAGGTTTGGGTATGCAGATTTTCAGATATATATCCTCTGTGTAAAGTACCATTGCTAATAGATGTTAGATGTTATTGATTTTAAGCTCCATGAGGTCAAAAGCTCTGTTTATCTTATTTATTTTGTCCCTAGCACCTGATACATAATAATACTCAGTTTGCAGAGTGGATGAATGGATTGAATCTCTCTGTTTCACATTCATTTAATATTTTTTCATGTTTGAAATCCAGACCCAATAACAACAGTAAATTCTTATTCTGGCACTGGGAAAGGTGGGTCTGGTCTTAGTCCTTTGAGCCTGGCTAATCTCTGCTAAAGAGTCTCATTCCATGAGGGCTTTGGACATTGGCCTTTGTGCCTGTAAGGGTCTTGTAATGTACTAGTGAGCGGGACCTAATCCTGCATTCCCTCTTTCCCAGGAATTCTCCTTTGAGCTATCTGTGCTTTTCTATTCCCGGTGCCCTAGGGAGGTTTTCTGACAAAGGCTGCAGGACCTACACATCTCAACTCTATCTCCTCAGACTCCTCCCCACAGCTGCAGAAAGTACTTTCTTCCCCTTCCTATGTGGCAGGAAGCCACCCTTTTGTCATATCTTGCATCTGGCTACTCTGTGTCTAATGAGGAAACCTCTACACTAGTTCTTCAGGCTTGGTCCATAGTGAGTTAAAAGATCAGCTTTGGGAGATTTTCTAAAACAAACAAACACTGAATTCTCTTTTAAGTGTCTGGCTCTTAAAATTGAAAGCCAGAATTTTCATGATTATTTCTTCTACTTTGAATTATTTTAAAGTTTATTTTGAAAATCAAAATAGAAAATCTTATCTCTGTTTTAGATCATCGCTACCCTAAGTGTGGTCCACTTTGGGCAGCAGCAGCCCAGACTATCCTGGGAGCTTGTTAAAAATACAGAATCTCAGCTCGCAGCTCATACCTGCTGATTCAGAATCTGTACTTAAACAGGATCTCCTGCTGATCAATCTGCATGTACATTAACATTTGAAAAATGACTCTTCTTGGTGACTTCTTCTCTAATCCTGAAGTATCATCTTAGCCACAATAAAGAGAGAGTGACATTTACTAGGAGTTAAAAATGCATCAGAAAATTATATGTTATCTTATCCCCAAAGCCAGCACCTTACTTAATGAGGAAACAAACATCTGCCAAAGTCAGGAATACAACAAGGATGGCCAATATCCTTATTACCATTCAGAACCATTTTCAAATTGTCATCCAGTGCCCCTAGGGAGAGACATATGAATTAGAAAAGAAAAGGTAAAATAATCTTTATTTATAGATTATATTGTTATATATCTGAAAAACAAAAAATCTTTGAAAAAATCTACCAATACACTTAAGAGAATTTAGTAAAATAGCAGGTTATAAAATCAATACATAAAAAGCAACAGCTTTCATATGTAAAAATAATAACTGGTTGTAAGATATAAAGACCCCTTTCATAATTGCAACAAAAATAACAACAAAAGTACCTAGTATAAATTTAATAAGAAATGACCAAGACATATATGAAGAAACTATAAAATATATCTGAATGACAGAAATGAAACATGAACAAATAGTAAGCCATACCATCAGTTTGAATAGGAAGACTAAATATTGTAAAATATCTTTTCTGATAATACACATTATCAGGCTTTTTTCTTGAAGCTAAACAAATAGATTATAGATTTCATTTGGAAAAGCAATTAAACATAAATAGCCTGGAAAACTTTAAAAAAGAAAACAATGTGGGCGGGGGGTGAAATCTTAAACCAGATGTCAAAACATATTACAAAATCTCTATAATTAGAAGGATATTATATTGGCAATTGAATAAACAAACTAATACAACCAAATTTAAAAATCCAGAAATAAATCTAATTGCACTTGGAAATTTAGACCATGATAAAGGCAGTGTCTGAAATCAGTGGAGAAATATAGAGTTTTTAAAAAGTGATGTTGGGATATCTGGATAGCCATATGAAAAAGATAAAAATGGATTCATCTGCATACCATATACCAGTATAAATTCTAAATGGGTAAAAGATCTGAATGTAAAAAATAAAACTATACAAATACTAGAAGAAAGCATGGGTGAATCCTTTATAACACGTGACTGAGTGAAAATTTCACAAGTTAAGTGAAAAGTCTGATAACTTTGGCTATATTTTAAAAAATTCCACATGGCAAAAAGCCACTAAAAGCAAAGTAAAAATACAAGTGACATCTGGGGAAATATTTATAACTTCTCTTGCAGAAAAGGGGTTAATATCCCTAATATCTAAAGGACTTACAAAGTGAGAAGAAAACAAACAACATTATACAACTGGACAAGAACTATATACACACAATTCACAGGAAAATAAATACAAATAGTATTTTAAAGATAGAAAAAGATGCTCAAACTTGCTCTTAACGAGAGGGGTGAAAATTAAAACTACATTAAAACGTTATCTCTCATCTATCAAATTGGCAAAAATCCAAGTGTGTAACAATTGCATTCTGTTGGCAAGGCTGTGGGAAAATAGGCACTCCCATACTTTGCTGAAGGGAGTACAGCCTTGGTGAAAGAAACTTGTCCATATCTAGCAATATTACATAGTATTTATGCTTTGACCCAGCAACCCCACTTCGAGCAATCTTTCCTAAAGATCCACCAGGAAAAGCATGGAATGACATATATACAAGGCAATTTTTAGTGGCACTAATTTGTAATAGCAAAATAGAAAACAACTCAAACATCCAACAATAAGAGACTAGTTGAAATAAACCATGGTACATCCATGCAATGGAGGACCATGAAGTAGTTACAAAGAATGAAAACTATCTCAATTTCCTGCTGTGAAAAATTATTAGGTGAAAAACATGAAGGCCAGAACACTGTCTATAATATGCTAGCTTTTATCTAAGAAGGGGGAAGGGATATGAATATATATTTGTATTTGCATATATTAATAAAACAATGGAAAGATAAAGAACTACTGTAAATTGTTATCTGGTGAGGCGGTAGGTATTGGGGTGGTGGGGAGAAAAGTTAATGCTAGACTTCTCTAAATGCAGTTGGTATAGTTTGACCTTGGAGTCATGTAAATGTTTTTACCCAATCTTAAAAGAAAATTAGATAAAAATGGAAACAACAAATAAGGCAATCCACAAAAACTGGAAACAAAATGAAGCAAAATAAAACAAATGTATTTCAAATTAGTGGATCTGTGTCTTAATAACACAGGGGATTATTTCATGGAACTTTTTAAAAAACTTTTTATTTTATATTGGAGTATAGCTGATTAACAATGTTGTGATAGTTTCAGGTGCACAGGAAAGCAATTCAGCCATACATAAACATGTATCCATTCTCCCGCAGACTCCCCTCCCATCCAGGTTACCACTTACCACTTATTGAGCAGAGTTCCCTGTGCTATACAGTAGGTCCTTGTTGGTTACCCTTTATGTTTCATGTGACTTTAAAACAGTGGGTAGGTGAGAGGGAATTGGTGTCAGTTAATAGAGAGTTAGGAGACCAGTTAAGCAAATGCAGCACATGGACTTTGGATTCTTATTCAAACAAACAAACAATTTATGAAGCAGTTGGAAATTTTAAAAATTGTGGTAGTGTACCATAAAATTAACATAAAATTTACCATTTTAATGGAAACAACCTAAATGTCCATTAATGGATGAATGGATAAAGAAAATGTGCATATATACAATGGAATATTATTCAGCCATAAAAAGAATGAAATCTTGCCGTTTCTAATGGGTAAAAAAGATGTGGTACATATATACAATAGAATATTACTGTCATTAAAAAGAATGAAATAATGCCATTTGCAGCAACATGGATGGACCTAGAGATTGTCATACTGTAAGTGATGTAAGTCAGAGAAAGAAAAAGATCACAAGATATCGCTTATATGCAGAATCTAAAATTTAAAAAATCATACAAATGAACTGATTTATAAAACAGAAGCAGATTCATAGACTTAGAGAAGGAACTTATGATTACCAGGCGGGAAGGGTGTGGGGTGGAGGGATAGTTAGGGAGTTTGGGACTAACATGAACACACTGCTATATTTAAAATGAATCACCAACAAGGACCTACTGTATATCACAGGGAACTCTGATCAATATTATGTTACAACTTAAATGGGAATAGAATTTGAAAAATAAAAAAGAAAAGAAAATAATTCTTGCCATTTCTTTTTTTTTTTTTTTTTTTTATAAATTTATTTATTTATTTTCGGCTGTGTTGGGTCTTCGTTTCTGTGCGAGGGCTTTCTCTAGTTGCGGCGAGCGGGGGCCACTCTTCATGGCGGTGCGCGGGCCTCTCACTGTCGTGGCCTTTCCTGTTGCGGAGCACAGGCTCCAGACGTGCAGGCTCAGTACCTGTGGCTCACGGATCTAGTTGCTCCGCGGCATGTGGGATCCTCCCAGACCAGGGTTCGAACCCTTGTCCCCTGCATTGGCAGGCAGATTCTCAACCACTGCGCCACCAGGGAAGTCCCCCTTGCCATTTCTGACAGTATGGATGGACCTCAAGGGCATTATGCTAAGTGAAATGAGTCAGACAGAAAAAGAAAAATACCATATGATTTCACTTATATGTGGAATCTAAAAAACAAACATAAAAAACCAAAATAACGAAGCTCCTAGATACAGAGAATTGATTGGTGGTTCCCAGAGGCAAGGTGGGAGGAGTGAGGAGGGTGGGAAAAAATGGGTGAAGAGGGTCAAAAGGTACAAACTTTCAGTTATAAAATAAATAAGTCATGGGGATGTAATGTACATGGTGACTATAGTTGATAATACTTTGTTTCATATTTAAAAGTTACTAAGAGAGTAGATCTTAAAAGTTCTCACCACAAGAAAAAAAATTTTTTGGAACTATGTAAAGTGACAGATGTTTACTATTATGGTGATCATTTTGCAATTTACACAAGTATCAAATCATTAGTTGTATACCTGAAACTGATTTTATATGTTAGTTATAGCTCAATTTTTTAAAAATCACCATTTTAACCATTTTTAAGTGTGCGGTTCAGGGGCATTAAGCACATTCACATTGTTGTGCAACCATCACCACCATCCATCTCCAGAGTTATTTTTCATCTTCCCAAACTGAAACCTTATACCTGTTAAAAAATGACTGCTTATCTCCCCCTTCCTGGCAACTACTATTCTACTTTCTGTCTCTACGAATTTGACTACTCATATGAGTGGAATCATATATTGTAATATTTATTGTAATATTTCAAATATTGTAATATTACTTTTTGTGAGCAGGTTATTTTACTTAGCATAATGTCTTCAAGGTTTATCTGTATTGTAACATGTGTCAGAACTTACTTCCTTTTGAAGGCTAAATAAGCTACATTTTATTTACCCATTTATCCATCAGTAAACACTTGAGTTGCTTCCACCACTTGATCATTGTGAATAATGCTGCTGTGAACATAGGTGTACAAATATGCATTCCTGCTTTCAGTTCTTTTGGGTATATAACCACAACGGAAATTTCTGGATCATATGGTAGCTCTATTTTTTAATTTTTGGAGGAATTGCCATACTGTTTTCTACAATGGCTGAACCATTTTACCTTCCCATCAGCAATGCATTAAGGTTCCAATTTCTCCATATTCTCCCCAACACTTGTTATTTTCTAGATTTTTGATAATTGCCATCCTAATAGGCATGAGGTGTTATTCCATTATGGTTATTTCATTATGGTTTTGATTTTTGATGTTGAGCATCTTTGCGTTCATTGGTCATCTGTATATCTTCTTTGAAGAAATGTATTCAACTCCTTTGTCCATTTTTTAATCAGATTGTTTCTTTTTGTTGTAGTAGTTGAGTTGTATGAGTTCTTGATTGATTTATTTTGGATATTAACCCCTTATCAGATATATGATTTGCAAATATTTTCTCCCATTCTGTGAGTTGCCTTTTCACTATGTTGATACAGTCTTTTGACATACAAAAGCTTTAAGTTTTGATAAAGTGCAATAGATCTATTTTTCTCTTGCTGTCATACCTAAGAAATCATTGCCAAATCGAATGTCATGAAGCTTTTCTTTGTTTTCTTCTAAGATTTTTATAGTTTTAATTCTTACGTTTAGGTCTTTCATCCATTTTGAGTTAATTTTTGAATATAGTGTTAAATAAGGGTACAACCTCATACTTTTGCATGTGGATATCAGTTTTCCAAGCACCATTTGTTGAAAAGAAGATCCTTTCTCTATTGAAAGTTCTTGAAACCCTTCTTGAAAATCATTTGACTACATATGCAAGGGTTTATTTCTGGGCTCTCTTTTCTATTCCAGCAACTGGAAAATTTTGAACAATGACTAGATTGCTGAAGCTATAAAGAAATTAATAGTATTTTTTTAAAGTTTGATAATGGCTTTATGTATATATTATGAAAGAAATGTTTAAATATTAGATATTGCCAAAGAATTTATGGATGAAATGCTATGAAGTCTGGAAGTTAGTCTAAAAGACATCAGTAGAATGGGGTGAGGTGTGAGGTGGGGCAACTGTGTGTGTGGGGATACAGATGAAATATGATTTGCCAAAAAATAATAGTTGTTGAAGCCAGATGGTGGGTCATAGACTCTATTACATTATTCTCTCTTCTTCTGGGTGTGTTTAGATTTTTCAAAATAAAAAGTTAGAAATTTTACATGAAAATATGCTTAAAATATCTTACCACAGATGCATTATACTCATCTCAAACTTTACATGTCCTTGTCCTTGCCCTCCAAACCATTTTCCTTATCAAGTATTGATCATCTTAGTTAATAGATCTTCATCACACAGTTGCTTGAGCCAAACCCATGGAGACATCCACAGTTTCCTTCATACCTACAGTAAATCCATTGGCAAATTTCCCTCAGCTCTACATCCTAAACCACTCAGCATTTTTGCTGGTGTCTCCCTGGTCCAAACCACCATCATCTCTCGCTTGCTTCAATATTTCATATCTTCAGTAGCTCATAAATTTCTCTTTGCTTCCATCTTCCCTATACCACAGCACCCTACAAGTCATTCTCTGCATAGTTGCTAGAATAACGTTTTTTTTTTTTAACATCTTTATTGGAGTATAATTGCTTTACAATGTTGTGTTAGTTTCTGCTGTATAACAAAGTGAATCAGCTATATGTATACATATATCTCCATATCCCCTCCCTCTTGCGTTTCCCTCCCACCCTCCCTATCCCAGCCCTCTAGGTGGTTGCAAAGTACCGAGCTGATCTCCCTGTGCTATGCAGCTGCTTCCCACTAGCTATCTACTTTACATTTGGTAGTGTATATATGTCAATGCTACTCTCTCACTTCGTCCAAGCTTACCCTTCCCCCTCCTCATGTCCTCAAGTCCATTCTCTACGTCTGTGTCTTTATTCCTGTCCTGCCCCTAGGTTCATCAGAACCATTTTTTTTTTAGATTCCATATATATGTGTTAGCATACAGTATTTGTTTTTCTTTCTGACTTCACTCTGTTTGACAGACTCTAGGTCCATCCACCTCACTCCAAATAACTCAATTTCACTTCTTTTATGGCTGAGTAATATTCCATTGTATATATGCGCCACATCTTCTATATCTATTCATCTGTTGATGGGCACTTAGATTGCTTCCATGTCCTGGCTATTGTAAATAGTGCTGCAATGAACATTGTGGTACATGACTATCTTTGAATTATGGTTTTCTCAGGGTATATGCCTAGGAGGGGGATTGCTGGGTGATATGGTAGTTCTATTTTTAGTTTTTCAATGAACCTCCATACTGTTCTCCATAGTGGCTGTATCAATTTACATTCCCACCAACAATGCAAGAGGGTTCCTTTTTCTCCACACCCACTTAAGCATTTATTGTTCGTAGATATGAAGGCCATTCTGACCGGTGTGAGGTGATACCTCATTGTGGTTTTGATTTACATTTCTCTAATGATTAGTGATGTTGATCCTATTTTCATGTGTTTGTTGGCAATCTGTATATCTTCTTTGGAGAAATGTCTGTTTAGGTCTTCTGCCCATTTTTGGATTGGGTTGTTTGTTTTTTTGATACTGAGCTGCATGTGCTGCAGTTGGAGATTAATTCTTTGTCAGTTGCTTCGTTTGCAAATATTTTCTCCCATTCTGAGGGTTGTCTTTTCATCTTATTTATGGTTTCCTTTGCTGTGCAAAAGCTTTTAAGTTTCATTATTTCCCATTTGTTTATTTTTGTTTTTATTTCCCTTACTCTAGGAGGTGAGTCAAAAAGGATCTTGTTGTGATTTATGTCACAGAGTGTTCTGCCTATGTTTTCCTCTAAGAGTTTTATAGTTTCTGGCCTTAAATTTAGGTTTTTAATCCATTGTGAGTTTATTTTTGTGTATGGTGTTAGGGAGTGTTCTAATTTCATTCTTTCC
Source organism: Stenella coeruleoalba (assembly GCF_951394435.1). NCBI lineage: Eukaryota > Metazoa > Chordata > Mammalia > Artiodactyla > Delphinidae > Stenella > Stenella coeruleoalba. The sequence goes on from NC_137157.1 coordinate 66,329,387, forward strand.
ATGTAGCTGTCCAGCACCACTTATTGAAGAGGCTGTTTTTTCTCAGTATATATATTGTATTGTATATTCTTGCCTCCTTTATCAGAGATAAGGTGACCATAGGTGTATGGGTTTACCTCTGGGCTTCCTATCCTGTTTCATTGATCTATATTTCTGCCTTTGTTCCAGTACCATACTGTGTTGATTACTGTAGCTTTGTAGTAGTCTGAAGTAAGTGAGCCTGATTCCTCCAGCTCTGTTTTTCTTTCTCAAGATTGCTTTGGCTATTCGGGGTCTTTTGTGTTTCCATAAAAACTGTGAAATTCTTTCCTCTAGTTCTGTGAAAAATGCCATTGGTAATTTGATAGGGATTGCACTGAATCTGTAGATTGCTTTGGGTAGTATAGTCATTTTCACAATGTTGATTCTTCTAATCCAAGACATGGTATATCTCTCCATCTGTCTGTATCATCTTTAATTTCTTTCATCAGTGTCTTATAGTTTTCTGCATACAGGTCTTCTTTCTCCTTAGATAGGTTTATTACTAGATATTTTATTCTTTTTGTTGCAATGGTAAATGGGAGTGTTTCCTTAATTTCTCTTTCAGATTTTTCATCATTAGTGCATAGGAATGCAAGATATTTCTGTGCATTAATTTTGTATCCTGCAACTTTACCACTTCATTGATTACCTCTAGTAGTTTTCTGGTAGCATCTTTAGGATATTCTATGTATATTATCTTGTCATCTGCCAACAGTGACAGCTTTACTTCTTCTTTTCCGATTTGGATTCCTTTTATTTCTTTTTCTTCTCTGATTGCTGTGGCTAAAACTTCCAAAACTGTGTTGAGTAATAGTGGTGGGAGTGGGCAACGTTGTCTTTTTCCTGATCTTAGAAGAAATGGTTTCTGTTTTTCACCATTGAGAACAATGTTGGCTGTGGGTTTGTCATATATGGCCTTCTTTGTGTTCATGTAGATTCCCTCTATGCCTACTTTCTGGAGAGTTTTTGTCGTAAATGGGTGTTGAATTTTGTCAAAAGCTTTTTCTGCATCTATTGAGATTATCATATGGATTTTATCCTTCATTTTGTTAATATAGTGTATCACATTTATTGAACTGCATATATTGAAGAATCCTTGCATTCCTGGGATAAATCCCACTTGATCATGGTGTATGATCCTTTTAATGTGCTGTTGGAATCTGTTAGCTAGTAGTTTGTTGAGGATTTTTGCATCTGTGTTCATCAGTGATATTGGCCTGTAGTTTTCTTTCTTTGTGACATCCTTGTCTGGTTTTGGTATCAGGGTGATGGTGGCCTTGTAAAATGAGTTTGAGAGTGTTACTCCCTCTGCTATATTTTCAAAGAGTTTGAGAAGAATAACTGTTATTTCTTCTCTAAAAGTTTGATAGAATTTGCCTGTGAAGCCATCTGGTCCTGAGCTTTTGTTTGATGGAAGATTTTTAATCACACTTTCAATTTCAGTGCTTGTGATTTGTCTGTTTATATTTTCTATTTCTTCCTGGTTCAGTCATTGGAGGTTGTGCTTTTCTAAGAATTTGTCCATTTCTTCCAGGTTGTCCATTTTATTGGCATAGAGTTGCTTGTAGTAGTCTCTTAGTATGCTTTGTATTTCTGCAGTGTCAGTTGTTACTTCTTCTTTTTCATTTCTAATTCTATTGATTTGAGTCTTCTCCCTTTTTTTCTTGATGAGTCTGGCTGATGGTTTATCAATTTTATCTTCTCAAAGAACCAGCTTTTAGTTTTATTGATCTTTGCTATTATTCCCTTCATTTCTTTTTCATTTATTGCTGATCCTATCATTATGATTTCTTTCTTTCTGCTAACTTTGGTTTTTTGTTCTTCTTTCTCTAATTGCTTTAGGTGTAAGATTAGGTTCTTTATTTGAGATTTTTCTTGTTTCTTGAGGTAGAATTTTATTTCTATAAACTTTCCTCTTAGAACTGCTTTTGCTGCATCCCATAGGTTTTGGGTCATTGTGTTTTCATTGTCATTTGTTTCTAGGTATTTTTTGAGTTGCTATTTGATTTCTTCAGTGATCTCTTGGTTATTTAGTAGTGTATTGTTTAGCCACCATGCGTTTGTATTTTTCACAGATATTTTTCTGTAATTGCTATCTAGTCTCATAGCGTTGGGGTTGGAACAGATACTTGATATGATATCACTTTTTTAAAATTTACCAAGGCTTGATTTGTGACCCAAGATATGATCTACCCTGGAGAATGTTCCATGAGCACTTGAGAAGAAAGTGTATTCTGTTGTGTTTGGATGGAATGTCCTATTAATATCAATTAAGTCCATCTTGTTTAATGTTTCATTTAAAGTTTGTGTTTCCTTATTTATTTTCATTTTGGGTGATCTGTCCTTTGGTGCAAGTGGGGTTTTAAAGTCCCCTAATATGATTGTGTTACTGTCGATTTCCCTCTTAATGGCTGTTAGCATTTGCCTTAGGTATTGAGGTGCTCTTATGTTGGGTGCATAAATATTTACAATTGTTATATTTTCTTCTTGGATTGATCCCTTGATCATTATGTAATGTCTTTCTTTGTCTCCTATAATAGTCTTTATTTTAAAGTCTATTTTGTCTGATATGAGAATTGCTACTCCAGCTTTCTTTTGATTTCCATTTGCATGGAATATCTTTTTCCATAGCCTCACTTTCTGTCCATATGTGTCCCTAGGTCTGAAGTGGGTCTCTTGTAGACAGCATATATACAGGTCTTGTTTCTGTATCCATTCAGCCAATCTATGTCTTTTGGTGGGAGCATTTAATCCATTTACATTTAAGGTAGTTATCATTATGTATTTTCCTATTACCATTTTCTTAATTGTTTTGGGTTTGTTTTTGTAGGTCTTTTCCTTCTCTTGTGTTTCCTGCCTAGAGAAGTTCCTTTAGCATTTGTTGTAAAGCTGGTTTGGTGGTGCTGAATTCTCTTAGCTTTTCCTTTCTGTAAAGGTTTTAATTTCTATGTTGAATCTGAATGAGATCCTGACTGGGTAGAGTAATCTTGGTTGTAGGTTTTCCCCTTTCATCATTTTAAATATGTCCTGCCACACCCTTCTGGCTTGCAGAGTTTCTGCTGAGAAATCAGCTGTTAACCTTCTGGGGATTCCCTTGTATTCTATTCGTTGCTTTTCCCTTCTTGCTTTTTTTTTTTTTTTACTTTATTATTTTTACATATTAGTTATCTATTTTATGCATATTACTGTTTATATGTCAATCCCAATCTCCCAGTTCATACCATCCCCCCACCCCCCCAACCACTTTCCCCCTTTGGCGTCCATACATGTGTTCTCTACATCTGTGTCTCTATTTCTGCCTTTCAAACTGGTTCATCTGTACCAGTTTCCTAGATTCCACATATATACATTGATATATGATATTTGTTTTTCTCTTTCTGACTTACTTCATTCTGTCTGACAGTCCCTAAGTCCATCCATGTCTCTACAAATGACTCAATTTCTTTTTTTTTTATGGCTGAGTCATATTCCATTGTGTGTGTGTGTGTGTGTGTGTGTGTGTGTGTGTGTGTGTATATATATATATATGCCACATCTTCTTTATACCACATCTTCTTTATCCATTTGTCTGTCAATGGGCATTTAGGTTGGTTCCATGACCTGGCTGTTGTAAATAGTGGTGCAATGTACATTAGGATGCATGTGTTTTTTTTGAATTATGGTTTTCTCTGGGTATATGCCCAGTAGTGGGATTTCTGGGTCACATGGTAGTTCTATTTTTAGTTTTTTAAGGACCCTCCATACTGTTCTCCACAGTGGCTGTATCAATTTAAATTCCCACCAGCGGTGCAATGGGGTTCCCTTTTCTCCACACCCTCTCCAGCATTGTTTGTAGATTTTGTGATGATTTCCATTCTGACCGGTGTGAAGTGATATCTCATTGTAGTTTTGATTTGCATTTCTCTAATAGTTAGTGATGTTGAGCATCTTTTCATGTTTTTGTTCGGCACCTGTATGTCTTCTATGGAGAAATGTTTATTTAGGTCTTCCGTGCATTTTTTGATTGGGTTGTTTGTTTTTTTGATACTGAGCTGCATGAGCTGTTTGTATATTTTGGAGATTAATCCTTTGTCAGTTGCTTTGTTTGCAAATATTTTCTCCCATTCTGAGGCTTGTCTTTTCATCTTATGGTTTCCTTTGCTGTGCAAAAGCTTTTAAGTTTCATTAGGTTCCATTTGTTTATTTTTGTCTTTATTCTCATTACTCTAGGAGGTGGGTCAAAAAAGATCTTGCTGTGATTTATGTCAAAGAGTGTTCTTCCTGCGTTTTCCTCTAATAGTTTTATAGTGTTTGGTGTTACATTTTAGGTCTTTAATCCATTTTGAGTTTATTTTTGTGTATGGTGTTTTATAGTGTTCTAATTTCATTGTTTTCCATGTAGCTGTCCAGCTTTCCCAGCACCACTTATTGAAGAGACTGTCTTTTCTCCATTGTATGTCCTTGCCTCTTTTGTCATAGATTAGTTGACCATAGGAGCGTGCATTTATCTCTGGGCTTTCTATCCTGTTCCACTGATCTATATTTTCTGTTTTGTTCCAGTACCATATTGTCTTGATTATTGTATCTTTGTGGTATAGTCTGAAGTCAGGGGGTCTGATTCCTCCAGCTCTGTTTTTTTCCCTCATAATTGCTTTGGCTCTTCAGGGTCTTTTTCGTCTCCAATTACAAGTAATGAAATTGAAACTGTGATTAAAAATCTTCCAACAAACGAAAGTCCAGGACCAGGTGGCTTCACTGGTGAATTCTATCAAACATTTAGTAAAGAGCTGACACCAAACTTTCTCAAACTCTTCCAAAAAATTTCAGAGGAAGGAACACTCCCAAACTCATTCTATGAAGCCACCATCACCCTCATACCAAAACCAGACAAAGATACTGCAAAAAAAGAAAATTACAGACCACCGTCACTGATGAATATAGACGCAAAAATCTTCAACAAAATACTAGCAAACAGAATCCAACAGCACATTAAAAGGATCATACACCATGATCAAGTGGAATTTATCCTGGGGATGCAAGGATTTTTCAATATACACAAATCAATCAATGTGATATGCCATATTAACAAACTGAAGAATAAAAACCATATGGTCATCTCAGTAGATGCAGAAGAAGCTTTTGACAAAATTCAACACCCATTTATGATAAAAACTCTCCAGAAAGTGGTCATATAGGGAACCTATCTCAACATAATAAAGGCCATATATGACAAACCCACAGCAAGCATCATACTCAATGGTAAAAACTGAAAGCATTTCTACTAAGATCAGGAACAAGACAAGGATGTCCATTCTCACCACTCTTATTCAACATAGTTTTGGACATCCTAGCCATGGCAATCAGAGAAGAAAAAGAAATAAAAGGAACACAAATTTGGAAAGAAGACATAAAACTGTCACTGTTTGCAGATGATATGTCACTATACACAGAGAATCCTGAAGATGCTACCAGAAAACTACTAGAGCTAATCAATGAATTTGGTAAAGTAGCAGGATACAAAATTAATGCACAGAGATCACTTGCATTCCTATACACTAACAATGAAAGATAAGAAAGATAAATTAAGGAAACAATCTCATTCACCATTGCAACAAAAAGAATAAAATACCCAGGCATAAACCTACCTAAGGAGGTAAAAAACCTGTACTCAGAAAACTATAAGACACTGATGAAAGAAATCAAAGATGACACAAACAGATGGAGCAATATACCATGTTCTTGGATTGGAAGAATCAATATTGTGAAAATGACTATACTACCCAAAGCAATCTACAGATTCAATGCAATCGTTATCAAATTACCAGTGGCATTTTTTACAGCAGTAGAACAAAAGACCTTAAAATTTGTATGGAGACACAAAAGACCCCGAATAGCCAAAACAGTCTTGAGGGAGAAAAACGAAACTGGAAACATCAGACTCCCTGACTTCTGATTATACTACAAAGCTACAGTAATCAAGACAATATGGTACTGCCACAAAAACAGAAATATAGATCAATGGAACAGAATAGAAAGCCCAGAGAAAACCCACACACCTATGATCAACTAATCCCTTGCTGCTTTTAATATTTTTTCTTTGTATTTAATTTTTGATAGTTTGATTAATATGTGTCTTGGCCTGTTTCTCCTTGGATTTATCTTGTATGGGACTCTCTGTGCTTCGTGCACTTGATTGACTATTTCCTTTCCCATGTTAGGAAAGGAAAAAATCTCTTCAAATACTTTCTCAGTCTCTTTCTTTTTCTCTTCTCCTTCTGGGACTCCTATAATTCAAATGGTGGTGCATTTAATGTTGTCCCAGAAGTCCCTAGGACTGTCCTCAATTCTTTTCATTCTTTTTTTATTCTGCTCTGCAGCAGTTATTTCCACTATTTTATCTTCCAGGTCACTTTTCCATTCCTCTCCCTCACCTATTCTGCTATTGATTCCCTGTAGAGAATTTTTAAATTCATCTATTGTGTTGTTCATCATTGTTTATTTGCTCTTTAGTTCTTCTAGGTCCTTGTTAAATGTTTCTTGTATTTTCTCCATTCTGTTTTCAAGATTTTGGATCATGTTTACTATCATTACTCTGAATTCTTTTTCGGGTAGACTGCCTATTTCCTCTTCATTTGTTTGGTTTGGTGGGTTTTTTCCTTGCTCCTTCATCTGCTGCATATTTCTCTGTCTTCTCATTTTGTTTAACTTACTGTGTTTGGGGTCTTCTTTTTGTAGGCTGCAGGTTTGTAGTTCCCATTGTTTTTGGTGTCTGCCCACAGTGGCTAATGTTGGTTCAGTGGCTTGTGTAGGCTTCTTATTGGAGGGGACTGGATCTTGTCTTGCGGGCGGGCAGGGCCACGTCCAGTGGTTTGTTTTGGGGTGTCTGTGAACTTAGTATGATTTTAGGCAGCTTCTCTGCTAGTGTATGGATTGTTTTCCTGTCTTGCTAGTTGTTTGGTACGGGAAGTCCAGCACTGGAGTTTGCTGGCCATTGGGTGGAGCTGAGTCTTAGTGATGAGACAGAAATCTCTGGGAGAACTGTCACTGACTGATATTACATGGGGCTGGGGGGTCTCTGGTGGTCCAATTTCCTGGACTCAGCTCTCCCACCTTGGAGCCTCAGGCCTGACACGCGGCTGGAACACCAAGACCCTGTCAGCCACACAGCACTCTTGTTTCCAACAGACCCTGCTTGCAGAGATGCAAGAGACTGACTGATGTGGTAGGAATTCTCACCTTCTCCTGGCTTCTGTCAGGTGTTCCAGCATCTCTTACTTCAACCGCTTTGGGGCAAGTAGTGTCCAGCCAGTAAAGTGGCATCCTATTCTCATCCCAGCTGTTGGGTAGGAAGAAATTGCTCTCTACCCTTCTAGGTTCTTCTGGCTGGCTTGTCTTTGTGCTGCTCCCCCGCTGGGAGTATCACAATGTGGAGACCAACTCAGTCTCCAACTTCCCTTTCCTCAGGACGAGGGGTCTTCCAGGAGCTCCAGCATCTCAGCAACGCAGCCCTCACACCTGCCTCTGCTCACGCCTGTGCACTCATTCCTCCTAGAATAACCTTTTAAGAAACAAAGTCGTACCAGATCTGTCCACTGTTGAAAACTCTCTAACGGCATACCTGTGGGAAGTGAAGACACAGTCACTGGCTTCTTAATGAGTGGCCAGGTGGAACTGGACTGGTTGAAGGAGTAGGATGAGGAGTGGAGGTCTTTTGGATAATCTGGTGGCGGGCTCTGAAACAGGCATCAAAGACACCAGACAGTGCCATAGAAAGCCCCCACCAAGAGCTCCAAAGGAGAAGGTGGCCTGTGAGTGGGTGACATGTGGAAGCAATCCTGAGCCTTTAGGCATTTTGAGTCCTACAAAGTAGGCTAACTTTAGAAGTAAATAGCATTGGATGTGGCCTGTTGCCTTGGACATGTTTTTGATTCCTTGGGAAAGCCTCAGATGGATAAGTGAGAAAAGCCTGTGAAGATGAAGTGTCAGATTTAGGAATTGCACGTGTTCTGTTGACTCACTCGAAATCTGTCTCATGTCAGACTGTTGTGGCAGAGTTCTTTAATTTTCTCTTAGCTACAATGAACAACAATTGGGATAGGAAAAGAATATGTGGGAAATCTGTGCAATATCATAGTAATTGTAAATAGAGACATGTGGAATAGAAGGAACTGTGGGTAGTCAATTTAGGGGAAATTTTTAGCAGTAAAGGTAAACTTAGTTTCACCTAAACAAACAAACAAACAAAACTTCAGAAACTATCCAATGGATTTCCTTTACATTAAGAATAAAATCCAGATTCCCAAAAGGCCCTTGTGAGCTGGTCTTTGGCTACCCCTCTCCCACTTTCTAGCTCTTCTCCCTGAAATATTTCACTCTGAGAGGCAAGTCTCAGCTCAGTTAGGTCTCAGCCCATGGTAGTTTCTTCAGAGAAGTTTGTCTTGACCGCTCTACATGGAGTTGTCAATTCCATCCCCAATGCACTATCCTAGTCTATTCTTTCATAGCACTTATTTTCTGAAGTCTTGTTTACTTATTTGGTCATTCACTTATTATCTGTTGCCTCCCACAAGAATGCAAGCTCTAAGGGAGTACGATCATTGTCTTAATTACTTCTGACTCACCTTGACTCACCTTGACTCACCTAAGCCCGGTGCTTAGGCAGGTGCTTGATAAGTTTGTGTTGAATAAATTCATGGAGCATATATAATATGTGATGTATCTGAAGCAAGAATGATAGTTCCACCACGTGGAAGGGGAGGACAGTGGCATCCTCATTCTTTGTTTATTTTCAGTTTATTGCAGAAGGATTGCAATTTATGTATGCCTGGATAAGCATACTATATAGGTTATATTTTCTATATTCAGATAAAGCAAACTTGGTAAAATATTCAAATGACTTAAAATACTGAAGATTACACCAGTCGTATAAGGATAAGAGTAGAGGTAAGAAAATTGCAGCACCAACACTCTTCTCACGCTTGGTACATCAGCCATTTCATCTGAAAACGTGCCAAAGTGCACCCCCTTTTGTTTCTAGGAGTTTCCAGTGTGCTGACTCACAAGTGCTCACACCATGCAGGCCACTCTGCTAGCTGTGGTCATCACGCAGCATCTGGCCTGTTCTTCCTCCCACTCGTTGCTCATGGGAAACCACCTTGCTAACAAGGCCTTTGGGAAAGAGCAATGTTCTGTCTATGCTGGGTGCTTCGCAGCTTGTTTTCTTCCCCGGACTTTCTTTGTAGGAGGGGCATTATGGTGGCTGTCTGAGGTGGAAGAGGGCCAGGAGATGGTCTTGAGCTACATCTGCACAGCAAGCATCCCTCTTACAGAGATGTCCTGTTTATTCGCAGTGGCTAGAAGCTCCCAAAACTTCCAGCCCTGGGCACCAGTTGGTACTGAGGTCTTTTATTCCCCTTTTTTAAAAAAATTTTAATTAATTAATTTGGTTGTGCCAGGGCTTAGTTGCAGTATGTGGGATCTAGTTCCCTAACCAGGGATTGAACCCAGGCCCCCTGCATCGGGAACACAGAGTCTTAACCACTGGGCCACAAGGGAAGTCCCCATACTGAGGTCTTAACAGTGGGGAAGAAGGAGTGGCTGTAGTCCTCTGCCATGCTTTGTTGCCTGACTCTAGGGGCCATCTTTGTGTCCAGAATCTCACAGGTCAGTCTTGAATAAATTCATAAGATTATTATCTTCACTCTCATGTCTATGGAGGGCACAAAACTAGTTTTAAAAGGATTAGATTATTTTAAAAATAATTATTGAGGTATAGTTGATTTAAAATATTGTGTTAATTTCTGCTGTACAGCGAAGTGACTCAGTTATATATATATATATATATATATATTCTTTTTCATATTCTTTTCCATTATGGTTTATCACAGGATATTGAATACAGTTCCCTGTGCTATACAGTAGGACCTTATTGGTTATTGATTCTATATAATATATATAATAGTTTGCATCTGCTAAAAAGGATTAGATTCTTTTGCATGTTTTTTTCTTCTCCACTTTCCGCCCCTTCCTCTCCTAACACTGCCTTTCTTCTTTCAAATGTAAAGCACATCTCTCATGTTTATGAATATGTGAGAATGTCCATTTGCATCTATGTTGGGGAGCGGGAAGCAATGGCAAGAGAGAAGAAAAGTTATCTACATTAGCAGCAGCCAGCAAAAGATGACCCATGATATTAATTGTTCATTTCAAAGTGAAATATGGTCTTAAACCTTGTAAATGTTACACCCCAAACTTATCACCACTTCCTGAACTTGCGTGTTCTGCCCTTCTCTGCAAGATTTATTCCTATATCCTATCTCTCTCAAGTTCCAACTCAAATATCATCTCCACTGTGAAACCGTTCCAACTTCCCCAGGAAGAGAAAAAACTAAATAATCATTGACTTGAATGAGTAAAGTTGACTAAGTGAAAGCTTAATGGAAAAATTACCTTATTATGCTGGCTTCTCAACATATGTATGAATAATGTACAGAAAGAAAGTACTGTAAGAGGATCAAGTAGCTTTGAAACTGCTAGAGAAACAGTTGCTAATTGCAGAGGGCTAGTTTAAATCCATTTGAAAAGCTGCAACATGGATGAAAGAAGGAAATAGTTTGCTTTGCTTATTACCATAAAGATGAATAATTTTGCTCATCTACCCAGAGAAGTGGCATGTTATAACTGCGGAAACACTCCCAAAGTCTGGTCAACTGGCCTCTAAATCTCTAGAAGGGAGACAAGATGTCCCTTTCCTACATCTGGGAGGTTTTTTCCCCCTTTTTTCCTTTATTTTTATTTTTTAACATTATGGCCATTCATCGTATATACTGTGACTCAAGAGAAAGTCTTCCACGACATAATTTTTAATGACTCTTTTTTTGAGACCCAAACTTATTTCAAACACTGGCCCGTTTAACACAGGTTTGCTAATGTTTTGATAACAATGGTAGGTGGAATTTATTGAGTGCTTATTATGTGCTTACTACTATTCTAAGTGATTGACATGTATTAAATCATTTAATACTAGAGCAACGCCATGGTGCGATTATTATTATTATTATTTTACAGATGAGGGACCTGAGATGCAGAGAAGTTCATTAACTTGCTCGGGGCCACTCAGCTATGAGATATAACCCGAGATGGTTTGTTTCTAGAAGATTTGCTCTTCACCACATGGCAGGTTACTGCCCTTCTTTAAGAAAATCATTAATACTGCTATTAAATTTTACATGATAAATACAGAAAAATGTATTTACCATGAAAACTATAGAAATTATAAATCTATCACACACATAGCATTTTAAAAGTTTATAATGATTAGGCTGGTTTTAGAGGGAAAGCTAGCAGCAGGAAATACAAACGTACCCACTTCTTACTGTAATTAATACTTTAATACCTCCCCAAGCCTCTTAAGCTTTACATTATTTTGATTATCTTACATGTATTCGTTGCCCACATACCCCTGTAATGTCTTATGAGGGCAGGTGTCTCATCTGCCTTGCTTACCTCTGTCTCCCTAATGACTAGGAAATAGCCTGGAATACAGTAGGTGCCAAATTAAGCAGACCCAGCTTTTATTTATTATGTATTATTGGTTACATATTTATGTTGTTATATACATTATATATTATTATATATTTATCTTTATGATTTATTAGAAATATATAAATTACATAGTGAATATACATTACATACATGTTTATATATTTAAATATTATAAATATATATACACAAATATATAAAATTATTTATATAAACAACCGAATTAATAAAAATACTAACAGCCTACGAATATTTGTTGAATTGAACACTTACCTTTTCTAACTGTTCTTTACTGCCTTTTGTCTGTTAATAATGTTACAGTTTTTATTTTGTGTGTAGCGCTGCATTATTAAAGTCTCTTTAGGAAAGGAAGACACAGTCAACAACTTAAGTAGCCTAGACTAGTACAGTTGTGTCTTAATAAATACATCCGACATGGCATTAATAGACATCCATCTTCACCTTGTGTTTTAACCTCAGCAAACACAGCAATCCCAGAACATCTCTGGTCACGCTTGTCTTTCCATCTTTTACATGTTGAATGTTTGCTTTATCTTTAAGACCTTGCTTGAATGTCCGTCCCCATGAAGGTTCTCACACATGCTTCTCTAGAAGAATACTTCACTTTTCCCTCTGGGGTCTTGGAGCACTCTGTAATTACTTGTTTACATCTTTGTCTCCCTGACTAGACTTTGCTCTCTGAAGGGGAGAGATTATGTCTTAAGCATTTTTGTATCCCTGGTACCTGGCACATAGTACCTACAGTAAATGCTCTAGTACCGTGAGGGGAAGTCAAATTATCTACACAGTAAGTAGAATGGATGAAGATAACATCTTTATTATGAAATCCTGTATTTGAAATACTGTACATAGCGTGACATTGAAAGTAGTGGGGTGCTGGACTCAGAACATCCTTAAAATATTTTCAAAAGTTTGCGGTCAGATGAATTAGCCGTTATTACCAAAGGATTACACAGTAAAGTCTGTTGGTTGAAGCAAAATATGAAAATGCTATGTATGCTGGGCCAGCAGAAGGCTTTTTCAATGTTGATAGTATGCAAATGAATTTATTCTGTGCGATTAGTAGGACACATCAGCAATGAATTATAGATTTTCCCTTGCAAAGGCAGCTGTTTCTCGCTAAATTATATATAGGCAAAAGCAACATCCAGCATAGAAAACAAGATAAAAATAACTGCAAGTATTTATAAGCAACTACAGTTACAAACCAGTACATTCCCCTTTTGAGAAAATAGTGTAAAATTCAAGCGTGGGTGGTAGTTTCATTATGGAGATCTGTCATCTGCTTTCAGATACATTTCAAGAAAAGGACTGGCTAATTAAATTTATTATTCATCTTCTTCCTTCGAAGGGAAGCCTATGCAAGTTATCCAAGGAAGATCATATTTGTAAGGAAAAAACACCACACTCTGAGCTGCCCCACCTCACAGCTCTTTCTAGTAACAGGAGGTACAGGTGAATTGGGGAGGAACATGTTTTGGTTCCGTGGGATGTATTCTTCAGTCTTCTTTCCTTTAGCCAAGTTAGTAATCTTCAATGCCTTTCAATGGAATAAATGCATATCTTTTAGCTACAAAAAGAAATCCCAGTCTTCATCTCTAGAACACTGCCTACTAACGAGAAAGTCACCAGCTGTTTCTCTGTGTATTTTCCCGGAGTTAAACACTCATGCACATCAGGCTTGGAAACAGAGAATTCTCCCTCTTTTAGGTTAACTGCAAGAGTGAAAGAAGAAAGGCACATCAACCATCTGCTGAAGAGCTCACTAACCAGGCTACAGGAGGTGGGCGGCATTTACCTGTCAAGGAACCTGGATTTCAAACTTTTTATGAAAAGTAACCTGTTTGTCTTCCTGATGCCACCTCATCCTCTAGAGCCTAGCTAATGATCTACTAAACATAGGGCTGGATCTGCTTTCCTTTTCCATTTTCATTACAATTTAAACGTCTGGAGGGCAGAGCTATTCACCTCTGTTTTCGTTTGTTTGTTGTGGGTTTTTTTTGTGGCTGCATAACACCTGGAATACTTTTATTCTCAGTCTTGGGCATTATTTCAGATAATGACTCAGTTGGATTTAGGTCTCAGTATTATTTTGAAAACTTCTTTCCAAAGAGACCAGTGTTTCTGTATTTGCCGCTTATAAATTTAATCAATGAATTATGGGTCTTTTCCAACCGGTTGGCCTTTCTCCTTCCTGCTACGTTGGCAAGTCTCTTTGTCTTGCATTTACAAGATTGTAAGACAAGATTGTGATTTGGATTAAGCACACATGGACTTGAGAATTAATGCTTATATTCATTCTTGATGCCGCCTTGGTAGGTGGGGAAATTGTGGCATGTATGTACATGGTGGTGGAGTAGCTCTATAAAGACCCCCTAGAAATACACCTTTGTGTAGCAATTAAGAAACAAAAAAGTATCAGTTGCCTCCTGACTTGCCTAAAGTGTTTTAAAAAAATTTTTCTAGTGGCATGTGAATAATCTTCAACAAGGTTTCTAAAAATGTCTAAAATATTTCTGAGGGGTGTCCAAAAAAGTCCAAAGATATTTCTAAACATAGACTGATAATTTCACCTATCCTCGACTCAGCTTTTTGGGAATGAAGTATAGAACTTCCTAGCAGTAAATCTGGCATCTGTTTTATAGCACATTGCATGGATGGGGACAGAAGTGAAAGAAGCTTCCCTTAGACAGCACATATGCCTAGGAAGATCTCGTGAGATGTGTGTAGGGGTGGCCGTAAGCATAGAAGAATAATGGGCTGCTTATAGGATGTGATATTGGGAGTGTCGGGTATTTGCTCTCAAGCATCACACCATCCCCGTGAAATAGATCTTAAAACGCCACCACTTGGAGAGGTAACACATGGTTCCTTGGGGGAGATTTAGAGGCAGTTTTGCTGTGAAAACAGTCTCTCACCAAATAAAAAGTATACTATCTCTGGGCTTCCCTGGTGACGCAGTGGTTGAGAGTCCACCTGCCGATGCAGGGGACACAGGTTCGTGCCCTAGTCGGGGAAGATCCCACATGCCGCGGAGCGGCTGGGCCTGTGAGCTATGGCCGCTGAGCCTGCGCGTCCGGAGCCTGTGCTCCACAACGGGAGAGGCCACAACAGTGAGAGGCCCGCGTACCGCAAAAAAAAAAAAGTATACTACCTCTACTCCTAGCACACAGAGAAGCACTTAGTACCTGGTCTGAGTTTAAGGAACAGACGGTTACATAGTTTGTAATGAACCCCTTCCTCCTTCCAGTGTAGTTCACGTGATTAAGGGGATGCTGACCCCTCCTCCAGCACCAGGGTTCAGTCCTAAATCCATCGTGGGAACTCCAGTCTCCTTGGTAGTGACTGGTCTAGGAGTGCAGCTTAAGTCAATCATCACATGACATTTCACGGCCAGCTTGATCTAAGGTGACTTGATCTCAGTTGGCTTTGATAGACTCATACCTATGCATATCAGATGGATTTTTATCCCCTAGTTGGAGTATAGTTTTTTCCGCTCTCTCTTTCTTGCTAGATGTAACCAAGAAAGCGTGTTGCCCCGTTGTAGCTAGTTTCCCTAGCGGCTGCCCAAGGACGATGACAATGCACTGATGAGGGCAGAGCCAAAGGAACACCAGAGAAACAGAGCCGGAGCCCCGTGCCTGGAGTTTGGACATCCTGTTACAGGAAGTAATAATTTTCCTCATTGTTTAAAAAGTTTTGAGTCAGTTTTCTGTATCTTTTGGCCCAAAGCATTCTAACTAATCTAGCTCTCAGTAAATGTTTGTTAAATAAATTGTTAAATGAATGAATAAGGGTAAAATTGAGTTGGAAGAAAGCCAGTGAGGCTGGGAGGAGAGTGGAGGGGTGGTCAGGGAAGAACTCCGATACCTTGAGCCAGGAGTGAGTTCCTGGGTGGAAGGCCCTGAGTGGAGTGCCGTGCAGGGGCCCATTTGAGTACCTGGGAGCTGTGTTGGGGATGGAGGGTGGAGGCTGGGGCATAGGGGAGTCAGGGGGTGAGGTTGCCAGGAGTCCACAGGAGCGGGAACTGAATACTGCCAGTGCCTCCGGCTGGCTCCGGGGTTCAGTTGGCAGAAGGCTGAAGTTCACTTTCATTTGTTTATTCATTTTCTAGAATTGCAAATTCTGTGAGATCGAGTGCTTTGTCTACTTTGTCCTCTGCTGAATCTCCTCAGTGCCTAGAAGGGTGTCTGCCACAAGGTAGCAAAATGGTACATATTTTTAAAAAATAACAGCTTTATTGAGATTTAATCCGCATACCATAACATTTACCCCTTCTAAAGTGTCCAATTCAGTGGTTTTTAAGATAATTCACGGAGTTGTGCAACTATTACCACTAATTCCAGAACATTTTCATCACCAAAAAGAAACCAATTAGCAGTTACTTCCCATTTTTCCCTGACCACCAGCCTCTGGAAACTACAAATCCACCTTTTTTTTCTTTTTGAGGAAAGGAGCATCCTTATCTCTGAAGACAAAGGGACATTAAGAAGGATCTTAACAAACAGGACATGTTTCCCAAGTTTACTACAGTTACTCATACTCCGTAACCTATCATATTCTTCTGAGACTGCCCACTCTTCACTGAACCCAGCATAAAGGGACGTAGGTCTAACTCTTTCGTTGGGTCTTCATTTTCTTATGAAGTCTTCCCTATCACGTAAAACTTATATTTAATAAAGTTGTATACTTTTCTTCTGTCAATCTTTCTCAGTTTATTTTTCAGACCCTAAGAGGGTCTAGGAAAACTTTTTCCTCCCCTACGGTATCAAGATTGAATTTTAAAATTTTGAGATATAATTCACATACCATAAAATTCACCATTTTAGTGGTTTTTAGTATATTGACAAAGTTGTACAACGATCACCACTGTCTAATTCCAAAATATGTTCATCACCCGAAAATGAAATGTCATATACCTTATAGTCACTCTCATTCTCCTTTCCCCCCAGCCCCTGTCAACCACGCATCTACCTGTGGTCCTCTGTGGATTTGCCTGTTCTTGACATTCCATATAAATAGAATCATATGATAGATGACCTTTTGTGACTGGATCCTTTCTCTTAGCATGACGTTTTCATGGTTCATGCATGTCGTAGCATGTAACAGTACTTCATTCCTTTTGTGGCTGAATAACAGTCCATTGTATATAGACACCACAGTTTGTTTATTCATTCATCCGTTGTTGGACATTTGGGTTATTTCCAGCTTGGGGCTATTATAAATAATGCTGCTATGAACATTTATCTACAGGTTTTTATGGGAACATGTTTTTAATTCTCTTGGGTATATATCTAGGAGTGGACTTGCTGGATCATATGGTATGTCTATGTTTAACTTTTGGAAGAATTGCCAAACTGTTCTCCAAAGTGGCTATACCATTCAATATATCTTTGATTAATAAAAAGGGAAAATAAATGAAATATTACTTAGTAACTAGTTTATTTAGTAGAAAATATCTTTAATAACATGGACTTTTGAGGGATAGAATTGGTGAAAAAAAATCTTGACTGATGCAATATTGCATGATGTTAAGAGCACAGCATCTGGAACTGGAGTTTGAATCCCAGTTCCACCATTGTCTAACTCTCTAACTTTGGACAAGTTACTTAACCTCTCTGCTACTCATCCATCTATATCCATCTGTAAAATAAGAAAAAAAATTCTGTGCATTAATGTTGTTGTGAGGATTACATTAGTTAATTGTGTAAAAGGCTTGAAGCAGAGACTGTGAAGTGCCAGGTGAAGTACAGCTATGATTATTATTCTGGATAAACTCCTGTGGCACTGTCCCTCATTTTAGAAATGAAGACATGAAGGTCCAAAGCAATTCAAAGACTTGTTCAGATTGCAGCCAAAGTCAGCTTCAACCCAGACACACATTTCCTGACCCTCACCTCAACTCCACTGCCTCCTCCTTTGAATAAGGAGCCAGTAAAATATAGAAGTTTCTGGACATATCTTCTTTCTCCCCATTACTATCTCTGCATCCTACTTCTGTCAGAAAGAGGAAGGATTGTGGCAAAGAAAAATATATTCTTCATTAAGACTCTAAGTACAATCGTACTATTCCATTGGTTTAACCAAATTGAGACTGTCAGTGCTCTGGACATGCCTCAGGGTTTGTGAATGGGTCAGCAGGCTCTGCCTTACTGACTCTGAGAAGAAAGGAACTTGGTCAAAGAATGTGAGATCCATTTGCAGATGTAGCTAAATTTTTCCTGTTATCCCTGTGCTCCTATAATTGAAATAAATATGATGACTAATGGTTAAGACAGATTTATATGGAGTCTTAATCAGTTCCTTGAGTAGGTCAACGTTTGTTGCAAAGAGAATAAGTTTGGAATTAAGCCTTCCCTGCAATAATCTTGACGAAAAGAGAACTTGACACTGTACTTCAAATAATGAGCCAAAGTGAAGATGGTTCTTTGGGAGAGGCTTGTTTTAAGACAGCAAGGAATGCACAGATGCCACTTTTTGAGGACACTTATAGTTATACCTCATTAGAAGCCAGAAGCTAGATCAGATCAGGGAGTTTCAACCTTTTGCACCCTTGATCCGCAGCGAGGAATCACAACCCAGTATACACACACACACACACACACACACACAGTGAATTTTTATAAAACAACTTTTACCCTTACTAAATGGAATGCATTCTGATATTTTCTCTTTATTTTATTTCATTTAAAAAATACCGGTTGTAAACCACTAAATGCATTTTAAGACCCACTCATCTGTTGTGACCTGCAGTTTGCAAACACCGTATTAAATGGATCTTAGGGTTTCTTCCTTAGTTCTGACACTATAATAAGCTTTAATCACCATAATATTAAGAATATGACTTTGACAGTCTCTGCCTCCCTACCCTTCATCTTAAAGTATTAAAGGACCATGAGTTTAGGGGTATTCTAATAGGGAAACATTTGCTCTTTATATATTCTTCCCTTCCTTCTGGAGATTAGTCCATTCCTCAAATTGAAAGGAAGTACTTGTATAGCCTGAAGTGACTCTTTAGGTATATACCGTGTTTACTAATGTCTCATTAGCAATAGACTTTAGGTAATATTATAAGAGCTTAATTCTAGTGTCTACTATATAATTATTACTGCATGCAGTTTCATTATTTTTAAGAATATATGAAGTATTTCAAATAAAAAAAGCAAGCTGTAAAGCAGTCTTTATCTTAGGCTATCATGTGTATTTTATAAAACTCTAAGTATGTACTTTTATTTACACAGAGTGTTTTTACAGAAGAGACTTGTAACAGTAGGTGTTTTAGAAGAGGAAAACTGAGGCACTGGGGATTCTGTTTGGGAAGGAGACATTTTTGCTGCATACATTTTTGTGCAACTTTGGAGGAAAGTGGCAAATCAACTTTAAGAAAATATTAGTGCATATAGTTAACACTTCTGTAAAAAAAAAAAAAATGGATTGGAACAGAATGCTCTCCAAGGTTCCTTCCACTCTAAAAGTCTAGGATTCTAAACTCTTGTTGTGTGCTCAGATAGCCATTCTATATCCAAATTAAGTTGAACAAAACCAGATCCTTTTATTGAGGGATTTATATTCTCAAAAGGTTGGGCATAAGTCTGTATATGCCAAGGAGGACATGAGAATTATATTGCCATTTATAGAAAAGCTTGGATGTCTTTTGCAGATCGAGTTGTTCTAGACAGTCTTTCAAAAATAACTTAGCTATGTTAACCAACAAAAATTAAACAATTATTTTAGATGGAAGTTCAACTAAAATGTATTACAGTCTTCCCTACTTCACCAGGAAATGATATGAATACAATATCACCAGTATGAACTGCATTTACTCACTAGATAGTGGCATGTCACAGTAGTATATTCAGAGTCATTTGAGGTGCATAGGGCTGTTGGTCCTAAATTTAGTGATTTCACTCCTAAATTTAGTGATTTAGTATTTAATAGTTTTGTTTTTCTGGATTCCTGCGTAGATTTTATTATTGACACCTCTCGGAATGCTGACCTGGAGGAAGAAACTCTGCTCCATTTCAAATTCACTAGCCCAATCGATTACACTTAGAAAATAGCAAGTAACATTTTTTTGAAGGATGTACTCTCTTTACTTTATAAAATTCTGTAAATCTAAAATTATTCCAATATAAAAAGCTTATTTTAAAATTTTATTTTATTTTTAATTTGTATTGGAGTATAGTTGATTTACAATGCTGTGTTACTTTCTGCTGTATAGCAAAGTGAATCAGTTATACATATAAATATATCCACTCTTTTTTAGATTCTTTTCCCATATAGGTCAGAGTATTGAGTAGAGCTCCCTGTGCTATACAATAGGTCCTTATTAGTATCTAATATATATCAGTATGCAAAGTGTAAAGGAGCCCTGAGTTTGGGCCTCACCTTTGAATGGCATACACGCATCTTAATGGATGGACTTTGTAATATCTACTTCAGTGGCTTAGAGCTCTTATTTTTATTAGTTCCTGATTCTTATCTGTGTTTCTAGTAGGTGTGATTGTCTACTGGCTTGGAACATGGCATAGAAATATCTAAAAGGATATGCAAGAATGGTAAGAAATGAAGGGAAGAATTCCACGGCAAATATTAAAGCTGAAAAGCCCGAAACGACAAGGCATAAATAAATAGTCACTGGGTATTTAACTAATTAGGGGTTCTGTCAAGAAATTCTGAAATCAATTATTAGAGTATATATTGAAGAATAGTTATAATTTCATTCTCCTTGTTCAAGGAAAGATTATAGATTAGTGGAAGCTGGAAAGAACACAATCTATGTCCACATACCATAAATTGCCAAGAAAAGAAAAGAAAAAAAAGAAAATTGAGACAAATAGCTATATTTTTTCTTTTTACTTAAAGGTTGTAAATTCATATTATACATTTATATCAATTTGTTCCTCATAATCTAATTAGGGCTACTGACTTAACATCTAAAAACCCAGAGCATCTCCAGATTGCCTAAACCAGGGGTATCAATCACAGAAAATACAGTGTGAATAACGTCCCTGCAGATGGAGCACGAGGCTGTTGACAGTCTATCCCAAAGGTTTCTTCCTCCGTGAAGCGGGCCATTTTTGTGACAGTGTGGGGGGTAAAGCCAGAGAGTTTGAAGTCTTGAAGCAAACCCTGGGAGCAGAACTGGTAGGAGAGAAGCACTAAGAATAGTCACAGGGCTAAACCCCAGCCCCAGCAACTGTGCAGGGGGCTTTCCGATCTGTCAGTTGAAGGAGGTGCTGACCTCAAGACCATGGACACCACCAGAGCATCCAGAATATGGGCCTACTGCTAAGAGCTATTTCTGGTACTCTAACGAGCTCCCCAGAGTGTGCATTTGATACACGGGAAATGTGTCACATCAAGTAGTAACATCCACTGAGGAAGGGGTGCTCAAAAACCTAACCCAAACAAACTCCAGACTAAACAAAATTTTAAAATAAAACCAACTTACATCCCCTAAACTCCCATGAAGCAAGGTCAGCTTTTACAGATATTTATCTATGGAGGAGAGATGAGCCAGTGATGGGAACATGACAGGATATACGCATTATATTCTTTTTTATTTTTTTAAACATCTTTATTGGACTATAACTGTTTTAAAATGGTGTGTTAGTTTCTGCTTTATAACAAAGTAAATCAGCTATACATATACATATCCCCATATCCCTCTTGCGTCTCCCTCCCACCCTCCCTATCCCACCCCTCTAGGCGGTCACAAAGCACTGAGCTGATCTCCCTGTGCTATGCAGCTGCTTCCCACTAGCTAGCTATTTTACATTTGGTAGTGTATATATGTCCATGCCACTCTCTCACTTCGTCCTAGCTTACCCTTCCCCCTCTCCGTGTCCTCAAGTCCGTTCTCTACGTCTGCGTCTTTATTCCTGTCCTGCCCCTAGGTTCTTCAGAAACATTTTTTGTTTTTTTTAGATTCCATATATATGTGTTAGCATACGGTATTTGTTTTCCTCTTTCTGACTTACTTCATTCTGAATAACAGTCTCTATGAGCATCAACCTCACTACAAATAACGTAATCTCGTTTCTTTTTATGGCTGAGTAATATTCCATTGTATATATGTGCCACATCTTCTTTATCCATTCATCTGTCCATGGGTACTTAGGTTGCTTCCATGTCCTGGCTATTGTAAATAGTGCTGCAATGAACATTGTGGTACATGACTCTTTTTGAATTGTGGTTTTCTCAGCCCAGTAGTGGGATTGCTGGGTCGTATGGTAGTTCTATTTGTAGTTTTTTAAGGAACCTCCATACTGTTCTCCATAGTGGCTGTATCAATTTACATTCCCACCAACAGTGCAAGAGGGTTCCCTTTTCTCCACACCCTCTCCAGCATTTATAGTTTATAGATTTTTTGATGATGGCCATCCTGACTGGTGTGAGGTGATACCTCACTGTAGTTTTGATTTGCATTTCTCTAATGATTAATGATGTTGAGCATCCTTTCATGTGTTTGTTGGCAATCTGTATATCTTTTTTGGAGAAATGTCTATTTAGGTCTTCTGTCCATTTTTGGATTGGGTTGTTTGTTTTTTGAATATAGAGCTGCATGATCTGCTTGTAAATTTTGGAGATCAATCCTTCATCAGTTGCTTCATTAGCAAATATTTTCTCCCATTCTGAGGGTTGTCTTTTCGTCTTGTTTATGGTTTCCTTTGCTGTGCAAAAGCTTTTAAGTTTCATTAGGTCCCATTTGTTCATTCTTGTTTTCATTTCCACTTCCCTAGGAGGTGGCTCAAAAAGGATCTTGTTGTGATTTATGTCATAGAGTGTTCTGCCTACATTTTCCTCTAAGAGTTTATAGTGTCTGGCCTTACATTAAGCTCTTTAATCCATTTTGAGTTTATTTTTGTGTATGGCATTAGGGAGTGTTCTAATTTCATTCTTTTACATGTAGCTGTCAAGTTTTCCCAGCACCACTTATTGAAGAGGCTGTCTTTTCTCCATTGTATATTCTTTTTTTTTTTTTTTGCTGTACGCAGGCCTCTCACTGTTGTGGCCTCTCCCATTGCGGAGCACAGGCTCCACAGCCATGGCTCATGGGCCCAGCCGCTCCGCGGCATGTGGGATCTTCCCGGACCGGGGCACGAACCCGTGTCCCCTGCATTGGCAGGCGGACTCTCAACCACTGTGCCACCAGGGAAGCCCTCTCCATTGTATATTCTTGCCTCCTTTATCAAAGATAAGGTGACCATATGTACGTGGGTTTATCTCTGGGCTTTCTATCCTGTTTCATTGATCTGTATTTCTGTTTTTGTGCCAGTACCATACCGTCTTGATTAATGTAGCTTTGTAGTATAGTCTGAAGTCCAGAAGCCTGATTCCTCCAGCTCCGTTTTTCTTTCTCAAGATTGCTTTGGCTATTCGGGGTCTTTTGTGTTTCCATACAAATTGTGAAATATTTTTCTTCTAGCTCTGTGAAAAATGCCATTGATAGTTTGATAAGGATTACATTGAATCTGTAGATTGCTTTGTGTAGTAGAGTCATTTTCACAATGTTGATTCTTCCAATCCAAGAACAGGGTATATTTCTCCATCTGTTTGTATCATCTTTAATTTCTTTCATCAGCGTCTTATAGTTTTCTGCATACAGGTCTTTTGTCTCCTTAGGTAGGTTTATTCCAAGGTGTTTTATTCTTTTTGTTGCAATGGTAAATGGTAGTGTTTCCTTAATTTCTCTTTCAGGTTTTCATCATTAGTGTATAGGAATGCAAGAGATTTCTGTGCATTAATTTTGTATCCTGCTACTTTACCAAATTCATTGATTAGCTCTAGTAGATTTCTGGTAGCATATTTAGGATTCTCTATGTATAGTATCATGTCATCTGCAAACAGTGACAACTTTACTTCTTTTTTTCCGATTTGGATTCCTTTTATTTCTTTTTCTTCTCTGATTGCTGTGGCTAAAATTTCCAAAACTATGTTGAATAATAGTGGTGAGAGTGGACAACCTTTTCTTGTTCTTGATCTTAGTGGAAATCGTTCAGTTTTTCACGATTGATAATGATGTTAGCTGTGCGTTTGTCATATATGGCCTTTATTATGTTGAGGTAAGTTCCCTCTATGCCTACTTTCTGAAGGGTTTTTTTTTTTTTATCATAAATGGGTGTTGAATTTTGTCAAAAGCTTTCTCTGCATCTATTGAGATGATCATATGGTTTTTCTCCTTCCATGTGTTAATATGGTTTATCACATTGATTGATTTGCGTATATTGAAGAATCCTTGCATTCCTGGAATAAACCCCACTTGATCATGGTGTATGATCCTTTTAATGTGCTGTTGGATTCTGTTTGCTAGTATTTTGTTGAGCATTTTTGCATCTGTGTTCATCAGTGATATTGGCATGTAGTTTCCATTTTTTGTGACATCTTTGTCTGGTTTTGGTATCAGGGTGATGGTGGCCTTGTAAAATGAGTTTGGGAGTATTCCTCCCTTGGCTATATTTTCGAAGTGTTTGTGAAGGATAGGTGTTAGTTCTTCTCTAAATGTTTGATAGAATTCCCCTGTGAAGCCATCTGGTCCTGGGCTTTTGTTTGTTGGAAGATTTTTTTGTTTTGTTTTGTTTCCACCTTTATATTTTCCTATTCTGAAGATATTCTGTAACTGTATTTATACACACACACACACACACACACACACACACACACACACACAATATTAGGAGAATATAGAAGGAAAAATATAGCAAACATATTATCTGCCTGGAGAAACAAACAAATATGATTGAAGAATATACTAAACGCCCCTAACATTTTAAGGAGATATAACCTAAGATCTTAATGAATCCTAAGGAAAAATACAGCAATGTTTATATAGGTTTGACTTTCTCCCATGTGTCATTCCAGTGCAATACTGAGAGTCCTGTGTTCCTATGAATGTCTTTGAGCTTGTCTGTCCATAAATCCGATCAGTTCCCAAACTAGACGGGTCTTTTTTTTTTTTTTTTTTACACACACACACTGTATTTTATTTTTACAAGAGATAAATAGACTGACACGAAGCAATGTAAATGGATGACCACAATAAAAGCAACAATGATTGCAATTACCAAACACAATACACACTCATACTATGTCATAATGTTGACATTCATTCCAGTAATCCTCCACTGTATCACCTCCTTTACTTTGCAGTGAAAATTGATTTGTATATTTTTTGCCTCTGAGTCCTTGTGGGATTTTTTTTTTTTTTATTCAAACGGAAAGTCACAAACATTATAATCATCCTCGTCAGTTCACTCGTTCCCATTTTTAAATCACAGTTTCAATTTCAGTGCTTGTGATTGGTCTGTTTATATATTCTATTTCTTCCTGGTTCAGTCTTTGAAGGTTGTGATTTTCTAAGAATTTGTCCGTTTCTTCCAGGTTTTCCATTTTATTGGCATATAGTTGCTTGTAGTAGTCTCTTAGGATGCTTTGTATTTCTGTGGTGTCTGTTGTTACTTCTCCTTTTTCATTTCTAATTCTATTGATTTGAGTCTCTTTTTTTCTTGATGAATCTGGCTAATGGTTTATCAGTTTTGTTTATCTTCTCAAAGAACCATGTTTTAGTTTTATTGATCATTGCTATTATTTCCTTCCTTTCTTTTTCATTTATTTCTGATCTGATCTTTATGATTTCTTTCCTTCTGCTAATTTTGGGGCTTTTTTGTTCTTCTTTCCCTAATTGCTTTAGGTGTAAGGTTAGGTTGTTTATTTGAGATTTTTCTTCTTTCTTGAGGTAGGATTGTATTGCTATAAACTTTCCTCTTAGAACTGCTTTTGCTGCATCCCATAGGTTTTAAGTCATCATGTTTTCATTGTCATTTGTTTCTAGGTATTTTTTGATTTCCTCTTTGATTTCTTCAGTGATCTCTTGGTTATTAAGTAATGTATTCTTTAGCCTCCATGTGTTTGTATTTTGTATAGATTTTTTCCTGTAATTGATATCTAGTCTCATAGCATTGTGGTCAGAAAGGATACTTGATAAGATTTCAATTTTCTTAAATTTACCAAAGCTTGATTTGTGACCCAAGATATGATCTACCCTGGAGAATGTTCCATGAGCACTTGAGAAGGAAGTGTATTCTGTTGTGTTTGGATGGAATGTCCTATAAATATCAATTAAATCCATCTTGTTTAATATATCATTTAAAGCTTGTGTTTTCTTATTTATTTTCATTTTGGATGATCTGTCCATTGGTGCAACTGGGTGTTAAAATCCCCTAATATGATTGTGTTACTGTTGATTTTCCCTTTTATGGCTGTTAGCATTTGCCTTATGTATTGAGGTGCTCCTATGTTGGGTGCATAAATATTTATAATTGTTATATCTTCTTCTTGGATTGACCCCTTGATCAGTATGTAGTATCCTTCTCTGTCTCTTGTAACAGTCTTTATTTTAGAGTCTATTTTATCTGATATGAGTATTGTTACTGCAGCTTTCTTTTGATTTCCATTTTCATGGAATATCTTTTTCCATCCTCTCACTTTCAGTCTGTATGTGTCCCTGAAGTGTGTCTCTTGTAGACAGTGTATATACAGGCCTTGTTTTTGTGTCCATTCAGCCAGTCTATGTCTTTTGGTGAGAGCATTTAATCCATTTACCTTTAAGGTAGTTATTGATATGTACATTCCTATTACCATTTTCTTAATTGTTTTAGGTTTGTTATTGTAGGTCTTTTCCTTCTCTTGTATTTCCTCCCTAGAAGAGTTCCTTTAGCATTTTTTTGTAAACCTGGTTTTGTGATGTTGAATTCTCTTAGCTTTTCCATTCTGTAAAGGTTTTAATTTGTCCATCGAATCTGAATAAGATCCTTGCTGGGTAGAGTAATCTTGGTTGTAGGTTTTTCCCTTTCATCACTTTAAGTATGTCTTGCCACTTCCTTCTGGCTTGCAGAGTTTTTGCTGAAAGATCAGCTGTTAACCTTATGGGGATTCCCTTGTATGTTATTTGTTGTTTTTCCCTTGCTGCTTTTAATATTTTTAGGTTGTATTGAATTTTTGATAGTTTGATTAATATGTGTCTTGGTGTGTTTCTCCTTGGATTTATCCTGTATGGGACTTTCTGTGCCTCCTAGACTTGATTGACTATTTCCTTTCCCATATTAGGGAAGTTTTCAACTATAATCTCTTCAAATATTTTCTCAGTCCCTTTCTTTTTCTCTTCTTCTTCTGGGACCCCTATAATTTGAATGTTTGTGCATTTAATGTTGTCCCAGAGGTCTCTAAGACTGTCTTCAGTTCTTTTCATTCTTTTTTCTTTATTCTGCTCTGTGGTAGTTATTTCCACTCTTTTATCTTCCAGGTCACTTATTTGTTCTTCTGACTCAGTTTTTCTGCTACTGATTCCATCTAGTGAATTTTTAATTTCATTTATTGTGTTGTTCATCATTGTTTGTTTGCTCTTTAGTTCTTCTCGGTCCTTGTTAAACGTTTCTTGTATTTTCTCCATTCTATTTCCACGATTTTGGATCATCTTTACTGTCATTACTCTGAATTCTTTTTCAGGTAGACTGCTTGTTTCCTCTTTATTTGTTTGGTCTGGTGGGTTTTTACGTTGCTCTTTCATTGCTGTGATTTTCTGTGTCTTCTCATTTTGCTTAACTTACTGTGTTTGGGGTCTCCTTTTCGCAGGCTGCTGGTTTGTAGTTCCAGTTGTTTTTGGTGTCTGACCCTGGTGGCTAAGGTTGGTTCAGTGGCTTGTGTAGGCTTCCTGGTGGAGGGGACTAGTGCCTGTGTTCTGGTTGATGAGGCTGGATCTTGTCTTTCTGGTGGGCAGGACTGCGTCCAGTGGTGTGTTTTGGGGTGTCTGTGACCTTATTATGATTTTAGGCAGCCTCTCTGCTAATGGATGGGGCTGTGTTCCTGTCTTGCTAGTTATTTGGCATAGGGTGTCCAGCACTGTAGCTTGCTGATCATTGAGTGGGGTTGGCTCTTAGCGTTGAGATGGAGATCTCTGGGAAAGCTTTTGCCATTTGGTATTACGTGGGGCTGGGGCATCTCTGGTGGACCAGTGTCATGAACTCAGCTCTCCCAGCTCAGAGGCTCAGTCCTGATACCCAACTGGAGCATCAAGACCCTGTCAGCCACACAGCTCAGAAGAAAAGGGAGAAAAAAAAGAGATAAATAAATAAAATAAAGTTATTAAAATAAAAAAATTATTGAAAATAAAAAAATTTAAAAGCAATAAAAAAGAAGAAAAAACAAAAAAGAAAGAAGAAAGCAACCAAACTAAAAAAAACAGTCCACCAATGATAACAAGCACTAAAAACTATACTAAAAAAAACAAGCAACAAAAAAAACCCCAGACAGACAGAACCCTAGGAGAAATGGTAAAAGCAAAGCTATACAGACAAAATCACAGACACACACACAAAATGAGAAAATGGAAAAAAATTTGTATATCTATATATAAATAAAAAAAGGAAGAGAGCAACCAAATCAGTAAACAAATCTACCAGTGATAATAAACTCTAAATACTAAACTAAGGTAAACATAAAACCAGAAAACAGTCAGTTGCATACAGCAAGCCCCAAGTTTACAGTTGCTCCCAAAGTCCACTGTCTCAATTTTGGGATGATTCGTTGTTATTCAGGTATTCCGCAGGTGCAGGGTACATCAAGTTGATTGTGGGGATTTAATCTGCTGCTCCTGAGGCTGCTGCGAGAGATTTCCCTTTCTCTTCTTTGTTCGCTCAGCTCCCGGGGTTCAGCTTTGGATTTGGCCCCGCCTTTGCGTTTAGGTCACCTGAGGGTGTCTGTTCTTTGCTCAGACAGGATGGGGTTAAAGGAGCAGCTGATTCGGGGGCTCTGGCTCACTCAGGCCAGGGGGAGGGAGGGGTATGGAATTCGGGGGGAGCCTGCAGCGGCAGAGGCTGGCGTGAACTTGCAACAGCCTGGGGCGCTGTGTGTTCTCCTGGGGAAATTGTCCCTGGATCACGGGACACTAGCAGTGGCAGGCTGCATAGGCTCCCAGGAGGGGAGGTGTGCATAGCGACCTGTGCTCACACACAGGCTTCTTTGTGGCGGCAGCAGCGGCCTTAGTGTCTCATGCCCGGCTCTGGGGTCTGCGCTGATATCCGCGGCTCGCGCCCATCTCTGGAGCTTGTTTAGGCGGTGCTCTGAATCCCCTTTCCTCGTACACCCTGAAACAGTGATCTCTTGCCTGTTAGGCAGCTCCAGACTTTTTCCCCGACTCCCTCTTGGCTAGCCGTGGCGCACTAGCCCCCTTCAAGGCTGTGTTCACACAGCCAACCCCAGTCTTCTCCCTGGGATCCAACTGAAGCCTGAGCCTCTGCTCCCAGCCCCCCACCCACCCTGGCGGGTGAGCAGACAAGCCTCTCGGGCTGGTGAGTGCTGGTCGGCACCGATCCTCTGTGCGGGAATCTCTCCACTTTGCCCGCTGCATCCCTGTGGCTGTGCTCTCCTCCGTGGGTCCGAAGCTTCCCCCCTCCGCCACCCGCAGTCTCTGCCAGTGAAGGGGCTTCCTAGTTTGTGGAAACCTTTCCTCCTTCACGGCTCCCTCCCAGAGGTGCAGGCCCATCCCTATTCTTTTGTCTCTGTTTTTTTCTTTTGTCTTTTGCCCTCTCCAGGTACGTGGGGAGTTTGTTGCCTTTTGGGAAGTCTTCTGCCAGCGTTCAGTAGGTGTTCTGTAGGAGTTGTTCCACCTGTAGATGTATTTCTGATGTATTTGTGGGGAGGAAGGTGATCTCCACGTCTTACTCCTCCACCAGCTTGAAGGTCTCTCCCCACATTATATCCTGACTTGAGCAAAGCATTTAATTCAGCAGGCTGTACAATTTTCCTGCATATGTTAGTTCCAAGTAGCCTTGATAATACCATAGCTACATAGGCTGAAGGCAGCTGCCAGGCCACCTGTGAAAGGTAACAACAGTGGCATTGTGTGAAGTTCTGAAGGTTTGTCTCTTACCGGTTCACCATAGTTTAATTTTATGTATTTATTAATAATCCAAAGGAGGGAATGAACAGAATGCTAATGACAGCTGCTGAGAAGACTAAATTGGGAGGTGTTACAAGCTTTGATAAATGGCCAGGATATGAACAGCAGTATGGTTCAAAAAGACCAAAACAAGTCAGAAATATGGGATTTAAAAAAAAATGATATTGCTCTCAGAAAGAGGCAAACAAATGTCTGGCACAAATCACACCAGAAGCATTCACTGGAGAAGAGAAGAGAATCTCTAGAAGTGGGATTGCTAGTAGCAGCCTAAGAAGGAGGAAGGGCTGGGAGAAATGTAGACACGTTTCCAGTGAATATGAAAACAGAGAGAGCAGGGTTGTTCAAGGTGGTGTTATGACACCAGGCAGAGGAAGACTGTGGTTCCTCATACAAGTATGACTCAAGTTACTCTGAGACAACTGTACTTAATTTTGAGCACCTAAATAAACAAACAATGTTGACAGTCTTGGAGGGAGCCCAGAGATGAATAATAAACATGATTAATGGAAAAGAGGAGCTGACTTATGAAGAAAGATTTATGGAGTACATCGTGTGGTTAAGTGGTGGCCAAAAAGACAACGTGGTACAGTCTGGAAATCGTGACAATACTTATCTTCATATTTCGGTGTTGACATGTAAAGGAAAACAAATACCAGGATAAAATAGGAGAGAAGTCATTAACAAGAGGGGAAACATAAGATCGAATTTCAAACAGTGCTGATTGAACTAATGCGAAGACCATTATCTATTTTGATGGAGAACTGCTCAATTATGAACCACCTTTTTTAGGTGAATGCTGATTCCACTGTCATTTATGACATAACCAGAAAGGCCACTGAAAGGAGTAATACCATGCTCGCAGTAATATGGATAGAACAAATAGGCCTCTTTCACTCCTAATTTCATTGTTTCTCTTCTTTGACCTAAGCAAACAAGCTTGCTTTTAACAGAATTCTAAAAGAGATGTTTTTGTCAGTTTAATAAGGGAAATGGCAAGAAAAAAGCCGTTTATTACTATCTTAAGCAAAACTGTAGTATCATTTTCTATATTCACATTTTACTGAAGGACCTACCCCGACTCCCAAAATTATGTGTAAATGAGAAAGAAAGAAAGAACTCAAAGGCTTTATAAAGTTTTAAAAGACATCTGCCTTCATTTTAGTGGACAGGATTTTTTAAAAACACTTACTGGGATTTTCTCTGTCATTGATTGAGAAGACAAATGTTTTTATAAACTATGTGAGTGGTAACTTTAACATGATCTTTTAAGACTGAGAATGCAAGATAACCCAATTTTGTTCCCACTTCCTTTTTACCATATTAGAGGTAGGTATTATTTGTTGAAGGAAAATAAGACATTCAGCAGACAATCAAGTATAGAAAAAAATAAGTACCTTGCCCACAGGTCTCCAGTCTGATTCTGATATGAAATGCTGAAAGAAATGAGACCCACTTTGGGATAATTATGTGGCACTTAGCAAATGACTGCAAAGTTGGAAAATTAAGCCAGCATCTTAAGATCTGGTTATGATGTCGAAAGTATACTGGAGGAAACCCTTGAGTCTTAAGGAGAATGACTTAGTTATAATGGCAAGTTATATTTAAGTGGTAAAATAAAAAGGTACCATGGCTTAGCCTGAGCTTAAACCTGAAGTCCACCTCTGAATTGCTCTTGGCATAGCTGTCATGAAAACTCATGACAAATGACAGTGATCCTGTGTTTCATGCTATCAGACTACTGCAGTAGTGATTGCCTAGCATATAGTTGGCACTCAGTAGAGATTTGTCAAATGAATGAATATATGAGTGGGGGAAATGAATGGCCCAAGTGAGAGAAGGAGCTGGTTCAACAGTTGACCCTAAAAAGCTCCATGGGTCAAACCTATGTATAACCAGCTCTCATTTCCACAATGTCTATCAAATGTGACTCTATCTTCCCCTTGCCCTTCTGTGTTCCTCACTCACACTTTCATGTTATTGTTTCCAATGTCAATTTCTCCAGGCATTTTCAGAGCACCTACTCAGTGCTAAGTACTGGGCTATATGCTGGTGACACAGTGTGGATAAGATAATTTCTCTTCTCAAGAAGTTTACAGTCTGGTTGGGAAGACAACAAATAAACAAATTATATATATTTAATATTGATATTAATTATATACATTTATATACAGAAATGAAATCTATAATAAACAAATTATTATCACGCATCGCGACAAGTGTCACAGTAGCTGTTTGTGTCAGGAGCCAGGGAAGCATGGAGAAGAGAGTGTTCTGGGTGTAACAGAAATGTGATCAAAGTGCTGAGATTTATTTTCCTTTCCAGGGATTCTCTTGCCCTTCACTTCAACCTGAGTCTGTGTAGGTATACACATGTACAAGATAGGATAATTTACTCCAAACCTCATACTTTTCTGCCCTCTACATTCTACCACGCAGAAGGACATCCCTTTTCATAAGGAAGTTTGGCCTTTAATGTTCTTACAATTACTTGCCTATAAAGACAAAAAGGTTTGCTTAAAATTCATTTGTGATTTCTCTATGCAGCGTTAACCTGTTTGTGTTGGTCTAATTCTGTTGCATCCTCAAGAAATTATTTAAACTGAAATCAATTTGCAGGAATGCTTGATTTCGTGTGTCACATATAAAGACCCAGTAAAAATGGTTTATTCTCAGCAGGTTTGTAGCATGTGAAATTGCTGGTTTGCAAAATTCATTCTAGTCTATTATTTTTATAAGCATATTTTATTGTTGGTAAGTAGTAAAAGGTACACTGGATAAAAGTACAATACAGGCTGTGGTCTGTAGTGTCTAAAAAACTCACTTAGCAACATATTAGGTGTGCTTTATTCAGTCCACATAACACTAAGGTTTTTAATTTAACTTATGTTTCTGTGGACTGAATGTAAATAACTAAAAAGTCGGAAGTTCTTTGCATACCACTCTCTCAGGGGAAGGCAGTATAGAGATAACCTGCACTTTGATCACCTTATTTTACAATCAGTACCTCAGATGGCAGATTTAGGACAGGTTCTGTAGATTGCTGTTCGGTTTTTATGACGAAGGTCTGATGTGAACAGGATATACACCACAATGTAATATTACTATCCATCTTGTACTTCAACCCATCTCAGTACACAGCACTAAATCACCTGGAGCTACATACTAAATAATGGGTTGTGTAAATCCCTCTTCCTTGGTCTATGTGTGAGTTTAAATATAAACGTATTACCTTGTTGAAGTAGAGTTAGACTATCATAAGCTCCATTATCCACTTCAATTTTCAAAGCAGGAGTAGTAATAAGTAATATAGGAAATGAAAATATGTATTCTTCTTCCTTTCGAAATCTGTCAATCATATTACACTGAGGCAGATAGATTTGACGCCTACTGCCTGCAAAACTGCCCCAGCATAGTAAGAGATTAGTAAAAGGACGCTTGATGCAGTGTCTATTCAAAGAAAAACCTCACCATGCCTGGTGGAGAGGAAAGAGCGCTGGATTTTAATGCAGGTGCTACGACCTCCTGGGGGAGATCTGGACTAACCACTTGACTGAAGAGCTCTCATCCGAGGTCACGTCTAGCTGGGGTGTTTTAGTTAGGTTTTCAAAACATTTTACTTGTTAGGCATGGTTGCTTGCAATTCACTTAGAATTCATGCTGTTATTTGTAGTCACGACATTTCATTTTTTTTACATTAAAAAAGTATTTATTTTATTTATTTATTTTTGGCTGTGTTGGGTCTTCGTTGCTGCACGCGGGCTCTCTCTAGTTGTGGTGAGCGGCGGCTACTCTTTGCTGCGGTGCGCCAGCTTCTCATTGCGGTGACTTCTCTTGTTGCGGAGCACAGGCTCTAGTCGCGCGGGCTTTAGTAGTTGTGGCACGCAGGCTCAGTACTTGTGGCTTGAGGGCTCTAGAATGCAGGCTCAGTAGTTGTGGCCCACGGGCTTAGTTGCTCCGCGGCATGTGGGATCTTCCCGGACAAGGGCTTGAACCTGTGTTCCCTGCGTTGGCAGGTGGATTCTTTTTTTTTTTTTTTACATCTTTATTGGAGTATAATTGCTTTACAATGGTGTGTTAGTTTCTGCTTTATAACAAAGTGAATCAGTTATACATATACATATGTTCCCATATCTCTTCCCTCTTGCGTCTCCCTCCCTCCCACCCTCCCTATCCCACTCCGCTAGGTGGTCACAAAGCACCGAGCTGATCTCCCTGTGCTATGCGGCTGCTTCCCACTAGCTATCTATTTTACATTTGGTAGTGTATATATGTCCATGCCACTCTCTCACTTCATCCCAGCTTACCCTTCCCTCTCCCCATATCCTCAATGGCAGGTGGATTCTTAACCCCTGCACCACCAGGGAAGCCCCATGACATTTCCTTAGATAGGTTAGTTTATGTAAGTAAAGTTCATAAAACAATGCCTGGCACTTAGGAATTAGCAATTGTTGCTGGTGGTGATGAGGATGACTCGAGAAAACAGAGGCATCTTTAACAAGTAGGGTGAGGCAAGGGGCCCTGCAGAAACCTGAGAGTGAGACCTCCTCAGATTTTGCACCCTAAGGACCTCATTGGCTTCACCCTAGTCAGGGCCGTGATTTTTTAATCATACACTACTAATTCTATATTAAAAATATCTCATAACTGCATAATTATAAATTATGCAGTTTATACCTATATGCTCTGCTGATAGCCATTATGTATCAATTATGGACACCCATTAGAATTTATATTTGGGACATTAACAAGAGAAAATCTTGTGAATATATTAGTGTATGCATTTAATAGACATTTAAAGGGGCACATTATATAAAGCACAACATTCATATACACAAAATTATGTGAAACCTTATATATATAATATATACACACAGTATTTATGCTCTCTGACATATAATGTAGGATATGCAATTTATATAAATGTAATCACTTGTTAGCAAATTACATACCTCTTGTGTATGTATAAAAACTCACAAAGGTACATGTTTTGTACTCATATGGAAGCCCCTTCTGCTTTTATGGACTCAGCCAATCCCAAGCTTCCTATTTAAAGGGATTGACAGTATTTTGCGTCATCTCCCGCTCCCACCCCTCTCCACCGATGCCTTGAAGTTAATGTGATTTGCCAGGACCACAAAGCAAGCCTAAGGAAGGTTAAAACTTAGGATCTTCAGTACCCCACATACTGCAAGTGAAAACTGTTGCCAGGACGTTTTTTCAGTGCTTCCTCCAGGCTGATATTGTTGAGACACAGGCTGATGAAAGAATGGAAGGTGCTGTCTCTGAAGAAGTTAAATTTAGAACTACATGTAGATGTGCTTATATAAACATGCTTCTGACTTAGTTTTCAAGGCATTGAAGAAGACAGTGACAGGGCTGGGATCTTCTGTGTGGTTAAGCCCAGGGGCCTGGGGCAATAGGACATACAGGAAACCTGGTAGGAGCCATATGATTCTCTACTTTTTTTAATTTTTTTTTTTTGCGGTACGCGGGCCTCTCACTGTTGTGGCCTCTCCCGTTGCGGAGCACAGGCTCCAGACCCGCAGGCTCAGCGGCCATGG
Source organism: Stenella coeruleoalba (assembly GCF_951394435.1). Taxonomy (NCBI): domain Eukaryota; kingdom Metazoa; phylum Chordata; class Mammalia; order Artiodactyla; family Delphinidae; genus Stenella; species Stenella coeruleoalba. The sequence continues at coordinate 66,364,469 of NC_137157.1, forward strand.
CTCACGGGCCCAGCCACTCCGCGGCATGTGGGATCTTCCCGGACCGGGTCACGAACCCGTGTTCCCTGCATCGGCAGGCAGACTCTCAACCACTGCGCCACCAGGGAAGACCTACTTGTTTTGATTTTTTAAAATCATCTAGGTATTATATGAATTCCTTCTCCGTGTAAAAACTGAACATAACAAACAAGGCTAGTATTTCCTTAAACCACTCCCCGCCTCCCTATCGTAGTTTCCTTCCCAGTTTGGTGTCTACCAGTCTAGAACTTCTTCTACACACTTACATTATATAGAACATATATAATATAAATGTACAATATATATGTGTATATATAGATATAGATCCATACAAAATATGCAGTTTTGTGTGTGTGTATTTGTGTAATTTTATAGGAATGGTATCACTCTGTATAAACTATTAAACAACTTCTCTCTCCTACTGAATTACACATCTTTGGCGATCTTTCCATGAAAATACATATAGATGTATCTAGTTCTCTTTAACTGCAGCATCATATTCTACAGTGTGTTTATGCAGGAGTTTATTTAACCTACTGAGCACAAGGAATGAAACTTAGTATATACTTCATAGATGGTTGTTGAATACATGAATAAATAAATTTTCTTAGCTGGGCAAGAGCAGGGGAAAATCTCTTTAGAAATGGATACATGTATATGCTGTGTGTAATCAAGAGATGACCATATCCTGTACTTAGTCATAGAATAATTTCCTCACATGATACTAGTAATAACAAACATTCGTTAGTCACTTACTGTGTGCCAGACACTGTTTAAGCACTTCACATGCATTTTTTCATCCACAATGTAGATGTTATTATTATCATCTTCATTTTACCAATGGGGAATTTAAGGCTCAAAGAGGTTCTGTAACTTGCCCAAGGCTCCCTGCTAGCAAGGGGTGGAACCTGCTTTCCAACCCAGAGGCCAAGTCCTGAGTGATGACCCACTGTGTTGTTACCCTACTTTTTACAACATGAGGGAGAGAGAGAGGCAGGGAGTACATTTGCATTCTCTGCTTCTGTTTTACTCTCTTATCTTCTATATTTCTACTTTTAAAAATATAACTTGAAGATGAAGAGTAAGGGTTCTAGGATGGGATGGAAAGCAGTAGGGACAGAAAGGACAAGAAATGAAGGTTAAGTGTAGTTGAGGGGAAGTAGTAAAGGTAGTGGGTTGAAAAAAGGAAATAGAAATTCCTCGAATTTTGGGCTGGAGCACCCAAGTAATATAAAATAAACCTGAAAAATTTTTTAACAAATATGACCTATAATATATCAAGGCAAATTAGTGGGGGAGAATGGTAACTTTCAGAGAGAGTGAAGATTCAGAGAGATGTCCCAGAAAGTCCAGTGGGCTGGGGTGAGAAGGAATCAGAAACCACAACCTTCAGGACCTGATAGTCCAAAGAGAGATTTCCAGAAAGGTAAGTGAAGAATGGCACACCAAAGTTTCCTTTTTAAGTAAGTGCCCTGAATGACCAGTTGATGAGCACCCTCGCTTTGGGGCAGTGGGGTACAGTTAAAAGAAGGTGACCAATGAACTATTGGAAAGAGAAATTAAGGAAACAGTCTAATTTACCATCACGTCAAAGCGAATAAAATGCCTAGGAACAAACCTAGTTTTCCGAGTACAGGTATATTGGAAAACTATAAGACACTGATGAAAGAAATTGAAGACAGCACAAACAGATGGAAAGATATATTGTGTTCTTGTATTGGAAGAATTAATATTGTTAAAATGACCATACTACCCAAGGCAATCTACAGATTCAGTGTAATCGATATTGAAATACCAATGGCATTTTTCACAGAACTAGAACAAATAACTTTAAAATTTGTATGGAAACACAGAAGACCCCAAATAGCCAAAACAATCTTGAGAAAGAAGAACAGAGCTAGCTGGAGGAATCACGTTCTCTGACTTCAGACTATACTACAAAGCTACAGTCATCAAAACAGCATGGTAGGGACTTCCCTGATGGCGCAGTGGTTAAGAATCTGCCTGCCAATGCAGGGGACATGGGTTCGACCCCTGGTCCGGGAAGATCCCACATGCCATGGAGCAACTAAGCCCATGCGCCATAACTACTGAGGCCGCGTGCCACAACTACTGAAGCTCACTCCTACAGCCTGTGCACTGCAACAAGAGAAGCGACCACAATGAGAAGCCCGTACACCACAACAAAGAATAGCCCCTGCTCTTGGCAACTAGAGAAAGCCTGAACGCAACAACAGAGACCCAATGCACCCAAAAATAAATAAAATAATACATTTAAAAAATATATAAAAAACAGTATGGTACTGGCACAAAAACAGACACACAGATCAACAAAACAGGATAGAGAGCACAGAAATAAACCTATGCACTTATGGTCAATTAATCTATGACAAAGGAGGCAAGAATATACAAAGGAGAAAAGGCAGTCTGTTCAATAAGTTGTGCTGGGAAAACTGGACAGCTACATGTAAAAGAATGCAATTAGAATGTTCTCTAACACCACATACAAAAATAAACTCAAAATGGATTAAAGACCTAAATGTAAGATCGGATACTATGAAACTCCTAGAGGAAAACATAGGCAGAATACTCTTTGACATAAATCGCAGCAATATTTTTTAGGATCCATCTCCTAAAGTAAAGGAAATAAAAGCAAAAGTAAACAAATGGGACCTAATTAAACTTAAAAGCTTTTGCGCAGCAAAGGAAAATATTGACAAAATGAAATGACAACCTACTGAATGGGAGAACATATTTGCAAATGATATGACCCATAAGGGATTAATATCCAACATAAAAAAACAGCTCATACAATTCAACATCAAAAACAAACCAATTCAAAAATGGGCCAAAGTACTGAATAGACATTTTTCCAAAGAGGAAGTGCAGATGGACAGCAAGCACATGAAAATATGCTCAACATTGTTAATCATTAGGGAAATGCAAATCAAAACCACAAGGAGATGTCACCTCACACCTATCAGAATGGCTATGATCAAACAGAACACAAATAACAAATGTGGAGGAAAGGAAACCCTTGTACACTTTTGGTGGGAATCTAAATTCGTGCAGCTACAGTGGAAAACATATGGAAGTTTCTTAAAAAGTAAAAATAGAACTATTATATATCCCAGCAATTCCACTCCTAGATATATATCCAAAAAAACTAATTCGAAAAGATACATACCCCCTAATGTTCATAGCAGCATTATTTACAATTGCGAAGATACGGAAACAACCTAGGTATACATCAACAGATGAATGGATAAAGAAGATGTGGTATATATATGCAATGGAATACTACTCAGGCATAAAAAATAATGAAATTTTGCCATTTGCAGCAACATGGTTGGACTTGGAGGGCGTTATGGTAAGTGAAATAAGTCAGACAGATTAAGGCAAATACTGTATGATATCACTTATATGTGGAATCTAAAAAATACAACAAACTAGTGAATATAACAAAAAATAAGTAGATTCACAGATATAGAGAACAAACTCGGGGTTACTAGTGGGGAGAAGGAAGGAGGAGGGACAATATGGGGGTAAGAGATTAGGAGGTACAAACTATTATGTATAAAATAATCTATGAGGATATATTTTACAACACGGGGAACATAGCCAATATCTTATAATAACTATAAATGGAGTATAACCTTTAAAAACTGTGAATAACTATATTGTACACATGTAACATACATAATACTGTACATCAGTTATACTTCAATTAAAAAAAAAAGAAGGTGGCTAACTAGTTATGGCAGGGTGTTATGAAGTGGATTTGAGAGCAGAGCCAGATGAAGAAACTAAGCCTGAAGAAACTAAAGATCGGTGGATCAGGCCCAATCTTAGCCCAAACATGGGTGTTTCCTTCTGCAGTGTTCCTACCGGTGACTCAGCCTCTGAATGAATTCCACTGGGGACAGAAAGCTTATTCTTTCAGAGCTCTTGATAGAAGCCTAGATATTTTTAGGAAGTTCTTCATTTTACTTAGGTAAAATCAACTTTCCTACTTAAACCAACCTCAGCCCATTTTCTTCCCTCTGGAACAAATGTGGAATGGCTCTGGAGCACCTAATGCACTTGCCCTACTGCCCAGCTACCTCCAACACCCTCAATCTCGGGCTAAACATGTCTTCAATTATTCATCACCATCCTGAATTATATTCTCTGGATATACTCTGATTTGTCAACATTCCCCTTAAAATAGAACTCCTAGAAGTGATTACAGTAGGCCAGGCACTGTGTGCCCACTGATGGTGCCCACTGATGGGACAGTGGGACTTTTACTGCCCTTGTGCGAACCATCTTATTAACGTGACTTAAGATGGTTTGCTTTTGTAGCCCCAGAAGTTAACTGCAACTCCAGCCAGGGATTTTCTAGCTGTTGCGCTCCCCTGTGCCAACGAGATCTCTTCAGAAGATCTCCCTGAATGGCTTCTTCCAAGGTTAATGGACCAGTGTTTTCAGCGGCGGATTTGGAGTGCTTTTGTTACAGTATTAAAAATGACTAACTCACTAAATAATTAATTATTTTGGGCCATGCATGCATTGTGAACATGAATTGTGTTAAATCCCATTCTATGCACCTGAAAGAAAAATTTAAATTTAAAAAAGGTCTACTGAATGGGGAGAAGGGGGATCAGTTGTATACTAGCATTCCCTATACATTCCAGAATCCCAGTCTTCTCCCCAAATAGTGCTGGGCCTGATATAAACTTGAAAATTTCCTCATATCTAGCCAGTGACCAGGTCATCCCATGAACTGTTTGGTATATTTATAGAGTGCTTGCTCAGAGGCTTCTTTTCATTAGTCTATCTCTGGTTACTATTTAAGAAGGTCCCTAAAAGTAGGAGTTTGGGATTTTCTTAAATAGTGGCGTTCTCTTCTTAAGCTCATTTCTGTCTGTACTTGACTATGCAGTCAAGGTCATCAATCTTTTATTCTATATGTATATTTCATCATGCTCTCCTTTGGCTTCTGTGATACTGACCTCTCTTGGTTTTCCTCTTGTCTAACTGTACCCTCTTTTTGGTTCTCCTTCACATCTCTCCGCCTCTGCAATGTGCTCTCCCTAGGTTACCACATTATTCCCATGCTGGCCACTTCCATGTGTATATCTACCATTTGCATCTCTTCTCCGAAACCTAGACTTTTATATCAACAGCCTACTTGACATCACAGTTTAAGTAGTATTAAGTGTTGCAAACTGAACTTATTCACAACCAAACTCTTGCTCTCCAAGTACCCCCAAACTGCTCATCTTGCAGTTTTTGTCACATGAATAAATGGCATTGTCATCTAATTTGTTTCTCAGTCCTGAAACCTGAGAGGTATATATTGAGACAGTGTAGCATCCTGATCAAGGGCTAGAATGCCTGGTTCACTATGAGCTCTGCTGCTTACTAGTTGTTGACTTGGGTACATTTGTCACCTCACTGAGCCTCAGTTTGCTCATCTGTGAAATGGGGAAGATGAAAACACCTCATAGGATTATTGTGAGAATTAAGTGAGTTAAAGTGAACACTGGCCATGGTAAATAATCTGGCCATAGTAAATAATCCACAAATGGCAGCTCTCGGTGGGATTTCTACCCACCTCTCCTATAGCCAGAAGCAGATTTACTGTGAAGGAAATGAAGTTCAAGCTTGCCTAACACCCTTTCAAATCCTGTACCTAACTTTTATTTATATTTTTTTGTATTTGTAATTTTGTAATTTTTCAAAACAGCATTCACAAATTGTATAAATTTCAGGGCTACAAAACTTAGATCTGCTCCTGTCTACAACCCTACATAAAAACATCCCCGAATACCATAGAAAATATATCCCCTGATCTCCATTTCAACTAACACAAGCCTATCTAAACATTGTCAGCCCTTGCCTGGACCATTATAGTAACTTCCTAAGTCGTCTCTTTACCTCTGATTTTTCCCTGTCTAATCTATTCTTGAGCCAGAGTAATCTCTCTAAGAAGCAAATCTTTCTTAAAACCTTTCAATGGAATACTACCTAGAAATTTGAAAAAAAAAATACACCTTGGTAGACTTCCCTCTATGTACGTTAAACCTCAATAAAACTTTTGCTTTAAAGACACTCTTCACTAATTTCCAGTTGTCCTTGGATATGAAATTCACACTCCTTGATATGGATACTTTTAGTTGCCCACCATAATCTCTCCTTATACCCTGCTCCAGGCTTTGATCTTTCCGGAAGATTCTTGACTTTGTTTAGTTCAGGGTGGACCCTATTGACAGGCTAGTATAACTTATAGACCCCCTTTCAGAATAATCTCTTTTAATATATAAAATATATCAGGTTATAAAGGAAAAAATTATTTTGAAATACAGTTATCAAAAACAAATTTGTAGAATAATAATATATGTATCCCTTTATTAGTGCATGAAATAAAAAGATTATAAATTTAAAATATAAGCATTATGCATTACCGGAGCCTGTACTCCACAACGGGAGAGGCCGCAGCAGTGAGAGGCCCGCGTACCGCCAAAAAAAAAAAAAGGTATTAAAATTAAGTTTAAATTTTTAACAGTTCTATCGGTGTGAAGGCTATCGCTATTTAGCATGAATGAGAACATTAAATTGTGGGGCTGTCTTTGGCTCACCTCCTTCCATGTATTGATCAAAAAACAGGTGAAATAGGGAATGCAGGAAAGCAATGTAACCGTAACTGTATTGTGATATGAAAATATTTGTGATTTTTATTGTGATAAAGTCACAGACACTACTATGACTACTGTGGGGTTTTTTTTTGGCCAACCTTCATAATTGAAAGAAATAAGATTTCAGTTAGAGATTATTAAAAAATAAAGATATAATGTTTTCCAATCCCAGTTTACAGATCTCCCTGAATACTATCTTACCCAAAGTGTTCATGGGCCCCAGGTTAAGACTCTTTCATTTAGGTATCACTGTTCCCGGAGCATGTGGTCAGGCCTCAGTAGGTGAATTACGGTAAAACAGTCACAGTAGTTCCACTCCTTTCACCAGTGTTAGTTTTTGGCATTGGCACAACACAAATTTGACTAAGGAGACATGGTTACAAACCGGCTGGGGGAGGAAGGGGTGGGAAGGGATGGGAAGGGATGGGGTAATGCTTCTAGGAAGAGTTTATTTGCTCTTAAAAAATGAACTGCAGTAACCGTCTAAGCATCATAAGAGGATCTAGCTCAAGAATGGCAGGAGGCAACATGGAAAGAACCTTCATCCTTGGTGCCATGTTTGAGCAGCTGACATATCCACTCCTGTAACAATGTGCCTTTGCTCCTCTTGTTATGTTAGATAATAAACTTCTAAATTCGTCTATTATTAGCAGCAGAAAGCACCCAAACTTATACCAACTGGACCTTGCCTGTCTTTCTAACTTCATCTCCTGCCATTCTTCCCCTGACTCCCTGGTCTTTGGTTTCTAGCTCTTTGCCATTTGCTGCCTATACCTCTGTGCCTGACCAGCTCTTTCTTGGTCCCTCAGGTCTGAGCTTGAATATTCTTTCTTCAGACAGACTTGCCTGACCCTCATTTTCTAAATTTTATACCCTCTCCTACTCCCTCACCCCCTGCCATTTTGTCTGTTATTCCTCCATAGACCTTATTGCAACTTGCACTTAATAAAAGTTTTCTTGCTATTTAGCATGAATGAGAACATTAAATTGTGGGGCTGTCTAAAAGTTTCTAATTTCTATTTTTCTTGTTAGACTGAAAGCTTCATGAGAGCAGGAGCCATGTCACTATTGTATTCCCGGCATTAGCACAGTGTCTGGCATAGATACTCAGGAAGTATTTGTTGAATAAATGAGAGCCTTACCTCCTCGTGGTTCTCTTCTGGTTAGACATTGTTTAACATTGTAATCTACAATGTGATAAAAGTATTCACTCTTCTGATGGTTATATCTCATTTCTGTTTCATATCTTATTACATTGTCCAGAACTTTCAGAGCAAGTTTAAATAATCATAATGTTATTAGGTGCTTTCGGTTTTTTCCTGATTTTAGTAGGAATGTCTCTATTGGCTGTTGATGTGGCTCTGTGTGTGATATTTTTAAAAATCGTATTAAGGAAGTATTTTTCTATTCCTGAGAGATGCTTAAATATGGAACAAGTTGGAAACGTGAGGCAGCATAACTGGGTTTTTTTTTTTTTTTTTTACATTCTATAAGACTGTGGTCTATTTCATACAGAAAATCACATTGATGATAGAATTTGACTCTTTTCTTTTATCTTGTCTCATTTTTCTATGTAAGTCTATTTGCGAATCAACTGAAAGGTAAGTCTTAGGTTGCCGAAATTATATAATGGATTGGCTAAGTGACACACATAAGTATCGAGCATTACGGCTAAAGAATATTGACTGAATATGTATCTGTTATCTACCCTTACTTTCATTGTTCCTTCCTAACATAAACTACGTATTAAATACATATTTTAGTATATACCACCTATAACTACTACTTAAAGAGTGCTTACATCATCGTGCCAGCTCAGTGCAAATCACTTCATATCTCATATCTTATTTAATCCTCACAAAATGCTATGAGGTGGGTACCATCACTCTTATTCCCATTTTACAAATGACAAAATTGAGTTTTAAAGAAGGTTAGTTTATTTCCCTCAACACAGCTGAAAAGTGGTAAATAATAATAAATGATGAAATCTGAAATGCAATAATGTCAAAAAACATTTCACACTTTAGAACCAAAAAATCATGTTTGAATTAATATCTGGGATTATGGCCTTAGGAAATTGATTGTAAGGCTTTTTTCCTAGTGCTTACTAAACCTCATGGTCTCATAAGATATTTTTGTTGTGTACACTCCACATTCAACTAAGATCATCCATGCCTACCCCGGTCAACACTTTGCTCTTATAGACACACGGAACCACATCACTGTTTATAGTCCCAGCAAGGGATGCCATCAGTGCTGTGACACTTCCAAGACCATCCAAGTAGAGGAAGTGCTTGTGTCTTTATTGCAGGTATAATGTACTCTGATCATATTAATTTTATGAAAATCAATATGATTACAAGAGATTAAATGAAGTGGATTTAATACTCTATAGAAGAATTCTTCCCACATCTTCAATAAATTTCCTTTCAAAATTCAGCTTCCTTAGTGCTTTTAAAGTATGATTTACAAAATTTTCAGAAACAATCCTGTTATATAAAATACTGTGTTTAAAATGGAAATCATTCAACAAATATGCCTCCTAGTTGTGAATTCAAGGCTTATAACTTAAATTTCCTTAGTTAATCCTTACAACAACAACATGAGATAGATATTATTCCTCATTTATAAATAAACATATTAAAGCTTATAGAAACTGAGTAGAGGCCGAAGACTGACTTTCATTCACCTTTTTAGTCTGCATGTTCATAGAGGGTTTGGGGTGGGTGACAGAAACTGTGGAACAAAGGCAGTAAACACATGGTAGAAACAGATTCATATCCAAGTTTGCTAACTCTAAATCCAGTGTTCTTTCTGCTACACCATCCTGACTCTAATAATATTTTCTGTAGCAGCAGCAAATGAGGAGGTGTTACCAAGGAAAGCCAACTGAAATGAAACTTAGGGACTCCTCTCTGAAATAAGGTGGGCTGAATGTAGGCATACAGCAATTATGTTGAACTTAGTACACCTTCATAATACTGTTCTCTCACTGTAGTTGCACTGGCAAGGGAAAGGTCATCGACTCAAATATGAGCCTGATTGCTGACGTCTGGCTGCAGAAGTGACTAGCATGATCCATGTATAAACAAAAGTCCTGGAGCTCTCTGTTTCCAGTAATGGCTGACTGAGTAATCTCAGTGAACTTTCTGCAAAGAACAGAAAGTTCTGTATAAATAGTTTTAAAAATCTGTTTGAAAACATCAGACAGCTAAAAGATAGTAAAGAATTATTGTCTGGGATATGGAGGAGATAAATGCACAGGGAGGTGAGCCTAGGAGCTAGGGCCACTTTTCCTTTGGGGGCATTTGCCAATTCTGGGGGAAATATTGAGACCCAGAGAAGCTGAGCAGAGTTTTTTTTTTTTTTAAATGCTTATTTATTTTTACAGTTTTATTGAGATATAATTGACTTACAACACTGTGTAAGTTTAAGGTATACAGTATAATGACTTGACTTACATATATTGTGAAGTGATTATCACAATAAGTTTAGTTAATATTCATCATCTCGTACATTATAGATACAAAAATAAAAAAGAAACATTTTTTTCTTCGTGATAAGAATTTGAGCAGAGTCTTTGAGAGATCTTCATGGGGCTAGGGTAGGGATTAGAGTCCAGGACTTGCCAAATTGTTGGGGGTCCTAGTGAAGCTGCCTTGATTAGATTGTACCTTGAAAGTTCATACTCAAACTATAAGGGTAAACCCAAAGTAGACTGGAACTCTTAGAGAGTTCAGCTTTGTTTTAAATCATCTCAATGCCTGAAACTGGATTGATGTTATCTCAAATCGCTCATACCTACAGCTACCTAATATAAGCAAGCATACATAAAACCTCTTTGGAGAAAGAAAACATCTTTGTAGGCTAATTAGTTTTATGAACAGTTCTGTAAATACATTGCGCAGCACAAAATGAAAAATAACCAGGCACACAAGGTGATACAACTTTACGAACAAAATACAGCAGAAACAACAGACAACAGGAAAGGGCCCACAGGTGCTTCAGATATTGTAGTTATCAGACACAGACTTTAAATATTGGGTTGGCCAAAAAATTTGTTCGGGTTTTTGTAAGGTGTTACAGAAAAACCCACCGAACTTTTTGGCCAACCCAATAAATATGCTTACTGTGTTCAAAGAGATAAGACAAGATAGGGAATTTAAGAATAAAACTGGAAACTATGTGACACAATACAATAAGCAACACAAAAATAAAAATTAAGACTTCAATAACTGTGTTTGTACATTAGACACAGAGAATTAGAAAACTAGAAGAAAGGTCGAAAGAAAATATCAAGAAAAATAAGGATGACTAAAAGATATAGAGGATACAGTGAGAAGAGGTAACATATATATTATGGGAATCTCAGAAGGCTTGAGGAGAGGAAAGAGATAATGGGCCAGAAATAATATTTGAAGAGATAATGGCTGAGGATTTTGAAAAACTAATGAAAGAAATCAAGCAACCAATTTACAAAGGTCTAGGAAACACAAGAAGCATAAATACAAAAAAATTCTAATCTACAAACAACAAAGAAAAACCAATGAAAACCAAAGATAATGTGTTATTAAAAGCATAAATCCCTTACATGCATTTACATGCATGCAAATCTTTGTTAGATTTTTAGCCATTGCCGCTATTCATAAAGCTTATCTTCTTTTGTGGTTTTGTGTCTGATCTATTTTTGCACAGTCCTTGATTCCTTATAGGTAAATTTCCTTGCTTTTATTAAGGGATGGTAACATTTTTTCTTCCAATAGAAATGACAGAACAGATTCATGGGGTAGCCAAAGCAGCTGCTTGAGAATTAAGGTAGCAATTCCAGCACCCCTAACTATGTAGAGAATAAAATTTCTCTCTCAGGTTATAGGAAGGAAGAAGTTGACAATGGGAGTGCAGTTTTAGTAGCTGTAGTGAGGTTCTCTGAGGAAAAAAGCCAATCTAAATGAATTATTTAAGATTTGTTTATGGACTATTTTTTTAAAAAGATTGAAACATATGTTAAGTAAGACATTTGAAAGTAAAACAGGAAAGAAACAAATAATTGATAATATTCTGGGGTACAGCTGAGGGACCAGACAATAAATTTGGATCTAAGTGTTCTGGAATAAAAACAAAGGGGATAAACTTAAGGTTACATAGCTTGTTAATTTTTTCTGAAACACAAAACATACAGATCCACTTACAAGGGGAACATTTTGCCTGGAAGTTAAGAAAAGGAGACAATAAAAATAGTTTAAAAAGCACTGGATTTGGAGGTGAGACCATTGGGTTCAGTTCTAACTTTGCCATTCAGTAACTGCTCAATCAATCCCTTCGAGTCTCAATGACTTCTAAAGAAAGGAGGATAAAAATAATTGACCCACCTACCTCTTGGGTTGTTGTGAAAATATTCACATTCAAATAAGAAATATTAGATAAAATAATATCAAAAAAGACGAGCTACTTGAGAGAATGAAAAAAAGTAACTGACTGCTTTAAATGAATTTAGGGAAACAGATAATGTTGGATTCCATTCCTGTGGACTGGTAAGAATCCAACCACAATGTGTAATTTATTGTCCCAATATTTACAACGCATGTATGGATAGGGGCAGGGAAGAATATGAATTCCAGGAACAAAAACCTAAATTATAAAGATCTTTGGCAAGATTCTGTGGTGAATTTTGAAATAGATTGTTTTTTAGGTTAAGAAAGAAAATTGCAGTTACCAGCAATCAATATGGGTTCACTAAAAACAACTTAAAATAGCTATTCTTTTTGTTCGCATGTTACCGAACTGGTATGCTAGAGGAATGCATTGTGATTCTAGCAAAGCAACTGACAAAGTTGCTGGGTATCACTGAAGACAAGATGAAGAAAAGGGTCTAGAAGATAAAAATAATAGGTAGATTAATAACTGGTTGAAGGCCTGTAGGATATCCCACTAATGGACTGATTATCAACTAGGTGGAAGAATTTTAGCTGGCATGCCACACGGGACCGTTCAACTTGTGCAATTATCAGCTTAGATGAAGACATAGAAGACATGCTTACTCCATTTTCAGATGCTATAAAGGAAGTTAATGTCTTGAGTAATTAAGCAGGATTTTAAAGATCTTGATAGCCTGGAAGAAACAGTGAATTGAAGACTGTGAATTTAATAAGGATAAATGCAGATGGAGTAAACATTTCCCTTACATTAAAAATCAACTGCTCAGGATGGTGGAGAGTGGACTTAAATGCAGTTAATACAAAGATCTCAGGGTTTTAGTTATCAACAAGGTCAACATGAGCAAGTCATGTGATTTGCCATAAAAACACCCCCCAAAACAAATAAACTAAAACCCCCTTTCTTCTCAGGCCAGACTAAGAGAAATAGCCTTTCCAGACCAAGGAAATAATAGCCCTCTGTATTTGGAATTGGTTAACTCACATCTGGAAGATTGTGACTAGATAGGGGTGCCGCAGTTTAAGAGGAGCATTGACAAAGGGGAGCTGACCAGAGGAGGGTAATCAAAATGTTGGAAGGTCTGGAAACAATCATATGAAAAAACAGTTGTAAGATCTTGGTTTATTTCTGTGTGGAAAAGGGGATGGTGGGGGTCTGTGTTTACAGAAGCAGATAACATAATGTCTATAAAGAATTTAGCACAAGGCACTATACATAGTAAACACCCAATAAATGCCAAGTGTAATTATGATTTCAACAGTAGAAGACTTGAATATTCTATGTAGCCTCAAATAACAACCCTAGGAACAATGTATAGCAATTAAGGGAAACGTGAGTTATTTTGATATAGTGAAGGAAGAACTTTTACTCAGAACTATACAAAGATTTAACACATTGTTTCGTGACTTGGTCATCACCTGAGATATTATTGAAATTTCTATGTTTTTATAATAGGCATAATAATCTAATGAGGCAAAACCAGTTGGTATTATAAATTATCTTGAAGCAGATCATGTTCTATCAGTTGGCCATTTCTGAATGACAAGCTTGTATACTGAAATAAGACACTTCATTAGTAAGGAATATGTTTATTGTCTGAGTGGGAGACATTTTTGCAGAAGGCACGATATCTTTTTTTCTTTTTTTTTTTTGGCCGCACCACGTGGCTTGCGGGATCTTATTTCCCCGACCAGGGATTGAACCCAGGCCCACGGCAGTGAAAGTTCCGAGTCCTAACCACTGGACCACCAGGGAATTTCCATGACATTCTTTTCTTTTAAGCAGGAAAATATTTCACAGGAGAATGTTAGGATCATTAGCACATAATAACACCCAATAAATATTTCTTTAATAAATTAGTTATTGAGGCGGCAAACAATTTCAGTTGCCACCACCCTGTAACTCTGGAAATTCCCAAATAGAGAGAAATTGGTAATGAGAAAATGCTCCTTTCCCTCCTTGCCTTAGAGAAGACTTTTTGTTCATTGAGGAGTACTCTGTGTGCACACACAGGAGCTTAACCTTCCTTGCACCCAGAGAATTGTTCCTGCCTGAAGGTAAGGGAACCATCACTGACCTTGCTCTGCGATGAGGCGTGATTTGGTGCACGAGGGACTCTTCAGCAGCTGCCCTCACTTACTCCTTTAAAGCTGACAGTGCCTTTAGAAGTAGAAGCAAGATGGAAATCGCTTTTCCTCTCTTCCTTTCTTCTCTTGTTTTGGGAGGGGGTAACTAGGCATACCTCCATATTGTTAACTGAGAAACTTGAAAGCAAGGGCTCCTACTTCGGGTTGTATAGACCTGGCCAGCACCTTGTTTTCTTCAAGGGACACTTTAACAGTCACCATTAACAGTGGAGCTAATATTTTTCCACCAAACTGTTACACTGTGAGGGAGGGACCCTGGTAAACTCAGCTCTGTGCCCTGCACCTAACCAATCACCTTGCTTTCTAGAGACCGAATCCTTTAAGGTCTCTAATACTTAAGGTGAGATGTCAGATAATTTTGATGGATAGGAAATACATACAGACCAACTCTCCTTAAATGTGTTTGTGGTAAGTGGTATCATAGACACATTCTATTTCTCAGCCTAAAATAACTTCAGAGATCATGTAGTTTTACATCATTACATTAAGATGAAGTTGAAAGAACTTGAGACAGTTCAAGGCATTTGCCATCAGCCTTAACATATATGTTTTATAAGTTTTATAAAATGTAGGATGTAGAAATAATACTGATTTTTAAGACTTGTATCCCATGCTGCAAGAGGTGGTTTGGGGATGAGCTTCTGAGGATCAGTGGGAAGAAGATAGGTCTGTGTCAAGGGAAACAGGTAAAGCCATGGAGAGATACTCAGATGCAGTGTGATTTATTTTTATTACTTGGGAGTGGAATTGTGAGAGAAGTATTTTAAAATACAGTTAGACTTTAAAAAAAAGTAAACAGTTATGAACAACATTAAAGTTCAGACTTTAAAATTATGTTCCACCTAAAAATTATGACAATGATATAAATTTGTCCATATTGCCTGTTTTGCCTGTACTGGTGACAACCTCCTTTTCTTTTTCTCTGGAATCCATTTTCTTAAATTTTGTCAATTGACCAAAAAGGCAGTAATTGTATAGATTGAGAAAGCATCAAATTATAAGAATAAGAAAGAATCTAATTTATATTTTGTGTTTGAGACTAATGTTGAAGGTCATCATATATTGTAATATACCTTCTAATGTGATTCTCTAACACATGCAAGAATTTTAGGATTTCCCATGGTGCCATTTATCTTGTTTTTGTTTCTTTTTCTTTTGTAATTATTTACTTCCTTCTAGGATTAGAGAGTTTTGATTATTTTTTAAGCTGACATACGACCTTAACACCAAAGTTTTATTATTCTTTAAGGAGACTTTTTAGGATATTTGGGAACTATTTTGGCACATTTTTCTATTATACTCAGTGTCTCACAAGGTGGCTTATAATGTTTAGGATAAAAACTCTACTGAGGTTATTTTAGTCTCTGCAGCAAACCAGAGAAGCTTCCTTGTCATTCATGTAACACTGGGACTAAGAGCCTCTAGGAAAGTTGAGATGTCTCTGATTTGATGTCAACAGTTAATATGGCAACAGGAGAACCAGATTAGGTACTCCCTTTTTGAGATTAAATTGTCTGAAATGTCAAGATATGTGTGTAGTCTTGTTTCTTTGCATCTACTTCCATCACTTTCCAACCCTTAAACACAGAAACCTAAGAGTAATCGAGATAAATAATTTGGAACAAACGGTGATGGTTTATAAAGAGACCATCCCAGTTGTGAGACTGGAAAGCTTTTTAAGTGGTATGCAGTCTGGGAAGTGGATTTTGGGTGTCTTTGAAGTTTCTTGACTGTGATCCGAACAAATCGCCTGTGAAGTGTAACTGGAGGGTGTTCTTGTGATGCCATGTCCTATCCCTGGCATATAAAACTAATTCTCCGGGGTGTATGAAATGCAGTGAGATCTTTTGTAATGGTAGAATTAGGAGCCTAGATGAAGCCTAGTATTGCAGTCCAACTAGGGGCTCTGTAGATTTTAGATTATATATATATATATATATATATATATATATATATATTCATCTCCCAACATTTTCCTTTTCCCCTGCTTTAAATAGGCAGCCTGGTCCTTAGGGCTTTCTTACCTTGGGGATTGTTGCAGGGTAGGCAGGAGTGGGACAGGACAGGCTGATGACACAGAAACTGCTTAAAGTCATGGAACTTCTTGCCTTTGTAAAAACCTGAGCTTATTTAAGAAATTGTGCTGGGTATATTGGATAAAGAGGAAAAAGAAGGAATGCTTTTCAGGGCAAAAAGAGAAGGGAAGGAGTATTTATGAGGGCAATCAGAGTAGAGAAAGAGCATGTTCTCCAGGGAGAAGAAAAACATGTTGGATTGAACATTTGTTCCCTAAACAACATTAAAATGTCAATAAAGAAATTTTTTAAAGTGCAAACACATAAGGACAAGACAATAGAAGAGGAGAAAAGAACAGATGAGAGATTCAATAAAATTTTAGACGATAAAAAGTAAGTGAAAACACTGTAATTAATCTAACAGAAGAGGGACAACTGAAAATGAAAATTTTATGGAGGGAGATAACCAAAAGAAATCATGGGAGCAGGGCAGGGCTTAGAACCAGAGGGACCCTGGTACGACTGGCATAGAGGTGAAGGTCAGGGCTGACCCAGGAGGATTAGTGAACGTTTACACGAGGAGTATTTAGACCTGGGTTCCTTTGCACCTGGTATATTTGGCTGGCTACCTCTTCTGCACTCTGACAGGTGACTGAAGGTTTACTCTCTCAAGAAACTGACCTAGAACAAATAGTAGGGTGATACTGGAAGGAATATAGAAAGATTAAGTCAGAGTAGGAAGGCGGCAGGCAGGAGAAAAGTGTCCACATCTGTTGGAATGTCTACCAGCTAAAGTGAGCTGATGTGAGGAAACACCTTTCAGAAACCCCAGAGCAGCTTGGAAGCATTAAAGAAGCCTGTTCCTAGAAACATCAGGAGCAATGGTCCTTGGACAACCTGATAAAGGTTAAGAACCTTCAAGCTGAGTAGGAATAGAAGAAAAAAATGTTAAGTTGCTGTTGAAATAAATGAGTATTCTTGCATTTAACCTCTACAAGCATAACCAGGTTTGGAAAGGATGAATGTCCTTCATATACAGATAGTTCACAAAAGGAGAAATACAAGTGCTAGGTAAACGTATGAAAAAATGTTCAGACCCACACATAGGCAAATGAGATGCACATACAAACAAGGAGATGTCAGTTTCAACTAAAAATTAGCAAAGAATAAGAAGAATGAGACTATCCAGGACTCCCCTAGTGGCACAGTCGTTAAGAATCCACCTGCCAATGCAGGGGACATGGGTTCCATCCCTGGTCCAGGAAGATCCCACATGCCGCAGAGCAACTAAGCCCATGTGCCACAACTACTGAAGCCCACGCACTCTAGGGCCCACGTGCCATAATTCCTGAGCCCGCATGCTGCAACTACTGAAGCATGGGTGCCTCGAGCCCGTGCTCTGCAACAAGAGAAACCACCGCAACAGAGAGTAGCCCCTTCTCGCTGCAACTAGAGAAAGCTGGCACGTAGCAACGAAGACCCAACACAGCCAAAAAATTTAAAAAAAAAAAAAAAAAGAGGAATGAAACTATCCAGTGCTGGCCAGAGAGTGTTGAAATAGGCTCTGGCATAATGCTGGTGGGAGTATAATAGACTATTATTCGAAGATGACTTGACAATATGGATCAACAGCTTTGAATATATTCATTCCCTTTGGCCCGTGAATTCTGGGAATCTTATTTAAGGAAATAACTAGAAATACAAATAAATATGAATAATAAAAGATGTTTAACATTCATTAATTTTAACAATTAGAAATTTTAAATAAACGAAATGTTCAACAATAATATCCAAGTAAATTGTGTTACCTTGCTGCAACGAAATGTGATGCAGCCATTAAAATTTGTTTACAAAGAGTTTGTAAATTTGAAATATTGATGCAATATTTTAAACAGCATATGCATTTGTATATATTGTATGTTCTCAACTATGTAAAAAAATCACTTGAAGGAAACATGCCAAAACATAACAATTTCCATGAGTGTTTGGGTTATAGATGTTTTCTTTGTTTTAAAAAAATTCTTAGTTGAAGTTTTGATATTCTAAATACATTCTTTAAAGGAATAAGTACTTTTGAAGAAGATCTGAAAAAATGAGTATGTTTT
This sequence comes from Stenella coeruleoalba, assembly GCF_951394435.1. Classification (NCBI taxonomy): domain Eukaryota; kingdom Metazoa; phylum Chordata; class Mammalia; order Artiodactyla; family Delphinidae; genus Stenella; species Stenella coeruleoalba. The sequence goes on from NC_137157.1 coordinate 66,382,867, forward strand.
TTATTAAACATACTTATCAGGGTAAGCAGATACAATGAATTTGTAGAGATGTAGTATTTTAAAATCTGAATTTATCTTGGGGAATGAGTAAACAAATTGTGGTAGGCAGAATGATGACCTCACCCCCTGCAAAAGGGGTCTACCTCCTAATTCCAGATCCTGTGAAAATGTTAGGCTCCATGGCAAAGGAGAATTAAAGTTGCAGCTAGAATCAAATTCCTAATCAGGACTTTCAGATGGGAAAATTATCCTGGATTTTCCTGGTGGGTCTGATATAATCACATAGGTCCTCATAAGTGGTAGAGAGAGGCAGAAGAGAGAGAAAATGAGAGAAATGGCAGAATGAGAAGGACTTGGCCAGACAATGCTGGTTTGAAGAGAAACAGGGCCCTGAACCAAAGAATGCAGGTGACCTGTAGAAACTACAAAGACAAGCAAACAGATCCTCTCCCAGAAACTTCAGAAGGAACCAGCCTGTTGCCACCTTGATTTTTAGCCCAGTGAGAACCATTTTGGATTTTAGACCTCCGGAATTATAAAAATACATTTGTGTTTTTTTAAACCACTAAGTTTGTAGTAATTATAGCAGCAACAAGAAACTCATACACCAACCGTTATGCCATCACTGTGACAGAAGACAAAGTCACTACTAAAATGACAAGTAGGCCAATATTTATATAATGACTTAGGAGTATACAAAATGCTCTCAACATGCATTAGTTCATTGGATCCTCAAAGCAATCCTGTGAAGGAGAAAATGCATCCTCCTCCTGATTTTACAAATGAGAAAACCAAGACTTAAATGGCAAAACAACTTGTTAGAGGTTGCACAGAACCACCTTAAGAGCCTGGCCTCTGACCTCAAATTTCATGCTGTGGTCTACTTCTCCCATGTACCTCGAACAAGGTTAAGCAAAAAGGAGCAGAACCTTTTGTAAAATGTGGGCCTCCACTTCGGCCTCAAGTGCAGCAGAGAAAAAGAATGCTGTGAATACTTGGTGTGTTAAATTTATGGGACTTATTTTCTACAAAACTTTTAAACAGAAACAAAGAACAAAGCCCAAACGCTAAAGTAATAGATAAAATTCAAACATCTCAAGCCTGTGATCCAGTTTTTTTTTCCTTCCATATGGATAAATGGGGGAAATTCTTGGGGTCTGAGGAAGATGATCTGTCTGTAGCTTGGTTCACCTGCCCCCTCACTGACATCTCTTTGTCCTTTTCCTCCTCATGAATTCCTCCATCAGATGATGGCAAAAGAAATAAAAGGTGAAACTCCAAAACCAGACACATATATCAATGAAACAGGATAGAGAGGCCAGAAATAAACTCATGCACTTATGGTCAATTAATATACAACAGAGGAAGCAAAAGAAGGTGAAATTCAAGCCCTTTGTGATGGTTAATTTCATGTGTCAACTCGACTGAGCCACGGGTGCCCAGACGTTTGGTCAAACGTTATTCTAGATGTCTGTGAGGCTGTTTCTGGAGGAGATTAACATTTGAATTTGTAGACTCAGTAAAGCAGATTGTTCTTCCCAATGTGAACAGTTCTCATCCAATCAACTGAATAGAAAAAAGGCTGAGTAGAGGGACCTTCACCTGCCTGATGCTTGAGCTGGGACATCAGTCTTCTCCTGCCCTCGGACTAGAACTTATGACTCTCCTGATTCTCAGGCCTTTGGACTTATATGGGAACAATACCGCCAGCTCTTCTGGATCTCCAGCTGGTGACTAGATCTTGGGACTTAGCCTCCATAATCCTGTGAGCCAATTTCTTATCATAAATCTCTCTTTCTCTCTCTCTCTCTGTGTGTGTGTGTGTGTCTGTGTCTGTGTCTGTCTCTCTCTACTTTCTGGTGATCCCTGGCTAATACATCTGGGAGTAACTAAATGTTCGTAAAAGGTCTAAATGAGGAAAACATCTTCAATCTCCAAATAAGCTAATTTGCTCTTCCTGGTTTCCTCTTCATTATTCCAGCCTTGCTCTCAACATTCAATCATTCAGGGATATGCACCAAGAATGGAACAGCTGATGCTTTTTTGGAAAGCCGAACAGACTGTCAATACTTAGGGGTTTACTCTGCCAGGGCTTAGCCCAAACCTCAACTGCAGATGCAGTCAGATCCCAAGGGCAGGGACCTGGGCCTGAGGCAAGAGCAGGGCAGGGTGTCTGGAGAGGGGCCACTCCACTGGGTAGGAGGGAAATGAGCCCAGAGTGTCTGTTGACTGATGTTTTGATACATGTTTCCCACTCTTTCTTCTAATATTTTCTAATTATAGTCTCAACAACCATCATGGCCACAAATTACCTTTTAATAAAAAGGTTTCAGGTTCACTTGTAGAAAATGTATCTGGAAGAAAGGCTGCTACCTCTGCTCCGTTCCCCTGCTTTCCCCTTGCCTCTCCCCTCTGCCTCAGTCTCCAGCTGTACCTCTGCCCTCCTGACTCTGCAGGCTTAGGTGGTAAGAAACTTGCCCTTCTTTCCCCTCCCTCACATCTGGGGGGGGCGGTGGTGGTGCAGTAGCACTCTCCTCTCCTGTTGTGTGGAACCCAGATGTGACCCTCCACCCATGACCACTGGGTTCAGCCACTGTGCCCTGCAGAGTTCTGAGAAGCATACTGCCTGACTGGGTTTCACTCTATAAACCCATCGTGTAGGCCTCTGGCCTTTCTCCACCCTGCCCCATGTTTAGAGAACTAGGCTTCTACTTAAGGTCCATTGCCCCATCGCCCAGTGAGGACACAAGCCATCCGTCCCTGAAGCTCTCCTTGAACCCTCATCCTATGACAGGCCCTCTAACGCCCTTGAGCAGACCTGACAGATGCCAGGTACTTGCTGATCTGGCCTGATGGATTCCCAGTGTCTGCATATTTCTGCAGTTGTAGAGACTGCAAACTTTTCCAGTCTGGTCAAACCTCTCGCATAAACCTGGCTTGTTCCCAGTACCATACTGCCTTCAGGCATACTGTATGGCCCATACCTGAGTCCTTCTCCAGCCTATTTTGCTGCAAGCATGGAGGTGAGTTTGAAATAATTGCCAGAAGGTTCCTGAAGCACTGTACAGTGTTAGAAAAAAAATATCTCACAGGGGAATTGGGCCCCTGTCTGTGTCCTGCTGGCACATTTCTGGAGAACTAAGAGTTTATCATTCCTGGAAACAGGATTTCAAAGGCTGAGGAGTGAGGTGGCTAGTAAGGGTGGAGGGCAAGAGACCAACAAATACCGAGCAGCTACACCTGCTGGGAGCTTTAGATGTTTTGATTTTTAAAATTTTCACCATACCCACACAAGGCAATGAACATTACTATTTTATTTTACAGGTGATGAAAGTGAAATTCAGAAAGGTTGAGTAAGCTAGGGTGCTATGGTACCAGGATTCAAATCTGCATTATTCTCTATCTTATATTAGTCCCTTGAGTTCTGTGTTTCTTGAAATGCAAGCTCCTACTTTTCTGGCCATAGGAGATGATATATTGAACATCTTTCCTGGTAAGTGGTAGAAAAGTGTTTTTCTTGATGCTTTGAGTTGAAAAAAGCTCTGACCACACTCTGGAAAGGTACATTTTTAGATACACTAGAAGTTTTAGTAGTACAAATAATTAGCATTTCAGTTTGACACAGAGGAGACATTTTGTCTCACCATCACTATAAGGTATAAGAAATAAAATAAGTGTACTGTCTCTACTTTTTTTTTCTTTTTTTTAGATGTATATAAATTAAATTTATTTGCTTTTTCCTTATGAACTAATGGTGTGTTTAAAAATTATTTTAAATTGAATCGCATAATTGATCAAAACAACCCAGATATATAACAAATTCTGACAAATAATTATTAAAAATAACAAAGTTATATCTACTTTCTTAACTGGGGGAAGGGAACACCTTTTATATAGCCTTGTCTTGTGAAATACTCAGCAAATCATCTTCAATCATAAAGCTGGCTTTGTTGCTTTCTCACTGTGCCCTGCTGCCCCCTGTGGAGCCTGCCATGATGTGTGGAGGGTGTCCTCATAGGTGCCTGTACCGGGGCTTGCTGCCAGCGGTAGCAGGTGTAACCGATGCCGGGGCCTCCCCGCGCTGGCCGTATGTCATCGCGGGTTGTCTGCTCTGAATTGATGAAGCCTCAGTGAAGGCAGATGTGCAGGCTTTTTCCAGGCCTTTCCAAAAGAGAAAAAAACAAAGCCTTCTATTTATTAAGGTAAAGTCAAAAAGGGTTTCACCTGAAGACAATGGTTTATATTGAGCTTGTAATGAACGTGATCCTCTAATCCAGTGGGTTTTTAAAAAACCTTTCTCAGATTCCATATTCTTTTGAAAAGCTGATAAAAGTGATTCAGCTTTTACTCCAGGAAAAGATAAACATATATACCTCCAAACAAAATTCTGTATACTTTCAAGGCATACATGAAGCCCCAGGGGTATGAGGACCCAAACTAACCCCTCCCTCTAGTGTGTATATTCGAGTTTTCTTCCATTTATGAGAACACAGTGCCTTCCTGAGCTTGTGGTTATATAAAACTCTGTATTTACTTTGACATTCATACAAATGAAGTCTATCTGGGCTCTTCCTTGTCAGTTTAGGTCTCTACTGCGTAAAAATTCACCAATTAAGAAGAACCTTTGGTCATCCTTTTCAACAAGTGAGGCTTAGTTATTTAGGTTCCTCCCAGATGCATTTGGCTATTGTCACTTCCAACTCATTTCTACTCTTGGTCCAGTGGTTGGGGAGTGGGGAGAGAGGGGGAAAGAGGAGTATGTATCAGAATCTCTTGGAGGGATATTCAAACGATGCCCTCTCTTTTTCCTCTTCCCAAGACGGGACTCAGAGTTGCAGACCGGCCAGCCGTCTTTGTGATGCCCAGTGGAAACAGGGAGACTTTCTAGTAGGAGGTATCACAATTTGTGCTGCTGACTACAATGTCGTGTCCTAAGAGAGGGTAGGTGGTTCAGAAGAATCACAGAATCAGAGAATGTTAGAGTTGGGAAGAAACAACATAAAAGTTTTGATTGTGACTGTTAGCAAGAGACACATTGTCCATCCTCATCATTTTTTTTTAAAGGGGTGACATTTTTATTCAACAAAAACATTTTTATTCATTACAAAAATAACCAGGATGCTTATGGCGGCAGAATCAGGAAGGAGCCCCCCCCACCTCGCTTCTGTGTGAGCAGGTACCCCCTCCCACACAGCCCTTGTGACTCAGGGTAAGGCAGCGGCAGGCACAGCTCTGCACAGGAGGCCTGGCCTTAGGGTGGGAGTCTGGACTTGGCTAGCCCTGTCCACACTGAGCCTCCCCTCCCCACGCTGAGCCTCCCCTCCCCACTTTAAACAGCATGCTCAGGTCAGGTTTCCCAACATCAAGCATCCCCCCCCTTCCCCACTATTGAGGTCCTCAGCAGGACCAACTGTCTTGGAAACTTTTGCCTACTCAACTGTCCAGGAAGATAGTGAAAAACCATACACACACGATGGAAATAAGAGTTGTGCAAAATAATACAAGAGATTGTATTCTAATTTTTCTATTCTATCCTATCCTATCCTATTCTATTCTATTCCATTCCATTCCATTCCATTCCATTCCATTCTATTCCATTCCATTCTCCTCTCCTCTCCTCTCCTCTCCTCTCCTCTCCTCTCCTCTCCTCTAGTACCATACAGTTCCAAGCCATTAAATTAATGAGTTATGACCATAATTCAAAAAACAATTATGCAGGCTAATGGTTTTCAAAGTAAGTTCTTGCAATTCCCTGATGAGGTGTCTCAGGGCTGCTTGTGGTGAGGGTGAGGGTGAGGAGATGAAAGAGAAGGAGAAGGGAGAGGCAGAGTGAGGTAAACGCCCAGTACCTCACCCCACCCACAATCAGAGGAACTCCATTAAGTCTTTTAAAAAAATGTATTGGGATTCTGCGTAACATTTTATTTTAAAAACATTGAAAACCACTGACTTAGCCCATTTTACAGATGAGAAATTTAAATTCAAGATTAGGTGACATATTCAAGTCATGCCAGTAGTTAGTGACAGAGCTCTACTCTGATTTTTTTTTTTTTTGGTCCCATCATTCTTTTAATATGTGTGTGTATTTGGTAAAATGTCACATGGTTTAGAAGAACTTATGAAGAAAGTCAAGAATATCCCACCCTTCTGTCTGCCTCCGTTTTTAGACTTTCATAGCTATTTTCATAACTCACGTAACATGTTTGTCTCCCTCCTCCTTCATTTATCACTTTTAGCTGACCCTATTGACTCCCCAGTATGAAGGATGGGGACTTAGCTCACTTTTCTAACACCCATCTCCTCTTTCCGTCTCCCTCCACCTGTGTTTTCTAGTTAGGTTATTATTTTTAGTTCTACAATTGATTACCTCTGTTATTTTAAGTGAAAATCATAGCCTTCTATTTCTTATCAAACCCTGATCTATTGTTTTTTGTAATGTACCACTTCCAGCACCTCTAAAAACAACACCAATACTGAGAAACTTTAGTTGACAGTAAGATGAACTAAAGTGTGATATGCTTCTTCCAGAAGCTAGAGAAAATTTACACTATATTATTAGAGATATAAAGTTTGAAATAGGTGAATCCACAAGAGAATTTCTGTAACACTCACAAACACACACAATTACTATCTGGTCCCTAGGAACAGAGGCCAGATATTCTGCCTCTTTCTACCCTCTATCACACCTAGCTTTGTACCTTCTGTTCAATCACAAGGGTAAAACTCAAACTAGTGAATGAAAATTTGGACATGCCAGGTCTAGGTTCAAAATAAGAGCTTTCTTCTTCTTCTTTTTTTTAAAATTTTTATTATTATTTTAAAAATTTTATTTTTGGCTGCATTGGGTCTTTGTTGCTGCTCGCAGGCTTTCTCTAGTTGTGGAGAGCAGGGGCTACTCTTTGTTGCTGTGCGTGGGCTTCTCATTGTGGTGGCTTCTCTTGCTGTGCAGCACCGGCTCTAGGCACATGGGCCACAGTAGTTGTGGTTCGTGGGCTCAGTAGTTGCGGCTCGCAGGCTCTAGAGTGCAGGCTCAGTAGCTGTGACGCACGGGCTTAGTTGCTCCGCGGCACGTGGGATCTTCCCGGACCACGGCTTGAACCCATGTCCCCAGCATTGGCAGGTGGATTCTTAATCACTGAGCCACCAGGGAAGTCCCAGTATGAGCTTTCTAATAAACAAGCCCTTCAAATATGATGGGGCTGCCATGTAAACTGGTGAGTTCCCTGTCACTGTAAGTGTCCAAGCACAGGAGAGAGGATCACTTGTCAAGGTTTCTGCAGAAGGGTAAATGACCTTTAGGTTATTTTCAACCCTGAGATTTTGTGATTCTGTGAAATTAATGATGTGTCTCACAAGGTGAGTGAGGTGTTACCTTGTATCATGCATTCCCAATGAGGCAATATCTCCCCCAATAGGACAAAAATTGGTTTAGGGGATGTGTGAAAATATCTCAGATATTACACCCACCAAAGCCCACATAAACAGATATACAATGTATCTGTGGCAGGTGGGGATTAGTAATAAGAAGTCTACAAAGTCTGGTGGGTGGATGGGCAGGCAATGCACAGAGCTGAAAATACTGAAAAATAAGTTAAGAAACACTGCTAGGCTCCACATTACATTGGTAAGTCCCGGTGTTTGTCATATTCCCTCTCTTGGGAGGTCTTCTCTGAACCTCATGCCCTTTTGTCCCTGCGTACAATGATAGCTCTCCTGGTCCCATAGCCTGCTCTGCAAGTCGTCTTAAGAGAAGCAGTTTGGGGAGGGATGCTTAATAGACTTGGATTTGCACCTGTTTCTGGCATTGAATAGTTTGTATGACCACTGATGAATTATGTAATCTCACCAAGTCTGAGTTTCCTTTTCTTTAATGGTCATAATGATAGTTCCTTCCACATAGGGTGCCTGGAATGTTTAAATTCTTTAAACTCAAAAGTGTGGTTCTAGAACCATTGTCTTAGGCATCACGCAGACGCTTGTTAGAAATGCAGAATCTCAGGCTCCACCCCAGATTTACCGGATCAGGAGCTGCATTTTAACCAAATTCCCAGATGATGCGCAGGCACGTTAAAATTTGAGAAGAATTAGATTAAATAAAATAATGCTTGTAGAAGAGTTTATCCTAATACCTGATAATGAACGTTATAACTACTAATCTCTTTCTCCCACATACACTATCAGCTCCACATCAGGACTCTGTCCTATTCATCTTTACGTCTCCAGCACTCAAGGCAGTGCCTGGCAAATGTATGTATTGATGGAAAGTCTGTTAGGTGAATAGATGAATGGGAAGCAGAGTGGGAGAAAAGACCATGCTTTCTTCCTGAATATGGCTAGAGATGGTTTTCCTGCTCAGAGGCCTGTTATCTGACTCACAGCTACTTCCCCTCAGTCTGTAAAGAAAGACCTTCTCCACTGGGGACTTTCTTCTTTTCGGTTTTGAGGGCATGCACATTTAATTAAGAAACTTTCATTGAGTGCCTCATTTGTGTAAGTCTTGTGCTTACACAAGAAAACAAAGATGAGTCAGACGTCCCCACCCTCTGCCACTGTCTGTGTATTTGTGTATTCTATCACAAATCTCTTGCAATACACTCATTTCAACCTTATCTTGGCTTGAGAGATAAGGAGAGAACCGAAACATATGGGGTTTGTTGGCACACTGGGGCTGAGTTATGAATACTGTCACAGACACAGGAACCAAAAGATTCAGACAAGGAAAACAAGCTTTAATAAAAGGTTCCAGAATTTAGACACCTTTTTCTCCCCGCTGCCACCGTCAATGAACCCCTATTCCTCCAAAATGAGGTTTCCTGCTGCAAGTACCCTTCAGGTTCTGGGAAATATATCCTCAAAGTCACATTCCTTTTTTGTCAGTTTGGATGGTCCAACACATTTGCTTCTTTTGTATTTGCTGCTTGCAGATAATTCTTTCTTAGAATAGGTAAGCCATCTGTTGACAAGCTATCAACATAGTTAGCCCTTTGTGCAAACTATTTACCTCCTTCGTTACGGTACCCACTGGAGTGGGAGAAAACAGGCTTTCTTGCCCTCCCTCTCATTCCCTGTTTGAAGTCTTGCATCACTGGAAACCATCCAATTTTTTTTCTTCTGTAAGAAAGAACGTTCTCTCTTGACTAATCTATTTGAAGTCATGTTTTCTCCTCAGCTATAGAGTTGCATCAAAATGTTACTGTTTATTAAGTATGATTGATTCCCTTTCTGGGGGCATTTTAGATTTCACTGGGAGATTAGGGAGGGGCTGGGTCAACTCTTGGAGAGAAACACGGAAACGGATACCTGGATGCCCTGGTAAAGGGCCACGATAGTTCAGGGCACTGGTGATTCAGGGCGCCAGAGAGATTCACTTTGTGGTTCTGTAACACCTTTCATCTAGGAAGCTGAGGGCTGTCCGCATATGAGGTCAATTGCTAAGGGCAAGTATTATGAGTGTTATTCTTTGTACTTGGAGATAGCACAGAGGATGGCGTTACTGCCCAGGTGCACACAGTGGCTTAGAGCTCCCGGGAGGCCCTGTAACCTTGCCTCTGAGTCTGCCTCCTGCATGGCGGAGAGATGTGGATTTGGGAATCAGTTCAGCTTACGACTGGAATCTACACCTGGATGTCCCATAAGCCCCAGTTCAAGTGTGCCGAGCGCTCTGTTCCTTCTCCAGATTCACTGTCTTGGTTGCTAGTATCATTATACATCCGGTTGCTGAAGTCACCTAGATCTTTAGCATCTAGTACAGTACCCAGCATATTTGGGGTCTATTCACAATATCTTCCCTCTCCTCCCATTTATACCTTCCTACAAAAATTTCTTGATGCTCATCCTTAACAAGATTCTATAAGCATAGTAGCTTAGATAACTCAACTCCATCGATAAATGTGCAATTACGCCTTACCAACATCATAAGTCCACAAATGAACAACATAATTTTGAAATCTATACAAATATGGACACAGTATGAAATATGAAATTTTTATTGTATGGAGTAAAACAAACCTCCAAATGAAATAGTAAAATGCTATCCCTATAGACAGATACTATAATTTTTGTGACCTTTCTGTACTGTTGCTCAAATCTGAAGAATTTATGAGGTCAAGTCAGCACTCAAGACTGGCATTGCCCAATAGAATTTTCTGTGATGAAGAAGATGTCCTACAAACCCACATCATCCAAGCCACACGTGGCTACTGAGCATTTGGGACTTGGCTAGTACCGCTAAGGAATTGATTTTATTTATTCTAATCAATTTAAATTGAAATGACTGCCTGTGGCTAGTGGCTACCATAATTAGCAGTGCAGCTCTAGAAAACCAAGCAACTCTAGATAACGTAGGTGAATACTAACAACCAGCTCTGAGAAACTCGTGGAAATTGTTTTCCCTCACTTTGCCTGGAACAATCCCCGTGACCCCAAACTATCCCATTTTGTAGACTGTGAGGCACCATCAATTTCAAAATGCATTATTATTTTATGTACTATGAAGAAAAAAATGCTGTCAGTTATCATTGTAATGCTGTAAGTTATCATTGATTGTCAGATACATTCTAATTTCAGAGATTTAAAAATCCTGGGAAAAGTTAATCGTAGAACCAATGAAAAATGGTACCTTAGTTATTCTGATAGTTTCTGAGAAATTTCTTAGATGATTTTCAAATGTCAAAGAATTTTTTTCTATTAACTTCGAGTGTAATTTAGATCACTATTATAGAGAGAAAAGACTGGGCAGTATCATTTCTAGCTCAGTTTAATTTTTAAGGTCAAAATATCTGGCAGTAGGAATTGAAATAATAACCAAAAACATTAACAGATTGTTCCTAAAATGTTCATTCATTCATTTCAAGAAATGACATATGTGTGTTAATGTTATGGGTGGGGCTGGTGTTGGCACATTATTTTTTTCACTTATTTCTCCCCAACACTTTTTCATTTACTTTCTCTGTTTCCTTTGTTCGGTATACTGTACACCTTGTCTAAGTGCTAGAGTGTATGGTATGGTTAATATAGATTTCAACTAACCTCAGAACTGTGTGATTATATATTATTTTCCTTGTGACATTACGGTATCATCTTTAAAGTTTCCTAAATATTCATCTTTTAGCTCAAGGCAGTTTGAGGGGAATTCTTTTTTTTTTTTTTTTTTTTTTGCGGTACGCGGGCCTCTCACTGTTGTGGCCTCTCCCGTTGCGGAGCACAGGCTCCGGACGCGCAGGCTCAGCGGCCATGGCTCACGGGCCCAGCCACTCCGCGGCATGTGGGATCTTCCCGGACCGGGGCACGAGCCCGTGTCCCTTGCATCGGCAGGCGGACTCTCAACCACTGCGCCACCAGGGAAGCCCTGAGAGGAATTCTCATATTTATCTAACCTTGCTCTCTAACCTCTGTCAAGACCCTCTGTGGTTCCACCTTCCATTTTGGAGACATCTTAAAACCAAGGCACAAATCTGGCTTCCATCACTAGAACCATCTCTAACTTTGAAGTGATTTAAACCCAAATTGCATGTCTTTTAATATTTAGAGCATTAAGCCCTAATCCATCCTGTTTAATGCTTTCACTGTATTTCTTAAGATGCAAAGAAAAGGCCCCATCCTTCACCCAGCTGAAACAAATTAATATGTAATTTCAATCAAATAAAATCATTTTCTCCTGAAATTCACTCCATATTCTCCAATGCCTTGGACTTTAATAAAATTGTTAAAATGTGTGTGAGGTTTAAAAAAATAGCTGGGCTTTTGAATTCAAGCTGACCCGTGACATCTTTTGGTGGCATTTTAAAACTCCTGGTCAACCCAAGTATTCTTTCATCTAACAGAAAATTAAAATTTAAAGCAGCGTAGCGTTTGGGAATGATTACTTAAATCCAAGAATAAGGTGAAAGTGATAGAAAGGGGCCACCGATTAGGCCAAATAGGAAACAATCTAAATAGGAGTCATAGTACTTTTAAAAACATAATTTGAAGAAGGGAAACAAGACAAAACAAAACAACAGAGAGAGTTTGGAATCCTTTATTCTAAAGGCAACGAGCCAGTTCTTCACCCACTCCCACAGGAGCGGTGACCCTGACAAAAGCCCAGAAGCCTACAGTACACACGCACACGCACACGCACGCACGCGCGCGCGCGCGTTAAGTGCTGTTAATAGCATCAGTTATCATCATTACCCCGCACCTGACGAGGAGCCTTGAAATCCTCAGTGGTGCTGGTGCCTGCAAACGACCTTAGCAATCCACAGGCAGCTTATTTTACTCCTTCCGAGAGAGTGGATGCCTGGCATACGCTAAGTAACCCCCTGTTTTGTTCTATAATTAACAGAACCATAGTAAATATCACTTGCAAGTACCTCAGGAAGAAAGACAATTTTGAAGCAATTTCTCCCCCACTGTACCTTAGCATTTTCTTGTAGGAAAGCAGTGCTGTGTTATATCTTGCCTTTTCTTTCTAATGTAGTAAGTGCTAATTACACCCCTTGGGTACAGGTTGGCTGCTGTGTTAAACACATCTAGAGTTGTTTTCTTATTACCATGAAAAAAATATTTGACATGAAAAACGACCTGGGAAGGCTCTGAGGGACATTGGAATAAACTTCCATAATTTACAGGCTAAGCAATTCAAGGAGGTTGAAAGATGGGATTGTGCTCAGAAAGAGATGCAGTAAAGTCCTTATTGTGTGAGCTTGTTTAAATGAGGAGATGAAATCAATATGATGTAAAGAAAAATGCCCCTGGAAGTAAGTGTGTGTGTGTGTGTGTGTCTGTGTGTGTGTGTGTGTGTGTGTAGGGGAGATGGGACCCCCGTGCCTTCCCCATCCACACTTCTGCAGCTCCTATGACAATGAATGCACTCTCCTCTGTGTTGCTACTTCTGAAGTGGGTTACGTTTTCAGTCCACTCACTCAGGTGTATAGAAATAAACCTCTCATCATTTTTCTATAACCTGACTAAAGTTTAATCTCAATAACTCAGCCCCTTTCCCTGGGGGTCTTTGGGGTATTGCTGTGCTGGCCGCTGAAGGTTACTTGGTCTTTGTCAGCCGTGCCCTCGGGCATCCAGGATGGTGTCCTTGTTCCCTTCCAGCTCGTAGTGGTCATGCAGGTCACTGCTGCAGCTCCCGGTCTATGTCTGCACTGCTCTCGCGCACCTGAGAGGTAGTCTCAGACTGTCTTGGGTGCTCCCACGTAGCTACCCCTGCAGACCTTTCCTTTGCTGCCCATCAGGCTGGGCTAGGAAAATTCTGGGTTACACCTGGGAAAGGAATGCATGGAGTCTCAGAGCCTGTCTGGAGCTGGTAGCATTGCCATGTGCCTCAACTCGACTCCTAAACCGCAAAATCTGGGCTCGGGAAAGCGGCACAAGATGGAACATGGATGGGCCCAGGATTCAGGGCCTCTTTCTTAGGAATAGAATTGTTTTAACTTCCCTACAGCACCCATCTCTGTTGCTCCCTCCAAAACCCCCTCCCCACCCCAGCCTTACTTTGAGATCATTATGCATTCTAAATCTTTTGTCTTGTGCCCTGAGTTTACTCAGGGCATAGGTTTATACATTTTTTAAAAAAAGCATCTGAAACTCAAAAGCTTTGGCTTTTGGCTGAATCTTCTCATCCCTGAAGGAATAAATGTTGCTCACCCAATGTGCAAAAAAGAGTGAGGGGTACTAGGAAACGAAGGGGGTTGGTAATAGAATCAGTAAAAATCCCCAAATGTTGTCCCATCACATTAAAAAAAATCATATCCCTTCCTCCCTACACAGAGTTGAATTCATTGAAGGCAAAACCCAGCATATGTAGCCCGGACATATGTTCATCTGTGGAGAGGAAACATTTTGACTCAGTAGTTCTGGGCAGACTCAGCTGTTTGCCCCTCCACTCACAGACGGCAACTTCCCTTTTCTAAGAACATAATTACCAAGCCCTCTTTGCTCAAATCTCTGCTTGCATTATATTTTCCATGGAGGCTTTCTGGACTGAACTCACCCGGTTTCACCCCAGGAAACGCACCTGTCCCTCATACTGCTTGCCTTCCGCCCCTGGGCGGAAGTGTAGTGCTGTATCTGTGTCCCTTTGTTCTCATGTGAGCAAAAGCTTCTCTTTGGGGACCTGGGATACTAACACTGACATGTGCATTGTATTTACAGTTTATAAGCCTCTTGTGCCTGGACAGCAATCTCACAGGACAATGGCCCTGTGAAGCAAGGATCATTATTTTATTGTTTTTTTTTTTTTTTTTATGGTATGCGGGCCTCTCACTGTTGTGGCCTCTCCCGTTGCGGAGCACAGGCACCGGACGCGCAGGCTCAGCTGCCATGCTCACGGGCCCAACCGCTCTGCGGCATGTGAGATCTTCCCGGACTGGGGCACGAACCCGTGTCCCCTGCATCGGCAGGCAGACTCTCAACCACTGCGCCACCAGGGAAGCCCAAGGATCATTATTTTAAATGTGATACAGTAGAGGCTTTGGGGGGTTAACTGGGTCCTTGTAATCCAGGAGGCAGGGGCTGCACTCAGACCTTAGCACTCAGGCCTCCTGACATGCAGTCCTCCTGCTTCACCTCCTATCAACCAAGGCTGATGTGAACTCCAATGAGATCATTCATTCATTTGACAAATATCTACTGAGTGCTTTGTGTCAGTCCCGTGTGAAACATGGGGTAATAAATGGTGATCAAAATAATTCCAGATTTTGCCCTCATGGAGCTTATAATTAGAAAAAAAATAATCACACAGACATATTGTTTTAAAATGTATAAGGGCCTAGGCGGAAAATCATAGAGAAATGTGGGAACCTATAACAAGTGGGCCTGATCTAGTTGGGGGATGTTGGGGAATGGTGAGAAGAATTCCCTGAGAAAGGGATGTTTAAGATGAGATCAGTGGGCACTAGCTAAGTGGAGAGAGGACGCAGCTAGGATCCAGCGTTTATAGAGATCCTGAGGCAGGAGGGAACCTGGTGCTTGAAGGATGTAGTCAGGTTGGAGTGGAAGGCCAGGTGGGATGGAGCGCTCTCTGGGACCCTGTAAGATATACGGATTTTATTCTGGGTGCCATGGGAAGCCAAAGACGGGTTTTAAACAGAGAGGAGTGTCTCGTGGCTGCCCTGTGGAGAATGGGCTAAGACAGAGCACCTGTGGGTGTGAGCAATCATTTAGCAGGCCATTGCAGGAGTCCAGGCGACTCAAAAGGTAAAAAAGGTTTGAAAGCTGTAAAGAGCTGCTTTTATCATTATGTATGTATTTATCTGTCAGGGTCTTGGGCAGGAAAGAGATTGCACAATCAAATGGGGTGATTTGACCAGTGTTTCATAAAGGGACTACTTCTGAAGGTGCGGCAGGAGCTAGGGAAATGAATACGGCGCTGTACCCCAGAGGCTGGTCCCACCACTAGGACTGAAGGGGCAGGCGAGGGAACGGTTATAGAAACTCAGAGGCACTGCCGGACAGGAGCTGTAGCCTTCAGCGGAGGGATTCAGCCAACGCCCACCGCTCTGAGGCAATAAACATCCCAACCTGGGACTTCCCTGGTGGTCCAGTGGTTAGCACTCCACGTTTTCACTGCCAGTGACGCGGGTTCGATCCCTGGTCGGGGAAGTAAGAACCCACGAGCCCTGCGGTGCGGCCAAAAAACAAGCAAACAAAGAAACATCCCAACCTTACTGTCCGCTCGCTCTCTAGCATCTGGCAGTGTTCTCCACCTGGCTTTACCCAACCAGCCGTCGGGAAAGGAGGAGGCTGTCGACGCAGACCACGAGGGCAGGCTCCCGGGTCATAGAGCCAGGTGGAGGAGGGTAGAGAGTGGATCTCAGGGGCAAACAAGTCTCGCAACGCCATACGGATCACGCTTTTTTTCCTCTCATCTCACACTCGTTCCCCCGCCACCACCAATGAAATGATAAATTCTTTGTAGGTGGAGATGTTTTTCTCTTTCTTAATGCATTACTATGTCTGGTGATAGTACTCACCTTTGGAACAATAGGAAATTTTTCCTTTGATTTTTCTTCTTTTCAAGTATAATCATATTTAGTTTAATAGAATCCTGTGAAAATCTATTTTTCACAAAACCACCAAGTCCCTGGCAAGGGTACAAAGAACTTCTTATGAGGTGGGAGTTTGGTTCCTCTACTCCTCGGATTTCCACTGGAGGCTGTTCCACTAGAGCAGCCCTCTGTGCCCCGTGCTCACCTCTCCTTGTGTAGGATGGGCGCCCCACCTGATGCTGGACCACAGCCTTAGATCTATGGCTCACAAGTGGATAGAACTAATTTATTAAAAGGCTGAGAGCGTGAGAGATTTGGTTTCTTCCTCTTCTTTGTCCTGGACCAGGCCGAGGCTGCAACCCTGAGTAAGTACATCTGCCCTATAGTCCCAAGCCTTGCCTCCGGCTTGGGTCCTAACATCCAGGTGGGTGAAAGGGGACCCAGAGCTAAGAGCTTAATTTAGCCTATTTGATTACATTTCTTAGTTCTGTCCTCTGATGCAGTCCTTGTGGTAGTAGAGCTGACATTTCTATCTTGACCGATTCCTGAGTCTATCTTCTAAGTTAGTTCTAAACCTGAGTGGGGAAGGGGGATATTTTCAATAGGACCCTGTATAACCTCAGTGCTGGGCCCTGCTAGCCAAGAAGAGGAAGTAGCACTGTGGCAGGTCCAGATCTCTTGCAGATGACACGGAGAGAGGTCAGGAGCTGGCTGAGACCTCAGGCTCTTGGAGATTGGAGGCATTACTTGAAGATATTCAATATGTAATATCTGGGCTGTAAAACGTCAGTCCCTATGGCGTGGAGAAGTGTTGGGAGTTTGGGCTTATAAGTCAGACAGACCAGTGCTTGAATTTTGGCTTTCACACGCTATAGCTGTGGGTCTTTGGCAAATTTCCTTAAGCTCTTTGGACCTTATCTCACCTGTAAAATGGGAATAATTACTACTGTCTATGCTAGAGAGCTGTGTTAGGATTAAAGATGACTGTGTCTGTGAAGTTCCTGGAACATAATAATAGCTCAATAAATTTTAGCTCTTAATTTTTATTATTGTCATAATTTAAGTAATTTTCCTAAAACAGGCATGAGTACCCCTCAAAATGCTAAAGGGCCCAGTATTTTCTCTCACTTCGCCTAAAGTTCAGGGTAGTAAGAAGTTCTCTGACACAGCGAAAGAATGTTCTGGAATACATACCTAAGGCTTCTAGTACTTTTACTTCTGGTAATGAGATCTCTGACCACAAGGTCAAATAATTGAAATACATCTCCTTTGTTACTAGAGGAGTTACTGGAATCCAAATACTCTCTATTGTGCTACTCAACTTTTGATATATGCAAATAATAGCTTCTATGATTTCCACATGTATATGTCTCAAATGGAACTTTGAACAAACCTTCTACACTTTGCCTAATTTAGCTGCTCTCTCAATTATGTGTCTTGTTATGCCTAGATTTGCACCTAGGTATAAATAATTGAGAGTTGATTCTACTGCGGGGTTTGATCTACATATTTGGAAACTTAACCTTTTTGTAAAATTTTACTTTTACACAGTTACTTTTACTAACATTTGGTAAAAGTTACCAAACTGCTTGTGAAATGATTAGAAAGCAACTCTGTAGAACCAAGGATGAAAGAGCAAAATCATTTATTTAGTTGTTTAATCAGTTATAAGCAACATTTCCTTCTATTCAATAGAAAATTGATTGCAATTTATAATCTGTGTGCTGATGGAGGAAAGGTTAATGGAAATTTTAATGAAAACTAAATGGTAAATAACAGTTTTGGGTGTCTGAGGAGTTAATGCTCCCCAGATCGTACTTACTGAGCTTCTGAAATTTCAAAGCAAGAGGATGGTTAGAAAAACACTGTAAAACATAATTATGCCAAATGAAGGGCATTCACTACTTGATTCCAGCCCAGTGGATTTTTCTTAAAACAACAAGAAAGACCTTACAGAACACAAAGTCAGAAACAAGACATATAGGAGAATAAATGAATGAGTTATGTTAGGTGGGAAACGTAATTGGCAACTGAATCATCCTTTTTATTGGCCCTCTAAAGGCCTGGTCTTTGCCCCCTAGAAATATGGATACTTTTGTCATTTGAAAAGTTTCCTTTTCTTTTATCAATCTCCAGGCTCATAGAGCCTAGACAAGTGATTTACACAGAGTAGCCATCAATTAAATATTTGTTAATTTGGTAGACCCAAGCATGTTCTTGGGGAGGCTCATATTTCACTACTAGAGGAATAAGAATGGTGTTTGGGGCTTCCCTGGTGGCGCAGTGGTTGAGAGTCCGCCTGCCGATGCAGGGGACGCGGGTTCGTGCCCCGGTCCGGGAGGATCCCACATGCCGCGGAGCCTCTGGGCCCGTGAGCCACGGCCGCTGAGCCTGCGCGTCCGGAGCCTGTGCTCCGCAACGGGAGCGGCCACGGCAGTGAGAGGCCCACGTACCGCAAAAAAAAAAAAAAAAAAAATGGTGTTTGAAGGTAGGTCAGACTGACCTGCTCATGTGCTCTTAGCTAGAGTTTCACTTTTTATATATTTAGTCAATTAACACAGTGATTCAATATATGTATTTGGATGTCTTGCTTGTTCCCAGTTCTTTTGGAACCACACAAAATTCCAAAGAAGCTTCAGAGTGATACTGGAGAATTTGCTTCACTGGCTACCTTTGGGGTCCATCAGTACCTAAAGAAGGTGACTAGGAAGTCCTTAAAAGTGTTACCTAAAATATGCTTGGTTAAATTGTACCAATTATCTCTGGAAGGCTTTTCTTTTTCATATTTGGTGGACTCCTAGTCAGTCTTCAAGATTCAGTGGAAATATCTCCTCTCTGAAGTTCTACCAAAGTCTCCCCAAAGCAAAGTTTTATACATATATTCATATATATATATGGTACCATTATTATCTGCTTATACATCGCCATATTGTTTTGAAATTGTTTGTCATCTAACTCAAGCTCCTTGATATTCACCTTGATATTAGCAATTGCTGGTCCTTGGTTTCATGCGTGGTAGCCAGTCAGGAATCCCTGTCAGTCCCTGGCAGGTGCTCTGAAAGGATTAGCCAAATAAGTGAATGACAATATAGACACAAACTCAATTCTTCTTAAAGATGCAGTGTACTTATACAATGCTCTACTGTGTGCATCTGAGAAATACTTTACTGGAATGAATGGCTGCCTCCTGAGTTCTGTTTGGAAAGCCATATCTAAGTGACTTTTCCAGTTTTACAGGCTCAGGTATGTTAATAAGCACTAATTTCCTTAAGCTGTGGAGGGACCTGGATTGTCCGGAGGCGGGGAGCCTAGTAAACTGCCCCCTCCCCCCAAACTAGGCATCTGAATTTAGGAAGCAAAAAATGGAGCCGTACCATTTATGCACCTCTCAGTCCTGGAACTCCAGCCACCTCTTTCTGGGTAGTTTAAGATTCTAACTAGAAAATACATTTGCTCACTTCTTGCTCTGTATACACATCTCCATTAAAAGCATTTACTCTGCAGTTATTTGCCTCTGGGTCTTTAGGCCAGACAAGACTGTGAAATACTTGTGGGCGAGGCCCTTGTCTCATTTATTTTTATTTTTCTACAGTCTGATGCAAAGTTTGATGTATCGTATATAATCAAGAAACAGTTTTTGATGGAAGTGAATTAAGGGCAAAGAGATTGAGAATAACTCCCTTTCTTTGTCCACTAACCTCAGCTGTGCTTTCTATACTCACCTAGAATTTGCAATTCTGGATCTGAGTCACTCATCCAGAGTTAGTCACTTTTAAAGACAAACAATTAAAGGCCCACAAAAAACCATTCAGTCTTTTGATAAATATTTACTGAGTGCTTAGTGCGTGCCAGTTGCTTTGAATACAAATACGGATGAGACATGGCCCTGACCTCAATGAGCTCACCGTGTCATTAAAGAGCATATAATAGCAGTTATTAGTTAATGGTCATCCAAGCTAATGGTTTTACTCAGAATTCAGCTATCACTAAGCTCTTGGGCACTCTGAGAAATTACTGGAACATATATTTGTGTAAACCATGACTTAAAGGGAATGAAATGCCATAACCTTTTCCCATAATGGAATTGTTTTCCAGAAAAAGTGTCAAGTCTCAGAGTTATGAATATTGAAAGTTTTACCAATACAAACGCTTTGGGAAACAAAAGGAAATAGGAAATGTACAGTGTTTAGCGTTACCCAGGTTTAAAAAGATTTTTTTTTGACGATCAAATGTCAGGTTGGCAGATCAGTGGCAACACATAAGGGCTTTTCAAGTACTTTTTAAAAAATCACAACACATATGGAAGAGAGTTTGTATTTAAAAAAAAACTTTCTTAACACAGGATCTCTGGGAAGACTGCTGATAACATCATATTGTGGAGTCGATTGTATTCTCAGCAGGGAGACCGTAATTGCCTTAATGATGGAAGAGAGAAGAATGTACCAGCCAGACTGTTGGTACCAGAAGTGAGTGACAATTTTCCCACTTATAATGTTAGTACAAGTCACTTTGAATAGTGGAGTTACATTTTAACAAGCATTGTGTTCTAAAGACGGCACATAAGGTAAACATTTCATCAGCATTATCCTTGGAAATTCCTTAGAGAGACGCCTACTGTTGGAGACCACAATGGCTTCGTAGTGTGTCAGTTTTGCTAAATTGGAGCTCCTTTTCCTAGAATTCCCTTCCACGTCTGGTTCTGGATTAGGCTTGGCCATGAGAAAAGTTTGCATGTGATTTGAAAGGCAGAAGGGAAATGGCAGCCATGATGCTGGTAAGGGTGAGCTGAGGCCCTGGTTGCTGAAGTAGCTTATGCTTGTTGTGGCTTATCTACTTACCTTGTTGGCAGTGGGGCTGCAGCTGGGCCTGTGGCCCCATCAGCTCCAGCCAGATCTCCTTTAGCTTCTCTAAGTCCTGGACCAAGTGCATGGGTCGCTCCATAGTGAAAGTCACCAGCTCCTTCTACAGATGACCAGCCTTAGCAAGACTGGAGGTGATACGAGATAGATACAGGTTCCATTTTGTTCTCTGGGTTCCAGTTTGCCCTTGTGGGTTCCGGTTTGTCCTTGACCTCCCCCACTTCACATCCAGCTTTTCTTCTTACTGCAGTCTTGCTGACCTACAGCAACTTTCGGCCCACTACCCGATGCCTGGGTAGCAGCTTTCCATAAACTTTTTACCAACTTCCATAATTGTATAAGGTCTAATCCTTCCATTCCTTATTCTGTCTCACTCATAGTGCTTCTGCTTATCTGTGTGAGTCCTAGCCAATACAGAGACTAACATACATCTTTTAATTAATCCACTGATAGTATTTCCCTCTTTCTTCCCATGCTATCCTTAACCCTCATCCCATCGGGTACCTGATGAAGTAGTTGGCTTGAGTTTAAGAACCATGTTGTTCAAAACATACATATCTTTAAACCCTAGATTGATATTCAGTGCAGTCAGGTGCACACACAGTGAGAGACACAAGCTAAGGGAAAACCAGATTCATGTTGCCCCTCTCGGTCTCACTACAGAGCATGGTTCACGGAGCAGGAATAGCATGCAAAATTAGCCATACCTATTTAAGTTGTTGTTGTTCTTTTCCTTTATCTATGTGGTTTCCTTTATCACATGTGGGTGAACTTCAGAAAGTTAAATGCACCTATAAGGCAACTCCACTGTAAGCACGCTGGCTTCTGCATCAGACATTTTCTTCATTTTGTTTCTAGTTTTAGTATTGATGACTTTTTTTGCCCTCAGTTATTTCACCCCTGGGCGCCCTTGCTCCTAGAAAACTGCATTCCACTCTTTTCTTCTCCTTCCCCTCAATCTCCTCAGCTCCCCCCCTTCAGCTTTCATCTTTTTTTTGCTCAACATCTACAATTTGAGATTTGCGTGATTGCTACTTCAAAGTTGGAAAATGAGCAAATTACAGCTGTGGATTTTGTTACTGAAGTGAAGTGAGCGTGCCCAGGCCATTTGAAAATTTCATGGGAAAACCTCACAATCCTAAAAGGATTATAGGAGGATCCTGATTTATCCTATTGTTTAGTAAGAAGAGCAAACTTTCTTGGGGAGCAGATGCTTGGAAGCAGATGCTATTTCAGTGTTGTCACTTCAGAGTTGTGTAAATCTTATACTGGGCTGTGAGTTTTAATTAATGAACTGCTTACATTCAGGTTGGATTTCTTGATTTATTGAGATTTTGTTTCACCTACATTTCACTTAACTAAACCCGTAAGCTTCAAGCTTGATTTACTGTCTCGTTTCAACTGAAAACACACTTCCCTTCCAATATTTATAACTTTCTTAATAGGATAGTTATTGAAAAACAAGCCTTTGTTCACTATGATGATATTGGAAAATTGTAAAAATTCTAAATAATTTCATCTCCTCACTTCCCTGTCTGAAAGCCCACAGAGATTCCCCATTGCCTAGAAGAGAGCGTCTCAAATTTTTTTCACCTGATATATGTGCCAGCAATTTCCACTTGGCAGACAAACTCCCACAGAGCCTCTCTTCCCAAGGAAGCATACTCTCTGGATTATGTTTGTAACCCATATCCCTCCGGCCTCACCAGTGCAAATGAGGTCAGGGTTTAACCTAGTGTCTCCTGATTGATGGTCTCCACCTGCTTGAGAGCAGGATGCCCTTCTCAGGTTCCTTCTAATTTCTTCTTCGGGAGTGTTTTACATGGGCTCCCAGCCCTCTGCTTGTCCTCAGCTGTTCCTCAGTTGCAGCCCATTGATCTCTGTGCTGGACATGCACTGATGCTGCCCCTGCCATGTTGACTTCAAGGTGAGTTACTCCTTTATTACCGGACTAAGCACAGACACAGACCTTTCCCCTAATTCTTCTCAGCCATACTGAAACCAGGCTTTTGTTTTGTTTTGTTTTTTTGCGGTACGCGGGCCGCTCACTGCTGTGGCCTCTCCCGTTGCGGAGCACAGGCTCCGGACGCGCAGGCTCAGCAGCCATGGCTCACGGGCCCAGCCGCTCCGCGGCATGTGGGATCCTCCCAGACCCGGGCATGAACCCGTGTCCCCTGCACCGGCAGGCGGACTCTCAACCACTGCGCCACCAGGGAAGCCCTGAAACCAGGTTTCGATGTCAACCAAAACTTGACTGGAAGCTCAGGAAACAGAGGAAATTACAGAAGAGAAAGTTACAACTGGCTGTTAAATATGGAGGTTCTTGGAGCCGTCCATTGCAGCCCACCATGATTTTGGGGTGTCTTACTTAGTGATTCCTTGGCTACAGGGTTTCCTCTCCAACTAGCTGCCAGCCAGCAACCCTGCTGAGGATGCCAGCCACCCTCACCCCCATGCAAGCTGTCTGGATATTTGGGGCTCTGTGTCTGAGAGAGTAAAGCCCAAAGAAGGAGTTTCCCCCTCATCTCCAGCTTAAGGTCTGCGTTCCCAGTTGTTACTCTCAGTCCCTGGATCTGCCTCTTCCCAGGGCGACTGTGAGTGGGAAGGTCCTCTGCCGACAGGAGAGACCTCATTTCCTATCCACAGCTGGGTCTTGCCTTCAAGGAAACCGTAGTAGAACGCAACTGTTCAGCTTTGTGCAAAGGATAGACAGATGTAGGAGGGTCATTTCCTTGTATTTCTCTCTTCTGAATCATAAAGGAAAGGACAGTTTCTTCTTTTCTAATTTCTCAAAATTTGGGTTGAGTAGATTTAAATAACACCAGGTTAGTTGAATTTTGCCAAGTCTAGTCAAGCTTCTCCTTATGCTTTTCCAAGTATGAAGTAAAAATCATGCCTGCGTGTTCTTCCTGTGGTCTCAGTTTCTCATGTTCCAGTAACAGCTCCTCAGTTAGGAGCCCACATGTCACTCTAAGACAAGCAGCTTCTTTATTTTATTTTTAAAAATCTTTTATTGAAATATAGTTGATTTACAATGTTGTGTTAGTTTCAGGTGTGCAGCAAAGTGATTCAGTTATACATATGTATACACATATAAATAAATATCCTTTTTTAGATTATTTTCCATTATAGGTTATTACAAGATATTGAGTATAATTCCCTCTGTCCTACAGTAGGTCCTTACTGGTTATCTATTTTATATATAGTAGTGTGTATATGTTAATTCCAGGCTCCTAATTTATTCCCTACCTTTCCCCTTTGGTAACCATAAGTTTGTTTTCTGTGTCTGTGAGTCTATTTCTGTTTTGTAAATAAGTTCATTTGTATCAATTTTTTAGATTCCACATATAAGCAATATCATATGATATTTGTCTCTGTCTGACTTACTTCACTTAGTATGATAATCTCTAGGTCCATTTATGTTGCTGCAAATGGCATTATTTCATCCTTTTTTATGGCTGAGTAATATTCCATTGTGTATATATACCACATCTTCTTTATCCACTCATCTGTCGATGGACATTTAAGTTGCTTCCATGTCTTGGCTATTGTAAACAGTGCAAGTAGCTTCTTCTTTAGATAGCAAGATGCAATCTAGACCCATACTTAGAAGGAAACCCATCTCCAGAGGAAATAATTTGCAGAATATAAATCTACTTTAAACATATAAAGTATTTTACTTTAGACCCACAGCTTCTCAAACTGTGCATGTCATTTTCATAATAAAATAGCTCATTGATGTGTCAGTCAGTACAGACTAGGTTATGCTGCAATAACAGATAATCCTCAAATGTTAAGTGACTTAAAGATTTATTTCTCACTTATGCTACATATCTGCCTGAGGTTGGCATGGAGACTTTGTTTTTGTAATTACTCAGAGACCCTGGAGGGAGTAGTTTTCTTCTCAAACTTTACCAGCCTCTCTATGCCACAGGGCAAGAGGTTCTTGCACTGCTTATTAAGTGCATCCAACTTAGCTACGTGACCCTCACTCAAACACAAGGGAGCTGAGAAGCTCCATCCTACAATGACGCTATGCTTTTCCTGACTTTTGAAGCAATACATTCAGTTGTATATTGAACATCTCACAGTCACATAATAATAGTTCCAAAAAAAACCCAACTGTTGTACTAAAACAGAGCTTTACATGTGTAACTAATTTTAATCTTAATAATAATTGTATGAGGTAGATACTGTTATTATCACCATTTTACAGATGGTGAAACTGAGATCCAGAGAGAATGAATAACTAATCGTAGCCACACAGTTGTTAATGGTAGTGTTGGGATAGATAGTCTGGCTTCACCAGCCATACTCTTAACCACTGCACTCCACACGTCCGATTCAACTTTCCTAAACTGAGCTTGTCATCTGCCTACCACCTCCACCCAATGCTACATCTGTTCTTTCTGAATTTTCCTAATTTGGGTAAAGGGCACACTACCAGCTACCTTGTTGCAAATGTACAAATCTGGGGTTTGTCCTTGGCTCCTCTCTTTCTGTCAACTTCCACGTCCAGTTCAATCTAGCTCTCAAGGAAGGCTGACCTCTGCCACACTCTTCTCTCATCCTGGTACTGCAGTGCCCTCCTCAATGATCTCTAGCATCATGTCCCTCTATAGTCTGCTCTCTGCAGTGCGATCAGAATGAATTTTTAAGAATATATATCTGAAGAATTTGTTGTGTTACTCCCTTGCTAAAAACCCTACAATCATTTCCCAAGATATAAGGTATGACATTTTATTATTGTTGCTTCTGCTGCTAAAACAATGCCTCCCTCCAACACACACACACACACACACACACACACACACACACACACTAATTTAGCTAACAACTGCAAATTTCAGCTTAACTATCACTCCTTTACAGAGACCTTCAGATAGGGTTATGTCCCCCTGCCCCGCCCCTTTTTTTTAATTGAAGTATAGTTGATTTACAATGTTGTGTTAGTTTCTGGTGTACAGCAAAGTGATTCAGTCATATATATATATATGTATATATATGCATATATACCTTTTCCAATTCTTTTCCATTATCATTTATTAAAGGATATTGAATATAGTTCCCTGTGCTATGCAGTAGGTTCTCATTTATGTATTTTATATATAGTAGTGTGTGTATGTTAATGCCAAACTCCTAATTTATCCCTCTCCTTGCCCCTTTAGTAACCATAAGTTTGTTCTCTATGTCTGTGAGTCTATTTCTGTTTTGTAGATAAGTTCATATGTATCAATTTTTTTTAGATTTCACATATAAGTGACATCATATGATATTTGTCTTTCTCTATCTGACTTACTTCACTTAGTATGATAATCTCTAGGTCCATCCATGTTGCTGCAAATGGCATTATTTCATTCTTTTTTTATGACTGAGTAATATTCCATTGCATACGTATACCACATCTTTTTCCATTCATCTGTTGATGGACATTTAGGTTGTTTCCACGTTTTGGCTATTGTAAATAGTCCTGCTGTGAACATTGGGGTGCATGTATCTTTTCGAATTAGAGTTTTGTCTGGATATATGCCCAGGAGTAGGATTGCTGGATCATATGGAAACTCTATTTTTAGTTTTTTGAGGAACCTCTATACTGTTTTCTGTAGTGACTGCACCAATTTCATTCACACCAACAGCATAGGAGGGTTCCCTTTTCTCCACACCCTCACCAACATTTGTTATTTGTAGACTTTTTAATGATGGCCATTCTGACTGGTGTTAGGTGATACCTCATTGTAGTTTTGATTTGCATTTCTTTAATAATTAGAGATGTTGAGCATCTTTTCATGTGCTAGTTCACTATCTGTATGTCTTCTTTGGAGAAATGTCTGTTTAGGTCTTCTGCCCATTTTTTGATTGGGTTGTTTGTTTTTTGTTATTGAGTTGTATGAGCTGTTTGTATATTTTGGAAATTAATCCCTTGTCAGTTGCATCACTTGTAAATATTTTTTCCCAGTTCATAGGTTGTCTTTTCATTTCGTTTATGGTTTCCTTTGCTATGCAAAAGCTTATAAGTTTGATTAGGTCCCATTTGTTTATTTTTGCTTTTATTTCTATTGCCTTGGGAGACAGACCTAGGAAAACATTGCTATGATTTATGTTTTTCCTATGTTCTCATCTAGGAGTTTTATGGTATCATGTCTTATATTTAAGTCTTTAAGCCATTTTGAGTTTATTTTTGTGAATGGTGTGAGGGAGTGTTCTAAATTCATTGATTTACATGCGGCTGTCCAACTTTCCCAACACCGCTTGCTGAAGAGACTTCTTTTCTTCACTGTATATTCTTGCCGAGTTATGTACCCTTTTTAATGCCTCCACAGTGGGATGTACTTCTTTCTAAAAAGGTCTCAATTTCACATATAGTGACTTGTTCAGTGCTTGTTTTCATCGTTAGAAAATAAGCTTCATGATGGTTGGAAGAATGTTTGTTTGCTGCTGTATCTGTGGCACCTAAGCACAGTGCTGGTACACAGCAAGGCATTCAGTGTGTATTTATTGAATGAATGGATGAATACATATTACTAGCAACAAATTACTTGCAATTCACTTCATGGTTGATTCTAACACTGCAGTGGAGAATCTCTGGTTGGGCATTGTTGAACTTCTTTAACTGGCAAAGTATATAAGGTAGTGGGAGAAGTTTTGTTCTGATCTGAGGCCTGAGTTCAGGTACCAGGTTACCATTGACATTGGTGACTATTGGGCAAATTATCTAAATGCTCTACTGTTAATATGCTCATCAGGAAACTGAGAAGAAGAATGACCTCAAAGAACTGGCCTGGAAATTCAGTCATGTAATGTTGGTTCCCTTTCTTAAGCCTAAGGAGTCTCTATTGCCCAGGAGTCTTTCCATAGCACTTTTTCAACTACATCTTTTGCTAAGGACCTCCAAACAATAGTTCTATCTGTGCCTCTCTCTCTTCCAGAAACATCTGGAACATCATTCCTATTTATTCTTGCCAATATTTGTCCATTTTCTGAAAATCCATCTCAGAACTCGCCTTTTAAATTAAAATTTCCAATATGCTCCTTTCTGCTTTTCCAGCATTCCAATAGAAAGTTCACTTTATATTCATTTGTGCTTGATCATACCTGTCTTTATGGATATTTCCAGTTGACTCCCTGGATAGATTACAGCTCCCTGGAGGTGGCTCCTTTGCTTTGTATGCCGCAAAGTGCTTTGTACAAAGTGGACAAGCGAAGTCTTCATCAGTTGTTGTTGAGTTAATTAATTAATTAGCTCATCCTGTCTTGGAAATTCTAATCATATTTGTTTCAGGCTACAGTTGTAAGTTTCAGCCAGGACCATTTTAAACAGAAAAGAAGGAGATCATGTTGACAGGTTATGATGCAGCTACTTTTAGTCTTTTTCTTCTTTGACATATATACTAACCCTGGGGTGGTATTTTTTTTTTTTTGGTATTTTTTTTCTCTAAAAAAGATTTCTCAAAGAAGTTATTTCAGTGAGATAGCAGAATCAATTCTCCTTAGTCCATCTGTGAAAACTGAACATGCCAAAAAAAAAAAAAACTGAAAAATACAAACTAATAGCTGGAAAAAAAAAAACCTCAATGGAGAAAAAAAATAAATGAATGGAATAGTACTGTATCTATTAAATAAATTGACTCTATGGCTAAACCCTCCCCCCACCATAAAACCTCTCTATGTCAGATGACTTTAAAGCTGAATACTACCTAACATATTTTGCTCAAAAGTCTTCCAGAAAATTGAAGAGTAGCTAATACTTCCCAACTCATTTGTGAAACCAGTATTGTCTTGAGAGCACTCCAATATTCCTCATGAACACAGATCCAAAAGACCTTAACAAAGTATTCACAAATTGAGTCCAGCAATATATAAAAAGACTAATAAAACCTGACCAACTGAGGTTTATCCCAGGAAGGTAAGGTTGGTTCAACATTTGAAAATCAATGTAATTCACAATATGGACAGTCTAAAAAAGAAAAACCTTATTATCATCATAATGGATGCAAATAAGGCTTTGAAAAAATTCAAGATCCATTCATCAAAAAAAAAAAAAAAAAAAAACCTCTTAGCAAACTAGGAATGAAGGGAATGCCCCAGCCTGATAGAATTCATCTACCAAAGAAATCTACAAAAAACTTTAATGGTGATTAACTCTTAGATCTTCCCACTAAGATCAGAAACAGGGAAGAATTTCCATTGTACTGGAGGTTCTAGAAAGTATAATAAGGCAAGAAAAACAAAAGGCATGTATTCTGGAAAGAAAAAATTAAAACTGTTTGTATTCTCGGATGACATGATTGTTTACGTAGAAGATCCAAAAGAATCTATGGAAATGCTGCTAGATCTTAAAAGTAAATTTATTGAAGTATCAGGATACGAGAGCAGTATATTAAAAAAATCAGTTGTATTCCATATACTAGTAAGGAACAACTGGAAACAGAATATTTTTTAAAGTACATCCAATTTACATTTAAAATAACATCCAATATGTATAATACTTAAAGATAAACCCAACAAAATATGTGCAAAATTTGTATTCTAAAGACTGAAAAACATTGATGACAAAAACAATAAAAGATCTAAATAAATGAAGTGGTGTCCTTATGGATCAGAAAACTCAGTGTTGTCAAAATGTCAATTTCTCTCAAATTGTTACATCAGTTAAGTATAATCCCAATCAAAATCCCAGGAGACTTTTTGTAGAAATTAATAAACTGATTCTAAAAATTATATGGGAGGGCAAAGGATCTATAATAGTCAAAACAATTTTGAAAAAGAAAAAAGTTGGAGGACTAATTATACCTGATTTCAAGACTTACTATAAAGCTACAGTAATCAGGACAGCAGAGGATTGGCAAAAGGATAGACACACAGAGCAACTGAACAAGGTAGAGAGCACAGAAACAGACACAAATATTAACTGATTTTCAGCAAAGGTGCCAAGGCAATACAATATAGAAAGGATGGCTTTTTCAGTGAATGGTGCTGGGGTATCTGGACATCCATTTGTAAAAAGTGTCACCCATATGTATAGTGCCTCATACTGTATTCAAATGTTAACTAGAAATGGATCAAAGACCTAAATTTAAGCTTAAAACTATAAAATCTCTAGAAGAAAACATAGGAAAAAAGTCTTTGTGACATTGAGTTAGGCAAAGATTTCTTAGAAAGGACACAAAAAGCATGATCCATAAAAGAAACATGGTGATAAATTAGATTTTATCAAAATTTAAAACTTCTGCTTTTTAAGTGACATCCTGAAGAGAATAAAAAGACAAACCACGGACAGAGAGAAGAATATTTGCAAAGCACCCATCTGATAGAGGACTGGTAACCAGAATACACAGAACTCTCAAAACTCAAGAAAACCAACAAACCATTAATGTGGGCAAAAGACTTGAGGAGTTACTTCATCAAAGAAGAGGTGCACATGGCAAATAAGCACATGAAAAAATGCTCAGTGTCATTAGTTGGCAGTATCATTAGTTAGTAGAGAAATGTAAATTAGAAGCACGATGTGATACCACTACACACCTGTTATAATGGCTCAAATAACAACAAACTGACAATACAAAATGCTGGTGAGGGTGCTGAGTAACTGGAACTCTCATACATTTACTGGTGGAAATGCAAAATGGTATGGTCACTGAGGGAAAGAGTTTGACAGTTTCTTATAGGTCCACACAAAAACCTGTGCATGTTTATAGCAGCATTATTCATAATTACCCAAAGCTAGAAACAACCAAACAGCCAACTACTGGGTGGATAAATAAGTTGTGATACACTCATATAATTATAATGGAATATTATTCAGCAATTAAAAGGAATGAACTAATAACACACATACAACATTATTGAATTTAAAAGCAATTTGTTAAGTAAAAGAAGTCAAACTCAAAAGGCTACATACTGTATGATTCTATTTATCTGACATTCTGGAAAAGGCAGAAATAGACATCAGATCTTTGGTTGCCAGGTACCAGGGACTGGGGTAGGGTTGGGGATTGACTACAAAGGGACACAAAGGATCTTTTAAAGGTGATGAAAATATTCTCTACCTTGACTGCAGGAGTGGTTACATGACTGTATAAACTTCTCAAAATATAAGAACCATACATTCTGAAAGATGAACTTTATTGTTTGTTAATTGTACTTCAATTAAAAACCAACATTTTGTAGGCTTCCTAAAGGAAGCTGGTGTGAATGAAATGATGAGAGAATCAAAACCAGCTCACTGTGGCTGTTCCAATGTCTCTTCCACTCCAGCTGCAAACACTGTCCCACCTGGAGCTGGGCTTATGGTCATGAGCAGGTGAATTCAGGAGGGAAGGAGGAAACTTTGCTTTCTGAGCATTAGCTGAACACTGTTTGGCTGGGAATGCCTTGCTTTATCCACGGAAGACAGCACCAAAATTTAAAAAACCCAGCCAAACAGCCAAACAAAAAACAACTACTCTGCTTGAAAATAGTAATTAAAAAAAGAAATTATCAATCATATTTAAAGGGATCTGTCTGACTTTAATACTTTTTAATTAACCCAGTTTGCTAATGAGTTAAAGCCATCTTCAGAAGAGATGTTTCTCTTTTCCGATTTTCACATTTCATTAAACCCATAAATTCTACATCTTGGATGTTTTCTTCCCCACCTCTCAGTGTGTGCATTTCAAAAGAAACAGTCTCATCCTTGAGGTACAAGGAAAACTTCCAGCATGTTTTGCCAAAAAAAACCATTTATTGGGGTAGGGAGCAATAACTCAAGAGATTGCTAGAGCTTGCCAAACTAATACAAGAGCTGTGAAGGCGTTCTAAGTAAAAGAGTGCAGATCAAGTCGTATCCTGAATTTTACATTTTGGAAGACTGCTTTTTTTCCCCTCTAACAGTCTCAGTAGGAGGTCTTACGAAGCATATTGCATATTGCATATTGCCAAACACTTCTGAAAATTCAAAGACCAGCACCAAGGTGTTTTGTTTCAAATGTTGGGCCCCACCATTTCCCATGACAGTTGATTATTTTCCCTTCTGTGCTTGAGGCCTGACCTCTTACAGAGGGACTGAGTGGAGATTTGGGTGTTTCCCATGCCTTAGGATCTGGCATAGAAATATATGACAACCATATTTCTGATATTTTCTTGAATTTTCACAATTAAAAAAATTTCCAGTTGTCAAGCATTGTGTCCCAGATTTGGAGAGAAAAATGTAATTATTTTATTTAGAAGGGTACAGAAACTTGGCTTAATCAGATCTAATGCCCAAAGGTCCCCATTGTTTCTCATCAAATGATACCTTACCTGCAACAGGTCCATTATTTTGTTATTTTTGTGAGATCAGTATGATAGTATTTAATGGCATAAAAATACTGGGGAAAATGTGATTGTATGAAAAATAAGTCTTGAAAATATATAAATAATAATTACTGGATAGACTTACTGCTCAACTAAGGAACAAATGTCTTTATTCAAAACATCAGAAAAACTTTTATTATAATCTATTTGCCTCAATTTCTTTTAACTTTTGCTTAAGTTTTAAAGTTAAAATGGACTGAATTTAATTATATTTGGGAAGACTTTCTGTATGTAAAAATCAAGAGGATGATTCTTACTGAGTGGAAATGATTATAACATAGAACATAAGGAAAGCCTCTATATTCTAGGATTTCCATATTCTAACAAAAGAGTGACTGTGATATTAATAATATCTCTCTTTCTAAGATATTTAAACTCAAGATTTCCAAGACAGAACACTTCGATTTTACCCTCCCAAACCTGCTTTTCCATCTTACCATGTGCTTATGTTTAAAGTCATTGTTGGAGGCAAATTCTATCAAACATTTAGAGAAGAGCTAACACCTATCCTTCTCAAACTCTTCCAAAATAAAGCAGAGGGAGGAACACTCCCAAACTCATTCTAGGAGGCCACCATCACCCTGATACCAAAACCAGACAAAGATGTCATGAAAAAAGAAAACTACAGGCCAATATCACTGATGAACACAGATGCAAAAATCCTCAACAAAATACTAGCAAACAGAATCCAACAGCACATTAAAAGGATCATACACCATGATGAAGTGGGGTTTATCCCAGGAACACAAGGATTCTTCAATATGCACAAATCAATCAATGTGATAAACCATATTAACAAATTGAAGAATAAAAACCATATGATCATCTCAATAGATGCAGAAAAAGCTTTTGACAAAATTCAACACCCATTTGTGATAAAAAATCTCCAGAAAGTGGGCATAGAGGGAACCTACCTCAACATAATAAAGGCCATATATAACAAACCCACAGCCAACATCATTCTCAATGGTGAAAAATTGAAAATATTTCCCCTAAGATCAGGAAAAAGACAAGGGTGCCCACTCTCACCACTGTTATTCAACATAGTTTTGGAAGTTTTACCCATGATAATGAGAGAAGGAAAAGAAAGAAAAGGAATCCAAATTGGAAAAGAAGACATAAAACTGTCACTGTTTGCAAATGACATAATGCTATACATAGAAAATCCTAAAGATGCCACCAGAAAACTACTAGAGCTAATCAATGCATTTGGTAAAGTAGCAGGATACAAAATTTATGCACAGAAATCTCTTGCATTCCTATACACTAACAACAAAAACTCAGAAAGAGAAATTAGCGAAACACTCCCATTTACCACTGCAATAAAAAGATTAAAATACCTAGGAATAAACCTAGCTAAGGAGGCAAAAGACCTGTATGCAGAAAACTATAAGACACTGATGAAAGAAAGCAAATATGATACAAACAGAAGGAGAGATATATCATGTCCTTGGATTGGAAGAATCAACATTGTGAAAATGACTATACTCCCAAAAGCAATCAACAGATTCAATGCAATCCCTATCAAATTATCAATGATATTTTTCACAGAACTAGAATAAAAAAGTTTTACAATTTATATGGAAACACAAAAGACCCCAAATAGCCAAAGCAATCTAGAGAAAGAAATATGGAGCTGGAGGAATCAGGCTCCCTGACTTCAGATTATACTACAAAGCTAGAGTAATCAAGAAAGTATGGATAGCCTCATTCAGCAGAGGGCAGACAGCAGAAGCAAGAAGAACTATGATCCTGCAGCCTGTGGAACAAAAACCACATTCACAGAGAGATAGACAAGATGAAAAGGCAGAGGGCTATGTACTAAATGAAGGAACAAGATAAAAACCCAGAAGAACAACCAAATGAAGTGGAGATAGGCAACCTTCCAGAAAAAGAATTCAGAATAATGATAGTGAAGATGATCCAGGACCTCAGAAAAAGAATGGAGGCAGTGATCGAAAAGATGCAAGAAATGTTTAACAAAAACCTAGAAGAATTAAAGAACAAACAAACAGAGATGAACAATACAATAACTGAAACGAAAACTACACTAGAAGGAATCAATAGCAGAATAACTGAGGCAGAAGAATGGATAAGTGACCTGGAAGATAAAACGGTGGATTTCACTGCTGTGGAACAGAATAAAGAAAAAAGAATGAAAAGAAATGAAGACAGCCTAAGAGACCTCGGGGACAACATTAAGTGCAACAACATTCATATTATATGGGTCCCAGAAGGAGAAGAGATATAGAAAGGACCTGAGAAGAGATTATAGTCTCAAACTTCCCTAACACGGAAAAGGAAATAGCCACCCAACTCCAGGAAACACAGAGAGTCCCATACAGGATAAACCCAAGGAGAAATGAGCCAAGACACATAGTAATCAAATTAGCAAAAGTTAGATAAAAAAAAATTATTGAAAGCAGCAAGGGTAAAATGACAAATAACATACAAAGGAACTCTCATAAGGTTAACAGCTGATTTCTCAGCAGAAACTCTACAAGCCAGAAGGGAGTGGCATGATATACTTAAAGTGATGAAAGGGAAGAACCTACAACCAAGATACTCTACCTGGCAAGTATCTCATTCAGATTTGTGGAGAAATCAAAAGCTTTACAGACAAGCAAAAGCTAAGAGAATTCAGCACCACCAAACCAGCTCTACAACAAATGTTAAAGGAACTTCTCTAAGTGGGAAACACAAGAGAAGAAAAGGACCTACAGAAACAAACCCAAAACAATTAAGAAAATGGTCATAGGAACATACATAATGATAATTACCTTAAATGTGAATGGATAAAATGCTCCAACCCAAAGACACAGGCTCACTGAATGGATACAAAAACAAGACCCATCTATATGCTGTCTACAAGAGACCCACTTCAGACCTAGGGACAGACCTAGGGACAGACCTGAGGGAATGGAAAAAGATATTCCATGCAAATGGAAATCAAAAGAAAGCTGCAGTAGCAATACTCATATTAGATAAAATAGACTTTAAAGTAAAGAATGTTACAAGAGACAAGGAAGGACACTACATAATATCAAGGGATCAATCCAAGAAGAAGATATAACAATTATATATGCAACCAACATAGGAGCACCTCAATACCTAAGGCAACTGCTAACAGCTATAAAAGGGGAAATCGACAGTAGCACAATCATAGTGGGGGACTTTAACACCTCACTTACACCAATGGACAGATCATCCAAATGAAAATAAATAAGGAAACAGAAGCTTTAAATGACACAATAGATCAGAGAGATTTAATTGATATTCATAGGACATTCCATCCAAAAACAGCAGATTACACTTTCTTCTCAAGTGCACATGGAACATTCTCCAGGATAGATTACATCTTGAGTCACAAATCAAGCCTCAGTAAATTTAAGAAAATTGAAATCATATCATGCATCTATCTTTTCTGACCACAATGCAATGAGATTGGAAATGAATTACAGGTGAAAAAAATGTAAAAAACACAAACACATGAAGGCTAAACAAGATGTTACTAAATAACCAAGAGATCAATGAAGAAACCAAAGAGGAAATCAAAAAATACCCAGAGAGAAATGACAATGAAAACATGATGATCCAAAACCTATGAGATGTAGCAAAAGTAGTTTTAAGAGGGAAGTTTATAGCTATACAAGCCTACCTCAAGAAGCAAGAAAAATCTCAAATAAACAATCTAACATTATACCTAAAGGAACTAGAGAAAGAAGAACAAACAAAACCCAAAGTTAGCAGAAGGAAAGAAATCATAAAGATCAGAGCAGAAATAAATGAAATAGAAGCAAAGAAAACAATGGCAAAGATCAATAAAACTGAAAGCTTGTTCTTTGAGAAGATAAACAAAATTGATAAGCCATTAGCCAGACTCATCAAGAAAAAGAGGGAGAGGACTCCAACCAATAAAATTAGAAATGAAAAAGGAGAAGTTACAACAGACACCGCAGAAATATAAAGCATTTTAAGAGACTACTACAAGCAACTCTATGCCAATAAAATGGACAATCTGGAGGAAATGGACAAATTCATAGAAAGGTATAACCTTCCAAGACTGAACCAGGAAGAAATAGAAAATATGAACAGACCAATACAAGCAATGAAATTGAAACTGTGATTAAAAATCTTCCAACAAACAAAAGTCCAGGACCAGATGGCTTCACAGGTGAATTCTATCAAATATTTAAAGAGCTAACCCCCATCCTTTTCAAACTCTTCCACATAATTGCAGACGAAGGAACACTCCCAAACTCATTCTATGAGGCCACCATCACCCTGATACCAAAACCAGACAAAGATACTACAAAAAAAAGAAAATTACAGGCCAATATCACTGATGAACATAGTTGCAAAAATTTTCAACAAAATACTAGCAAACAGAATCCAACAACACATTAAAAGGATCATATGCCATGATCAAGTGGAATTTATCCCAGGAATGCAAGGATTCTTCAGTATACGCAAATCAATCAATGTGATACACCATATTAACAAACTGAAGAATAAAAACCGTATGATCATCTCAATAGATGCAGGGAAAGCTTTTGACAAAATTCCACACCCATTTATAATAAAAACTCTCCGGAAAGTGGGATTAGAGTGAACCTACCTGAACATAATAAAGGCCCTCCTGCACTGTTGGTGGGAGTGTAAATTGATATAGCCACTATGGAGAACAGTATGGAGGTTCCTTAAAAAAACTATAAATAGAACTACCATATGACCCAACAATCCCAGTACTGTGCACATACCCTGAGAAAACCATAATTCAAAAAGAGTCATGGGGCTTCCCTGGTGGCACAGTGGTTGAGAGTCTGCCTGCCAATGCAGGGGACGCAGGTTTGTGCCCCGGTCCTGGAAGATCCCACATGCCGCAGAGCGGCTGGGCCCGTGAGCCATGGCCGCTGAGCCTGCGCATCCGGAGCCTGCGCTCCGCAAGGGGAGAGGCCACAACAGTGAGAGGCCCCTGTACTGCAAAACAAAAAAACCCAAAAAAACCCAAAAAGAGTCATGTACCACAATGTTCATTGCAGCACTATTTACAATAGCTAGGACATGGAAGCAACCTAAATGTCCATTGACAGATGAATGAATAAAGAAGATGTGGCACATATATACAATAGAATATTACTCACCCATAAAAAGTAACAAAATTGAGTTATTTGTAGTGAGGTGGATGGACCTAGGGTCTGTCATACAGAATGAAGTAAGTCAGAAAGAGAAAAATAAAAACTGTATGCTATCGCATATATATGGAATCTAAAAATAAAATGGTACTGATGAACCTAGTGGCAGGGCAGGAATAAAGACACAGACATAGAGAATGGACTTGGGGACGTGGGGCAGGGAGGGGAAGCTGGAATGAAGTGAGAGAGTAGCACTGACATATATACACTACCAAATGTAACATAGATAGCTAGTGGGAAGCTGCTGCATAGCACAGGGAGATCAGCTCGATGATTTGTGATGACCTAGAGGGGTGGGATAGGGAGGGTGGGAGGGAGACGCAAGAGGGAGGTGATATGGGGATATATGTATACGTATAGATGATTCACTTTGTTGTATAGCAGAAACTAACACAACAGTGTAAAGCAATTATACTCCAATAAAGACGTAAAAAAAAAAAAAAGTCATTGTTCATCTCTCTCTATTTCCTTCCGCTCCCAAATTTAACCCATCAGCAAATCTCAAATACATCTCAAATCTGTGCACTTTCCTACATCCCCATGAAACTAGTCCAAGCCACTATCTTCTCTTGTCTAGAGCAGGTGTTGGCACACTTGTTTTGCAAAGGGCCAGATAGTAAATATTTTTGCCTATATTGACCATACATTCTCCATGGCAACTGCTCAACTCTGCCATTGTAACACAAAAGCAGCCATAGACAATACGTAAATGTAGCTGAGTTCCATTAAAATTTTATTTATGAAGCAGACCTTGGAAGCAGTTTGCTGACTCCTGATCTGGACAACTTCAACAAGCTTTTCAATCACCACATCCACTCTAGCTCCCCTCCCATTGCTTCATATTGCAGTCGGAATTATCTCTTCACAACTCAGATCTGATCACTTCACATCTACCAATGACTTTCCATTGCTCTAAGGTCTAAAATTCTTATCATGGCCAAAGGCCGTATGTTTTCTGATCTGACTACTCCAGCTTCATGAAGTATCACTGCCTTTAGTCTCCATATTTCACTCATAGGGACCATTCTCCCCCCGCCCGAAATGCTGTCTCCAACTGCCACCACCCAGTTAACTCTTATTTATCCAAGTCTCAGTTTATATGTCATTTACTTAAAAAGATCTTGTTTGACCACCATCTTCACCCAGGCTAATGTAGCTAACTCAGCGCTTACTTCGTAACAGTTGCAATTAAATAATTTTGTTATGATTTACTTAATGTTTCTCTCATTAAATAATGTTATCTGTGTCTAAGACCACATCTTGTTCACTGCTGTATCTTTTGAGTCCAACACAGTGTTAGATACATAGTACATATATCAGTTAGTAATACATCTGGCTGCAAATAACTGAGCCTGATTGCAATAGCTGAACCAAATAAAGGTTTATTTTTATCACATAGGAAGAAGGCTGAAGATAGGCAGTCCTGGGCTTGTACAGTATCTCCATAATGTCATCAAATCTCCATGTTCCCTCTCTTTTTCTGCTCTGTATCCTCATGGTTGCAAAATTGGTGCTGTTGTTCCAGGAATTGCATCTGCATTCTAGACAGAAAAGTCAAAGATACTGCCAAATGAGTCTCTCCTCTTTTTTAAAAATGAATTCTTCCCTTTACATCTTATTGTCTAGAACTGATCACATGGTAACCCCTAGCTGCAACTGAATCTGGGAGGTGACTATTTTAGCAGAACACATTGACATCTTGAATAAGATGGGATTATATTAGTAAGGAGTCAAAGGAGAATGACTATCAAATAGACAAGTAGTGTCTGCCCTACTAGGCAGGTTCAATAAATATTTTTGAATAACCTAATGAAAACCTCAAAACTGATTCAAAGTTGACATAATTTTACTACAGAAAAAGAACATGAATAACAATGACACCTGGACCTATATAAATTTTCTTGTTATTTTTAACAAATTTCACTCTTGTGCTTAATTTTATTGGTCTTCATTTGCTGTAACTGTTTTCAAAGGTCAGAAAAAAGGTATTTAGAGGGACAAAATCCAAACTTCTAATAATTGTTTGATGTTTTTGGCTCTTGTTCCTGCAGAGATTTTCACACAACACTATGCTGGAATGGCTTTACTAATAGATTCATTTTAAGCCAGCATTTTTTTTTGGAAATACCTTATTACAAAAGTATAATATATAAATATTTTAGCAGTAATAACATAGGTAATAGTCCTTATTGGCCTGATCTTCTTATGGGCTTCTAGTTCAAGGTATGGTATTATTTTCAGGCAACACTATCAAATTCTGACTTTATGTTGTCCTGCTGTGAACATCTTCAAGTCAAATAGCAGAAGCAATGCTCTTCTCTTATTTAACTTTTTAATAGCTCCCTAACCTACATTCAGGAGAATCTTATATATAAAATGTAACCAGAAGACAGTCTTAATAAGAAAACCAGCCAGTCTTCTCCTGTATCTTTTTCTTTAGGTGCAAACTTTTTTTTTTCTTCAGTTCTGATTCAGTTTAGAAAAGTGAAAATTGGATTTTCCTGAGGTATTAAAGAACTGGATGTGTTTTTAAGATTGAGGTACAGTATTAAGAATTTTATAGTGCTTAATAGCGCTTGAGAACTTGTCATCTGGAAAACTGAAATCCTTTCACAAATATCAGCCCTTTGGTCAATGCCCTGGCCCCGCGGACCTGCTCAGCTCCCTGGCCCCTTTTCCTGGTATGTGCTCCCTGACTTACTTTTGAGGAACCACCTCTTCCATTGTGTGCAGACATGGCGCGATTGCCAGGACCCAAGCCAGCACTTGGAGTCCTCTCTTTAGATTTTGCGTCA
Source organism: Stenella coeruleoalba (assembly GCF_951394435.1). Lineage (NCBI taxonomy): Eukaryota > Metazoa > Chordata > Mammalia > Artiodactyla > Delphinidae > Stenella > Stenella coeruleoalba. Next base: position 66,423,024 of record NC_137157.1, read on the forward strand.
CTTCTTCTGTGGCTGGGGTTCATTTATCAGACCACTGCCACTGATTGAGACCACTCAGAGGCTGCCCTGCTTCCTGTCCTTCTACACCGGGACTCTCCAACATCCCTTTGATTCTGTGAGCTGGTTCACATCCTTCCAACAAACTCCTTTTCTGTTGGCCCCCGTTGCTACAACCGTAGAGCTCTAGTGATACAATCCGCTAGACTGGATGTGAGCTCTGGGATGCAAGGCGCTGTGCCAGACACTACTAGAGAATTACCAAGTGCCCTCTCTCTTTTACCAACAGAGTAAAGGAAATATGGTGTGGAAATATGTCCAGGGAAAATGCTCACCCTCACATTGGTTTGCAGCTAGGGGTAGCCATATGCTACAGCTCTGGTCAGTGACACGAGCAGAAGTCTGTTGGAGATTTCTGGGAAGCCTTCACTTTTCTAACACAGGCGTTACCGCGTCCTTCTTCCTTTCTCCTTCCTCGTTTGGAATGTAGATATAATTCCTGGCAGTGGAATAGGTGTCTTGTGATCATGAAATGGCAAGTAGGAGTACGTAAACCAGCCCAATAAGGAGGCTGAGCAGAAAGGTGGAAAGAAACTGGGTCCTTGATGGCCTCACAGCACCTCCTACTGACCCTGGCTGCCTCCCTTGTGATTTCTTAAGTGAAAATCATGGAATCTTCTTTGGTAAAGTCACTGGAGTGGGATTTTCCATTCCTTAGAGCTATTCGGGTTCCTAACTGTTAGGGGAGCTTTTTTTTTTGGTGTTTTAACCCCTGCCCCTAAATCAATGCCTGGCATATGGTACCTGTTAAAATACATTTGTTGGATGAATGAACGAAATTGCTAATGAGGATCCTCATTTCTGCATGTAATCCCTTAATCATCCCCATCTCACAGATGGGGAAAATGATACATATGTTTAATATACTTGTGGTTAGTGGCTGTATCACTGGTTTGTCCATTCTGATGCATGGACTTAAGTAAGTTGCAGAAGAGAAAATGAAGCTGTCTGAAGAGAAAGAACATATGTAAAGAAGCAAATAAATCACTATTTAATAATAACATCTGAACCAGGAAATATAGAAAAATGAGATATTTCAGAATTTGAGGGTCTACTTTGGTCTTTCATCCTATTGCCCCGGTATTTTTCTGTCAGTAAGCTGTACGTACGAATTTACGGTTCATGCTCAATTTAATGTACTGTCACCTTGTTCTTCAGAGATAAAATAGAACAACTGGTCTGCTATCAGTGAGACATAGACTCTGGATTATTTTCCCAACAACCCTAAAAATTCAGGGCAGAGCCACCCTTATTCTCTTGTCTGTTCCTTCTTGTCATCTGAGGCACCATATTGATTATGAATCTATTGTGTCCACCTCCTGCCTTTGACACTTGGCTCTATGATGCTGGGATTGGGACTCTTCACACTACCTTTCTCCTCTGCCATCTCACTCCTGTTGAGTCCCATAAATAGGAGACACTAGAGGGAGACTGGAAGGCGGGAGGAGGATAGGGGGACTTGGTCCTTCTGTTTGTTTGTTGCTTACCACCAGTGTCACCCCAGGAATGTCCCTTCATCCTCTCAGTGCAGTTTGTTCCAGTCCTCAGCTTTTTCATCAGCTCGCCCACCCAGAACTTCTCTCATCATCCCACATCAGCAGTACTTAGACCAGCGGGGCAGGGTCACCTTCCCTGAGGTCTGAGTACCAGCTCAGTGGGGCGCTTCTTCCAACCTCATAGGCTTTAAACACTCCAACCTTCTCCCTTTGTCTCCTGAGCCCTAAGGGGAGAAGCTACCTCCTCTTTGTGTTACCTTGGATTCCCTTTTGCCTTTCAGTCCTCCAACACCATCAAACCAGTTCCTTATGTCTAATTTTCTCTGTTAGAATAATTGAGGTAGTTTCTGTTTTCCTGGCTGGACCTGGAGTGATGTGTGTACCTTGTCTAACACAGCAGAATGGTGGCTGGTAGGGCCTTACCTGGTGTGAACAACCTCCTTTGCACTGGTCTCTAATCACCTACATCCAACCCTCTTCCACTAAAACAGCTCCTCTTTATATATTTGGCTTCCATGTAAGATTCTGGGTCCACAGGCTCAAAAAGGTTGGAAATCATGGAACTGAGCTAATTGGTCCTTGGCACTGAGAAGTGATTTAAGTGCAGAACATAAGAAAACTGTAGTCCATAAAAACTTTACTGCAGGGAAATTAAAGAATATTAGTTAATAAATCACCAAGATTTGTGAGGTTTTCAGAATCCTAAGGTGTTATCTCCTCGGTGTCCTCCTAATAGTTTGTAGTGTCTTCTTTTTGCCCCGTGAAAATCCTGACCATCCTTCAGGACCCAGATCCGCTCCTATTCCTGTCTAGGGAGCCTACCCTAACCTTGTAAGCCGGCACTCATCTCTCTCTTTCGTAAACTTTGTGACACAGGCTCAATTTACTCAATCAAGTATGGTACTTGCTCCTGCTCCCCAGTGAGATTATGAGTCCTGAAGGCAGAGAACAAGGACTATTCACTTGCATTTCCTGTGAGACGCGGTACTTGGTACTGTCCAACTAGATAGCGGGAAGTAGGGGAAAGAGCAGAGAATTGGGAATTAGAAGATCTGGGTCCATATTTGAGATCTGATGTCAGGTAAGTCATTCATTCACCAACATTCATGGAGTACCATCCTGGTGTTAATCACTTCTTCGAGTCCCAGTTGTATCATCTGTGAAGTGGAGAGAATAAATAATACCTGTCTTATAGGTTATGTTGGGCTCAAGTGAGATAATGTGAAACTCCTCTATAACTGTTAATTGTTGGATCATAGTAAGTGCCCTAAATGAACCTGTTGAATTAAATTTTATATGTTCGCTACTCTCAAGGCAATTACACAAAAAGACTCAAGTATTTTCTCTGGGTCACTTGATCTCCTTAGGGCTTTATGATATTCTAATTTTGTTGTGTCACTCACAACAATTGTTAAGGGCCTAAAATGTTCTAAGGAATGCTGGCTATTACCCCCACATCATTGGACATGCAGCCAAATACCCGTGATATGTTCTCTACAAATTGTCCATCAGCCTCTGGGACTTTGCCAGGACCCCATTCAGCCAAAGAGCTCAGGCTTAAATTGATCAGACATCCAAGAAGTTACATAGTAAATGCCCTTAAGGGCCTGCATCTAAAAGAACTGAACAGGGGCCAGTGATGATCTGACTCATCAATGCAGAGCATGGGAATAATGATCAAAGTTGCTGAAAGCATTGGCATTTCTCTCATTTCTGTCTCCTCTCTCCTAATTCTAAACATAATTATTTTCTACAACTTTTTTAGGGGTTCCCAGAATACAATATTATGAATGTTCTTTTATAAAAGGTCCTATCTGAAAATGTTCTCTCTTCCATTTAAAATATTTTTAATGTAAACCCAAAATAATCTGATGTTGCCTTGCATTGAGGACCACCCATCTAAAGTAGTTCCAGTTTGTATTCCTGGAAATAACCTAGAGCCAAGGGGTGGAATGCCTTAGTCTGGGTTGCCTTGAAAGCAGCTGAGACAAGGATGCAGGTGGTTAATTTGGGAGATGATCCTAGGAAGCAGGAGTGAGGGAGCCAGGGCATGAGACAGGAGAGGAGGGGTGATCTGCTGGGAGCATTGTTGGTGGGGGGGGCGGGCAGTTCTGCTGAGATCACCTGAACAGCTTACAGAACGCCTCCTAGAATTGTCCTCCTGAAAGATGGTGGTTCCTGCGCCCTATCAGTTGAGGGTTTCCCCACAAGCTCTACCCTCCCTGCACTTCTGAGCTGTGTTCCTCATGCCCAGACAAGTAAGCTCCAAAGTGTGGTGCAGAATGCTGAATGCAGTGTCCCACTTGAGATGGGATACTTGTAGCGTGAGGTGGGATAGCGGGCACATCACTGTCCATTGCAGCCATAGCTGACGTCAGAAGTGGGCAGAGAACATGTGACAAGGACACCAGAAATTCTACTTTTATGGGTACAGATTATCCTGATTATGAAATATTTACATGTAATTGTTGGTAGTTTCAACAACATCAATATCATCTAACATTTATTGAGTATTCTGTGTTCCTGGCTCTGCAATAAGCATTTCAAAAAATTTCCTCCAGGTAACTATCATTATTATGGTTATTATTATTAAAATAACAACAGTTGCATGCAATTAATATGCAACTAGAATAATTTTGGTCATTTTCGTCCTTATTGTTATTACTAATAACAATAGATACATGTTATACACACAGTCAAAGCCCGACTCCCGGGTCAGATTTTACTTTAAAATATCTAAATATTATCCCAATTATGGTGTTTTATCAGTGGTAGTAGGGAAGAAAAGGTGGAATTATATCCAGCAAACCACATTCTGTGCAGAAACTCGTAGTCCATTGTGACTAACTGTTACACGTGGGACATGTGTTGTGTTGGAGAAAAATCAAGAATTTTTGTTCTAGACTACACCTACTTTTCTTCTTCCTAATTTTTTTTAACCTTAAACTTAAAAAAAACCCGCAAGAAATGTTCTTTTTAATATCATGTATTTTTAATTTGCTAGTAGGAAGTATATTAGATCTGATCATTTTGAATATTTTCCACTTGGCTTTTAACTATAAAATTCCCTCAGAGGAAAGTGTTTAAGGGTCTTCAACCCTGGGGACCATGAATTGAAGAAAGAGCAAATCAGACTGGGCGTCTCTTATTAAGCATGGGCAGTGGGACACCTGGCCTGCTGTGGTGCTGCCTGGGGAGCCCACAGCATCCAGGCCTCACACGGCTGGTGTCCCCTCTTCAGAAAGCATTACATGTGGACACTAAAGGCATAGAACAGCTAGAGGACTAGTATCAGTACTCATAATTGTGATTACACATACATATGTAGATTTCATCTTGTTGCCTTCCTGATTCGATGTATAACTCATGACCACAGGCACCAGAACAAGAATGACCACCTTGTGGACCTGTGAGGTTGATGGGAGGAGCTGAGAGGCAGGAGATCTGCAGTGTAACCCCAGCCCAGCAGGTACCTGACTGTCTGGTCTTTAGCAAGTGACTTCCCTTTTCTGGGCCTCAGCTTCTGCAATAGTAAATATTGGGGCCAGACTAGCTGAGCTGTTCAACTCCCTTCTAACATCACATTCATGGTTTATTATATACAGTTTAATAATATTTAAACATTTTTTCTTATTTGGAATAGAGTTAATTATGGAAGAGAGCAGTTGCAGAGAAATCCCCAAATCATAATGAATTCAAAGCCAATTACAAATATGTTTGATAGAAGATTAATGTATACACTGTCGACCACTTAGATTATTTTTTCAAATATTCAGATTTATTTTTAAATTATGTTTTAATTAAAATATGTTCTGTGCTCATGTTTTTTTTTTTTTAATTGCACTCATTCTTAGACTTTCTACTACTCATTGCTTTGTCTTGAGATTCTAGGAAAATCCTAAAGAGGAATGATTATTGATTTGTCTGTCTTTTTCCAAGAGTTGGAGGCAGCTTCCTGGTGATGGTATATTAAGAGAACTGGAATTGCTACCCTGTTGATCCTTCACCTGACTGCTCATTCTTTAGGATTTTCTGATCCTTCTATCTGGTGATTTTCCCCGTGCTATGTTTACTGTTTATTTTTTAACTTCTGAATTCTTAAATTCTGAACTCTTTCTAGTTGATTCTCCTTAAAAACAATTTCTAAACCTATCAATTACACTCTGGAGATCCAGTTCTTTTTTAAATAGTTCCAAATCCTCTATTCAATTCAGGTATATTTCAATACAGCGACCCAGAAAAAAAAGGATCTTCTTTTCCTCTCCTTGTCTAATTTTTAAGCAGGTAATTTTAGATGCTATTATAATTGAACAGACATACTTGAAAATAAGTGTGAACTCTTTAATTAGTGCAAAATATAGTCTAACAAATGGGAGGCAGCGTCATGACATGTTTTCGTCATAGCAAGAAATTGAAAACCATGTAAATGTCCCAAAATAGGAATTTGATTGAACAAATGCTAGTACATTTATACATTGGATTATTCCTGTGCTATTAATAATATGTTGCAGAAAATTATTCTGTGATGTGAGAAAGTGTTCTAATTGTATTGCTAAATGGCAAAAGCACATTGTGTACAGAATTTACACTATATATCTTTTTTAAAAAATTCAAGATTGTGTGAAATGCATGGGAAAATTTAGCCAGGGGCTGTGTCTTGTGAAAGTGGGGAATTATGAGTAATTAAAATTTTTTTCTTGTTTATTATCTGAAGCTTCCCAGAACATCTACAAGAAACATGTATTTTGTGGTAAGAGAGGAAACAATAATACAACAATAAATTTCAGGTGGATAAAATAATAAATGTAAAAATAAAATGTTTAAAAATCTGAGAAGAAAATTTAGGAACAGGGAGATTCAGCAAACAAAGATAAGGAACCCAGACTATAAAGGAAAATATCTATTTGACATTATGAAACCTACAATGTTTTGTCTGGTAAAAGGTATCATAAAAATAGGCAAAAAAAGAAGGCTGAAAAATATTTGCAATGTATATAGAAGATAAGGGGTTAATAGCTATAATGTCCCCAACACCTCTACAAACACATTAACGAAAGAAACCCAACAACCCAATAGTAAAACGGACTAAGCCTATGGATAGGCAGTCCACACAACTGTAAAGACAAATGGCATATGCAGAGGTGTTCTGTCTTTCTAGTAATTAGGCAAATGTTTCCTCCATCTTCAAAGCCAGTAGCATAACATCTTCAAATCTCTCTCTGACTCTGATTCTCCTATCTACAACTTTCACTTTTAAGGACTCTTGTGACTACATTGGATTCACCAATGTATAGTCCAGGATAATGCCCCATGCCAAGATCCTTAGTTTAACCACATCTTCAAATTCCCTTTCCCCATGTAGGAAAACATATTGACATGTTCTGGTGATTAGGACGTGCACATCTTTGGGGTGGGGTTCTTCTATTCTGCCAACCACACAATGTGGTTATAGGGCACAGAGAGTCCCTATATACAGATGTATAGGTGGCCTCCCAATTGCTAAAAATTTCACTGTTGGTGACCTTGTGGATGGGAACACCCTTGATGATTCAGATATTTTAAATGCAATGAGAGGAAAATGCAAATAAGGGCACTGGTGTTGGTTAGTGTTCAGAGGTTGTATTAATGCTCTGCAGAGACACATGAGGAGCTGAAGGCTGTTAATAAACCTCTAAAGGCTAAATGTGAAAACTCGAGGGCTTCTCCATGGGGGCTCTTTGGGATTTTTGAGAGGCCAGTGGAAGTGTGGATAAGAAGCAAGTGCAGACTTACTAGTTACAATCAAGGAGCTTGGGAAACCTTTGAATTCTCAACAAGCCAGGTCTTGTAGTGCTAAGGGCAGGATCCTGATTGGGAAAACTGCTTCCTTTGCTTGTTATTTTGGTAGGTGTAGCTCTAGCTGTGTGTGTGTGTGTGTGTGTGTGTGTGTGTGTGTGTGTGTGTGTGTTCCGTGACTCTCCACGGTACCATCCTGACATATGGGATGTGGACATCTTAGGTGGAGGCCCCCAAGGATCATGGCTCTGTAGACTCCTCTGAACCCACAAAACTTCAGCCCACCCCTCTCTATGATGGGCAAGCCCTTCCCTGTGCGGGAAGGCACTGCAGAGGTTCACCTCCACAAGGTAGCATGTGCCCCTCTAAACGGTAGCCCCTGCTGTCTCTCCTGAGCACCAGTGGGATAATGAGGGTTAACTGCCAGCAGAACCCGGCTGGAGATGCGCTAGGCCTGACAAGGAAGGAAAGATTACACCTCCAAGGAGCTGCAGAGACTGACTAGCACACACTGGTAGGAGCCAGGGCAGTCTGCCTGGGAATAAATTTTGATGGGGCTTAATCAGGGAGGCAGAACATAAAACTGGATAAGCAAGAATTCACTCGCCTTAGGGAACTTTCTCAGGACATGGGGTTTAACCCTGGTAAGGATCCCAGGGGATGGGGCAAACTTGCTGCTTAGAGTGGTGGGCTGTGGCCAGTGGCCGAAATGCCTGGTAAGGGGCTTGCAAGGAAAAGAATGGGCACAGTTCCTCAAGAAGACCACCAGCACCTTGGTGGTGACTCAACTACATTGGGTCCCTTTCCTCTTGGAAGGGCCAGTGATTTGTCCTCACGGGGATAGATACCATATTCTCAGTATGGGTTTGCCTTTCCTATCTACAAAGCCACAGCCAAAGCTCAACCAGGAGCTTACAGAATGCTTGATTCACAGGCGTGAAACCCCGTACAGCATAACATCTGACCACAGCCCCCACTTCACAGCAGGTAGGTCAAAACCAGTTGACTTGGACATATTTCTGCAGTGATCGTTAAGTGCAAAAGGCAAGATCTAGAGAAGCGTATATACAGTATGATCGCATTTTTGAAGAGCAAATAATGACAACCCCACGTCATACATGTAGTTATTTTAGCTCATGATTCTAGCAGCATGGAAATGTCATGAAATGGTACATAGCAGGTCATTAACACTGGTTACATGGCAGTTGGGATGGAGCAGAGGAATGTCTGATAGAGAGGGAAGGACAGAGGGCAAGGAGAGGTTTAAAAAAAAGACTGCATTTTTATAAACTATTCACGATAAAAAAAAGAATATTATATTATCCTATTTGTGAAAATTGTATGAAAGATGGCCACTAAAATATGAATAGTGGTTATCTTAAAGTGAAGGAATTCTGAAATATGCCAGCTTCTATCATCATCTGTTGCTTTTTGGTGATCACTCGGTCCTACATGGAAACCTCTGTCCCTTAGCCACTCTGGTTTTCATTTTTTCACCTGTGAAATAAGAGTACTGAACCAAGCCTTTTGTGATGTGCAAAGGCTGTAATAGGGTTCCTATCTATCTATCTATCTAAACAGTTTAATTCAGTACAGCAAAAAAGTATTGAATGTGTGCTATATACCAGCTAAGTTGCAGAGTGCTGGGGTATGGAGATGACTACGACACAGTTTTACAGTATAGAGGGTGTCTTAGTCCATTCAGGCTGTTATAACAAAAATATCATAAACTGGGTGGCTCATAGACAATATACATTTATATCTCACATTTATGGAGCCTGGGAAATCCAAGATCAAGGTGCTGGCAGATTCAATATCTGGTGAGGGCCCACTTCTTGGTTCAGAGACAGCTGTCTTTTTGCTGTAACCTCACATGGCAGAAGGGGCAAGGGAGTTTTCTGGCGTCTCTTTTATAAGGGCACTAATCCCATTCATGAGGGCTTCTCCCTCATGACCTATTCTCCTTCCAAAGGGACCACCTCAAAATTCCATCACTTTGGGAATTAGGTTTCAAAATATGAATATTGGGTAGACACAAACATTCAGACCATAGCAGAGGGAGAATCACATCTAGTAACAGATTAACTTACTACCTTGTGGAAAGTGCTATAATAAAGGTATTACAGGGTGGTATGGGGTCTCAGGTGTGGTGAGGGGACAGAGTTTGGGAAGGGTAAATGGTACCCAATTGCCCTTCACCCCCACCTAAAGTAATGTCCATATTTTTTGCCTTAGGAATATGCAGTATATTCTCCACTACTTTAAGAAAAATAGTGCCTAAAATAAAGATTGAAAGGAACTGTGTAAAAATCTTAGAGTGGTGATAGAATTATGGGTGGCATTCCCATTCCTTTACTCTTTTCTCTGTTTTCCTAATTTTTTCCAACGAGTGTTTAATGCTAAATTTTTATTTTATTGGATTATATAAGCTCAGGATAGTAACACTTGCATCTTACGTTCATGAAATGCTCTCCAATGAATCATGATAGAGAATTTATTGTTTTTTACTTAATATATTCAACATGGTAGCTTTAAAAACATGGAGTTCATGATGGACAACTAGTAAAAGGTGTTCGTAGTAGTGAGAGGTTTGGAAGCCACCAGACAATAACCCAACGATATTTCCTGGCTCTGGGGTTCTATGGAGAACCCCCCTGGTGTTGCTCTGTGTGTTCTCCTTTGACATGATCTCTTCTAAGAAAAGGTGTGTGGTGATCTGGCAGTTATCCACTGATCTCACTGCCAGGTTTCCATGCCTTTGTAAGATTCTTCGCAAACCATGGAAGCCCACATAGTAATTTTAATTCTTTCCCAGAGCAACTTTAAGGAGATTGGCATTTTTTTGTGTCTAGAAATGGAATCTCAATGGTCAATTGATTTGCCCAGAGAATTTCATAGTTAGGATTAGTTACTACAATTCTTAGAGTCTTCTCCATCCATAAGCCTTGAAAATAGCTTCAGAGCTGTTGATGGGAATCCCGTTTTGGTGATGCTGCTGTGTCAAGTGCAGCTGGTGTCCAGTCTGGGCTCTGGCATTACCCATTACCTGGTCCCTAACCTCTCTCGTCTGTGGGCTGCATGGCACCTACTTCCTCCATTAAACTCATCACATCTTACTAGAATTACATAATGTCTCTCCCAAAAAACTATAATATCTTTTTCATAGTTCCCCCCCCAGTGCCTAACACTGTGCCTGACACAAGTGGTAATTAAGTAACTGATGTATAAATTAACAAATAAACATGTGATGTTGGGTCATGTAATGGCTAACACATATTAAGTGCATACAATGAGCGAAGCACTGTTTTAAGTGTTTTACATTCTCCTGACAATCCAAGGAGGTAGGTACTATTATTCATCTTAGTTTACACATGAGGAAAATAAAGAACAGAGTTTTATTAACTTGCCAGGTCACACAGCTAGTGAGTGGTAGAGTTGAGACTTGAGCCAAGTCAGAGTCTGCAATCTGTGCTCTTAACAACTATTCCGGAATTGTATTTTTTTTTTTGTCTTTTTTTTTTTTTTAACATCTTTATTGGAGTATAATTGCTTTACAATGGTCTGTTAGTTTCTGCTTTATAACAAAGTGAATCAGTTATACATATACAAATGTTCCCATATCTCTTCCCTCTTGCGTCTCCCTCCCTCCCACCCTCCCTATCCCACCCCTCTAGGTGGTCACAAAGCACCAAGCTGATCGCCCTGTGCTATGCGGCTGCTTCCCACTAGCTATCTATTTTACATTTGGTAGTGTATATATATCCATGCCACTCTCTCACTTTGTCACAGCTTACCCTTCCCCCTCCCCATATCCTCAACTCCATTCTCTAGTAGGTCTGTGTCTTTATTCCCGTCTTGCCCCTAGGTTCATCATGACATTTTTTTTTCTTAGATTCCATATATATGTGTTAGCATACGGTATTTGTCTTTCTCTTTCTGACTTACTTCACCCTGTATGGCAGACTCTAGGTCCATCCACCTCACTACAAATAACTCAATTTCATTTCTTTTTATGGCTGAGTAATATTCCATTCTTTATATGTGTCACATCTTCTTTATCCATTCATCTGATTATGGACACTTAGGTTGCTTCCATGTCCTGCCTATTGTGAATAGAGCTGCAATGAACATTTTGGTACATGACTCTTTTTGAATTCTGGTTTTCTTGGGGTATATGCCCAGTAGAGGGATTGCTGGGTCATATGGTAGTTCTATTTGTAGTATTTTAAGGAACCTCCATACTGTTCTCCATAGTAGCTCTATCAATTTACATTCCCACTAACAGTGCATGAGTGTTCCCTGTTCTCCACACCCTCTCCAGCATTTATTGTTACTAGATATTTTGATGATGGCCATTCTGACCAGTGTGAGATGATATCTCATTGTAGTTTTTATTTGCATTTCTCTAATGATTAATGATGTTGAGCATTCCTTCATGTGTTTGTTGGCAATCTGTTTATCTTCCTTGGAGAAATGTCTATTTAGGTCTTCTGCCCATTTTTGGATTGGGTTGTTTGTTTTTTTGATATTGAACTGCATGAGCTGCTTCTGTATTTTAGAGCGTAATCCTTTGTCAGTTGCTTCATTTCCAAATATTTTCTCCCATTCTGAGGTTTGTCTTCGTCTTGTTTATGCTTTCCTTTGCTGTGCAAAAGCTTTTAAGTTTCATGAGGTCCCATTTGTTTATTTTTGGTTTTATTTCCATTTCTCTAGGAGGTGGATCAAAAAGGATCTTTCTGTGATTTATGTCATAGAGTGTTCTGCCTGTGTTTTCCTCTAAGAGTTTGATAGTTTCTGGCCTTATATTTAGGTCTTTAATCCATTTTGAGTTTATTTTTGTGTGTGGTGTTAGGGAGTGTCCTAATTTCATACTTTTACATATACCTGTCCAGTTTTCCCAGCACCACTTATTGAAGAGGCTGTCTTTTCTCCACGGTATATTCTTACCTCCTTTATCAAAGATAAGGTGACTGTATGTGCGTGGGTTTATCTCTGGGCTTTCTATCCTGTTCCATTGATCTATCTTCCTGTTTTTGTGCCAGTACCATTCTGTCTTGATTACTGTAGCTTTATAGTATAGTCTGAAGTCAGGGAGCCTGACTCCTCCTGCTCCATTTTTCATTCTCAAGACTGTTTTGGCTATTCAGGGCCTTTTGTGTTTCCATACAAATTATGAAATTTTCTGTTCTAGATCTGTGAAAAATGCCAGGGGTAGTTTGATAGGGATTACATTGAATCTGTACATTGCTTTGGGTAGTAGAGTCATTTTCACAATGTTGATTCTTCCCATCCAAGAACATGGTATATCTCTCCATCTGTTGGTGTCATCTTTAATTTCTTTCATCAGTGTCTTATAATTTTCTGCATACAGGTCTTTTGTCTCCTTAGATAGGTTTATTCCTAGATATCTTATTCTTTTTGTTGCAATGGTTAATGGGAGTGTTTTCTTGATTTCACTTTCAGATTCTTCGTCATTAGTGTATAGGAATGCCAGAGATTTCTGTGCATTAATTTTGTATTCTGCTACTTTACCCAATTCAATGATTAGCTCTAGTAGTTTTCTGGTAGCATCTTTACGATTCTCTATGTATAGTATCATGCCATCGGCAAACAGTGACAGTTTCACTTCTTCTTTTCCAATTTGGATTCCTTTTCTTTCTTTTTCTTCCCTGATTGCTGTGGCTAAAACTTCCAAAAGTATGTTGAATAATAGTGGTGAGAGTGGGCAACCTTGTCTTGTTCCTGATCTTAGTGGAAATGGTTTCAGTTTTTCACCATTGAGGACAATGCTGGCTGTGGGTTTGTCATATATGGCCTTTATTATGTTGAGGAAAGTTCCCTCTATGCCTACTTTCTGCAGGGTTTTTATCATAAATAGGTGTTGAATTTTGTTGTAAGCTTTCTCTGCATCTATTGAGATGATCATATGGTTTTTCTCCTTCAGTTTGTTAATATGGTGTATCACATTGATTGATTTGCGTATATTGAAGAATCCTTGCATTCCTGGAATAAACCCCACTTGATCATGGTGTATGATCCTTTTAATGTGTTGTGGGATTCTGTTTGCTAGTATTTTGTTGAGGATTTTTGCATCTATGTTCATCAGTGATATTGGCCTGTAGTTTTCTTTCTTTGTGACATCTTTGTCTGGTTTTGGTATCAGGGTGATGGTGGCCTCGTAGAATGATTTTGGGAGTGTTCCTCCCTCTGCTATATTTTGGAAGAGTTTGAGAAGGATAGGTGTTAGCTCTTCTCTAAATGTTTGCTAGAATTCGCCTGTGAAGCCATCTGGTCCTGAGCTTTTGTTTGTTGGAAGATTTTTAATCACAGTTTCAATTTCAGTGCTTGTGATTGGTCTGTTCATATTTTCTATTTCTTCCTGGTTCAGTCTCAGCACATTGTGCATTTCTAAGAATTTGTCCATTTCCCCCAGGTTGTCCATTTTATTGGCATAGAGTTGCTTGTAGTAATCTCTCATGATCCTTTGTATTTCTGCAGTGTCAATTGTTACTTCTCCTTTTTCATTTCTAATTCGATTGATTTGAGTCTTCTCCCTTTTTTTCTTGATGAGTCTGGCTAATGGTTTATCAATTTTGTTTATCTTATCAAAGAACCAGCTTTTAGTTTTATGATCTTTGCTATCATTCCTTCATTTCTTTTTCATTTATTTCTGATCTGATCTTTATGATTTCTTTCCTTCTCCTAATTTTGGGGTTTTTTTGTTCTTCCTTCTCTAATTGCTTTAGGTGCAAGGTTAGGTTATTTATTTGATATGTTTCCTGTTTCTTAAGGTAGGATTGTATTGCTATGAACTTCCCTCTTAGAACTTCTTTTGCTGCATCCCATAGGTTTTGGATCGTCGTGGCTCCATTGTCATTTGTTTCTGGGTATTTTTTTTATTTCCTCTTTGATTCCTTCAGTGATCACTTGGTTATTAAGTAGTGTATTGTTTAGCCTCCATGTGTTTGTATTTTTAATAGTTCTTTTCTTGTAATTGATATCTAGTCTCATAGCATTGTGGTCAGAAAAGATACTTGATATGATTTCAATTTCCTTAAATTTACCAAGGCTTGATTTGTCACCCAAGATATGATCTATCCTGGAGAATGTTCCATAAGCACTTGAGAAAAATGTGTATTCTGTTGTTTTTGGATGGAATGTCCTATAAATATCAATTAAATCCATCTTGTTTAATGTATCATTTAAAGCTTGTGTTTCCTCATTTATTTTCATTTTGGATGATCTGTCCATTGGTGAAAGTGTTAAAATCCCCTGCTATGATTGTGTTACTGTCAATCTCCCCTTTTATGGCTGTTAGCATTTGCCTTATGTATTGAGGTGCTCCTATATTGGGTGCATAAATATTTACAATTGTTTTATCTTCTTCTTGGATCAATCCCTTGATCATTATGTAGTGTTCTTCTTTGACTCTTGTAATAGTCTTTATTTTAAAGTCTGTTTTGCCTGATATGTGAATTGCTACTCCAGCTTTCTTTTGATTTCCATTTGCATGGAATATCTTTTTCCATCCCCTCACTTTTTGTCTGCATATGTCCCTAGGTCTGAAGTGGGTTTCTTGTAGACAGCATATATACAGGTCGTGTTTCTGTATCCATTCAGTGAGTCTGTGTCTTTTGGGGGAGTATTTAGTCCATTTACATTTAAGGTAATTATCGATATGTATGTTCCTATTCCCACTTTCTTAATTGTTTTGGGTTTGTTATTGTAGGTCTTTTCCTTCTCTTGTGTTTCCTGTCTAGAGAATTTCCTTTAGCATTTGTTTTAAAGCTGGTTTGGTGGTGCTCAATTCTCTTAGCTTTTGCTTGTCTTTAAATGTTTTGATTTCTCCATCAAATCTGAATGAGATCCTTGCTGGGCAGAGTACTCTTGGTTGTAGGTTTTTCTCCTTCATCACTTTAAATATGTCCTGCCACTCCCTTCTGGCTTGCAGAGTTTCTCCTGAAAGATCAGCTGTTAACCTTATGGGGATTCCCTTGTGTGTTATTTGTTGTTTTTCCCTTGCTGCTTTTAATATGTTTTCTTTGTATTTAATTTTTGACAGTTTGATTAATATGTGTCTTGGCATGTTTCTCCTTCAATTTATTCTGTATGGGACTCTCTGTGCTTCCTGGACTTGATTAACATTTCTTTTCCCATATAAGGGAAGTTTTCAACTATAATGTCTTCAAATATTTTCTCAGTCGTTTTCTTTTTCTCTTCTTCTTCTGGGACCCATATAATTCAAATGTTGGTGCATTTAATGTTGGCCCAGAGGTCTCTGAGACTGTCCTCAATGCTTTCCATTCTTTTTTCTTTATTCTGCTCTGTAGTAGTTATTTCCACTATTTTATCTTCCAGGTCACTTATCCATTCTTCTTCCTCAGTTATTCTGCTATTGATCCCTTCTAGAGAATTTTTAATTTCAATTTATTGTTTTGTTCATCACTGTTTTTTTTGCTCTTTAGTTCTCAGTCCTTGTTATGTTTCTTTTATTTTCTCCATTCTATTTCCAAGATTTTGGATCATATTTACTATCATTATTTTGGGTTCTTTTTCAGGTAGACTGCCTATTTCCTCTTCATTTGTTATGTCTGGTGGGTTATTATTTTGCTACTTCATCTGCTCTGTGTTTCTCTGTCTTCTCATTTTGCTTAACTTACTGTGTTTGGGGTCTCCTTTTCTCAGGCTGCAGGTTCATAGTTCCTGTTGTTTTTGGTGTCTGTCCCCAGTTGCTAAGGTTGTTTCGGTGGGTTGTGTAGGCTTCCTGGTGGAGGGGACTAGTGCCTGTGTTCTGGTTGATGAGGCTGGATCTTGTCTTTCTGGTGGGCAGGTCCACGTTTGGTGGTGTGTTTTGGGGTGTCTCTGGACTTACTATGATTTTAGGCAGCCTCTGTGCTAATGGATGGGGTTGTGTTCCTGTCTTGCTAGTTATTTGGCATAGGGTGTCCAGCACTTTAGCTTGCTGGTTGTTGAGTGAAGCTGGGTCTTGGCGTTGAAATGGAGATCTCTGGGAGATTTTCGCCATTTGATATTACATGGAGCTGGGAGGTCTCTTGTGGACCAGTGTCCTGAAGTTGGCTCTCCCACCTCAGAGGCACAGCACTGACTCCTGGCTGGAGCATGAAGAGCCTTTCATCCACATGGCTCAGAATAAAAGGGAGAAAAAATAGAAAGAAAGAAAGAGGAGAAAATAAAATAAAGTAAAGTAGAATAAAATAAAGTTATTAAAGTAAAAAATAATTATTAAGAAAAAAAATTCTTTAAAAAAAAGGACGGACAGACCCCTAGGGCAAATGGTGAAAGCAAAGCTATACAGACAAATCACACACAGAAGCATACACATACACGCTCACAAGAAGAGAAAAAGGGGAAAAAATGATATATCTTTGCTCCCAAAGTCCACCCCCTCAATTTGGGATGATTCATTGTCTATTCAGGTATTCCACAGATGCAGGGTACATCAAGTTGATTGTGGAGATTTAATCCTCTGCTCCTGAGGATGCTGGGAGAGTTTTCCCTTTGTCTTCTTTGTTCGCTCAGCTCCCGGGGTTCAGCTTTGGATCTGGCCCTGTCTCTGCGTGTAGGCCACCTGAGGGTATATTTTCTTTGCTCAGACAGGGCGGGGTTAAAGGAGCAGCTGATGTGGGGGCTCTGGCTCACTCAGGCCGGGGGAGGGAGGGGTACGGATGCGTGGTGAGCCTGCGGCGGCAGAGGCCTGCGTGACGTTCCACCAGCCTGAGGTGCGCCGTGCGTTCTCCCGGGGAAGTTGTCCCTGGGTCACGGGACCCTGGCAGTGGCGGGCTGCACAGGCTCCCTGGAAGCGGGATGTGGATAGTGACCTGTGCTCGCACACAGGCTTCTTGGTGGTGGCAGCAGCAGCCTTAGCGTCTCACGCCTGTCTCTAGGGTCCGCGCTTTTAGCCGCGGCTTGGGCCCATCTCTGGAGCTCCTTTAAGCAGCGCTCTTAATCCCCTCTCCTCGCGCACCAGGAAACAAAGAGGCAAGAAAAAGTCTTTTGCCTCTTCGGTAGCTCCAGACCTTTTCCTGGACTCCCTCCCGGCTTGTCCGGCACACTAACCCCTTCAGGCTGTGTTCACGGCGCCAACCCCAGTCCTCTCCCTGCGCTCCAACCGAAGCCCAGTCCTCAGCTCCCAACCCCACCCACCCCGGAGGGTGAGCATACAAGCCTCTCGGGCTGGTGAGTGCAGGTTGTCACCGATCCTCAGTGCGAGAAACTCTCCGCTTTGCCCTCCGCATCCCTGTTGCTGTGCTCTCCTCCGCGGTGCCGAAGCTTCCCCTCTCTGCCTCCCGCAGTCTCTGCCCACGAAGGGGCTTCCTAGTGTGTGGAAACCTTTCCTCCTTCACAGCTCCCTCCCACTGGTGCAGGTCCCGTCCCTATCCTTTTGTCTCTGTTTATTCTTTTTTCTTTTGCCCTACCCAGGTACGTGTGGAGTTTCTTGCCTTTTGGGGGGTCTGAGGTCTCCTGCTAGCGTTCAGAACACACTCCTAGGTGTTCTGTAGGAGTTGTTCCACTGGTAGATGTATTTCTGGTGTATCGTTGGGGAGGAAGGTGATCTCCACGTCTTAGTCCTCTGCCGTCTTGAAGCTCTTCCTCCGTATTGTTTTTAAGTCATTTAACCTCTCTAGAGCCTAATTTTTCTAACAGAATAATTGATTAAAATATCTAATCACTGGATGGTTGGAAGAATTAAGAAACAAAAAGAAGTATACATAAAGTTTTGTACACAGGTATTATTACTTTTATTGTTATCATTACTATGTTATCACTAATAGTGTTAATCATTAAATATCATTTGTATACCAAGAAAAATAGAATATTATAGTTATAAAAACACACTGCTTGGTAATTGATAATGTTAGTGTGTTCAAAGCTGAGGCTTTTTAATCGTAACTTTGTTTTTAGACTTTCCGAATGACTTTGGGAAAATAATTTCTTGTCACTTTGTTGGGTTTCGTTCTCCCATTGCATAAGTGGCATTTGCTGCCCGCCCAACTTTATTCATCAATCACTGAACTTGATACAATTCAGGAGATGAGAGAGCTCTGGGCTGGTGACTGAGCAAGGGAATTTACAAGACTTTTTCAGCTGAGGAGGGAAAGAGTCTCCCCCTAGTGTTGGTCTTTGTGCAGAAGGATCTAAACCGCATTTCAGGCTCTTCACGGGGGCTTTTTGGTTTAGTCTTATTCTCAGGAATGAAGTGTGACTTTTGAGGGTAAGAGTTCAGAGTCCCAATTCTACAGCAACATAAGTGGAGATTTATCTAACATATTAAGTGTTTTATATGAGCTACGGATGACTGTAGCCACACACTGTCAAATAGCTATATAGTCACACATGTTCTGCCCATTGTTCTTTTAACCATTTAGTTTTAAGATGCTTGACCCTTCATCAGTTCAAGATTAATAGTAATTACTCTATGATCCAGGAAAGGATTGACTTGAGCAACGCTGGATAAGTAAAGAAAGGAAATTAGTTTTCACTGGGTACCTACTAAGTGACAAGTTCCTTAGCAATCATCATCTTTTCAATTCACATAATGAGTTTTAAGGCAGGTATTAGTTTACTCATAGATATGAGAACTGAGGCTCAGAGAGCTTAAGGGGCTTACCCAATTACTACACAACAAATACATGATAGCTGTAGTCTTCAAGCCCTACATGCTCTGTCCTTTACACTTTGCTGCTTAACCTGCTGCCCTTGGCCTCTCAGAGGGCCCAATATGGTGCCTCAACAGTTCAAGCCTCCACCCAGTAGAGGCTGATACCACATGTTTCTCTGTATTCTTTCCTTCATTCAGTTAACTTACCAGTCCTAGCTTTAGGGGCTCTGTTCTTCGATAGTTAGCCTGATAAATTCCCAGTGTTACTATTCACAGATAGTATTTCGGTTTATGCTTAATATTTTTTTGATTCACATGCATTTTAATGACATAATTATTGTTGTGCTACATGGTAATTGATCATATATGGTAAGCAACTGACATACATGGTTAATAGATATGACTTTCTAGAGCCTAATCAGGTTTCTGGTTTTGCTTTCTACATATTTGGCCACCTATAATAAACATCCATGTTGATAACATTTCCTGACACCAGGTCCTGTCTAATTCCTATCATTTTTTTAAATTTAAATTTTAATTTTTTACCAGTCTCTGCTGTACAGCAAAGTGACTCAGTTATATGCATATAGACATTCTTTTTTTAAAATATTCTTTCCATTATGGTTTATCACAAGATACTGACCATAGTTCCCCATGCTATACTATAGGACCTTGTTGTTTATCCATCCTATATATAGTAGTTTACATCTGCTAATCCCACACTGCCAGTCCTCCCCTCCCCCACCCCGTCCCCCTTGGCAACCACAAGTCTGATCTCTATGTCTGTGAGTCTGTTTCACAGATATGTTCATTTGTGCCATATTTTAGATTCGACACATAAGTGATATCATGTGGTATTTATCTTTCTCTTTCTGACTTACTTCACTTAGTATGATAATCTCTAGTTACGTCATGCTGCTGCAAATGGCATTAGTTTGTTCTTTTTTATAGCTAAGTAGTATTCCATTGTATACATGTGTGGTTTGTGAATAATATTCTCAGTATCTTCACCCAAAAGGGTGGCGCCATAGATAGAATTGTAGAAAATTAGAGCCAGATGGGGCATTATTTAAAACATCCTTGTTTTGGGCTTCCCTGGTGGCGCAGTGGTTAAGAATCAGCCTGCCAATGCCGGGGACATGAACTCTGGTCTGGGAAGGTTCCACGTGCTGCGGAGCAACTCAGCCCATGCACCACAATTACTGAGCCTACGCTCTAGAGACCTCGAGCCACAACTACTGAAGCCCGTGTGCCTAGAGCCCATGCTCTGCAACAAGAGAAGCCACCTCAATGAGAAGCCTGCACACTGCAATGAAGAGTAGCCCCCGCTCATGGCAACTAGAGAAAACCCACGGGCAGCAAAGAAGACCCAACGCAGCCAAAAATAAATAAATAAAATAGATAAATTTATATAAAAAAAATTCCCTGTTTTAAAAAACCTTAGTATTTGGAGATCAAATCTTTTGAAACCTGGGTTTGTGATGGCAAAATAATGGAAGTGATGCTTGTTGGTGAAAAAGAAGGAGTGTTCTTATGTCTTAAATCACAGATTTTTCATTCTATACGTAGGGCCTGCCAGGCCAGGAATTTATGATGAGCCTATGTATTATCTTATATTTTCCTATCAATGTAGTATTTAACTGACAGTAGGGGAGTGAGGGGGGAGGGAGGAGGGGAGATGTTTGGCAATTGGCCAGTTCCGTGAGCAAGTTTTGGTTTTTGTGGTTCTGTAGTTATTTCAGTGAATAAAGTATCAAATTCATGTAGCCTGGACTGTTATAAGCTGTCATTGAGTGATGGCCAGTTACAAGTTATTCACCTTTGGATCGATATCCCAGACATGAGCTCATTAACCCCAAATCCTATTATCTCACACATGTGAAGCAGATTGTTTTTAATGTGATGACATTTTCACTGTCTACAAACCTGAGTTCTGGTATAGTAAAAAGCCTCAGCAGATATGAGCAGAAATGAGCAGCTGTGTTGATATCTACACAATGAGTGAAATGACATGTGCAAATTAATAGATGTCTGCTTATACCACTTAGGGGTTCAGCTTGAAAGTCGATGACCTTGGCCTCATCTTATTCCCCAGCACCTTGGAATTCCAGCTCATCCTGGCATCTAGAAACCTTTCTTCTTTTAATATCTGTAGATTATGAGTCCCTGTCTTCGGGTGATTTCTTTATTTTCCAAGCCTTTGGTTTTAGGCCTGTTGATGCTGTGGCTTTTATCTATTTTAATCTTCTTTGTACCTCTCCATAACAATTTTAATTAATGGGCAGACTTTCTTTAGAGATAGAATGCTCATACCTCCTAAAGATATATCATCACAGCTCTTAGAATCATTTACTCACATGCTATCCCATTTTCCATCTCTGCAGAAGCAGGCAAATTTTTCTTCAAACCATTATCTTTACAGCTAATGAATTGAGCCCAAATTAACTCTGAATTACATGGCTGCATATCTCACTCGTCTTTTGTTTAAGGAGTCCTCTTTGAGGTTGGCTGCCTGATCATCCCTTTTGTAGTTCTCAAGGCAGGGGGAAAAGCTTTGTCTTTTTACTGAAATACTTTATTTAAAAAAATTTTAGACTGTTGTCTTCTGGTCTGACCCACGAGGTCATCTCAGTGATTCAAAATTTAAATTTTGATTTCAAAACAGTTAGTATTACAGGATCATGTTTTCCCCGTCTATAAAGTGGAGGAGAATATATACTCAGCCTCCTCACACAACTGTTGTGAATATTAAATGCCTTTGCAAAGTATAACATGCCATACGAAACATATATGCACATACATTTATCGGTGGTTCTCATCTTGGGGTGCTTTTGCCTTCAAGGGAATCTTTAGCAATCTCTGGAGTCATGTTGGGGTGTCAAAACTTGGTAGGGGGAGATGTTGCTAGCATCTAGTGGGTGGAGGCCAGAGATGCTGCTAAATATCCTATAATACACAGAACTGCCCCACAGCAAAGAATTATCTGGCTCCAAATGGCAGTAGCACCAAGGTTGGGAAACCCTGAATAAAAAGACTCTGATATAAAAAAGCAGAAGTTGAGGCTTGTTCAGTAATCATCCTCTCTCCTGCTCCACTCTCACAACCAACAGTGCTTACAGATACTTTCCTAAGCAGTCTTCCTCTCTTTTGGGCAAGATGAATGAGGGAACGAAATGCTAATTGAAAGCACGACTCCTTCTACGGGTCAGTAGACAGAAGAAGCAAATTTGATAAACACTATTTTTAACCTTTCTTATTAATTAACAAACATCAGGTAGATAATTTGCTTGCTGGAAGGGTCAGGATGAGCAGTTATTCTGTGTTTTTATTTCCATGCTCTGGCTTATCTTTGGTAGAATACCTAGTCATTACAAAATAGCATCCTAGAATGCAGGGTGGTGGTCAGAGGTATCTGTTTCACCTTCTATAGGTCAGTGACTAAGTCATCAAGACAAATGGTGTCTAATCTCTTTCCCTGTGAATTGCTATTCTAATAGCAATGGTAGTCAGCATCTATTGAGCATTTTTAGGGTTCAGGTACTTCACAAACATTATTTTGTCTTCACAGCAACCTGAAAAATAGTTATATCATGTTAGTCAAAATCTTTTTTAGAACTTTTAGACAAAGTTTAGAAATAAAACTTTCTGCAGTTGAAGCTCACTTCTGCTTGTTCAGTTCTCCTAAAATGGTCAGTCAGTCAATCGCTCAATCAGTATTTGCTCAGAAGTTTCTATCTGCAGAGAATTTTGAGAATTCATTTAGATTTCTTTCAAGAAACATGAGCTTTGGCTTGAACACTACAGCCCAGATCTTTATAAAAACTGTGTAGCCAGTAAAGGAGCTAAACGTCTGCCTATAAGGCAATGGTTATATAAATCATAGAATAGATCTTTATATATTGACACAGATAGATAATTTCAATGCAGTGAGTTTAACAAATAGGCTATTTGTGGAACAGTATGAGGCATTTATGTTGAAAATATATCTACACGTTCATAAGTAGGCAAATTGTTATGTGGAAAGGAGTTTTGCCAAATTGTGAATCATGGTTATCTTTGGGGGAAAGATTATAGAGAAACATTCCCTCTCTGATTAATTTACATCTTTTATAATGATCATGTATCATTCCAAAGAGCAATAAAGATATTTCTATTTAAAATACGCCACCATAGAAATTAATAGTAGCTCAAGAAAGCCATGTAAAATACAATTTATTACAAAGCGGCAATAATAAACCAAATAATAGCTAATATTAATTGAATGCCTACTGTGTGTGTGGTATGGTTCTAAGCCTTTTTCATAAATGGACTTATTTAATCATCACAACAGCTCTATGACATTAGTCTGATTTTTATTCTTATTTTGCAAATGAGGAAACTGAGGCACAGAAAAAAGTAAGTAGTCTAAAGTCATGGAGCTGGTATTTGGTTGAGTCAGGACTTGACTTTCAAATATCCTAAGATTAATCAGTTTTCTGGGTGTGGTTAGAATCCATTTCCATCCCATTTTGTAGACAAACTCTTCAGGTGGAAAAAAGGTTTGTCTCTTTTGTGTATGGTCAGAGGTGAGAGGGTATTAAGAGGTTAGAATAGATGGGCGTTTTGTTGGTCATTCAACCTGCATTCTTGAACACCTGTTGCACGGAGACAGTGTTCTGGGGACACAAGACATGCAACGTCTTGTCTTCCATAGAGTTTACATCTCAGTGGTGAAAGTTGTCAGAAACAAAGTGGGAAAACATGGGGAACACAGCGTTTGACCCTTAGGGATATGACAAGCCTGGGGTTTTGAGAGTTGTATGAAATGTATATTTTGTAATCAAGTAAAGTGTTACTTTAATAGATAACTGCAAGAAAAAAGTTCTAATGTCAGACCCATCACTGGTGCTGTATTATTAAAATGAGGAAACTAAACTTAATGGCACCAGAGGGAAAATGGTAAAAATGATTTTCTGGTCACATGTTATTAACCATAATAATATAAATAGAGAGATGGTAAGTTGGGGAAAAGACTGGGTTATTCATACCCTCAAGGCCTGGCACAGTTTGCAGGAGATGAAAGCTGCTGCTTCTTTCCAGCTTAACTCTTTCCTGGGCTTTACATAACACCCAAAATGTATGTGTGGCTTTGGTATTCCCGGGGGCATAAAGTCCACCTTAAATGATTCTCATACCAGCCTCAGAGTTATTTTATGTTATCCTTGGAGACAGAAAATAAGCTTTTACCTCTCTTCTGGATTCATTTTCAAAAATGATTCTTGGAAATGAGTTTTCCTTAGACACATTTATATATAATGACAGGCTAATATCTTACACACCATTGCTGTATGTAATAACAGTGTGACAAAACTGACAAGAACTAGACTATAGATGTAAGGCAATTAGCTGTGGAGGGAGAGCTATCCAGCAGGAAGTATGAGCATCATCATACTGTGTGGTGTCTTAATGGTTACTAAGTGATGAATGTGGACGTCTCCTGAGGCAAAACTTCAAATAATTGAAATTTGTCCTTATGGCCCTTCTTTTCTTTTCTGGCACACACTTGCTCGCTGCCAAGTCCTCCCTGCCATGGAGAAAAGTCCTAGCCCAGAGATCTAACACTTAGTAGGTGATCAGTAGCTCTTACAGATTGGATGCCTGGACTCATTCACTGTAGGGTATAAGGAGCTTTCATATCACCCATTTAAGTTTTGGACAGTGCTTATGTCAGGAGTGAAGTGTTAATGTTAGGGATCAGTGAGGGATGATTTTAAATGGAAAGGACTTCTTTCTGGTACCCTTCATCTCCTGTGCAGTCCAGGTGTGGGGAGGAGAGGCCGAGTGAGCAGACTGGAGCTGGGCTGTCTGGGATTGCATCCCAGGCTGACACTTTCTAGTTATGTCATCTGGCGCATTTTCCTCAGTTGTGATATGGGGCTCATCAGCCTATGGATAGAATAAGGACCATCTCCTCTTACTTGTCCCCTTGCTCACCCTGCTCCAGTCACACTGCCTCCTTGCTTTTCCTCAAATACACCAGGCATGCCTCCCCCCAGGGGGGCCTCTGCACTAGCTGTTTCCTCTGCCAGGAATGCATTTCCCCAGACATCCCCCGGCTGATTCCTTCACCCCCTTCAGGCTTTTGCTCCAATGTCACCTTCTACTTGAGGCTTACTCTGGCCTCCCTGTAACAGTTGCACCCACCCTCTTACCTTCACTGTTTCTGATACCACTTACCATGCTTTTTAAAAAAATTTATTTTATTGAAGTATAGTTGATTTACAATGTTGTGTTCATTTCTGCTGTATGGCAAAGTGATTCAGTTATACATATATATATATATACATTCTTTTTCATATTCTTTTCCATTCTGGTTTATTACAGGATATTGAATATAGTTCTCTGTGCTATACAGTAGGACCTTGTTGTTTATCCATTCTCTCTCTATATATACTCTATATTATTTATTATGATTATTGTTTATGTATTTCTCCCCCCAAGTAGGAGGTAAGCTCCCACAGGGCAGGGATTTTTGCATTTTGGGTTTATGGATGTATCCCAAGTGCTGTGACAGCAGCAAGCCATATAACAGGCACTGAACAAATGTTTGGTAAATAAATGAATGGTTACAATGAATGAATGAATTACAAAGTAGTTGCAAGTCAATAAAAATGTAAAGAAAAATGATAATCCCTGCAAACACCTAAACTAGAGAATCTAGTGTTCATCTTTGAATCCTTTTCTCTCCGTTTCTTTCCATATCCAGTTGGTCACTAGGTCCTGAGGATTCTGCCTCTGAAATATCCTTCAATCCACACACTTTTCTCCATTTCTACCCCTGCCACTTCATTCATTCTTACTAATTTCTCTAATGCTAATATTTTTTCTTCTCTTCCAATTCCTTGCTACATTCTGACTCAAGGATCATTCATGTAAAATACAGATCTATTTATGTCACTGCTGTACATAAAAACCTTCAATGCCTCCCTATCAATCCAGGATGAAACCCAAATTGACCCTAACCTAACAGCTCTGCCACTAGCAAGTCCTGTGAGGTGGGCAGAATAATTACCCACCATGTACCACACACAGAAAGATGTCCATGCTGTAATCCCTAGAACCTGTGAATACGTTAGGCTACATGGCAAAGGGAAGTTAAGGTTACAGATGGAATTCAGGTTGCTAATCAATTGACCTTAAAATAAGGAGATTATCCTTATCTGGGTGGATCTCATATAATCACAATGGTCCTTAAAAAGTGAAAGCGAGTCAGAGGGAAATGTGACTACAGATGAAGGTCAGAGTAATGCAATATGAGAAGGAGTTGACCATCTGGATTTGAAGATGGAGGAAGGAGGCCACCAGCCAAGGATGTGTGTGGTTCCTAGAAGCTGAAAGACAAGGAAATGGATTCACCTCTGGAACCTCCAGAAGGATATGCTACCCTACTGACACCTGGATTTATTTATTTATTTATTTATTTATTTATTTATTTATTTATTTATGGCTGTGTTGGGTCTTCGTTTCTGTGCGAGGGCTTTTTCCAGTTGTGGCGAGCGGGGGCCACTCTTCATCGTGTTACGTGGGCCTCTCACTGTCGCGGCCTCTCTTATTGCAGAGCACAGGCTCCAGACGCGCAGGCTCAGTAGTTGTGGCTCATGGGCCTAGTTGCTCCGCAGCACGTGGGATCTTCCCAGACCAGGGCTCGAACCTGTGTCCCCTGCATCGGCAGGCAGATTCTCAACCACTGCGCCACCAGGGAAGCCCTGACACCTTGATTTTAATAGAGCGAGATCTGTATTAGAATTCTGACCTCCAGAACTATAAGATAATAATTTGTGTTGTTTTAAGCAACCAAAATTTGGACAGTTTGTTATAGCAGCAATAGAATATACTGTAACTTTTTTGCCTCCTTTGGCTTAGCTTTTCAAGGCTACACTGGAAAATGGGAAACGTGATACCAACCTTTTAAGGCTATTGTGAGCATTAAAGATGATGCTGTTGACCCTTGAACAAGGGGGTTGGGGCACCATCCCTCTGTGAGTCAAAAATCCACATATAACTTTATAGTCAGCCCTCTGTATCTGAGCTTCCACACCTACAGATTCAACCAACCATGGATCATGTAGTGCTGTAGTACATATTTTTGAAAAAAATTTGTGCATACGTGGCTTCTCACATTTCAAACCCATGTTGTTCAAGGATCAACTGTATTTGCAAAATGCCTAACCATGCCCCACACATAGCAAGTGCTGAATAAATAGTAGCTCTAACTCTTGTCATTATTTCCTTGCAAGCCACATTGTCATTTCCAAGGGTAACCCATCATTCACTCTTAGATACACCTATGGGGACAACCAAGTGCCTCGCTAGTGAACTTCTCATCCTTTAAGACTCAGTTTAATATCCCCTCATTGGACAAGTCTTCCCAAATCCCACTTCCATGCCAGGCAAATATGATCTACTCTCTGCTTCTTCAACTCCGTGATTTGTACAATAGCCATATGAAGTAGGTATTACTATTCCTAGAGGCTTGGATAAGGGTGAGGCAAGGAAAGTGCCTAGAGTACAAAATTTAAGGAGGCACTTATTCTCAGGTTTGTGCAAGTGTCTTGTGTACCTCACACTGGTCCTCGTCCTGATTAGTTTCATTTTATTGAGGAGGAAACCCAGGTGCAGGAGATGAGGTGTCTTGCTGGCAGATGGTAGAGGGGACAAAGTCTATGTTCTTACTTTACTATCTACGAGCTTCTAGCATAGATCCTGGCACACAGATGATGCTTAAGGATTTGTCGAAAGAATGAACTAAGGTGGTAAGATGGGTAGCAAGTTGGCCTGATATTTGATGACATAAAAATAATACTGATGATGATGGTAATAAATATCCAACCTCTACTGCATGTCCTCTGTTAAGTGCTTTGCATACAATTCTACTCATAGCAACTGGATGAGTTAGACACTATTGAATATTTGGCTCACTCAGAATAATCAAAGTCTAGTTATCCACCTAAGGGTTAGCTCTGAAGTTTCAAAGATCTAAGTGTGTTTCAAAAACCTCTCTAAGGAGGACAGCCCTGTCTTATGTCAGCAGGGCTGAAGCAGCAATGAGATACTTGAGGAGGCATTGAAGCTGAAGGAGACAAACTCAGGATAGCAGACATGCCAACCCCATTCTCGTGAAGTGTGTTTACTCATCTGTTATGAGCTCACTCTAATGCAACTTTACCTTTGGTGTAATAAATTGTATTAACTTTATGCTTGAGTGAGTTATCTCTCAAAATAGAAAAATGTGTGTTTCCAGGAGTCTTCTTTCATTTACACATGGAAGTCTATGGGAGTTTAAAAAATGGATTTTAAGAGTCTCAGTGATAGCTAAGAAATTGCTATTTCAGTCTTGAAAATTGCCTTTTCTACCAGAAACACTGAGCAAGAAATCATACCATCTGATCTTGCTGGATTGGAAAAACTTACTCAGGCACTGAGATAGCCTCTAAAATTTGATCCTCTTTCCTCTTGACAGTATGACAAAAATTAAACCTCAAGTTTCATCATCAGAATGCCTAATAAACAGGATAACACAGGAGGCCAAATTGTATCATTTCTTTTCATGAAAGAAGGTACCCAAAGGTTCTGAATTTTTTTTTTTCTCTATTGTGGTGAGATTCAGATAACTCTATTGAAGAGTGTGGTGGAAACTGGGCCTAAATAAACTCATGAGTTTAGTATTAACTTCCTCTATGCAAAGAGCTTAATCTCCTATCTTTAGACCATGGCTACCTTACTTAGGTTTGATGACAAACAGCTACAATGATTTGTCTATATCCCTGTAATTTGAGTAGCCCAAGTCCTCTAGCAATGCCCGATTATGCTTTCTTTTAAAAAGCTACAACTGTAGAAAGTCAAAGATCCTTCCCAATCAAATTCTCTCCAGTGTGGGAAGAAGTGTATTTTCTTGATGGTTGCCTTTCACCCTTGATTGCAAATGTTACCTGCTGTCAACATATTTCTTGATCACCTCTTGGTCATCTGCCACCTACTGACCTCTCTTCTACTGCTTCATCCAAAGCATGTTCCTTTTCCCTCCTTTGTAAAAGCCCCTCTAACAATGCTATAGAATGTAATGGACTTTTGCTGAAAGGTAGGGACTCAGTGGGAAATTATAACATAGAACAGGAAGCAATCCAAAAATGAATATTAGAATTTCTGATTTCCAAATAGGATGTAGAAAGCTGGAAAGAGTGTTGATCCCATCCTACCAACAAGAAAAACTTAAATAATTGACAAAACCATAAATTTTCTTGAATCTGTCAGAAAATTGAGTTCATAGTGAAAATAGCTGTCTTGAAGTCCAAGGGAAGTCAGGGTTCTCCAAGAAGAGGCAGGGTGCAACCCTGGCACAAATCAGGGTCCACCATGCCAGCAGGTAAGAAGAGTTCAGTTAAATGGTGTAATGAATTGCTAAAGCCTAAGGGTGATCTAGTATGAGACTACAGAACACCGGGGTACCACACAAGCAAGGAAAATACATCAACTCACAGGCCCTTCTTTACCAGTGTTCACAAGAAAGATTAAGGGTAGATGGAAACCTAGAGAAAGCCTACATCTATAATGCAGGCTTAACAGAGGGAAGCAATTCCTTCTGTGGAAAAGCCATGAAGCCCTGTCTGGATCCTTTTTTTTTTTTTTTTTTTTTTGCGGTACACGGGCCTCTCACTGTTGTGGCCTCTCCCGTTGCGGAGCACAGGCTCCGGACGTGCAGGCTCAGCGGCCATGGCTCACGGGCCTAGCTGCTCCGCGGCATGTGGGATCTTCCCGGACCAGGCACGAACCCGTGTCCCCTGCATCGGCAGGCGGACTCTCAACCACTGCGCCACCAGGGAAGCCCCTGGATCCTTTTTTATTTGAAGAATGAAGGCCTTAAGACCCTGGAGGGAGAGCAGAAAGCCTGGAACCCCTAAGACATTGTGAACACCAATGTGGCTGAGGGGTAGGTAAAAGGGGAAAAAGCCCTCCATTTCAAGAGAAGGGACAAGAAACCATCTGACTGAGGACATTAGGGGTCTCTTATGCCTCATACCTGGGTGAGAGGTAGGATCATTAAGAAAGTCTTACCTCTGAGATGCAGAGACACAGAGCCTGCCTAGGACAGAAGCTGGACTAAGACAACAAACAATCCCCTTCCTCTTTCCCCCATCCCCTATCCCCAACAAGGTGGAGAGCATTAAGTAACAAGCAACAGCAGTCTTCTTCTGGGGGAGGGGCTGGCGCTTTCTAAGGCACAGGTGCACAGCTAAGACATAAAGCTGAACATGAAGCAGGAATGTTGAGAAAATCCCTCTGCCAAGCCAGCCTCCATGTAAGTACAGGTCATGCTAGATGAGTTTGAAAAAAGTGTTCCATTGAAGGTAATCAGAACAGTAATAAAACCGAAACCCAGCTCAACTCCTGACTAGATTGACTATCCCCCTCTTACCACTACTCCCTCCCCGCTCACCATGTGTGCACGCATGCACACGAGCACATGCACACACAGTCCAATGACTTAGCAGAAGTAAAACTGCACTCATTTTCAACTTCCAGACACAAATACTATTTGATTCAGTCTCTACTTTGTTACATATGATGTCTAGCATTCGATGAAAAATTACAAACATGCAAGAAAGAGAATTCACTCTTAAGAGACAAAATAATCAACACAATCAAACTCATAAGTGACTCAGATGTTGGAACTATTCGACAGGGAATTTAAAGCAATTGTGATTAATATGTTAAAGGTTCTTTTGGAAGTAGTGTACAACATGTACAATCAGATGGAGATATCAGCAAAGACACTGAAACTATAAGAAATAGCCAAATGAAAATACTAGGGGAAGAATGTGGTAGCAGAGGTAAAGAATGCTTTGGCTTGTCAGTAGACTCAGTACATCTGAGGAAAGAAATGGTGAACTTGAAGATAGATCAATAGAATTTACCTAAACTAAAATACAAAGAAAAAGGAGTGGGGAAAAAAGAAAACAACCAAAACTGAGCATCTAAGATCTGTGAGACAATATTAAACAATCTAAGATATGTGGATTTTTTGGAATCTAAGGAGAAGGGAGTGAGGATGGGACAGAAGACATATTTGAAGAGATAATGGCTGAGAATTTTCCAAAAATAATGAAATCATCAAACCAAGAAGCTCAGAGAATGCCAAGAAGGATAAATCCATATCTAGATCATCATATTCAAGCAACTAAAAATCAAAGATGAAGAAGGAATCTCAAAGGTATCCAGAGAAATGAAACATATTACATACAGAAGAACAAAATAAAAATTCATAGATGTTTTAATTTGCTAGGGGTGCCATAACAAAATACCACAGACTAGGCAACTTAAAAAACAGAAATTAATGTTCTCACAGTTCTGGAGGCCAGAAGTCCAAGATCAGTGTTGGTTTCATCCAAGGTCTCTTACCTTGGCTTGCAGATAGTCACCTTCTTGCTGGGTCCTCACATGGTCTTTCCTCTATGCATGTGCATCCCTGGGGTCTCTCTGTGTTCACATTTCCTATTGTTATAAGAGTACCTGTCAAATTGGAATAGAGGCTACCCTAATGGTCTGATTTTAACTTCATTGCCAAATACAGTCACATTCTGAGGTACTGGGGATTAGGGCTTCAACATATGAATTTTGGAGGGACATTGTTCAGCCCATAACAATAGACTTCTCATCAGAAACTAGAAGACATTGGAGCCTTTGAAGTGCTAAAAGGAAAAAAGTCAACCCAGAATTCAGTGAAAGTACCTATCAGAAACAAAGAAAAAATTATGAAACAAAATGTTTTGTTAGACAAATGAAAGCTGAGAGATTTCATTGCCAGAAAACCTGCATTACAAGAAATGTTAAAGGAAGTCCTTCAGGTTGAAGGAACACAATACCAGATAAAAACTTGGATCTACACAAGAAAATGGAGATCTTTGGAAATGGCTAAAATGAAAGTAAATATGAAAGACATTTTTTCTTATTTTTGATTGCTCTAAAAGGTAAGTGACTATCGGTAAAGGAGTAGCAGTGTAGTTTGGTTTACAAGTATGTGTAAAAGTAAGATATATGAAAACAATAGCAAAAAAGAAAGGGGGAAGAAATTGGGAGTATACTTTTGCAAGGTTAGGTTCTGATACTAAACATGAAACAATATTATTTGGAGTTGTATATATTATAAACCCTAGGGTAACCAGTAAAAATTTTCACAAAAGAGATTTTTAACAAAAGCCAATTGTGGAAATATAAAGCAAGAAGAAAAAAAGCAGAAGAAAAAGGAACAAAGAACAGACAAAACAAATAGAAAACAGCTAGCAAGATGGTTGACTACAGCCCAATCATATCACTAATTATATTAAATGTAAATTGTCTGAATGCACCAATGAAAAAAACAGAGATTGGCAGAATGAATTTAAACAATGACCCAACTGTCTACAAGAAACTCATTCAATAATAATGACATGGGTAGATTGAAAGTGAATGAATAGAAAAAGGTATACCATGCAAACACTAATCAAAAGAAAGTTGTAGTGGTTATATTAATATCAGATCATGTGAAATTCAGAACAAGGACTGTTACCAGGGATAAAGAAGAACATTACATGATGACAAGGGGTCAGTGCATCAAGCAGGCATAAAAATCCTAAATGTGTATACACCTAAAAATGGAGCCTTGAAATTTATTACAGCTAGAGGGAAAAATAGACAAATTTACAATTATAGATGAAGGTTTTAGCACTCCTCTCTCCTCTATAATTGGTAGAACAAGGCAGTATAAAATCATTAAGGATATAGAAGACTGAAAGAACTCTATCAACAATGACCTAATTGACATTTATCATAAAGTAAACTCAATAACAGCAGAATACATTCTTTTCAATTGCACATGGAACATTCACCAAAATAGACTATATTCTGGGCCATAAAACAAACCTTTAAAAATTTGAAATAATTGGCATCATACAAAGTAAGTTCTCTGATCATAATGGAATTAAATGAGAAATCAACAGAAAAATATCTGGAAAATCCCTAAATATTTGCAATAAATCAACACACCTCTAAAGAATCCATGTATGGACCAAGGAGAAGGTCATGAGGAAAATTAGAAAATATTTTTAATTGAATAAAAGTGAAAATAAAACATATAAAAATTTGTGGAATGCAACTAAAGCAGTATGTAAAGGAAAATATATAGCATGTAATTATCAATAAACATATTTTTCTTATTTTTCTTTCCCTATTGTATTGGCCATTATCTCCAATGCTTTATCCAGTAGTGGGTAATAGTGGTGTCCTTATCTTGTTCCTAATCTTAAAAGGCAGAACTCTAAAGTTCCTTCATTAAGTATTACATTAGGGGTTTTGGTACAAAATTTTTACCAAGAATGTTCTTTACTATTACTAGCTTGTTATTGTTATTTTTTATCTTAGTAAGCATGAACCTCATCAAATGTTTTTCTGCATCAACTGAGATAATCACATTATTTTCCCCCTTTAGTCTATTATGTCACAAATTACAATAAAATATTTTCTGATATTGATTTTCTGATGGTGTTCCTTACATTCTTGGTTATGATATTGTTTTAATGTATTTTATTTGTTTATTCTATAATTTTATCTAATATATTTAACAAATTAATTTAATACATTTTATGTGTTAGATACATTTAATATTGTAGAATTGATTGACTAATATTTTATTTAGGATTTTTGAATCTACATGCATAGGTTAAGTGGGACCATAGTCTCCTCTTTATATTCTCCTTTCTGTCTCCCTCTTTAGCTGTCACCATCTTGTTGTACCCGTTCTCTCCCAACAAAGTGCTTTTCCATCTTACTTCTTCCTCAAGGCTAGAAGTCTTTCTTCTGGGAATTTTGGTGCAAACAGAATATTGTTTTTAGTTATTATGCTGAGAAATTTAGTTTCCTTAGCCTCAAGTCTCATTGTAAGACAAACCCAATGTGTTGTCATTCATAGTCAAAATGCCATTAATGTGTTTCCCTGGGGTTTTTTCTTAAGCTCTCCAAAGGATGAGTGGAAGCTTTGAAATGACAGATTGCCTTTAATACTTCAAAATTCAAGATCACATTTTAGAAAGGGCTCAGGTCAGAGAACTTTTGCTTCTCATTCCAACCTATAGTCTCTGTAAGTGGGAAGGGACACCAGATTTTATCCATTTCCAGAGCAAATCCTTGAAGGTATGCCCCTACCATTATATCACAAACTAGTTGGTCATTCAAGTGGAAAGGGGATATATATGAGGAAAGCATTCAAAGGGCTGAGTTGAAAGACTCCTCTTTCCACTTCTTTAAAAGGAAAACAAAAGAAATATTTGTTCTTTCATTTCTTGAGATGGAGTGCATTCATTCATTCTTCCACTCAACAAATATTTTAGGGCCTAGTATGTGTCAAGCACTTTTCTAAGGGTTGAGGATATGACACTAAAAAGCAGTGAACAAAAAGATAAAGGAACAGGCTTCATGGAGTTTACCATGGAGTGAAAGAGACAGACTCACACACATAAATACATAGTGTAAAACCAGGTAGTGGTAAATGTTTGTAAGAAAAAATGGTAAAGAAGCAAAAAAAAAGTGGCATAAGATGCAGTTATGAATTACGGTCTAGAAAGGACTCTCTGAGGCCTTCTTTTTCAGTCCTTATTCTACTTTTTCCATATCTTTTCTTCATCTCTGAGGAGTTGACACTTGAGCAGATACCTGAGTGAAGTGAGGTAGCCAGCTAAGCAGATGCCTGATTGAAGAGTTGTACAGAGA
The DNA here is from genome assembly GCF_951394435.1 of Stenella coeruleoalba. NCBI lineage: Eukaryota > Metazoa > Chordata > Mammalia > Artiodactyla > Delphinidae > Stenella > Stenella coeruleoalba. The sequence goes on from NC_137157.1 coordinate 66,457,749, forward strand.
GAAGGAAGAACAGATACCCTGATGTGTTTGTATACTTGGCTCTTGTGAGCAACAGGAATGTAGCAGGTGTGACTAGAACAACATGGGAGAGAAGAGATGCAGGGTGACTGGGTCTGAAACACAGGCTGGGGCCATATGGTGTAGGACCTTGTAGACTGTGGTAAGAGGTTTCCAGAGTGCCTACTTTCTCTGAAATGCCAGGGGGGACTTATTCTTGGACACATACAAATAGGAATATGCTTAAATGTAGCCTCCAGTGGAATCTTTGGGTCTGGGGGACATTTCTGTTTTTGTTGTGTATTTTATTGTTAGAAGAACTCTTTGGGTGGGTACACGGGGAAATTAGGTGACCTGGATAAATGCCCGAATCCATTGCTGACCCTGCAAGTACCACAGGGAGGCTGAAGAGGGCTGGGATTAATGTAGGTAAGAGCTGCTTCAGGGAGAATGTAGATGTATATTATGTGCCTTAGTTCTGGGTGCAGTAGCAGTAATGGGGTCACTCTGGAAATTTTTTTAAGAAACATCACTTTTTCTCCTCCAGATTACTTCCTTCTTCTAGCAAAAGAGACATCTGTTTCTATGTATAGAAAAAGCTTTAGACTCTGAATTATAGTGTGGTAATTCATGCTTAACTGTTTGAATGGCTGCATAGCCCTCAGTCCTTCATCTCCTAATGCACAAGATACTAATTATTAAACTATAATTCACACTATGTGAGTTCTTATTGTTTATCTTTCTTGTAGGATGCAGATAGCTGGGAACATATAGTGCCTTTGAATGACCAGTGTACTCACTCAAATAACATTCAGCAAGCAATTCTGCATAACACTGAGGAAGGTAAGAGAGTAAAGAGAAATAACAAAATGGCCTTTGAGAGACAGGGATTGTTTTCCACAAAATGCATTAGCTAATTGTCAGGGGTGGCAAAGGCACACGGCCTGCTCATATGAAAATTCTCTATCAAAACTTTAGTCCCTCTAGTAAGGAAAAGGTCTTGTAAACAAAACATACAGTCTTTAAAAGAGATTTTGAAAAGCATTGACATTTGCCTGTGAATTCACTTATAGATCCGACAGGCCTTTCCTGATGGATTTGGGAAACCTATTATTTTGTCATAGCCTAAGGAAAAAGTTGTGGTATCTTTTGATGGTTCAAGAACTAGAACTTGTGAAACCATGGGAATAATATGAATCGGTAGAAAACAATAACATTCTCACAGCCGGACCATCTGGTAGATTATTCACACACAACCGTGTACATCACTGAATGGCTCCCATAAAACACCAAATGAAGATAAGAGCTGGCATCTACTTCTAATTTTCCAAGGCTTAAATTGCCTTCAGTTCCTTAAGTTCTGGAACTAAGGACTTCATTTGCACTGGTCTCAGCATTTTCCAAAATAGAACCTTTTAAAACAAATTGTGATGCTAGTAAACTTTAGGACAAGAACCTTACATCATTATCAGTAAAATGTGTCCTTCTTCATGTAAATGTCATGCACTCTCTTATACACTGTCCTGTATGAAGAACACTTTCTGCTTTTATTTATCTTATTTTTAAAAGCTCTCCTTTCTTTAGCAACTCATTTGTTGTGCTACTATTATATAGCAGTCCCTGTTCGAGATACTTTACACAGTCAACAGGTATTTATTACGGTCTCCTGGATGACGAAGGGTTTGGGGATGCAGCTGTGAACCAGACTAGGCTCCTTCCCTATGAAGGAGTACTACTTCCTACTATGAAGTAGTTATTTTTAGCATTATTTTGTAGGTGAAGAAACAGAAGCTCCATGGATTTAAGTAACTTGCTTTTTGCCATGGTGTTAGTTTAAGTGGCAGCTTCCTGAGGAGCAGTCTGCTTTGAAAGCCAATGTTCTGCCCACTACATTTTGCTTTCTTCCTTAGTTTAATGCCTAGAGTCTTTGAGATTCAATAATATAAGTCACATTTGGGGCATTTTGAACACCATAAAGCATACTGTTTGTAATGGGTTGAAATACATTGAATTTTTTTTAAATCCATGAGTCATACTCAATCATGAAAAGGTAAAGTTTTTCCTCTAAGATCAGGAACAAGACAAGGATGCCCACTCTTGCCAGTTTTATTCAACATGGTTCTGGCAGTCCTAGCCATAGAGAAGAAAAAGAAATATAAGGAATCCAATCTGTAAAGGAAGAAGTAAGACTATCACTGTTTGCAGATGACATGATTTTATACATAGAAAATCCTAAAGATGCTGCCAGAAAACTACTAGAGCTCATCAATGAATCTGGTAAGTTTGCAGGATATGAAATTAATATACAGAAATCTTTTGCATTTTTATACATTAACAGTGAAATATCAGAAAGAGAAATTAAAGAAACAATACCATTTACCATTGCATAAAAATAATAAAATACCTAGGAATAAACCTACCTAAGGAGGCAAAAGACCTGTACTCCCAAAACTACAAGAGTCTGATGAAAGAAATTAAAGACAACACAAACAGATAAAAAGCTATACCATGTCCTTGGATTAGAAGAATTAATATTGTTAAAATGACCATACTACCCAAGGCAATCTACAGATTCAATGCAATCTCTATCAAAATACCAACAGCGTTTTCATAAAACTAGAACAAATAATTTTAAAATTTGTATGGAAACACAACAGACCCTGAATAGACAAAACAGTCTTGAGAAAGAAGAACGAATCTGGAAGAAACAGGTTCCCTGACTTCAGACTATACTACAAAGCTACAATAATCAAAATACTATGGTACTGGCACAAAAACAGAAATATAGATCAATGGAACAGGATAGAAAGCCCAGAAATAAATCCATGCATTTATGGTTAGTTAATGTATGATGAAAGAGGCAAGAATATACAGTGAAGAAAAGACAGTCTCTTCAGTAAGTGGTCCTGGGAAAACTGGACAGCTACATGTAAAAAACTGAAACTAGAACATTCTCTAACACCATATACAAAAATAAACTCAAAATAGATTAAAGACCTATATGCAATACTGGATACTATAAAACCTATGGGGGAAAACATAGGTATAACACTCTTTGACATAAAACACAGCGATATTTTTTTGGATCTATCTCCTAGAGTAATGGAAATAAAAACAAAAATAAACAAATTGGACCTAACTAAACTTAAAAGCTTTTGCACAGCAAAAGAAACCATAAACAAAATGAAAAGACAAGCTGCAGACTGGGAGAAAATAATTGCAAATGATGTTACCGACAGGGGATTAATTTCCAAAATATATGTTTTTTTTTATATTAAACATACAGCTTAATATAAAAAAAAAACAAACAACCCAATCAAAAAATGGTCAGAAGACCTAAAAATGTCTTTCTTTCTCCAAAGAAAAAATACAGATGGCAAACAGGCACATGAAAAGATGTTCAATAATGCTAATTATTAGGGAAATGCAAATCAAAACTACAATGAGGTATCACCTCAGAGCAGTCAGAATGGTATCATTAAAAAGTCTACAAATAATAAATTCTGGAGAGGGTGTGGAGAAAAGGGAACCCTCCCACACTGTTGGTAGGAATGTAAATTGATACAGCAACTATGGAGAACAGTATGGAGGTTCCTTAAAAAACTAAATATAGAGTTAAATATGTAGATATTATGTAGTAAATCCCACCCTTGGGCATATATCCAGAGAAAACTGTAATTCAAAAAGATACATGCACCACAAAGTTCATAGCAGCACTATTTACGATAGCCAAGACATGGGAGCAACCTAAATGTCTGTTGACAGAGGAATGGATAAAGATGTGGTATATATATATACAATGAAATATTACTTGGCCATAAAGAAGGAATGAAATAATGCCATTTGCAGCAACATGGATAGACCTAGATATTATCATATTAAATGAAGTAAGTCAGAGAAAGATATATATCATGTGATATCACTTATATGTAGAATCTAAAAAAATTATACAAATGAACTGATTTATAAAACAAATAGACTCACAGACATGGAAAACAAACTTATGGTTACCAAAGGGCATAGCAGGAAGAGGGGGAGATAAATTAGGAGTTTGGGATTAACATATACACACTACTATATATAAAATAAACAACAAGGACCTACTGTATGGCACAGGGAACTATATTCATATCTTATAATAACTTATAAGGAAAAAGATTCCAAAAAAGAATATATATATAATATATATTATATAATAATATACATATTTAATATATTATTATATAATATATATTATATAATAATATACATATTTAATATATTATTGTAATTTATAATAGATTATATATTTGTATATAATTATTTATTATATACAAATATATATAGTATAATATTCTAATATAGTAGATTATATGTAATATTCTATATTATATAAAATATATTACATAACATTATATATTATTATATAATATAATAATATATTACATATATAATATAACAATATATTACATATTATTTTATAAATATATATTATATTCATATATTCATATATTATATGTAATATAATATATAACATATAATATATAGACTATATTAACTGTATAATTATTATATGTAATATAATATATAACATATCATATATTATATATATATTCTATGGCATGATATGTAATATATCATATGATATGTAATATATCACATATTATATGATATGTAATATATCATATATTATAATATTATAATACTATAATATAAAATTATAATATATAATAAATACATAAAATTATAATAATATAGAATCATATGATATATATTATTTATATCATATATTATATGATATATAATATATATGATATCTAATATCAGTATATTAAGTATAGCATAGATATTAAATATGTATAATATAATATATTACTATTAATATATTATATATAATTATAATATATATTATAATACATATGTTATGCATTTAGATATAATGAATATCTTATATTATTATATATATAAGAAAATTATTGTGTTTATATATAATATAATATAATAGTAGATAATTATATATATAATTTAATACTGTATATTATATTATATATAATATGTATAATGTATAATATATATTATATAACATAATATAATAATATATACTTCAGATATGATGTATCTGAAATATAAAATAATATATCTGAATTACTTTGCTACACACCTGAGACTAACACAACATTGTAGGTTAACTATACTTCAATAAAAAATGGCTTAAAGAAGAGCAGGAAAAAAAAAATCTATGAATCATACAGGGGAGTGGTATTTAAGAAGAAGAAAGCTTTTCTTTAAAGAAGAATGCCAACTAATATGTAGACAGAATAGAAAATCACCATTTTACAACCCCCAATTTAATAATTGATTAAGGTAAGGATTAATAATATATCCTAAAACCACTGGGTAAAAGTTTACTGAAGATCTGGTTATTCAAAGTATCACCCCACAGATTACTTGTTATAAAGCGAAAAGGATCAAATTTAGCATCTTCGATGGTAAGCAAGCTTACCTTATATGCAATAAGGAATATACAGCATTGTCTATGTAATACTTTGCAAAATTTTGACTCTAATCATGAGGAAAATGCCAGATTCAGAACGTAGAAAAGGTATTCTATGGGGCAGCTGGCCTATGTTCTTTAAAAAAGAAAAAGGTCATGAAAAACAAAAAGGCAGCCTATTATATATTTAAAAAACTGAAGAGATATAATAACCAAGTGTAATGCTAAAACCTTGATTGGATTCTAGATCAGAATTTTAAAAATTTTTATAAAAGACATTTTAGTGTTAAGTGGGAAAATTTGATAATATTTAATTATATTTCTTGGTTGTGATAATGTTATTGTGGGGTTGTGAAGGAGACTATTTTAATCTCAAGATAAACTTGCTGAAGTGTTTAAGGTTATATGTAATGACTTCTACAATTTAATTTTAAATGCTTCAGCTCAAAATGTGTGTGTGTGTGTGTTTTCTTGGAGAGAGAGAGGATTAAGCAAGCAAATGTGGCAAAACATCAATAACCTGGGTGAAGCGTATACAGGTTATTGTATTTTAGTCTTTAACTTTTTGTGTGTTTGAAAATTTTCAAGATTAAAAGTTGGGAGAAAAAAATACAAACACTGAAGTTTTTAACAGACTAAATAAAGCGGCAATGTAATGCTTCTGGCCGCAGAGCTAAGCAAAGATCAGATTGCTTTCTTTCGTTCTAGGAAGAAGGTGCTTAACCCATAGTTCCCAAATGTGCATGTCTTTGCTTCTGTTAATGGACAGAGTTTAATTAGTGTCTCTGAATCCAAATTTCTGAGAGACAGAATCTAGTTAATCTAACTTTGGTTCCAATTCAGTCTAGTTCTGGATTAATCACTGGTAATCAGGGTGTTTGGATGCTTTTGTTAGCTAGCACAACTGTGTGGTGGGCCCTGTCCCTGCAAATGAGAGGGAGGATTGAAGGTACTTGCTGACCAGTCTCCATAGAAGGGGCCCTCTGTGATAGAGGGGGGCTCCTGAGCTTCACTGACATTAGAAATGGGTACAAGTTTGACCAAAGAAGAAAATTTAACAAGCAGCATACTCAGATAATAATAGACTGTGCTTAGGCATTATTCTCCAAGGTGGTAGGATCTCTACATTTTTTTTTTAGAGGAGACTGATTGTAATTCATTTAACTACTACCTTACTGAGACTTTCGATTGACCAGCCATTGCTGTAAGACTGGTACAATCTACATTTTAATAAGATGTAACTCTCAGAAAAGAGAACAAAAAAGAATTCCCATCCAAACATATGCATATTTATTTCTTAATAACTTTCACATATATTCTCTTCTATTAATATTTTATAATATAAAACATCCACAAAGATAGAAATTAACACGTGTGAGATAAAATTAAGTAGAAATCAAAGTTCATATGTTTCCTTCTCTCACTCCAATGTTTTATGCACTCCATTTTGCAACCACTTCCAGTGCTTGATGTTTAACACTGGTACTCATTTATGGGTATCTAGATGTGTATTTCTTTAGCAATACCTGAAGCAGCTTTTAATTTGATTTTATAAAGCAAGAAAACAAAACAAAACACTGAAATTCTTAAATTCATGTACTTTAGAATAAGTTATATGTAGTTTTACATAAGTAATGTTTATTTTCCCCTATCAATGTCTTAAGGTCATCAATATCTGTAACTTTCCTCAAAATAAAACAGGTACCTTAGCTTGCTTTCCTTCTCGTTAGTTTCTGCTTCTCTCTCCCACCTCCCTTCCATTTTGGTATACACTATAGTCTTCGTTACGTACTTTTATGGGTATATTACTTATTCTTTATTTGTCCACTGATCTGTACATTTTTTTGCGCTTGATCTTGACCAAAAGGCCAAGAAGTGATTGCAAACTTTTTTAATCATGTGCCCACATTAGTTAAAAGAAAAACAAACTGTGACCACACACATGTACATCTACTTAATTTTAAATTATGTTACACTATATTAGTAGATTGTGCATATTATAAAATTTTCATAAGGTGGAATTTTTTAGGAAGGATATTAAAGAAATAAATGTAAGTAAATATTTTAATAACTTCTTATAGCTTGTCACCTGTATTAGTCAAGGTATTGTCTCACACAGTTGTGGAGATTGGCTAGTCCAAAATCTGCAAGGAGGCTGACAGGCTAAAGACTCAGGGAAGAACTGATGTTGTAGTTCAAGTCCAGAGGCAGTCTCCTGGCAGAATTTCTTTTTCCTCAAGTATGTCAGTCTTTTTCTTAGAGCCTTCAACTGATTGAATGATGTCCACCCACAGTATGGCAGGTAATCTGCTTTACTTGATATCTACTGATATAAATGTTAATCTCATCTAAAAAATACCTTCAAAGCAACATCCAGACATGCTTGACTAAAAATCTGCATGCTGAGACCTAACCAGGCTGACACATAAAATTAACCATCACACCACCATAACCTCTTGTGTTGATCTGGCTTTCATTTGTCACCCTTTGGGTCTCACTGTTTGACAAACAGTAATGTTTACTTATTGATGCTATTTCTTTCAATCTCCGAATTTATCTTCTCATTAGATTGCTTCCCCTGAGTGTACTTTCAAAGTGGTTCATGTGATACACTTCTTGATTATGCTTGAGAGTATCTTTATTTATTATGCCCTAACATTCAAACAGGACTTTAGCTGGATATAGAATTGGAGCTTCAGTAAATGTTATTTTACATCAAAAGTTTGAAAACATTACTCCATTATTTTCTTGTATTTAGTGTTGTTTTTGAGAAGTCTGATATCAATCTGATTCTTGTTTGTATGCATGTGATTTGCTTTTCTCACTAGCAGGCCTTTAGAATGTTCTCTTTGTCTTTGATGTTCTCAAATTTCGCCATAATGAATTTAGTTGTAAGCATTTTTCTGGTGTTTTCTTGAGTTCTTTAAATTTGGGGCCTTACATTTTACTTTCATTCATGGTCATTATTTCTTCCAATAGTTCCTGCCCTGCCCTCCTACTCCAATCTACTTTTATCTCCTTCTAGTACTTCTATTATATAGATCTTGACATTTTTACCACTTTCCTCCATATCTTTTAAACTTTTTTTTATACTTTCTCTCTTTAGTCCTTTATGATGTTTTTCAACCTGGTTTTTCAATTTACCAATTTGTTCTTTGGCTCTATTTATTCTGCCACTCAATTTATTGTTTGAGTTGTTTTTTATATCCAGTGTCTCCAAATGGTTTTCCTTCAAATTGCTTTTCCTGCTTCATGTTTTGAATGCCCTCCCTTTCTAATGTTTTCTCTCCTCTCTGAGGATTTTTATTTTACATATTTTAAATTCTTGTTCTATCTGATCAATCAGTTCTGTTTTCTCTTATGTAAGTTGTTTAATTTGTCATTTTTCTTTTACACGACTTATGTTCCTCAGGTGTCTTCTTTAAACCTCCTGGAGTTCATGTTCTCTGTGGTCTACCAGGTACCTTGGCTGGTGCTGTGTATGTGGGGACAGACAGGCAGAAAGCACAGGAATTAGCTTGTATCCACAAAAATGCATGGGGGAAGAGCATGAATTAGGATGTAGAACCACTGGTATTGTAATCATTCTCTTTTATTTTCCTCTAAATTGTGCACCCTGTGTGCACGCACACACGTGAGTGCACACACACACCCACACGCACACCCACACGCACACAGGCGTCTTTTCCCTCAGGGAACCTCCCAGTAAAATCCTGCTACTGCTCTTTCCCCAAGGCTACCTCCCCATATTGTAATTGTCTGACCGATAGTACAGGGGGAGAGAAGACACATAGGGACCAGCTAGCCCACCTGTACTGTTGGGCTGTTGTCATCCACCCCTCATCCCAACCAGGATCTACTACTGCCCTGATCATACTCCATCCTCTGGCTGGAGTTGGGCTGATGTTGCCATTTGCAGCTCCCACAGGGGCCATAGGACAGTCCTAGAAGAACGCAGAGCATACAAAAAAAGCACAGATAGAAAATGTTACTTCCAAACTATCCCCATCCCTGCTATCTGGCTCTCCTTTGTGCTGGGCTGTCATTTCCTCTCCAAACTGGGATTCAACTATATCTGTCTTCCAAAAAATTTCTCACTGTCCTAGGATCCATTAACCAGTCTCTTGTTTTGTGGACTATTCAGAGTTGGAGATCAGAGGAGGGAGTCAACACTCCTTTGCTTCACTGGTGCCGATCATAAATAATGTACATTTGAAAGCATGGTGTAGGCCAGAAATACTACAAGTGTGTTGGTGTTGCTGCCCAGATCCTCTTCCTTCTGTATTGCACTGGCTCTGCCTCATTTTATTCCTCCTCTGTTGTACTGGCTCTGTCTCATTCTGGGACTTGTTCAGCATTCCATGCTTGTCTACACGAGGCTGATCACCTTTTCTCTTAGGAGCTCTATCAATCGCTATAGTCAGTGTCACTCAAAATCCAGTCCTTAACTGAGAGCATTCAATTGTATTCACATTTGTCTGGTTCAGGGGGTTTTGTCCTGACCTCTGGATAGGCTGTGAATATTTCAAAGTTATATGTAAAATTTGTGACTATGTGGAGGGGATTTGTAGCTTTGATCACATATTGAAAGGAATTTGCATACTTTGAAAAGATAAGCATTAATAACCCAATTATTTCCACTTCTATTTGCTCTTCCACACATTTATTAGCTAGAACTCCTGGGGGTGTGGCTCTTCTCTACAAAATGTGGGGACAGGTTACCTATAGGAGGAAGAGGAGAGGAATGCAGTGAACATAGGCAGGTAGCCTAGTGGTGAAAAGCATGGACTTGAGGACTAGATTCCCCGGATTTTGAATCCTACCTTGGCCATTTACTAATTGTGTAACCATTGAAGAATTACTTAACCTCAGTTTTTGTAAAATAGGCATGAAAAATGGTGATGTTTCTTTTTTTTAATTTTTGAATTTTATATATTTTTTTATATAGCAGGTTCTTATTAGTCATCAATTTTATACACATCAGTGTATACATGTCAATACCAATCGCCCAATTCATCACACCACCATCCCCACACCCCCGTGGCTTTAAACCCTTGGTGTCCATACGTTTGTTCTCTACATCTGTGTCTCAACTTCTGCCTGCAGACAGGTTCATCTGTACCATTTTTCTAGGTTCCACATACATGCATTAATATACAATATTTGTTTTTCTCTTTCTGACTTACTTCACTCTGTATGACAGTCTTTAGATCCATTCACGTCTCAACAAATGACTCAATTTTGTTCCTTTTTATGGCTGAGTAATAATCTATTGTATATATGTACCACAACTTCTTTATCCATTCGTCTGTCGATGGGCATTTAGGTTGCTTCCATGACCTGGCTATTGTAAATAGTGCTGCAATGAACACTGGGGTGCATGTGTCTTTTTGAATTATGGTTTTCTCTGGGTACATGCCCAGTAGTGGGATTGCTAGATCATATGGTAATTCTATTTTTAGATTTTTAAGGAACCTCCATACTGTTCTCCATAGTGGCTGTATCAATTTACATTCCCACCAACAGTGCAAGAGGGTTCCCTTTTCTCCACACCCTCTCCAGCATTTGTTGTTTGTAGATTTTATGATGATGCCCATTCTAACGGGTGTGAGGTGATAACTCATTGTAGTTTTGATTTGCATTTCTCTAATAATTAGTGATGTTGAGCAGCTTTTCATGTGCTTCTTGACCATCTGTATGTCTTCTTTGGAGAAATGTCTATTTAGGTCTCCTGCCCATTTATGGATTGGGTTGTTTGTTTCTTTAATATTCAGCTGCATGAGCTGTTCATATATTTTGGAGATTAATCCTTTGTCCATTGATTCATTTGTAAATATTTTCTGACATTCTGAGGGTTGTCTCTTCGTCTTGTTTATAGTTTCCTTTGTTTTGCAAAAGCTTTTAAGTTTCATTAGGTCCCATTGTTTATTTTTGTTTATATTTCCATTACTCTAGGAGGAGGATCAAAAAAGGTCTTGCTGTGGTTTATGTCAAATAGTGTTCTTCCTATGTTTTCCTCTAAGAGTTTTATAGTGTCCGGTCTTACATTTAGGTCTCTAATCCATTTTGAGTTTATTTTTGTGTATGGTGTTAGGGAATGTTCTAATTTCATTCTTTTACATGTAGCTGTCCAGTTTACCCAGCACCACTTATTGAAGAGACTGTCTTTACTCCATTGTATATCTTTGCCTCCTTTGTCATAGATTAGTTGACCATACGTGTGTGGGCTTATCCCTGGACTTTCTATCTTGTTCCATTGATCTATGTTTCTGTTTTTGTGCCACCATATTATCTTGATTACTGTAGCTTTGTAGTATAGTCTGAAGTCAGGGAGTCTGATTCTTCCAGCTCCGTTTTTTTCCCTCGAGACTCCTTTGGCTATTTGGGGTCTTTTGTGTCTCCATACAAATTTTAAGATTTTTTGTTCTAGTTTCGTAAAATATGCCATTGGTAATTTGATAGGCATTGAATTGAATCTGCAGATGGCTTTGGGCAGTATACTCATTTTCACAATATTGATTCTTCCAATCCAAGAACATGGTATATCTCTCCATCTGTTGGTGTTATCTTTTAATTTCGTTCGTCAGTGTCTTACAGTCTTCTGCATACTGGTCTTTTGTCTCCCTAGGTAGGTTTATTCTTAGGTATTTTATTCTTTATGTTGCAATGGTAAATGGGAGTGTTTCCTTAATTTTTCTTTCTGATTTTTCATCATTAGTGTATAGGAAGGCAAGAGATTTCTGTGCATTAATTTTGTATCCTGCAACTTTACCAAATTCATTGATTAGCTCTAGTAGTTTCAGGGTGGCATTTTTAGGACTCTCTATGTATAATATCATGTCATCAGCAAACAGTGACAGTTTTACTTCTTCTTTTTCAATTTGTTTTCCTTTTATTTCTTTTTCTTCTCTGATTGCCGTGGCTAGCACTTCCAAAACTATGTTGAATAATAGTGGCGAGAGTGGACATCCTTCCCTTGTTCCTGATCTTAGAGGAAATGCTTTCACTATTTCACCATTGAGAATGATGTTTACTGTGGATTAGTCATATTTGGCCTTTATTATGTTGAGGCAGGTTCTCTCTATGCCCACTTTCTGGAGAGTTATTGTCATAAATGGGTGTTGAATTTTGTCAAAAGCTTTTTCTGCATCTATTGAGATGATCATATGGTTTTTCTTCTTCAATTTGTTAATATGGTGTATCACATTGATTGATTTGCGTATACTGAAGAATCCTTGCATCCCTGGATAAATTCCACTTGATCATGATGTATGATCCTTTTAATGTGTTGTTGGATTCTGTTTGCTAGTATTTTGTTGAGGATTTTTGCATCTATTTTCATCAGTGATATTGGTCTGTAATTTTCTTTTTTTGTGACATCTTTGTGTGATTTTGGTATGAGGGTGATGGTGGCCACGTAGAATGAGTTTGGAAGTGTTCCTTCCTCTACAATTTTTTGGAAGAGTTTGAGAAGGATGGGTGTTAGCTCTTCTCTAAATGTTTGATAGAATTCACCTGGTAATCCATCTGGTCCTGGACTTTTGTTTGTTGGAAGATTTTTAATCACAGTTTCAATTTCATTACTTGTGATTGGTCTGTTCATATTTTCTATTTCTTCCTGGTTCAGTCTTGGAAGGTTATACCTTTCTAAGAATTTGTCCATTTCTTCCAGGTTGTCCATTTTATTGACATAGAGTTGCTTGTAGTAGTCTCTTAGGATGCTTTGTATTTCTGTAGTGTCTGTTGTGGCTTCTCCTTTTTCATTTCTAATTTTATTGATTTGAGTCCTCTCCCTCTTTTTCTTGATGAGTCTGGCTAATGGTTTATCAATTTTTTTATCTTCTCAAAGAAGCAGCTTTTAGTTTTATTGATCTTTGTTATTGTTTTCTTTGTTTCTATTTCATTTATTTCTGATCTGATCTTCACGATTTCTTTCCTTCTGCTAACTTTGGGTTTTGTTTGTTCTTCTTTCTCTAGTTCCTTTAGGTGTAAGGTTGGATTGTGTATTTGAGATTTTTCTTGTTTCTTGAGGTAGGCTTTTATAGCTATAAACTTCCCTCTTAAAACTGCTTTTGCTGCATCCATAGGTTTTGGATCGTCGTGTTTTCATTGTCACTTGTCTCTAGGTATTTTTTGATTTCCTCTTTAATTTCTTCAGTGATCTCTTGGTTATTTAGTAACGTATTGTTTAGCCTCTATGTGTTAGTGTTTTTTATGTTTTTTTCCCTGAAATTCATTTCTAGTCTCATAGCGTTGTGGTCAGAAAAGATGCTTGATATGACTTCAATTTTCTTAACTTTACTGAGCCTTGATTTGTGAACCAGGATGTGATCTATCCTGGAGAATGTTTTGTGTGCACTTGAGAAGAAAGTGTAATTTGCTGTTTTGGGATGGAATGTCCTATAAATATCAATTAAATCTATCTTGTCTATTGTGTCATTTAAAGCTTCTGTTTCCTTATTTATTTTCATTTTGGATGATCTGTCCTTTGGTGTAGGTGAGGTGTTAACGTCCCCCACTATGATTGTGTTACTGTTAATTTCCTCTTTTAGAGCTGTTAGCAGTTGCCTTAGGTATTGAGGTGCTCCTATGTTGGTTGCATATATATTTATAATTGTTATATCTTCTTCTTGGATTGATCCCTTGATTATTATGTAGTGTCCTTCCTTGTCTCTTATAACATTATTTATTTTAAAGTCTATTTTATCTGATATGAGTATTGCTACTCCAGATTTCTTTTGATTTCCATTGCATGGAATATCTTTTTCTATCCCCTCACTTTCAGTCTGTATGTGTCCCTAGGTCTGAAGTGGGTCTCTTGTAAACAGCATATATATAGGTCTTGTTTTTGTATCCATTCAGCAAGCCTGTGTCTTTTGGTTGGAGCCTTTAATCCATTCATGTTTAAGGTAATTATCAATATGTATGTTCCTATGACCATTTTCTTAATTGTTTTGGGTTTGTTTTTGTAGGTCCTTTCCTACTCTTGTGTTTCCCACTTAGAGAAGTTCCTTTAGCATTTGTTGTAGAGCTGATTTGGTGGTACTGAATTCTCTTAGCCTTTGCTTGTCTGTAAAGCTTTTGAGTTCTCCATCGTATCTGAATGAGATCCTTTCTGGGTAGAGTAATATTGGTTGTAGGTTCTTCCCTTTCATCACTTTAAGTATATCATGCCACTCCCTTCTGGCTTGTAGAGTTTCTGCTGACCCATCGGCTGTTAACCTTATGGGAGTTCCCTTGTATGTTATTTGTCATTTTTCCCTTGCTGCTTTCAATAATTTTTCTTTATCTTTAACTTTTCCCAATTTGATTACTATGTGTCTCGGTGGGTTTCTCCTTGGGTTTATCCTGTATGGGACTCACTGTGCTTCCTGGACTTGGGTGGCTATTTTCTTTCCCATGTTAGGGAAATTTTAGACTATAATCTCTTCAAATATTTTCCTTGGTCTTTTCTTTCTCTCTTCTCCTTCTGGGACCCCTATAATGTGAATGTTGTTGCATTTAATGTTGTCCCAGAGGTCTCTTAGCTGTCTTCATTTCTTTTCATTCTTTTTTCTTTATTCTGTTCCACAGCAGTGAATTCCACCATTCTATCTTCCAGGTCACTTATCCGTTCTTCTGCCTCAGTTACTCTGCTATTGATTCCTTCTAGTGTAGTTTTCATTTCAGTTATTGTATTGTCCATCTCTGTTTGTTTGTTCTTTAATTTTTCTAGGTCTTTGTTAAATATTTCTTGCATCTTCTCGATCTTTGCCTCCATTCTTTTTCCAAGGTCCTGGATCATCTTCACTATCATTATTCTGAATTCCTTTTCTGGAAGGTTGCCTATCTCCACTTTATTTAGTTGTTTTTCTGGGGTTTTATCTTGTTCCTTCATCTGATACATAACCCTCTGCCTTTTCATCTTGTCTGTCTTTCTGTGAATGTGATTTTTTCGAAAAATGATGGTCTTTTATACGTCATAGGGTTGTCTTGAAATGAAAGGAAATAAAAAAATAAAAAACACATAGCATGCTGCCTGACATCAAGCATGTAATTATTTTTATACTACTAAACCTCCAAAGTTTCTAATTTATGGGATGAGAGGATAATAGTGCCATGAATATTCATCTTTCTCTCTTATATCGACCTACTGCAGTGCCTTTCACATCAGAGGAATTCCCGAAAGGTTTGTTGAGTGGGACACAATTGAATCTCTGTGTTGAATTCTGAAAGTCTATTCCAGCCTCTGATTCAATTGGCAAATCATTTTCAAGCTCACTCTCTCTACTTTAGGACACTCCATTGGATCTCTAAGAATCCAGAAAATTTGGGGACTAAGCTGGTGCATTCTAGGAGAGGAAGAGAAATACTAGGGAGGTACATGTTTATGCATTAGCCAAACTGCTCCTTAAGAACACCTATGGGGTAAGAGGGGAGTGGTAGTACCTCTCAGCCAAAGGTGAATCGTAAAAGTTTTAAGTAGTCTAAGAGAAAATGTATTTATTTTTAATATTTACTAAATGTAAGTCTATAAACAAGCATTTTGGGTACTTCTTGTATTCAGAGATTGCTGTGGGAAAAAAAGCATTAAAACAGAGAATACCAAGAAATTGAGAACTTGGTTTCTGTCTGTATGAATCAAGATGTGTTGATGAGAAACAGAATCAGTAGGATGTGTGTATATTTGGAAAGAGATTTATTTTAAGGAATTTGCTCACGTGATTATGGAGGCGGGCAAGTCCAAAATCTGCAGAGTGAGCTGGCAGGCTGGAGGCCCAGAGAAGGGCTGATTCTGTGGCTCAAGTCCAAAGGGCATCAGACTGAAGACCCAGGAAAGAGGCAGTGTTCAAGGTCAATTCCCTCTTCCTCAGAACAGTCGATCTTTTGTTCTTTTCAGGCCTTTAACTGATTGGTTGAGACCCACCCACACTCTGGAGGACAATCTGCTTCACTCAAAGTCCACTGATTTAAATGTTAATCTCATATAAAACCCCTCAATATCAAGAATAATGTTGGACCACATATCTGGGCACTGTGGTCCAGCCAAGTTACACATAAAATTAACCATTACACTGTCTTAAAATAGATGAGGAGAAAAGCTTGGGGTCACACATAGAGCAATAAAGAAGAGTGAATAAGGAAGGTTTTATTTTATTTTTTTTATTATTATTTTTTTTTGCGGTACACGGGCCTCTCACTGTTGTGGCCTCTCCCATTGCAGAGCACAGGCTCCGGATGCGCAGGCTCAGCGGCCATGGCTCACGGACCCAGCTGCTCCGTGGCATGTGGGATCTTCCCAGACCGGGTCACGAACCCACATCCCCTGCATCAACAGGCGGACTCTCAAAAGGGCAGGTTTTAGATTCTAAAGACTTGAGTTCAAATCCTGCTTCCACACTTTGGTAATTGCGTGAGGACCTTGGGAAAATACGACAGATGCTCAAATCAGGCAAACTTGAAATTAAGGTGAATTTTCAGTTTTCCAGTGAAAGGGCCTCAAAAATACATTTTTAGTCAACTTAAATATACAAACATGAGAAAAAAGATTCAATTGGGAGATATAACTTAAAATATTTACATAGTTAGTTACATGTATATGTTTAAATTCTATTACATATGAAATAAGGTTAATTTAGAAGCATTGTTTTTTTTTTAGTCTCATACTTTGTGAAATACTTTGATTCGAATTCTTCCCAAGCATCTTTATCATTCCTTTGGCCACTTTCTGAGCTGCTGCACACAATTTTTTGGAGTATGTCTTCCCATCAATCCAAATTGTGCAAGAATCCAAGCTTTTTGAATGTAGTTGATGCTGTCAACTACAAAATTTATCCCAGTCTGTAAGCATAAAGTTGCATAACATTAGGAGTGTGGATTTTTAAATTCATCAGTGAACGATCATTATGTTTACAACATAACCTCTTAGAGTGATTAAAAAGACTTGAGTCATGAGTTTTATTAGCGGTCCCAAAGGAGTAATTAATAAATCTTGGTTAAACACCTTTACCTCTTTTTTTTTTAAAAAAAACAATTCTATTAGATTACTTTCACGAGCATCTAAAACTAGCACAAGTTATGATCATTTCAGATAAATGTCTTTCTCACACTATTCTGATGTTCAAAATTTAGTAACTAAAATAGTGCCCCATAATAAGGGAGAACTTTCCATAGAATTGAAATGAAGGGACTTTTTTGATGGATAATTTTGGGAAAATATATTATTCGACATATATAGTATTTATTTTTCTTTTATGGAGATAATGGCAATAATTACCTCATTATCTTCATTGTAATGAAGATAAAATTAAATAATTTAAGTAAATTCATGGTATAATGCCCAATACATTGTAAGGGCTCTGAAAGGTAAATTATTATTATTATAATTAATAATAAGCAATGTGACGGTATATTAGAGATGTTCCCTTCTTGTTCCATAATGAGTGAGAAACAAGATAAAATGGGCTTGGAAATCTTTTCTCCTTTCTCCAGTGTAGATTAGTTTCCAGACTTGGTTTGACTCTGCAGCCTTCCTCAAAGCTGTCAGATTTCACCAGGGTCCATAGTGCATCATGGATGTGACCATCAGTTTCATCCTCCTGCTTGTATCTCATTAGGAAACTATAAGAACTGGTTATGGAGGAGCTTTAAGATGGCGGAAGAGTAAGACATGGAGATCACTTTCCTCCCCACAAATACATCAGAAATACATCTACATGTGGAACAACTCCTACAGAACACCTACTGAACACTGTCAGAAGACCTCAGACCTCCCAAAAGGCAGAAAACTCCCTACATACCTGGGTAGGGCAAAAAAAAAAAAAAAAAAAAAAAGAATAAACAGAGACAAAAGGATAGGGACGGGACCTGCACCAGTGGGAGGGGCTGTGAAGGAGGAAAGATTTCCACACACTAGGAAGCCCCTTCGCGGGTGGAGACTGCAGGTGGCGGAGGGGGGAAGCTTCAGGGCCATGGAGGAGAGCACAGCAACAGGGGTGCAGAGGGCAAAGTGGAGAGATTCCCACACGGAGGATTGGTGCTGACCAGCTCTCACCAGCCCCAGAGGCTTGTCTGCTTACCCACCAGGGCGGGCGGGGGCTGGGAGCTGAGGCTCCGACTTCAGAACTCAGACCCCAGAGAGAGGATTGGTGGCATGAACACAGCCTGAAGGGGCTAGTGCGCCACGGCTAGCCGGGAGGGAGTCTGGGAAAAAGTCTGGAGCTGCTGAAGAGGCAAGAGACTTTTTCTTCCCTCTTTGTTTCCTGGTGCATGAGGAGAGGGGATTAAGAGCACTGCTTAAATGAGCTCCAGAGACGGGCGCGAGCCGCGGCTAACAGCGCGGACCCCAGAGACGGGCATGAGACGCTAAGGCTGCTGCCGCTGCCACCAAGAAGCCTGTGAGCAAGCACTGGTCACTCTCCACACCTTGCTGCCAGGAGCCTGTGCAGCCCGCCACTGCCAGGGTCCCGGGATCCAGGGACAACTTCCCCGGGAGAACTCACAACGTGCCTCAGGCTGTTGCAACGTCCCACCGGCCTCTGGCGCTGCAGGCTCGCACTGCATCCGTACCCCTCCCTCCCGCCGGCCTGAGCGAGCCAGAGCCCCCAAATCAGCTGCCGCATTAACCCCGTCCTGTCTGAGCAAATAACAGACGCCCTCAGGAGACCTACACGCAGAGGTGGGGCCAAATAGAAAGCTGAACCCCGGGAGCTGTATGAACAAAGAAGAGAAAGGGAAATTTCTCCCAGCAGCCTCAGGAGCAGCAGATTAAATCTCCACAATCAACTTGATGTACCCTGCATCTGTGGACAACCTGAATAGACAACGAATCATATCAAATTGAGGAGGTGGACATTGGGAGCAATGATATCTATATATTTTTTTCCCCTTTTTCTCTTCTTGTGAGTATGTATGTGTATTCATCTATGTGTGATTGTGTTTGAATAACTTTGCTTTTACCACTTTTGCTAGGGTTCTGTCTGTCCTTTTTTTTTATTTTATTACTTAAAAAAATTTTTTTTAATAATTGTTTTTTATTTTAATAAAGGTATTTTATTTTATTTTACCTTCTTCTTCCTTTCTTTCTTTCTTTTCTTCCTTCCTTTTATTCTGAGCTGTGTGGAGGACAGGCTCTTGGTGCTCCAGTCAAGCATCAGTGCTGTGACACTGAGGTGGAGAGCCAACTTCAGGTCACTGGTCCACAAGAGACCTCCCAACTCCTCATAACATCAAACAGTGAAATACTCCCAGAGATCTCCATCTTAATGCCAAGACCCAGGTCCACTCAATGACCAGCAAGCTACAGTGCAGGACACCCTATGCAAAACAACTAGCAAGACAGGAACACAACCCCATCCATTAGCACAGAGGCTGCCTAAAATTCTAATAAGGCCACAGACACCCCAAAACACACCACCAGACATGGACCTGCCCACCACAAAGACAAGATCCAGCCTCATCCACCAGAACACAGGCACTAGTCCCCTCCACCAGGAAGCCTACACAACCCACTGAACCAACCTTAGCCACTGGGGACAGACACCAAAAACAATGGGAACTACGAACCTGCAGCCTGCGAAAAGGGGACCTCAAACACAGTAAGTTAAGCAAAATGAGAAGACAGAGAAACACACAGCAGATGAAGAAGCAAGGCAAAAACCCACCAGACCTAACAAATGAAGAGGAAATAGACAGTCTACCCAAAAAGGAATTCAGAATAATGATAGTCAAGATGACCCAAAATCTTGGAAATAGAATAGAGAAAATACAAGAAACGTTTAACAAGGACTGATTAGAACTAAAGAGCAAAGAAAACAGTGATGAACAACACAATAAATGAAATTTAAAATTCTCTGGAAAGAATCAATAGCAGAATAACTGAGGAAGAAAAATGGATAAGTGACCTGGAAGATAAAATAGTGGAAATAACTACTGCAGAGCAGAATAAAGAAAAAAGAATTAATAGAATTGAGGACTGTCTCAGAGACCCCTGGAACAACATTAAACACACCAGCATTCGAATTATAGGGGTCCCAGAAGAAAAGCAAAAGAAATGGACTGAGCAAATATTTGAAGAGATTATAGTTGAAAACTTCCCTAATGTGGGAAAAGAAATAGTTAATCAAGTCCAGGAAGCACAGAGAGTCCCATACAGGATAACTCCAAGGAGAAACACGCCAAGACACATATTAATCAAACTATCAAAAATTAAATACAAAGAACAAATATTAAAAGCAGCAAGGGAAAAACAACAAATAACACATAAGGGAATCCCCATGAGGTTAACAGCTGATCTTTCAGGAGAAACTCTGCAAGCCACAAGGGAGTGGCAGGGTATATTTAAAGTGATGAAGGAGAAAAACCTGCAACCAAGATTACCCAGCAAGGATCTCATTCAGATTCGACATAGAAATTAAAACCTTTAAAGATGAGCAAAAGCTAAGAGAATTGAGCACCACCAAACCAGCTTTAAAACAAATGCTAAAGGAACTTCTCTAGGCAGGAAACACAGGAGAACGAAAAAACCTACAAAAAAAAAACCCCAAAACAATTAAGAAAATGGTAATAGGAACATACATATCGATAATTACCTTAAATGTAAATGGATTAAATGCTCCCACCAAAAGACATAGACTGGCTGAATGGATACAAAAACAAGACCCGTATATATGCTGTCTACAAGAGACCCACTTCAAATCTAGGGAAACATACCGACTGAAAGTGAGGGGATGGAAAAAGATATTCCATGCAAATGGAAACCAAAAGAAAGCTGCAGTAGCCATTCTCATATCAGACACAATAGACTTTAAAACAAACACTATTACAAGAGACAAAGAAGGACATTACATAACGATCAAGGGATCCATCCAAGAAGAAGATATAACAATTGTAAATATTTATGCATCCAACATAGGAGCACCTCAACACATATGGCGAATACTAACAGCTATAAAAGGGGAAATCGACAGTAACACAATCATAGTAGGGGACTTTAACACCCCATTTTCATCAATGGACAGATCATCCAAAATGAAGAAAAATAAGGAAACACAAGCTTTAAATGATACATTAAACAAGATGCACTTAATTGATATTTATAGGACATTCCATCCAAAAACAACAGAAGACACATTCTTCTGAAGTGTTCATGGAACATTCTCCAGGATAGATCATATCTTGGGTCACAAATCAAGCCTTGGTAAATTTAAGAAAATTGAAATCTTATCAAGTATCTTTTCCGACCACAACGCCATGAGACTAGATATCAATTACAGGAAAAAATCTGTAAGAAATACAAACACATGGAGGCTAAACAAGACACTACTTAATAACCAAGAGATCACTGAAGAAATCAAAGAGGAAATCAAACAATACCTAGAAACAAATAACAATGAAAACACAATGACCCAAAACTTATGGGATGCAGCAAAAGTAATTCTAGAGGGAAGTTGATAGCAATATACTCCAACCTTAAGAAACAATAAACATCTCAAATAAACAACTTAACCTTGCACCTAAAGCAATTAGAGAAAGAAGAACAAAAAACCTCAACATTAGCAGAAGGAAAAAATCATAAAGATCGGATCAGAAATAAATGAGAAAGAAATGAAGGAACCAATAGCAAAGATCAATAAAACTAAAAGCTGTTTCTTTGATAAGATAAACAAAATTGATAAACCATTAGCCAGACTCATCAAGAAAAATGGGAGAAGACTCAAATCAGTAGAATTAGAAATAAAAAAGGAGAAGTAACAGCTGACACCGCAGAAATACAAATGATCATGAGAGAATACTACAAGCAACTCTATGCCAATAAAAGGGACAACCTGGGAGAAATGGACAAATTCTTAGAAATGTACAACATGCCGAGACAGAACCAGGAAGAAGTAGAAAATATGAAAAGTCCAATCACAAGCACTGAAATTGAAACTGTGATTAAAAATCTTCCAACAAACAAAAGCTCAGGACCAGATGGCTTCACAGGCAAATTCTATCAAATATTTATAGAAAAGCTAACACCTACCCTTCTCAACCTCTTCAAAAATATAGCAGAGGGAGGAACACTCCCAAAATCATTCAACGAGGCCACCATCACTCTGATACCAAAACCAGAAAAAGATGTCACAAAGAAAGAAAACGACAGGCCAATATCACTGATGAACATAGATGCAAAAATCCTCAACAAAATACTAGCAAACAGAATCTAACAGCACATTAAAAGGATCATACACTATGATCAAGTGGGGTTTATCCCAAGAATGCAAGGATTCTTCAATATACGCAAATCAATCAATGTGATACACCATATTAACAAATTGAAGGAGAAAAACCATATGGTCATCTCAATAGATGCAGAGAAAGCTTTTGACAAAATTCAACACCAATTTATGATAAAAACCTTCCAGAAAGTAGGCATAGAAGGAACTTTCCTCAACATAATAAAGGCCATATATGACAAACCCACAGCTGACATTGTCCGTGATGGTGAAAAACTGAAACCGTTTCCACTAAGATCAAGAACCAGACAAGGTTGCCCACTCTCACCATTATTATTCAACGTAGTTTTGGAAGTTTTAGCCACAGGAATCAGAGAAGAAAAAGAAAGAAAAGGAATCCAAATTGGAAAAGAAGAAGTTTAGCTGTCACTGTTTGCACATGACATGATACTATACATAGAGAATCCTAAACATGCTACCAGAAAACTACTAGAGCTAATCAATGAATTTGGTAAAGTAGCAGAATACAAAATTAATGCACAGAAATCTCTTTCATTGCTACACACTAATGATGAAAACTCTGAAAGTGAAATTAAGAAAACACTCCCATTGACCATTGCAACAAAAAGAATGAAACACCTAGGAACAAACCTACCTAAGGAGACAAAATACCTGTTTGCAGAAAATTATAAGAAAGTGATGAAAGAAATTAAAGATGATACAAATAGATGGAGAGATATACCATGTTCTTGGATTGCAAGAATCAACATTGTGAAAATGACTCTACTGCCCAAAGCAATCTACAGATTCAATGCAATCCCTATCAAACTACCACTGGCATTTTTCACAGAACTAGAACAAAAAAATTCACAATTTTTATGGAAACAGAAAAGACCTCGAATAGCCAAAGCAATCTTGAGAAAGAAAAATGGAGCTGGAGGAATCTGGCTTGCTGACATCATGCTATACTACAAAGCTACAGTAATCAAGACAGTATGGTACTGGCACAAAAACAGAAATATAGATCAATGGAACAGGATAGAAAGCCCAGAGTTAAACCGACGCACATATGGTTACCTCATCTTTGATAAAGGAGCAAGAATATACAATGGAGAAAAGACAGCCTCTTCAATAAGTGGTGCTGGGAAAACTGGACACGTACATGTAAAAGAATGAAAGTAGAACACTCCTTAACACCATACACAAAAGTAAACTCAAAATGGATTAAAGACCTAAATGTAAGGCCAGACACCATCAAACTCTTAGAGGAAAATTTAGGCAGAACACTCTGTGACATAAATCACAGCAAGATCATTTTTCACCCACCTCCTAGAGAAATGGAAATAAAAACAAAAATAAACAAATGGGACCTAATGAAACTTAAAGGCTTTTGCACAGCAAAGGAAAACATAAATAAGATGAAAAGACAACCCTCAGAATGGGAGAAAATATTTGCAAATGAAGCAACTGACAAAGGATTAATCTCCAAAACATATAAGCAACTCATGCAGCTCAATATTAAAAAAACAAACAACCCAATCCAAAAATGGGTAGAAGACCTAAATAGACATTTCTCCAAAGAAGATATACAGATTACCAACAAACACATGAAAGGATACTCAACATCACTAATCATTAGAGAAATGCAAATCAAAACTACAATGAGTTATCACCTCACACTGGTCAGAATGGCCATCATCAAAATATCTACAAACAATAAATGCTGGAGAGTGTGTGGAGAAAAGGGAACACTCTTGCACTGTTGGTGGGAATGTAATTTGATACAGCCGCTATGGAGAACAGTTTGGAGGTTCCTTAAAAAACTAAAAATAGAACTACCATACAACCCAGCAATCCCACTACTGGGCATATACTCTGAGAAAACCATAATTCAAAAAGAGTCATGTACCAAAATGTTCATTGCAGCTCTATTTACAATAGCCAAGACATGGAAGCAACCAAAGTGTACATCAACAGATGAATGGATAAAGAAGATGTGGCACATATATGCAATGGATTATTACTCAGCCATTAAAAGGAATGAAACTGAGTTATTTGCAGTGAGGTGGATGGACCTAGAGACTGTCATACAGAGTGAAGTAAGTCAGAAAGAGAAAAACAAATACCGTATGCTAACACTTATATATGGAATCTAAAACAAAAGAAAAAATAATGGTCAGAAGAACCTAGGGGCAAGACAGGAATAAAGATGCAGTACTACTAGAGAATGGACTTGAGGATATGGGGAGGGGGAAGGGTAAGCTGGGACAAAGTGAGAGAGTGGCGTGGACATATATACACTACCAAAATAAAGTAGATAGCTAGTGGGAAGCATCCGCATAGCACAGGGAGATCAGCTCGGTGCTTTGTGACCACCTAGAGGGGTGGGATAGGGAGGGTGGGATGGAGAGAGATGCAAGAGGGAAGAGGTATTGGGACATATGTACATGTATAACTGATTTACTTTGTTATAAAACAGAGACTAACACACCATTGTAAATCAATTATACTCCAATAAGGATGTTAAAAAAATTTAAAAAGAGCTGGTTATGTCCTTACTTATCTTGCCATATTCGGACAGTTATATTTCCTAAGTAACAGCTGGTGCTTGTAGGCAATTTAGACTTCTTACACAATCCAAGATCAGAATCCTGGGAGTATGATTAGTTACCATGAAATAGACTTGCCTTCCCTGAAGGAGCATAGATTTCTTTCTTTTCTTCAGCTCCACAGTCAAAATTGAGCTAGATAACAAAAACTTCAGAAATCGTTTTTGTTAGAACTTCTCAAAATACAGAAAGAGAGAAAACAACCCTCAAACCTCCCTGGTAAAAGTAATAGTGGCAAAGTCATTATTTTAGCACCTCTGTCTTTCCAGTTTCGAAGGAGAGAGGGAAATATCTCATGTCACCCTGTTGGTCTCTCTATTTTTATCCTGAAACCATGAAAAGACCCACCAATTACAAGAATGACAGCCAACTTGGAATTTTTCCCGTAACTCTTATCTTCTTCATTCCATAAATTTAAAGATCAATCTGAGAAAAACTTGTGTTGCAGTGTGATCCAAGTAAGTGCGATTATTGGGGTGAATCAGGAGAACCTAACAGTGTGATTTCTTGTCACATTAAAGGAAGTACTATCCTTATGGTTCATAGAATGAAGGGCACTTTCAGGCAATTTGGCTCAGGTTCGGAGAATATTTCACTATGAGAATGCATTTTAGTTTAACATGGACAGTAGGCAGACAGATGTGTATCAAATAGCATCTATAAGAGCATGTGAAAATTAATTTTTCACAGCCAGTAAGATATAAATATAGTAATGTTTCTCATTTTAAACTGTCAGTTCCATCAAGAAGAAGTGTGATATATTAGGGAAAAATTCACAGTCTATAAATAGTATTGCCTTGGAGTCCTCATCTTTGGGTAAATGGACAAGGGTGGTGGGGATTCCTTTCCTTGAATATAAGCTTAAGTCGAAATTTCCCTGAAACATTTACATTTGGTTGTCTTGAAAGCACATTTTTTAATTGAAGTATAGTTGATTTACAGTGTGGTGTTAATTTCTGTTGTACAGCAAAGTGACTCAGTTATACACAATATATACATTCTTTTTTATATTCTTTTCCATTATGGTTTATCCCAGGATATTGGATATAGTTCCCTATGCTATAGAGTAGGACCTTGTTGTTTGTCCATTCTAAATGTAATAGTTTGCATCTACTAACCCCAACTTCCAGTCCTTCCCTCCCCCACTCCCCTTCCCCTTGGCAACCACAAGTCTGTTCTCTATGTCTGTGAGTCTGTTTCTGTTTTGTAGATAGGTTCATTTGTGTCATATTTTAGATTCCCATATAAGTGATAACATATGGTATTTATCATTCTCTTTCTGACTTACTTCACTTAGTATGATAATCTCTAGTTACATCCATGTTGCTGCAAATGGCATTATTTAGTTCTTTTTTATGGCTGAGTAGTACTCCATTGTATATATTGTATACACCACATCTTCTTTATCCATTCACCTGTTGATGGACATTTAGGTTGTTTCCATGTTTTGGCTATTGTGAATAGTGCTGCTATGAACATAGGGGTGCATGTATCTTTTTGAATTACAGTGTTGTCTGGATATATGCCCAGGAGTGGGATTGCTGGATCATATGGTAATCCTATTTTTAGTTTTTTGAGGAACCTCCATACTGTTTTCCACAGTGGCTGCACTAACTTACCTTCCCACTAACAGCATAGGAGGGTTCCCTTTTCTCCACAGCCTCACCAGCATTTGTTATTTATAGACTTTTTAATGATGGCCATTCTGACTGGTGTGGGGTGGTACCTCACTGTAGTTTTGATTTGCATTTCTGTAATAATTAGTGAAGCTGAGCATCTTTTCATGTGTTTTTTGGCCATCTGTATATCTTATTTTGAGAAATGTCTATTTAGGTCTTCTAAATAGTGCCCATTTTGAAAGCACATTTTACTCATCATCCTCTCTTCCAAACTTGGTCCTTTTCCTGCATTTCCTCTTTTGTACATGGCACCTTCATCTGTTTAATTGAACATAACATAAACCCAGAAATCATCTTAGATAGCTCCCTCTTCCTCACCCCCTTAGCCAATCCATCTTAACTTTTCTGTAACCGTTCACTTTTCTTCCTCTCCACTGTGATCATCTTAGTTCAAGCCTCCATCAGAAGTCACTTGTCTTGGACTTCCCTTGTGGTGCAGTGGTTAAAAATCTGCCTGCCAATGAGTTTGAGCCCTGGTCCGGGAAGATCCCACATGCCGGGGAGCAACTAAGCCCGTGCACCACAACTACTGAGCCTGCACTCTAGAGCCCACGAGCCACAACTACTGAGCCCACATGCCACAACTGAAGCCCGCAAACCTAGAGCCCATGCTCCACAACCAGAGAAGCCACCACAATGAGAAGCCCACACTGCAACAAAGAGTAAGCCCTGCTCACCACAACTAGAGAAAACCCATGCACAGCAATGAAGACTCAGTGCAGCCAAAAAAATAAAAGAATAATAGGAGAATATATTTTTTTAAAAAAAGAAGTCACTTGTCTTACTGCCCTGGCGTTGTGTTTTAAAATGTACCCAGGATTTGTTTTAATCAGGTATGGTAAGACCTACAGACACAGAGATGACTGACATGAAGGAAAAGTCACAGATCTCTAGAAACAGGAAGCATGGCACACCACTCAGTGGGCCCACATGGGGAAGCACCAGGACTGGTCAAGAGGCAGAGGGAGTGAGGGGAAATTGTGGACAAGAGCTTTTATTATGGTTTCCATGGGAAGAAATGGGTGAGGCAGGGTAAACAGGCATAGGATGTGCTACTTTGAATAATTCCAGTGGGTTCTGGGGCACAGGAGCTGTCCCTGGTTGTCTGTTACCTGTCCCTGGGTGATTAGGGCAGGAGGATATTGACCAGGAGCATAAGAGCTAGTAAAGGTGGTTGGAGGGTTGGGCTTTGGATTGGTTGGTTTGCATATAAAAGGAGCACTTGCAGGGGAGTTCTTTACTATTAGCCCTGGGAGTAGCAGTCTCTTCAGGATCAGCAAAGTCCAAATGTCAAAACCTCAGAAAGACCTGGTTAATACACCTTGTAACTAGTCTACTTATATCTCCTCTCCCCCACCAGAGTGAGAGATCCTTTAAAAATACATATATGAAAACATTTACTCCTTAGTCCCAAATCCATCAGTAGCTCCCCATTGCTCTTCCTAGGAGTCGTGAATGATATGGTCCCTACTTACCTATCAGGCTTCATTTTGCACCTTCTTCCCTTTATGAACCCCAGCCGTACTAGCTTGCTTTCAGCTCTTTAAATGTGCCCTATTCCCTCCCTGGACTGTGACATGTACAGTCCTCTCTGAGTGGAACATTCTAACTTACTTCCTCTTCCCTATGTTGCTACCTAAGCACTCTGGAGCTATCAGTTTGAGCATTGCTTCCTTAGTGAAGACTTCCCCTCCATCCCCAGACCAGGTCATGACACATTCCCTGTTTTAGACTCTCATTGCACTTCATGATCCTCCTTCAGCATACTTGTACTTATCAAAGCTTGTGATTATACGCTGATTTGTTTGATTAATTTCTGATCCCTTGGATCCATGAAGGTAGAACTGTGTCCATTTGATTCACATTATGTTCCTGATTCCTAGCAGAGTGCCTCCATAAATATAGAAGCCTTCAATAAATATGTGTTGAATGACTGAATAAACGCCAGTTTTGGTTTAGGTTATAGACAATATATTCAACTTAAAGACTGAGTTGGAAAAACAGAAATGGTCTTCCTGAGACTGCTTTTTAAAAAGCACTTGAAGCTGATGCATAATTGCCCTGAGTGATGTGTTATTGAAGTGATGGGAGCCATACCGACTGTCTCTACTGGGCATTGTGTGTCATGGCAATAAGATATCTGACATGATTTGGAACATGAAGAAAATAGATTGTGAAAAGTCATAAATATATGGAAGGTTTTTCCCTTCTCATGAGGATCACCTGAAAATTGCTCTTAGTGGCCAGTGGCATGTTTTATGGCTGACTCTTAAGGGAAGATAAGAAAAGGTGGTCTGTGGGAAGATCTTTTTAGACCGTATATAGAAAGGGAAACTTTGACTTGCTTTTCTTTTACTCATGCTTTACAAAAATTTATAAAAACACTGCATAACTTTAACCACTTCCCAGATGTTTATTATGAGGAAAGGATCCTAAAAAAACAAGCATCTATACACTGGATTAGTTAAAATTAGACTTGAGCTCTGGGTACTCTGAAAAGAGTGATAGAATTTCAAATTTTAAAAAAGATAGAGGTTGTCAAACGTGTAAGCTAGAATAACTAAAGTGCCACAGAACAGAGCAGACAATTCCCTGTCACGGTGGCTCTACTGTCCTAACGGGAGATGTCAAAGCTCTTTCTTTTATATCATTTCAGAAGGCACGATGGAGTTTTAAAATATTTTTTTTTATATAGTACTACTCTCCAGTTCCCCACTTATCCACTTCTTCTTCTCCAGGGCTTATCTTCTCTTTGCATAGAGGAAGTAATATAAAAATTTGATCAGATGAAGCAGAGAATTGATGTAATATACCAGATTGGATGTTGCAACTGGATGGTTATGGTGGCTGTGGTGTATATTTGATCTGCATAATACTTTGGTGTGTCCTGCAAAGGGTGTGAAGTTTTATGAATATTTTTCAACACTTGAAATTAAGAGACTACACTTTAACATTCATACTTTAATTGAAAAAATGGGACACGCTGGGAGTCCTGAGCCTACGTTTCTGCACAACCCTCTTGCCCTTGCTGAGTGGAGTCCTTAACCAGGGCACATGCTCGCCAGTGTGCCAGTATCCCTACATGGCCCTTGTCACATTTTTGTATTAACTGTCTGGCCCCGGCAGGCATTTGACTTTGTGATTCTTAAAATATACGATACAAGCAATTACATTATTTCTCCATTTGCTCTGACTGCAGAGAGGGTCTTTTTACAGATGAATTCATGTAAAGAGCTCCTTTCTGAAATCCAGAAGATGCACAATTTGCAGTGAGCAGAGTGCAGTGACTTAGCTTGTGGAAATACTTCTCTGTGAAACTTTAAATACGTAATTCCCTTAGATCTTACTATCGTAAAGATTTTAAAAACTTACTTCTTACAAAACTGTCAGATGTTTCTCTTCATATTTATGGCAAAAGAAGAAAAATTACTGGGCTATTTAATTCCTAAGATCTAAAAGATGGCATGCAATGGCTATTTGTAATGTTAGTGGACCATTACCTTATTTTTTGAATACCCTAAGTAGCTTAGCTTGTGAATACCCTAAGACTCTTACAAGAAAAATTGCAACTGGGCAAGACACTTACCTAGAAGCTAGTTTGTGACTATTTGCTTTACTTTTCACTATTTGCTTTACTTTGCAAATAAGTGGCATAAAATTAGATTAATTAGGCAACGTAGAACAACAGGGAAGTAGAGCCAAAATATGGATCAGGAGAAAATATACATAAATAAATCAAGAAACACACCATATTTGCAGTTTGTATTCCATGGGATGAAACCTTTCTAATGTTAGTGTGTCCCTACTCTTCTTACTTATTTACATAGTGATGAGAAGTTGAATTCATGAAATTGGAAATTAGATTATTTTCCATTGTATCTTTAGCACGGACAAACTAGCACCTAATAAGCATTCAGTACAAACATATACACATGCAAGTGAGTTATAATCATCTTTGTGAAGGACAGATCAAGATTATTGAAGTAAACTTAGAGGTACTTAGAGGTAAACTTAGAGGTAGCTTAGAATACTTTAAAACTTTGAATTTAATAATGGGATAAATTGGCTTAGTTTGTGTCCCAAAACTCTTAGGCTCCCAGAATATACATCTACCTACCCTCATCCATGGACCCATGGTTCTGTGGAAAAGCATCTCTTCTTCTTGTGCCATTCTTTACTGTCAACCTTAGAACATTACTCTGCATTCAGTAGTATCTTTTATCTCAATATTTGTTTACTGGCAAACTATTCTCAGCCTACTCCAATAATAATGTCAACAAAAAACTCATGTGCAGGGCTGCTAATTTGGTTGGGTGGGTCTTGCACAACAAGACTGTGGCCAAGAGAGCTTGAAATCTAGTGTCTGGGTGGTTGCAGGGAACCTCACCATCTGATCCATCCTTCTCATTGATCACCTTCCTCTACTCCTATTGACCAGCACTTTGCTCAGGTGTCTACCACAGACTTGAACTTTCTTGTGAGTTTCTTTGTTCAAAAACATAACAAAGACTTCTAGTTTTGAATTCCACATGTAAGGAGATTGGAAATCACTGCTTCATTCTAACAACAAGTAAAAAGCTTAACAGATTGAAAAATCAACAACTCTTCTAGGATCCTTAAGAAAAGAGAGGACACAGGGTAAACTGCTGCCTCCAAATTTAGAGAGACAGACAGGCAGATATAGGGAGACATGGCTTAGTGGAGCAGAGACTCACAAGCAGAAACTGACACAGGAACCAGTGCTGGAGTAAGAAAACCTAAACTGTAATTGGTAGCTATTAAGCAAACTATATTAATAATCACTTTGAACAGCAATGTTCTAAATGCATCAATTAAAAGGCAGTGATTATCAGAGTGTATCAAAAAAATAACATCTAGCTATATGTTGTCCACAAGAAACTACCTTTAAATATAAAGACTCATATAGATTAAAAGTAAATGGATGGAGAAAAATATGCCATGCTAACACTAATCAAAAGGAAACAAGCATAGCCATATTAATTTCAAACAAAGCAGACTTCAAAGCAAGAAAAGTTATCAGCGATAAAGGGGCTAATGCTCTAACAATTCTTAACATGTATGCACATAAAACAGAGTGTCAAACTATGTGAGGAAAAAACTGATAGAACTGCAAGAAGAAATAGATGAATCCACTATCATAGTTGAAGACTTCACTACTTCTCTATCAGAAATGGATGAATACAGCAGGCAGAAAATCAGTAAGGACATAGTTGAACTCAACAGTACCATTAATCAACAAAATAAAATTGACAACTATAGACTACTTCTTCCAACAACAGCAGAATACACATTATTCTCAAGCTTACATGGAATATCACCAATATAGACCATATTCTGGGAGATAAAATACACCTTAACAAGTTTAAAAGAATAAAAATTATATAACATCTGCTCTCAGATCACAATGGAATTAACCCAGAAATCAATAATAGAAAGATAACTGGAAAATCCCCAAATAAGTAGAGATTAAACAAGATACTTTTAAGTAACAAAGGAGTCATCTAAGAAATTCCAAGAGAAATTTTGAAATATATTGGTAAATGAAAATGAAAATACAACTTATCAAAATTTGTAGGATGCAACAAAAGCAGTGGTTAGAGGGAACTTAATAGCAGTGAATGTATATATTAGAAAAGAAGAAAGACCTAAAATCAGTCATCTAAGCTTCCATTTTAAGACAGTAAAAAAAGAAAAGCAAATTAAATCCAAAGTAAGCGGAAGAAGGTGAATAATAAGAATCATAGGAGAACACAATAAAATTGAAAACAGGGAATCAGTAGAGAAAATCAATTAAAGCAAAAGCTGGTTCTTAAAGAGATCAGTAAAACTGATAAGCCTCTAGCCAGGATAGCTAAAAAGAGGGAGAGAGAAGATATAAATTACTAATATCAGAAATGAAAGAGGGGCCATCACTGCAGATCCCATGGACATTAAAAGAATAATAAAAAATAATAATATGAACTATGCCCACAAATAAGATAATCTAGATGAAATGGGCCAATTTTTAAAGGACAATCTGCTAAAACTTACAGAAGAAGAAATAGACATTTGAATAGGCCTATGTCTATTAAAGAAACTTAATGAACAAACAGAAAGCACAAAGCCCAGATGTGTTCAGTTGTGAATTCTAACAAATATGTAAGGAAGAAATTATACCAATTCGGGGCTTATATCTACTAAAGAAATTTAATTAACAAACAGAAAGCACCAAGCTCAGATGTGTTCAGTGGTGAATTCTACCAAATATGTAAGGAAGAAATTATATTGGTTCTCTAAAATCTCTCTCAAAGGATACAAACAGAGGGGATATTTCCTGACTCATCCTATGAGGCCAGCATTACACTAATACCACAAGGAAAGACATTAAAAGAAAAGAAAACTATAGACCAATATCTCTCATGAATAGAGATGCAATTCTCAACAAAATATTAGCAAATTGAATACAAAATGTATAAAAAGAATTATACACTATGACCAGTGGGTCTATCCTATGTATGCAAGGTTGATTCAACATTTGAAAATCAATAAATATAATCCATCACATTAACAGGATAAAAAGAAAAAAACACATGATCGTATCAGTAGATGCAGAAAAAGTATTTGACAAAATGCAACGCCCATCCATGATAAAAACTTTCAGTAATGTAAGAATAGAGGGGGACTTCCTCAAGTTGATAAAGACTATCTACAGAAAACCTAGAGCTAACATCATACAATGGTGAAAACTGCAAAGCTCTCCCACTCAGATCAGGTACAAGGCAAGGATGTCCACTCCTTTTCAACATCATACTGGAAGTCCTTGCTTATGCCACAAGACAAGAAAAAATAAAAGGTGATACAGATTGGGAAGGAGGAAATAAAACTGTCTTTGTTCACAGATGACATAGTCATTTTATAGAAAATCCAAAAGAATCAACAATATCCACAGAATGCACAACACTGTGAGTGAACCCTGAAGTAAACTATGGACTTCAGATGATTATGATATGTCAATGTAGGTTCATCAGTTGTAACAAATATACCACTCTGGTGGGGCACATTGAAAATGGAGGAGGCTATGCATGTCTGAGGACAGGGGATACATTGAAAATCTCTGTACCTTCCTCTCAGTTTCGCTGTGAACATAAAACTGTTCTAAAAAAATCTTTTAAAACAACAACAACAAAAGAGAATGAAGGGATCTAATTGGCTCAGATTTCTTTGTGGATATCTCTTTTTTGAGGTTAGATATTCACTTCTTACCCAATCAACTGTAATGGGAAGATTTATGGAGCCCACTATCTAGCAGGAGTTATGGATAAAGCAGGATATAATGGTGTCATAGTCTGTCTGGGCTACTATAGCAAACTACCAGAGACTAGGTAGCTTCTAAACAATATAAATTTAATTCTCACAGTTCTGGAGGCTGGAGGTCAGAGATCAGGGTGTCAGCACAGTTGGATGAGGGCAATCTTCTGGGTTGCAAACATCTCATTGTATCCTTAAATGGCAGAAGGGGGTAGGGAACTCTGTGGTGTCTCTTTAAGAGCATTAATCTCATTCAAGAAGTCTCTGCCTCATGACCTAATCACCCCCAAAGGACCCACCTCCTAACGCCATCACTTTGGGAGTTAGGTTTCAACTTATGAATTTTGGGGAGACAGTAATATTCAGACCATAGCAAACTGTATAGGTGAAAGTTTGAGCAAGGGGACCACTCTGTAGCTGTAGCTGTAGCTGTAGCTGTAACTAAAGGACATAAGCCCCTCCAAGAATATAACTGATGGAGAACACCACTCATCTAGCCTGTATGGGGCTTGAGGAGCAATGCAATTCAAGAACACAACAATCTAAGTTTGGACAAAGCTTCCATTCACTAGTGGCAGACAGAGCTATAATCAAATTGAGGTGATGAATGATGGCAGCATCATCGCAAGTCAGACCATTAGCACCCAGAAGAAGTGAGAATCACTGTGGATGGAGGAAAGTCTCCTCTGCTGTAGCAAAATCAATAGTGACTGATGGGATGGAAATTTGAAACTGGGCAATTCAGATGCTCTTAATATGACTTAAAGCAGTGCTACTCAAGTGTGATTTGTGAGCTGGATGGAAATGCACATTCTCAGTCATAAAGCTCAACTTAATGAATCAAAATCTCTGGTGGTGAGAGACTGATTCTCTAGGTGATTTGGGTGTGCACTCAAGTTTGAGAAGTGCTGGCTTAGAGGATAGAGTCTTCCCTACCTGATGGAAGACTTCATAAAAGATGGGGGAGAAAATAGCCTGGGAGGGATGTGAGTGTGTTAGTTCTGGGACAGAGATCTTTGGAGCAAATAGCAATTTAAAAGTGGCATCCAGGATTTGTAAAGAGAAGCTTAGTTACTCTTAGGGGGACGTTAGTATAAATAAGGAGCAGAGCTTCTGGAAAAAGAGAAGCTTCTGGAAAAGCACCTCTTTCTTTCTACCCCAGGAAAATCTGAACTGACTCACAAGGTCAGAGATAAAGATGTCCTCCAGTCATGTCCACCTGTGTAGGATCAAGGACATGGCTCAGGGGTTCATAGACCTATAGACACAGATCTCATGGATACTGCACATACCAGATAACATTCTCTGGGGGCCCCCAGCAGGGTTTGCCAACAGTAGCAAATGCTCAAGAGTTTCTTCCCCAACACGAATTCTTATGAAAGGTGTAGAAAGTAAGGCTACATTTCTTTTTATAGTGGATGATTATTATAAAGATCTTTCTGATTTTCTCTGAGGGCCTTGGAATATGTAGATTAAATAATTGTTTCATGCCCAGGGTAGATATTTTTTTATCTGCACGAGTTTATTAAGTAGAATGTGATAATATCTATGAACCAGGCTGGGCACTCTCCTTTGAAGCCAGGCTACTTGACAGAATTTTTTAAAAGCTCTGGGTCACTGCTGTTCTCTACCTGTATTTCCTGATCTACCTTATTCCCAAAACAAATACAAAGGACACCGGATAATGTCCAGTCACCCTTAATACCATGGAAATAAACAAGATGACCCAAAGACTTCCTACTTTGTATGATTCCATGAAGATCAAAGTGAATCAGAGCTTTGCCATTTCTACCAGTTACAATTATTATAAACATCTTCATCAGTTCTTCAATAACATTCTATCCTGTCTTGGCTAATAAAATTGATGGACTTTGACATGTAATATTCACAGATGCTAAAAAAACTGTTATGATAGGTATGGTCATGATAAGTTATTTTTGAAGATGCATATTTGGAGGGATGTTCTATTGTTAAATACTGTACTCTTTAAGTCCAGGTCTAGATCTAACTGCAACTCAGCCTCAGAAAATATTGATTTTAAATTAAGTTTGACATTTAATCTTTCTATCAAATCAGAAGACCATATGAAGGCAAAAAGGGAGATAGAGTTTGGACTTTAGAAAACAAATGAAAAAGATGTGATAGTAGCTCTTAGGTAAAACTGGGTGGTATTTAAAAAGTAACCCATTCAACAAATAGTGAATTTAGATGCCGTATCTTTTAGAAAATTAGCTTATAAATCTAACTTTTAAATTTTGTGAACAATTTTAGTTGATGAGACAGGTTATGGAGAAAATCAAATTGCATTTATAATTTATCATATGAGTTTCATTATCTTTAGACAATGCTGTGTATGAGAGGACAAAAAATTCCACTGTTTTCTCTCCAACATGAAACTGATAGGATCTCAGGGTAGCCACAAGACATGGCTGATGGATAGATCCAGTAGGTCAGTTATCTCCCCAAATCTACCTGATAGAAACCTGAAGTAATAAGTTATTTTACATAAATAAAACCTTTAAGAACGATATGAAAATTTTTATTCTTTCAGTCAGACAGACCCACCCAAAAACTTGCCTTTGGACATAATGGCTACCCTTTGAAGCCCTAATGCTGGAGTATGAGTGAGCATCATTAATAATCTGATAGTGTAATGAAGTTACCTCCCACATATTTGAGGTTGCAAGACCCTGATGTGTCATGTTTTAGGCCAGAATACTTTGTGTCAGACTGAGGACAGCTGCAGCTGGCCATTTTCTCTTCCTGGTAAAGGACATCTGAATATAAGTCGGGGAACCGTGGGACCAATCTCTTATGATCAGTCCATGAGTACTTGCCAAACAAATCTACCTGGTTTATGGCCATGTTTGTTGTACTTACTTAATTAAATTTGACAAAAAATTTATGGAGTCTATACTAAGTGCAAGGTGCTGTGGAAGAATCAAATATAATAAAATATATAATAGTGTTTGATATAATCATGACAAGTTGCTGTTAGGTCTGCATTGTTTCCAAAGTGCTGGCACATTCATTATCCCATTTGACCTTCTCAACAACTCTTACCCCTCAGAGTTGAGGAGACTGAAGTTTGCACACTTTCTCACTGTCACACTTATCTCTGCCCAACTTGCATCACAGCAATTGATTTGTTGCCATCCACTCTTTATTGATGAACACCATGTGGTGGAAAACATCACTGACACAGGATATCCTGGTGGCTGAGCCACTCTTCACCCTGGACGTGAAAGATGCTGCCTGCCAAGTGGAACTGACCCGGAAGGTGAGAGGTTTGCAGCATTAACAGGTGCTTGTCACGTCGTCATCAATCACGGTCACGGCACCGCTCTGGTTCTTTTAACCTTCATCTGAAGCGTGATGCCTCTGTTAAGACTTGATTTTGGATGGAAGAAAAAGAATCTCTCTCCTGAAGACCAAGCTCACTTTATCAAATACATTTTAGGACAGGACAAAACCTACTCCTCTCTTTACTTTGTGTGAAATCCTCTCCCTAGAGCAGACTGGAGAGTCTTAACCAAGTACATCAAACATCAACATTTTTTTCCAACAAAAGGTTTCACATATTTATTACTAAGCCCCAAAGCACTAGTGCAGAAACACTGACAACAAAAGAAGAACCAACCATTCCATTTCTCCCATAAAACACATGTGGCTTTTCAGACAGTAGTGATGTTCCCACTACTGTGATATGGTAAGATGCAAGTGACCTTGACACAACATAAGTGTGTACCACTTCATATTTGAGCCTCCTTATAGACCCAGCTTGGTTCTTCTCCAATGTCTTCTCTTGGAGTTGTATCTGATTTTATGACCAGTTTTCATTCAAATACATTGGGGAATGGGATGATTCAGCATTTGTTTCTTGGCCAGGAATTGCTTGATCCTGAAAGTCTTGTGAGGAGACCTGGCAAGGAGCAAATTCAACCGCACATAGGATGGCAGAGAAGAGAAGAGAGCAAATGTCAACATTTGGCTTCTTATTAACATTTAGCTCCAAACCTAGGAGAACTCTATCATACTTTCCCTTTATTTTGTTTTCTGTTTGTTTTGTTTTTACTACCTGATCTAATCCATCAGTAAGTCCTCATGGCTTTTTCTCCAAAATCTATCCCCTCTGTCCAACCTTGTCCCCTCCTCTCCCTTGCGACCCCTTGAATTCAAGCTACCAAGGCCTCAGGCTGCCCTTCTCTGGCAGGCGCCATGGCTCTAATGATTCCTGCTCCTTTCACCCTTGGCCCTTTTAATGTCCAGCCTCCACAGAGGGACCAGAAAATGCTTTTAAAAATGTAATTCTTGTCACTCCCTGTCTCCTGGTTAAAATCTTTCACTGGCTGCCCATTGACATTGAACTAGAACCTGAATCCCTTACCTTGACTGCCAGGCCCTGCCTACGCGTCAGCCCTTATGGCCCCCACACCTCTCTCTGTGCTGTCTCCACACGCTGTTAGAACGTGCTGAGCTCCTCCCATCTGTGGTAGGCTGAAAAATGCTCCTCCAGAAAATGTATCCATGTCCTAATCTGTGAAATCTGTGAGTGTGACCTTACATGGCAAAAAAGGGGATGTAATTTTTTTTGAAGTTGTGATTAAATTAGGTGTCTTGAGCTGGAGATACTGATTATTCTGAATTACCTGGTGGGTCCTAAATGCCATCATGATGTCCTTATAAGAGGGAGATTAGTCAGACACACACAGAGGAGAAAATTTGAAGATGCTGGCCTCGAAGATTAGAGTCATTCGGACACAAGCCAAGAAATGCTGGTAGCCACCAGAAGCTGGGAAAGGCAAGGAACAGATCCTCCCCAGCACCTCCAGAGAAAGCATGGCCCTGCAAACACCTTGTTTTCAGACTTCTGGCCTCTAGAACTGTGAGAGAATAAATTTCTGTTGTTTCAAACCACCAAGTTTGTGTTAGGTTTCTACAACAGCTGTAGAAACTAATACACCATCTTAGGGCTTTTATGGTTCCTTCTGCCTGCAACTTATCCTATGAAACCTTCTGCCTCTCTCTTGCCCCTGAGGACGCAGTTGAAATACCAACTCTTCAGGGAGGACTTACCTGACTGTTCGAGCTAAGGTAGCCCGCCCCACTGAGACATTCTTTATCACGTCACCTGTTTTATTTTCTTCATCATTGTTTATAAATTATTTATATTTATTTTTTCTTTGACTGGCTTATTATCTCATTCCAGTACATAAACCAGTATCTGGCTTGTAATACCTGCTTATTAAATATTTGTTAAAGGAAGGAAGAAAAGAGGAAAGAACATTACTAATTGCTTGGTGATAAAGAAAATGTTATATAATAAACATCTGGGCTTTCAAAAAAATTTTTGGCTACTATGGTGAATGTCTTCTACTAGATAGGGTTGCCTATATACAATCCTATAAATAAAATACAGGGCACTCAGTTAAGTAGGATTTCAGATAAACATAAATAATTTCAGTATAAGTATGTCCTACCAGATACTGCATGGGACATACTTGTGCTAAAAATTATTCAAATTCAAAATTCAAATTTAGCTGGGCATCTTATTTTGTTTGTCTTATTTTTACTACCCCTGGCAAACCTAGCTGTAAACCACTATAGTCTGTCATAGACAGAGACTGTCAGAAGATGAAGGGATTAAAAAAAACAACAAACAAAAAAACCCTTCCCTTGAAAATCTTGTCTCATGCAATTATTATCAAAATCTTGGAACTACACACATATCAATAAGTTTATCCTTTTCTCTTTGAAGGAAAACTAAAGAAGTTGTGCTTGTTTACTCACATCACTCAGGGAATGGAAGGCACCCACTCTGCTAGAGGAAAGCCCTGATGGTTTCACATGTGAATCTGCATGGGTAGCTCCAGAACTGGGTATAGATTGATTCTACAGAGTAGATCTTGACACCAAAAGCATGATGCTTACTAGACTTCATCAAAATGAAAAAATTTTGCTATGTGAAGGAGCCTGTTAAGAGGATAAAAAGACAAGCTAGAGGATGGGAGAAAATATTTGCAAACCACACATCTGACAAAGGACTCATGTCTTAAGATATAAAGAACACTCAAAACTCCACAGTAAAACAAAGAAACAAACAAAAAGACAATTCAATTTGAAAATGGTCAAAAGACATTGAGACATTTCACCAAGGATATATGAATGGAAAATATGCACATGAAAAGATATTTGATATTACTTGTCATTGATGGAGGAAGTGAGCCTTAAGCCTGCAATCCATATTTTGTCTATCAGCCAGGATCCTGGGGAATAAAGTTACAGTTGATGGCAAGTAAAAGGATGCATGCACCCACTCAGTCCAGGATGAGGGGGAGAGTGGAGACCAGGCATCCTTGGCAGGGGCAGGCCCTGCTGGCTGTACTGACTCAGAGAGACCAGAGGAACAACCCTGTGCCATGAGAGCAGAGAACAGGCATCATGAGTGCAGTGGCTCTTAACATGCCAGGTCCACTCAATAGAAAGCGTGGCCTGATAACCATCAGGTCTGATAAGCCAACCTCTTCCCATGTGGGAGGGGGGTAGTCAGGAGTAAGATGGGGTGGACACTCCCTCTCTAACACCTCCTTGTCACAGAGAAAGTATATGTGGACACTCCCTTCCCTTTGGGTCAAGGCAGGCATATGAAAAGAGGAACATAAATATTTCTCCCTAAAATGCTGCCTCAAGGGAAGAAGGGATTTACAAGACCAGGTTGTCAGTATTACTGATGGATGCGACCAGTCTTTAAGCCTGCTAAAATAAGAGACTCACTGAGAACCAAATGGTTTCCACTGGGCAACAGAAAGGTCAGAACGTCCCCCAAAGCATACTCCAATAGTTGTGTTTACCTTGAAGTCCCTTGGAAATCTAAAAATAGGAAGTTCTGTGTTGAAAAGCTACCCAACAGTAAGGAAACAGAAGTGCCAGCCATTCAAATGCAGAGCCCCAAGCTGCATGCCTCATTACCTACTGTCATACAGCGTGGGGCTCAGTTCTGCTCCGCTCTTATCAATGAGTTCACTCATCACAAATAGGAAAACATTCTAGAAGAAGACATTCTGATAATGATTAAAAATAGAAATCCATCACTAGGGGCAATGTTGTTTTCTTTTTAATTAATGAACAACATTCTTCTCAATCATCTCAGGAGGAAGGGAAATAAAAGAAGCATCTTAGTGAGGACCCACCCCCATCTTACACAAATTTCCCTGGACTTTTGTTTTAAAGAAGACCAGAGACTATCACAGATACAGTTTTTCTCCTCAGCACCAATTTACAAAAAGTTTTGTGATCTTTTTGTTTTCTAAAATGCATTAATTTCACATTTTAAAGAAGACACTGAGCCCTAGTGGTTACGAATAGAATTAGGTGTATTTTCAAAGACTCAATCTTCAAGAACTGAGGCCGAGGTAAATTCATTCTTCCAGACCATTGTTTAATATTTCTGATAAGTAATTCGCCCAACTCTATTCTTGTGCCTTAAAGAAATAAATGTAAATCTAATGGATGAGCCAGTGTAATTGGATCATTTTATTTGCTTTAAAAAAGCCATAATATCGGGATCAAGTTGTGGACAAGAAGTTCTTCAAGTGTGGCTTCACAATACATTTTATATTCTTTTTCTTCTGTAAGTTTCTAGCAATATTTGAGACTCCTTAAAGTTTTATACATTTGAAAACTTTCTAGAATGTATAATCGACTAATTAAAAGGATTAATTATAAAAAGCAATCTTATAAATTTCAAATTTTCATTGTTTCTAATTAAAAAATAATATGTATGTTCATTGTAAAATCTCAAAGTTTATAAAGTAAAAAATAGAAATTTCCCTTCCTTCTACTCCAATTCTACACTCCAGACATATCCATGGTTAATAGTTTGGCATGTATCTTTTCAGATTTTGTTTTCCTATTCACATAGAAATATATATGTAAATACATTTTAATTGTCTTTAATTTTTATTATGAAAAATTTCAAAGTTGAAGAAATTAGAATATTATAATGAGCCAATATATAGCTATCACCCAACTTCAACTGTTTTCAATTTTCTGTCAGTCTTGCTTTATCCATTTCCCACCTACTTTCTTCCATCTCTCACTGGGTTATTTGTAAGCAAATCTAAGTCCTAATATTTTATTAGTAAATACTAAGGACTTTTAAAAATAATTACCACACTTAAAATTTTCTAAATGAATAACTCTTAAATAATATGAAATAGTGTTCAAATATTCCTAAATATTTGAAAATACATATAACTATATATATGTACATAAATATGTAACAGAACTATTACTAGACATAGTGCTATGTTTCTGCAGAAAAAATTTAAACTTTAAAAGTAAATTATAGATGAAAGAACATTGTTGGGATCCATTGGAACTTTTCAGCTTATGTTTTACACCCCTTCTATTAATTTATAAAGTTCTACTATCTGAGGTCAGGCTTAAGGCTCACTTCCTCCATAAATGACAAGTAATATCTTTTCATCTGCATATTTTCCATTCATATGTCCTTAGTGAAATGTCTCAATGTCTTTTGCCCATTTTCAAATTGAATTGTCTTTTTGTTTGTTTTACTGTGGAGTTTTGAGTGTTCTTTATATCTTAAGATATGAGTCCTTTGTAAGATGTATGGTTTACAAATATTTTCTCCCATCCTCTAGCTTGTCTTTTTATCCTCTTAACAGGCTCTTTCACATAGCAAAAGCTTTTCATTTTGATGAGGTCTAATATGCATCATGCTCTTGGTGTCAAGTCTAAGAAGTCATCACTAAGCCTTAGATTGCCAGGGTTTCTCCTATGTTATCATCTAAAAGTTCTATAGTTTTATGTTTTGTATTAAGGTCTATGACTCTTTTTGAGTTAATTTTTGCATAAGGTATGAGACTTAATTCAAAGTTCACTTTTTCTATGCATATTCAATTGCCCCAGTACCATTGGTTGAAAAGACTACCTTTTCAGAAATTGCTTTTTGCATCTTTGTCAAAAATTAGTTGGCTGTTCTTGTGTGGGGTTACTTCTGGCTTTTCTGTTTTGTTCCATTGATCTATGTGTCAATTGATTAATATAAATTTTATGTAATGTTTCTAAATATTTCCTACTATACACCCTAGGCACCTGCCCACTACAGTTCATTGCTGCTCTCAATCAGGGACTCTTAATTTTGTTCCTGGAATAAGTTTTTTGGTCTGTGAAGAAGATACAGAGAATCTTGAATATTATTCTGTTCTAATGGTACTGTGTGAATTTCCTTGTGAAAACATCTAATCTCTTTATTAAAAAAATTTTTTAATTATCAAGAACTGGAAAATTTTGAGTCTATCTTCATGTCATTTCTTATTTGATGTTTATGTAATCCAAATGGCCCACATTTCATTTCTCTTTAATGCCCAACTTTCAACAACATGAATCCCCTTTCCATTTGCCTGTAGAAATTCGATTCTTTCTCTCAGGTCTCTGAGAATACTCTCTCATGCTTACATGTCTCACCAGTGTATCCCAGATGGCTGTCACTTTAGCTGGCCATCTGGTCTTGACCTCTGCTTAGCTTTTCTGGAGGCCCCTCTCGCTGCCTTGAGATGGGTCTTCTGCTAGCTGCTGCTGTATTTCTCTCTATACTGCTTTGCTTCAGATATGGACACAGATGTCCAGGCCA
Source organism: Stenella coeruleoalba (assembly GCF_951394435.1). NCBI lineage: Eukaryota > Metazoa > Chordata > Mammalia > Artiodactyla > Delphinidae > Stenella > Stenella coeruleoalba. The sequence goes on from NC_137157.1 coordinate 66,501,665, forward strand.
GTCCCTAAATTTCCCAACATAATAGCTGGGACCAGGCTGCCTATTTAACAAGACTTTACTAAAAACTCGAGTGTAATGCAGAGGATTGTGGCATAGACCATTTGAAACACACATGAAAATGATTCAGGGTCAGGCTCGAGGCCCTCCACAGGTCCCCTACCAGACGCTCTCTCACCAGTCCCTGGCCTGCCCTGAAGTTGTGAAGGCTCGCTGCTCTTACCCCAAGAGGGGTGCCCTTGGGCATCTCCCCTTCTATATCTCAAGCTGCTAAACTCCTTGAGGCTCCAGAAAAGAAACTTTTTATTGTATAGCACAGTTTAAGGCCCACCTCCAAGAATTCCTTTTTACTGGACCAGGTTAACATCTTGAAACAACCTTTTTTTTTTTTTTAAGATTTAATTTTATTTATTTTTGGCTGCGTTGGGTCTTTGTTGCTGTGTGCACGCTTTCTCTAGTTGTGGTGAGCGGGGCTACTCTTCACTGCGGTGTGCAGGCTTCTCCTTGCAGTGGCTTCTCTTGTTGTGGAGCACGGGCTCTAGGCACGTGGGCTCAGTAGTTGTGGCACATGGGATCCAGAGCGCAGGCTCGGCAGCTGTGGCACACAGGCTTAGTTGCCCCAGAGCATGTGGGATCTTCCCGGACCAGGGATTGAACCTGTGTCCCCTGCATTGGCAGGCGGATTCCTATCCACTGCATCGCCAGGGAAGTCCAAAACAACTTATTTTTATAAGAAGAACTTACTTCTTATTCAAAGGAGTTGGCCCTAGAGGTCCCACAAGAACTATAGTTTAGCATGTATAATAAGGAGTCTGACTCCACTGGTTAATGTTTGGCTGTATGTCCCCTTTAGCCTCATTCCTCCCTCTTCTTCTCATGTCCCACATCTGGGAAAATGATGGAGCAAGTCCAGATGCTCCCTCCTTCGGGATGGTAGGTGGTTCAAGCCATGCAAGCCTTTGCCTGTGCAGGGAAAGCCTCACCCCCGGCTCCATCCTCTAACCACAGTAAATACTCAAAGCCAGTCTCATTTCTTGCTCTCTTGAGCCATTTTGGGCCTGCTTGGGAGGCCTGCCCTGCTCGCCTCAGAAAGCCTCCATTATGTAATAATAAATCTCTTCATACCCTCTTGGTATTCGTGTGACATCATCAATCTTGACACTCAAACCAAATTTTGGATGCGGGTCCATCTTGCTGAGACTGATTTGGATATCGTGATAACAACAGAATATGTCTCAAAAACACATGAGAGAAGAGCTTGAGTTAAGTTTTGGCACTTCTTGCTCTTTTGGCAGTCCGGCGCTCTTTAGGGTTCCTTCATAAACAGGAGGTAAAGATGAGACTTCATGTCTTGTTTTGTTCATGCAAGACACACAAACATTCCCAAGAAAATTTCAGAGCTCATAGTCTAAATTTGTATTTAGAAGGCACCAATCTTCCTAAAGGAAACAGCTGATGGGAATCAACTCTACCCACAAAGAAAATTTTTAATTTTTATATGGATCAGAAACCCTTTCTACTCTGGAATATCAACTTTACCTTTTTATAATCAAAAGTCCTATTAAAAGGTCCCTCCCCTCTCCAAAAAAAAGAAAAGAAGTACAAAGTTAAATCAAATCTTGGCCAGCAAGGAAACAGAAAAATACCTTGAGGCTTTAAAACAGCAGGTCTTACTCTGCCTCTGGATCTCCTCACCATCAGAGTAACATGTGGGAAAAAAACCACCTCCACCAAAACCTAACCCAAACACCTTCATCCCTCGACCTTTCATGAGTAGCTACAGAACTACCAAATTTAACCAAAAATGTTATTCTCTTCCACGAATTCACTCCTAATTTCCCACCTTGTGAGTTTCCTTAAAGGATTAATCCAGGCTTATTTAAAAAATAAATCTAGATAAGATTGAATTTTTTCAAAGGTAATAGACATATAATTTAGGTATTCATTATATACAAGAATACAGAAATTCCAGAAACATAAATACTCTCCAACAAAGTTGTCCTGTATTAGGTACTGTACCTTGAGGTCTGTCTGCAGAACTTTACTTATTTAAGCTATTGCAGTGTCATTTCACTAGGAAAATTAATGCCCAAACGACTTAAGACATGAGGACATGGAGTTTGAGAGCTTTGCCCATGTTTGCCATTACCAAGATGCAGTAAATAGAAGTAGTAGCCACAGAGAAGAGAGAAGGGAGTCTCAACCACAAAGATGAACACTCAACTAAGAATCATTAACCATGTAAGGAAAGCAGCACCATGAAAGATATACAGCAAATAAACTTAAAAGTCAATACCTGAGCAAACAGACTTAATAGGATACATAAATATATTTTAAAATGTCATGATCATGATTAATATCTTCAGAGGGGTAAGAGAAGATATTATACCCACAAAATGAGAAGGCCCTACTATTAAAAAGAACCAATTGGGGATTCTATAAATAAAAATACAAAAATTAAGTCACCAAGATAAGTAAGTAAATAATGTATAAATTGTCAGTAGAAGATTGAGATGACTAAAGAACCAATTAGAAAGTGGGACTGTTGAAAATTATTAAGGGATTCTCCCAGATTATAAAACAAAAGAGTAAAGATAAAATATGAGAGAAAAATAGAGACATGGAAAACAGCTCCAGAAACTCCAATATCAACATGGTACACGTTGCAGAATAGCAGGTGTTACAGAAGAGGAGAATACAAAGAATCAAGGAGAGGAACTAATCGAAAGAATTATAGCAGAAAATTCTCCACCAAGACAGAAATCTTCAGATTGATAGTGTTCACCAGAGGCTGGGCAAATGACATATCATAGTAAAATTTTACATATCAAAGATAAAGAGAAAATCGTAAAAGTTTTCAATGAATAGTGAAAACAAAACCAAATGAACAAAATATCGGGTTATCTATAAAGGAATAAGAATCAGGATGTTATGCCAAAGAAAACTATACCTCTTCCAGAGAACTAATTTTTTCCCCTTCAGTAAAAGAGTTATGAAATCTATCATATTATTTGCCTTTTTGCCCTGGATGACAGAAAACTGTAATGATTACGCACTGGAGCCATGTTGCCCTAATATGCTAGAATGTTTTAACTTTCTCTTTTATTTGTTTCTGGTTGTCAACTACTTTGTCTATTTTACTAAGCTTTTTTTTATGTCTTAAAATTGTTTTTAATTGTTAAATACATAAAATTTACCATCTTAGCAATTTAAGTGTACAGTTCAGTTGTGTTAAGTACATTCACATTGTTGTACAACAAATCTAAAGAATTCATTTCATCTTAAAAAACTGAAACTGTGTACCCATAAAAAACGAACTCCCTCCATTCCCTCTCCCCTCAGTCTCTAGTAACCACTGTTCTACTTTCTGTCCCTATGATTTTGACTACTCTAGGTACCTCACATACATAAATTCACACAGTATTTGTACTTTCCATGACTGACTTATTTTGCTTATCATAATGTCTTCAAGGTTCATGCATATTTTACTGTGTCAGAATTTCCTTGCTTTTTAAGGTTGAATAATATTCTATTATATGCATATACCACATTTTGTTTAACCATTCATCTCTCAAAAACTTGCATTCCTCCAACATTTTGGCTACTGTGAATAATTCTGCTATGAACCTGACTATACATCTCTCTCTCCAAGACCTTGCTTTCAATTCTTTGGGGTATACACCCAGAATTTGGATGGCTGGATCATATGGAAATTCCGTTTAAAATTTTTGAGGAACTCTCGTACTGTTTCCCATAGTGCTAAGCCATTTTAGATTCCTACCAACAGTGTACAACAGTTTCAATTTCACCACATCCTCACCAAAATTTTATGTTTCTTTGCTAGTAACCATCCGATTGGTTATGAGATTGTATCTCTTTGTGGTTTTGAGTTATATTTCTAACAATTAGGGATGTTGAACATGTTTTCAGGTTCTTCTTGGCCATTTATATGTCTTATTTGGAGAAATGTTAAATTGAATCTTGTGCCATTCTTTTTTTTTTAACATCTTTATTGGAGTATAATTGCTTTACAATGTGTGTGTTAGTTTCTGCTTTATAACAAAGTGAATCAGTTATACATATACGTATGTTCCCATATCTCTTCTGGACTGCGTCTCCCTCCCTCCCACCCTCCCTATCCCACCCCTCTAGGCAGTCAAAAACCACCTACCTGATCTCCTTGTGCTACGTGGCTGCTTCCCACAAACTATCCACTTTATGATTGGTAGTGTATATATGTCCATGCCACTCTCTCACCTTGTCACAACCTACCCCTTCCCCGCCCGATAAGCTCAAGTCCATGCTGTAGGAGGTCTGTGTCTTTATTTCCATCTTACCCCTAGGTTCTTCATGACTTTTTTTTTCTTAGATTCCATATATATGTGTTAGCTTACGGTATTTGTTTTTCTCTTTCTGACTTACTTCGCTCTGTATGACAGACTCTGGTTCCATCCACCTCACCACAAATAACTCAATTTCGTTTCTTTTTATGGCTGAGTAATATTCCATTGTATATATTTGCCACATCTTCTTTATCCATTCATCTGTCGATGGACACCTAGGTTGCTTCCATGTCCTGGTTATTGTAAATAGTGCATCAATGAACATTTTGGTGCATGACTCTTTTTGAATTATGGTTTTCTCAGGGTATATGCCCAATAGTGGGATTGCTGGGTCGTATGGTAGTTCTATTTGTAGTTTTTTAAGAAACCTTCATACTGGGCTTCCCTGGTGGCGCAGTGGTTGAGAGTCCGCCTGCCGATGCAGGGGACATGGGTTCGTGCCCCAGTCCGGGAAGATCCCACATGCTGCGGAGCGGCTGGGCCCATGAGCCATGGCTGCTTAGCCTGTGTGTCCGGAGCCTGTGCCCCGCAACGGGAGAGGCCACAACAGTGAGAGGCCCGTGTACCACAAAAAAAACACAAAAACAAAAACAAACAAACAAAAAAAGAAACCTTCATACTGTTCTCCATAGTAGCTGTATCAATTTACATTCCCACCAACAGTGCAAGAATGTTCCCTTTTCTCCACACCCTCTCCAGAATTTATTGTTTTTAGATTTTTTGATGATTGCCATTCTGACCGGTGTGAGATGATATCTCATTGTAGTTTTGATTTGCATTTCTCTAATGATTAATGATGTTGAGCATTCCTTCATGTGTTTGTTGGCAATCTGTATATCTTTGGAGAAATGTCTATTTAGGTCTTCTGCCCATTTTTGGATAGGGTTGTTTTTTTGTTATTGAGCTGCATAAGCTGCTTATAAATTGTGGAGATTAATCCATTGTCAGTTGCTTCATTTGCAAATATTTTCTCCCATTCTGAGGGTTGTCTTTTGGTCTTGTTTATGGTTTTCTTTGCTGTGTAAAAGCTTTGAAGTTTCATTAGGTCTCATTTGTTTATTTTTGTTTTTATTTCCATTTCTGTAGGAGGTGGGTCAAAAAGGATATTCCTGTGATTTATGTCATAGAGTGTTCTGCCTATGTTTTCCTCTAAGAGTTTGATAGTTTCTGGCCTTACATTTAGGTCTTTAATCCATTTTGAGTTTATTTTTGTGTGTGGTGTTAGGGAGTGATCTAATCTCATACTTTTACATGTACCTGTCCAGTTTTCCCAGCACCACTTATTGAAGAGGCTGTCTTTTCTCCACTGTATATTCTTGCCTACTTTATCAAAGATAAGGTGACCATATGTGTGTGGGTTTATCTCTGGGCTTTCTATCCTGATCCATTGATCTATATTTCTGTTTTTGTGCCAGTACCATACTGTCTTGATTACTGTAGCTTTGTAGTATAGTCTGAAATCAGGGAACCTGATTCCTCCAGCTCCATTTTTCTTTCTCAAGATTGCTTTGGCTATTCAGGGTCTTTTATGTTCCCATACAAATTGTGAAATCTTTTGTTCTAGTTCTGTGAAAAATGCCAGTGGTAGGGTGATAGGGATTGCATTGAATCTGTAGATTGCTTTGGGCAGTAGAGTCATTTTCACAATGATGATTCTTCCAATCCAAGAACACGGTATATCTCTCCATCTATTTGTATCATCTTTAATTTCTTTCAACACTGTCTTATAATTTTCTGCATACAGGTCTTTTTTCTCCTTATATAGGTTTATTCCTAAATATTTTATTCTTTTTGTTGCAATGGTAAATGGGAGTGTTTTCTTAATTTCACTTGCAGATTTTTCATCATTAGTGTATAAGAATGCAAGAGATTTCTGTGCATTAATTTTGTATCCTGCTACTTCACCAAATTCATTGATTAGCCTAGTAGTTTTCTGGTAGCATCTTTAGGATTCTCTATGTATAGTATCATGTCATCTGCAAACACTGACAGCTTTACTTCTTTTCTGATTTGGATTTCTTTTGTTTCCTTTTCTTCTCTGATTGCTGTGGCTAGAACTTCCAAAACTATATTGAATAAGTGTGGTGAGAGTGGGCAACCTTGTCTTGTTCCTGATCTTAGTGGAAATGGTTTCAATTTCGCACCATTGAGGACAATGTTGGCTGTGGGTTTGTCATATATGGCCTTTATTATGTTGAGGAAAGTTCCATCTATGCCTAGTTTCTGTGGGGTTTTTATTGTAAATGGGTATTGAATTTTGTTGAAAGCTTTCTCTGCATCTATTGAGATAATCATATGGTTTTTCTCCTTCAATCTGTTAATATGGTATATCACATTGATTGATTTGCATATGTTGAAGAATCCTTGCATTCCTGGAATAAACCCCACTTGATCATGGTGTATGATCCGTTTAATGTGATTTTGGATTCTGTTTGCTAGTATTTTGTTGAGGATTTTTGCATCTATGTTGATCAGTGATATTGGCCTGTAGTTTTCTTTCTTTGTGACATCTTTGTCTGGTTTTGGTATCAGGGTGATGGTGGCCTCGTAGAATGAGTTTGGGAGTGTTCCTCCCTCTGCTATATTTTGGAAGAGTTTGAGAAAGATAGGTGTTAGCTCTTCTCTAAATGTTTGATAGAATTCGTCTGTGAAGCCATCTGGTCCTGGGCTTTTGTTTGTTGGAAGATTTTTAATCACAATTTCAATTTCAGTGCTTGTGATTGGTCTGTTCATATTTTCTATTTCTTCCTGATTCAGTATTGGCAGGTTGTGCATTTCTAAGAATTTGTCCATTTCTTCCAGGTTGTCAATTTTATTGGCATAGAGTTGCTTGTAGTATTCTCTCATGATCTTTTGTATTTCTGCACTGTCAGTTGTTACTTCTCCTTTTTCATTTCTAATTCTATTGATTTGAGTCTTCTCCCTTTTTTTCTTGATGAGTCTGGTTAATGGTTTATCAATTTTGTTTATCTTCTGAAAGAACCAGCTTTTAGTTTTATTGATCTTTGCTATCATTTCCTTCATTTCTTTTTCATTTATTTCTGATCTGATCTTTATGATATCTCTCCTTCTGCTAACTTTGGGGGTTTTTTTTGTTCTTCTTTCTCTAATTGCTTTAGGTATATAGTTAGGTTGTTTATTCGAGATGTTTCCTGTTTCTTAAGGTCGGATTGTATTGCTATAAACTTCCCTCTTAGAACTGCTTTTGCTGCATCCCATAGGTTTTAGGTCATTGTGTCTCCATTGTCATTTGTTTCTGGGTATTTTTTGATTTCCTCAGTGATCACTTCATTAGTAAGTAGTGTATTGTTTAGCCTCCATGTTTTTATAATATTTACAGATCTTTTCCTGTAATTGATATCTAGTCTCATAGCATTGTGGTCAGTAAAGATACCTGATACAGTTTCAAATTCCTTAAATTTACTAAGGCTTGATTTGTGACCCAAGATATGGTCTATCCTGGAGAATGTTCCATGAGCACTTGAGAAAAATGTGTATTCTGTTGTTTTTGGATGGAATGTCCTATAAATATCTATTAAGTCCATCTTGTTAAATGTATCATTTAAAGCTTGTGTTTCCTTATTTATTTTCATTTTGGATGAACTGTCCATTGGTGAAAATGGGGTGTTAAAGTCCCCTACTAGTATTGCGTTACTGTTGATTTCCCATTTTATAGCTGTTAGCATTTGTCTTAGGTATTGAGGAGCTCCTATGTTGGGTGCATAAATATTTACAATTGTTATAACTTCTTCTTGGATTGATCCCTTGATCATTATGTAGTGTCCTTGTTTGTTTCTTGTAATACTCTTTATTTTAAAGTCTATTTTGTCTGCTATGAGAATTGCTACTCCAGCTTTCTTTTGATTTCCATTTGCATGGAATATCTTTTTCCATCTCCTCACTTTCAGTCCGTATGTTTCCCTAGGTCTGAAGTGGGTCTCTTGTAGACAGCATATATACGGGTCTTGTTTTTGTATCCATTCAGCCAATCTATGTCTTTTGGTGGGAGCATTTAATCCATTTACGTTTAAGGTAGTTATTGTTATGTATGTTCCTATTACCATTTTCTGAATTGTTTTGGGTTTGTTTTTGTAGGTCTTTTCCTTCTCTTGTGTTTCCTGCCTAGAGACGTTCCTTTAGCATTTGTTGTAAAGCTGGTTTAGTGGTGCTGAGTTCTCTTAGCTTTTCCTTCTCCGTAAAGGTTTTAATTTCTATGTTGAATCTGAATGAGGTCCTTGCTGGGTAGAGTAATCTTGCTTGTAGGTTTTTCCCTTTCATCACCCTAAATATGTCCTGCCACTCCCTTCTGGCTTATAGAGTTTCTGTTGAGAGATCAGCTGTTAAACTTATGGGGATTCCCTTGTATGTTATTTGTTGCTTTTCCCTTGCTGTTTTTAATATTTTTTCTCTTTATTAATTTTAGATTGTTTGATTAATATGTGTCTTGGCGTGTTTCTCCTTGGGTTTATCCTGTATGGGACTCTCTGTGCTTCCTTGACCTGACTGACTATTTCCTTTCCCACATTAGGGAAGATTTCAACTATAATCTCTTCAAATATTTTCTCAGTCCCTTTGTTTTTCTCTTCTTCTGGGACCCCTATAATTCGAATGGTGGTGTGTTTAATGTTCCAAGGGTCTCTGAGACAGTCCTGAATTCTATTCATTCTTTTTTCTTTTTTCTGCTCTTCAGTAGTTTTTTCCATTATTTTATCTTCCAGGTCATTTATCTGTTCTTCTGCCTCAGTTATTCTGCTATTAATTCCTTCTAGGGGATTTTAAATTTCATTTACTGTGTTGTTCATCATTGTTTGTTTGCTCTTTAGTTCTTCTATGTCCTTGTTAAATGTTTCCTGTATTTTCTCTGTTCTAGTTCCAAGATTTTGGATCATCTTCACTATCATTATTCTCAATTCCTTTTCAGGTAGACTGCCTATTTCCTCTTCATTTGTTTGGTCTGGTGGGTTTTTACCTTTCTCCTTTATCTGCTGTGTATTTCTCTGTTTTCTCATTTTGCTTACCTTACTGTGTTTAGGGTCTCCTTTTTGCAGGCTGCATGTTCGTAATTCATGTTGTTTTTCGTGTCTGTCCCCAGTGGGTAAGGTTGGTTCAGTGGATTCTATAGGCTTCATGGTTAAGGGCACTGGTGTTGTGTTCTGGTGGATGAGGCTGGATCTTGTCTTTCTGGTGGGCTGGACCGAGTCCGGGTGTGTGTTTTGGGGTGCCTGTGAAATTATTATGATTTTAGGCAGGCTCTCTGATAATGGATGGGGTTGTGTTCTTGTTTTGCTAGTTGTTTGGCATAGGGTGTCCAGCACTGTAGCTTGCTGGTCGTTGATGGGGCTTGATCTTACCATTGAGATGGAGATCTCTTCATGAGCTTTTGCCATTTGATATTACATGGGCCTGGGCGGTCTCTGGTGCACCAATGTCCTGAACTCAGCTGTCCCACCTCGGAGGCTCAGTTCTGATACCCGGCCATGCACCAAGATCCTGTCAGCCACACAGCTCAGAAGAAAGGGGGGGGGGGGAGATAAATAAAATAAAGTTATTAAAATAGAAAATATTATTAAAAATTAAAAAGTAATTTAAAAAGATAAAACAAGAAAGAAGACAGCAACCAAACCAAGAAACCAATCCACCAATGATAACAAGCACTGAAAACTATACTAAAAAACAAACAAACAAAAAAAACCCTGACAAACAGAACCCTAGGACAAGTAGTAAAAGCAAAGCTATACAGACAAAATCACACAACGAAGCATACACAAACACACTCAGAAAAAGAGAAAAAGGGAAAAAAATATATATATATTAAAAAGGAAGAGAGCAACAAAATCAATAAACAAATCTAGCAGTGTTAATTAGCTCTAAATACTAAACTAAGATAAACATAAAACCAGAACAAAATTAGATGCAGAAAGCAAACCCCAAGTCTACAGTTGCTCCCAAAGTCCACTGCCTCAATTTTGGGATGATTCATTGTCTATTCAGTTTTTCCAGCAATGCAGCGTACATCAAGTTGACTGTGGAGATTTAATCAGTGCTCTTGAGGCTGTTGGGAGAAATTTCCCTTTCTCTTCTTTGTTTGCACAGCTCCTGGTGTTCAGCTTTGGATTTGGCCCCAAATTTAAATTTTGGCCTCTGTGTGTATGTCGCCTGAGGGCGTCTGTTCCCCGCCCAGACAGGAGATGGTTAAAGGAATGCCTGATTTGGGGGCTCTGGCTTACTCAGGCCAGGGGGCGTAGGGAGTGGTATGGAATGCAGGGTGAGCCTGCAGTGGCAGAGGCCGGCATGATGTTGCAACAGCCTGAGGCACACCATGTGTTCTCCCTGGGAAGTTGTCCCCGGATCACAGGACCCTGGCAGTGACAGGCTACACAGTCTCCAGGGAGGGGAAGTGTGGATAGTGACCTGTGCTTGCATACAGGCTTCTTGGTGGCTGCAGCAGCAGACTTAGCGTCTCATGCCTGTCTCTGGTGTCTGTGCTGATAGCCGTGGCTCGCACCCATCTCTGGAGCTCATTTAGGTGGTGCTCTTAATCCCCTCTCCTCGCGCACCCCAATGGTCTCTTGCCTCTTAGGCAAGTCCAAACTTTTTTCCGAACTCCCTCCCTGCTAGCTGTGGCACACTAGCCCCCTTCAGGCTGTGTTCACGCAGCCAACCCCAGTCCTCTCCCTGGAATCCATCCTCGGAAGCCTGAGCCTCTGCTCCCAGCCCCCACCCACCCCGCAGGTTAGCAGACAAGCCTCTCAGGCTGGTGGGTGCTGGTCAGCAGTGATTCTCTGTGCAGGAATCTTTCTGCTTTGCCCTCTGTACCCCTGTTGCTGCACTTTCCTCCGTGGCTCTGAAGCTTCCCACCTGCAACCCCCGTCTCCACCAGTGAAGGGTCTTCCTAGTGTGTGAAAACTTTTCCTCCTTCACAGCTCCCTCCCAGAGGTACAGGTCCATCCCTATTCTTTTGTCTCTGTTTTTTTCTTTTTTCTTTTGCTCTACCCAAGTAAGTGGGGGTTTTCTTGCCTTTTGGGAAGTCTGAGGTCTTCTGCCAGCATTCAGTAGGTGTTCTGTAGGAGTTGTTCCACTTGTAGAGGTTTTTATTTATTTATTTGCGGTACACGGGCCTCTCATTGTTGTGGCCTCTCCCGTTGTGGAGCACAGGCTCCGGACGCACAGGCTCAGTGGCTATGGCTCATGAACCCAGCTGCTCCACGGCATGTGGGATCTTCCTGGACCAGGGCACGAACCCGTGTCCCCTGCATCGGCAGGTGGACTCTCAGATACTGCGCCACCAGGGAAGCCCTGTAGATGTATTTTTGATGTACTTGTGGGGAAGAAGGTGATCACCATGTCTTACTCCTCTGCCATCTTGAAGGTCCCCCTTCTATTTGAATTTTAGGATTGAATTTTCTATTTGTGCACAAATGTTATTGGGATTTTGATAGTGATTTTATTGAACTTATAGATCCCTTTGGATAGTATGACATATTTATAATATGTCTTCCAACTCATGAGTATGTCTTCCATTTATCAGTGTCTCCTGTAATTTCTTTCAGCAACATTTTGTAGTTTTTATTGTACAAGTCTTTTGCCTGCTTGGCTAAATTTATTCCTAAGGATTTTATTCTTTTTAATACCATCATAAATAGAACTATTCTCTTAATTTCCTCTTTAAATTATTCATTTTTGGTGCATAGACACACAACTGATTTTTGCATGTTGATTTTATATCCTGTGACTTTGCTAAACTCATTATTAGTTTTAACAAGTTTGTGTGTGTGTATGTGTGTGTGTGCATGTGTGCATAATCTGTATGGTTTTCTACATATAAAATTATATTATTTGTGAACAGAGATAATTTCATTTCTATCTTTTCAATTTGGATGCTTTTAATTTCTTTTTCTTGCCTAATTGCTCTGGTTAAGACTTCCAGTACTATGTTGAATGAACGTGATAAAAGTAAACACTCTTTTCTTGTTTCAGGTCTTAGAGGGGAAGCTCTCAGTCTTTCACCAATAAGTATGTTAGATGTGGGCTTTTCATATATGGCATTTATTATGTTACCTTTTATTCCTAGTTTGTTACATCTTTATATCCCAAAAAGGTGTTAAATTTTGTCAAATGCTTTTTCTACATTAATTGAGATGATCATGGGTTCATCCCCCCTTTATTCTGTTAATGTTTTATATTAAGTTGATCAATATTTGTATGTTGAACCATTCTTGCATTCCAGGTATAAATCCCACTTGGTCATAGTGTATAAGGCTTAAAATTTTGCTGTTAAATTCTATCTGCTGATATTTTCTTGAGGATTTTAGCAGCACTATTCATAAGAGATATTGGTCTGCAACTTACTTTTCTCATAGTGTCTTTGTTAGGATTTGCTATCAATGTAATGCTGGCATCATAAAATAAGTGTGGAAGTGTTCACTCCTCTTCAAGTTTTAGGAAGAGTTTGGGGAGAATTTGTGTTAATTCTTCTTTAAATGTTTGGTAGATGTCACAAGTGAATTCTTCTGGGCCTGGGCTTTTCTTTGTTGGAAGTGTTTTGATTACTGATTCAATCTCCTAACTAGTTTTGAGTGTTCAGATTTTCTATTCATGATTCAGTCTTGGTAGGTTTTGTGCATCTAAGAATTTGTCAATTTCACCTGGGATATCCAATTTGTTGGTGTACGTAATACTCTTATAATACTTTTTATTTCTGTAAAATTTATTGTAATATCCCTTCTTTCATTTACGATATTAGTTGAGTCCACAGTTCTGCAGTCTTCCTGCAGCTTTTATGTCCCAGTGTCCACCACTGCTTCCAGAGGCCTCCAACCTGACGCCCAAATTAAGCCACCATTCCCACCTGTGCCCCAAGTAATATGAGGCAGAAACCAGAGCTCCAGGCATCCCCCAGACAAGCCAGAACATTGCAAGCAAGTTCCACTCTTTCCTTTCTGTCCCAAGGGAGGAACCAGGAATTGGTTACCTTTGTTCCAACCACACCTCAGTGCACTGGGGAGGAGGTGGGGCAAGAGTGAGCAGAAATGCCATGAAATTTCCTGCCCTTTGGAGTGCAACTTTTTCTTGGTTAAGCATTTGCTTGTTGCAACTTTTTAACTGATTTCTAGAATTCTTGCAAAGCTGCTTTGGTTTGTAAGTTGTTGTTTATTTGGTGTTTTTGTGGGAGATTGAGAGTATAGAGCTTACTATCCGGCCATCTTACTGATGTCACTCTCCTGTATAAATATTGAATATTTTGAAAAAATAAGTACTCATATCTTTTGTGGAAACATGTCATAAATAAATTGAATAAATAAGGTTAAATTCACATCATTTAAGAGGGAAACAAATTATAGAATATTAATGTATTTGTGTTTCAGGTTGTTGAGTAGGAAAAACTAAGATTTTCTTGAGAGTCTAGTGTTCAGAGTAAGTGCAAAGGGGTGCCAAAAACAAACAAAAAAACAGTAAATGGCAGGGTTTAAATAGCTATAGACCTGGGGGGCCAGACGTTTAAAAAGGACCTCCAAATAATCTTCAGTTAAATAGAAAGTAATAAGACTATTTAGTGACGATGTTGTAACATCTGGAGATTACTTAATTGGTACTTAAGAGGTTTTTTTTTTTGCAAAATAGGCTTTGCATCAGTTAGGAGTATGTTCATTTGCAAAAAAAAAATATTAACCATCAGTGGTTTAATAAATTTGGTTACTTTTTCTAACATAGGAAGCCTGGAGGTAGAAAGATTCAGGCTTTGGTTCAGCAGCTCAGTGATATCAGAATATGTGTTGACATTCTTCTAACCTTAAACTCATGGCTGCAAATTAGTTCCCACTGCCCCACATTCAAAGCAGGAAGAAGAGGAAAAGTTAGTGCCAGTTATCAGACTCTATCAGGAATGCACATATTTCTCAGGAACACCTGGGAGACTTCAGGTTACAGCTCATTGGCCACAACATGGTCATATGGCCTTCTTTGCTACAGAGGATACTGAGAAAGTGAGTTTTTACATTTTTCAGGCTGTGCTGTGAAAGATGGCAAGAGAGAAGGGGTGGGGGTGGGAATGACTGTTCGGTAAGCAGAACCAGCAGTGTTTCCCCAGGGGCACTTAATGAGTAAAATCCCAGTTGGTCCTCTGGTAAAGAAGCAAGACGTTCTATGTCTTTATTTTATCACAGACTTCCTTAATCTCCAGAGTACTCTTATAGAGAGATGCATTCACGAAGTATTCCTCAGTGTCTATTTTAAGATAAGATTTTGTAATTTGGAACAAAAGCATATATTACTTTTTTCCTCTACTAACAATTTTAATAATATTATGACCTTTTTATAGTCATAATATTATTCAACCAACATTTATTAGGCATCATCTATGTGATAGTAATTATGGTAGATACTGATAATTCAGAGATGAATAAGATAAGATCCATAGCCTCAAGTAGTTCATAGTCCAGAAGTTAAAACACTTTGGTGTAGACAATTATATACATACAATTATAATTTATTTATAAAAAGAGCATTGATGATCATATATGATAATATGTATATCCAGCTCTGGTGATTACATATTCTTAGTCTGTGGACAATCTTTTTTTTTTTTGCGGAACGCGGGCCTCTCACTGTTGTGGCCTCTCCCGTTGCGGAGCACAGGCTCCGGACGCGCAGGCTCAGCGGCCATGGCTCACGGGCCCAGCCGCTCCGCGGCATGTGGGATCTTCCCGGACCAGGGCACGAACCCGCGCCCCCTGCATCGGCAGGCAGACTCTCAACCACTGCGCCACTAGGGAAGCCCTGTGGACAATCTTTTGAGTTTGACAGTTCTGCTAAGAGATTCAGGGAGCTCGGTTTAGAGATAACTCAAATTTCTTTAAGCAAATGTCATTTTGTAATGACATTACTTTTCTTTAATCTTTGTATCGTCCCTGAAGTCACTGAAGTCTGTAGGTCTTTAATAAGCTTACCCAACCTGATGATAATACAAAGGTTTGAATTTAGGTACCAGTGCTATACTTGAAAACTAAGAATGTGATTGGTATTTAGCCTTCTATCTTAAAAGAATTGGTGAGTTACTATGCCTGGTTCACTTGATGTACCTGGGTTCTGAGTGAGAAAAAGAATACAAGTCAGAACTGCACCTGGCAGCCTGAGGCACTCCCTTTTAGGGCCACTGAGATCTGCTGCTCCCAAACAGACGGTATAGAATGGTTCTCCCTTCCCTTCTCTGCTTTCAGCAACTCACAACTGCCTGGAATCATGAGAAACTTTAATGCCTCTTCTTGGCGAGGAATCTTTTCCCCTTTGCCCCATTGGATTACATGAGATCAGGACATGGCATTAAAGCTTGCTGTCCTTTACCTATACTTTGTGACTCTGTGTCTCTGTAGAAAAGTTCTTCATTTAGAATAGAAGTCCATGAACTCCAGCTCATGGGACAAATACTGTAGTTGTATACCCTGTGAGCTAAGAATAGTTTTGTATTTTTAAATAGCTGAAAAACTCAAAAGGAAGATTTTTTTGTGTTATATGAAAATTATGTAAAATTCAAAATTCTGCGTCCACAAATAAACTCACATTGAAACACAGCCACGTTCATTTTTTTATACATTGTCTATGGCTGCTTTTGAGGTACAATGGCAGAGCTGAAGAGCTGCAACAGAGACTGTATCATTTGCAAAGTATAAAATGTTTCAGATTTGCCCCTTGATAGGAAAATTTTGCCAACCTCTGAGTTAGAAGAAATATTTCCACCTCTGCATATAGAGAAGAAATCCATAATCACACTAATATACTTCACTAAGCAAATTGGGATTGTATATCACCTGTCAGTCTACCAGGTGTAGGGCACTGGCACCGTGGCACAGCACAGTGGTGATCAAACATTTTTAGCAGCAGAACTGTTTTTTTCTGGAATGGTCTTTAAGGTCCCTCAGGTGACCTCTAAGTTCTGTAGCTCTATGTTTGCCTGAATCTCAGTCTCTTATCGTCTATGTGTCTATGCTCCTAGTTAGGGCTCTGTGTCATTGCTAAGAGGAGCTCTCCATCACCCAGAAGGTTCATTGTTCCCATCTTAGTAAATCATCCTACAAACCAAAAACCTCCATATCAACTGTGATCACCTCTTTTCTCCTTTATCCACACATTCAATCCATCACCAGGTTCTATCAGCACCATCTCCTAAATGTCTTGCTCAAGTGTCCTTATCTTTCCCTTCGCACTGCTACCTCCTTACCCAAGGTTACTAGCACCTGGACTCCTGGAAAATCCTCCCAATGATATCATTATTCACTCCCTCCCACCAGACCTGGAGAAAGTCTGGTGCAAGATTACCTGGTTTCATATCCTTCAGTGTTTTCCCATTGACTGCCCCTTCAGCCCCATCTCTTACCTCTCTCTGCCTAGAACCCAACCCCACTGTTCTCCGTGCAGCTCCTTTATTGAGTAGCGCTCTGTTCTACTTCAGGGCCTCCATACCTGCTCTTCCTTGCCTTCTCATTCCCTTTGCCTAACTATTCCATTTTATCTTTTAGTTCTTGGTTTTCATTTATAAAGTGAAATACTGAGTACTTATTATGTTCCAGAAACTGTGTTAAGAACTCAGAGAATAGGTATGGAGAAGACACAAGTGTCCCACAGGCCTTATAATCTAATAGGGGATACAGACATGAAGCAAATTATTCTCAAATAATGAATTAACTACTAGTGTGATAATGTTAGGGAGCTGAAATATAGGAAGATTCCAGAGAATAAAATGGGTATTGATCTAATCTTGGGGGCACAGAGAAACCTTTGTGGAAGTGATATTTAAGCTGAACCTCATAGGATGAGTAACAATTCCTGAGATAAGAGAGATAAGAAAATTCCAGGCAAGAGAAAAGCATGTACAACGGTCCTGAAGCTGAAAAGAATTGATAGAGGTCCAGTTCCAGAGCACGAAGAGTAAGAGAAAAAATGACTTATAATAAGTTGAAAATAAAGGGAGGGCCCAGATCATTCAGGGTCTTTTAGGCCCTGATAGACATTTTGGCCATTGAGGAATTTAGGCTTAAATATCCTTTCTCCAGAAACCTTCCTTCACTCTCCAATCTGGGTGAGGAACCCAACCCCATCCCCAGCTCTGACATCACACACATTGTTCCATAGTTTCTCTTCTTCTTTGCTGGTCCTATTGCCTTGTCTTGTTTTCCCTGCTAGTCCAAGAGCTCCATGAGTGTAAGAACCTTGTCTGTCTCCTTCATCACTGTTTCCTCTGTCCCTAGCACAGTGCTTGGAATATAATAGGAGCTCAATATATACACGTTGAATGAATGACCCTTCTTCTTTTCTGTCACTGTGCCATATGGGCTCTCCTAGTGCTTCCCAGAAGTATGGAGGTTACCAGCTGTTCTGGTAGCGGCCCTATTTGTGGATCATTCTCATTCATCATTGGGATTAGCCTCTCTCCTGCTCTCCTGATTTCCATACTCTTGTCTCTCCAGTCCATCCTCTTCACTACTACCCAAACTACTATCCTAGAGAAAAATTTGGACCACGTCCTTTTTAAATGCAAAATTTTTTATCCTCAAACACCTTCCATCACTCCTCAGTGCCCACAGAATAAACTCTAAACTCCTTTGCTGCTGTCTTAGACCCTCCACGAATGGGCCCTACGCATCTTTCCAGTCTTATCTTTTCCTCATTTCACGTATACTGAGCTCCAATCATAGCAGACTTCCCACAGATCCTCAGATATGCTCCACTCTGATTATTGTCCCAACCAGGAATGCCCTTCTTTCCCTTCTCTGTCAATATTTAGCTCATCCTTTGCCACCCATCTGAAGCCTAGCATTCTGTTCTTTTGGCTCTGTTTCTATAACCCAGTGGTTCTCAAAGTGTGGTCCTTGACCAGAAGGAAACTTGTTAGATATGGAAATTCTCAGGTCACACCACAGACTTACTGGAAAACTCTGGGGTTGGGGCAATCTGTGGTTAAACAAGCCTTCCAAGTGATTCTAATGTCCATTAACATTTGAGAGCCACTGTCCTAAACATATTGCTCTATTTCTAGTTTAGAATTTTATTTTTTTTTATTTCATAGATAAGAAAATTGAGACTCAGAAAAGTTTGGTACCTTTGCCTAAAATTGCTCAGCTAGGAACAGAATTTTAACCCAGGGGATCAGACTCCATTTAGTTTAGAATTTTAGATCACATTAAGTTCTGGTTAGTTGTTTACTTTTCAGCATCCCTTACTAGAATAAGCAGCCAGAAGACAAGGACCAGATCTTATCTATTTTATCTCCACCACAATGAAATAAAATGGCAATAAAGTACTACTGTGCTGGGTAGTTGTAGAGTCCTTCTATTCCTAACACAATTTAGGGTTTCCTCCTCTGCAAATAAATTTATTTGGAAAGGAAGAGAAATTATATTACATTTTATTATATTATATTAATTATCACACATTACATTACAGTATGCTATATTACATACATATCTCACTAGAGCAATTCATTCACCTGTAACATTCTTGATGATGAATCCTGGACTTGAATTTCAAGAACCTGATAAGAAGAAATTGTTCTAAGGGGAGACTGTCTTGCCTAATTAGGATTTAGGATTTTCAGCAGTGCTTCTCAGACTTTAATGTGAATATGAATCACCTGGGGATCTTTTAAACTATAATTTCCTGATTTAGTAGGCCTGTGGAGAGGCCTGAGAGTCTGCATTTCTCACAAGTTCCCAGGTGATGCTGCCGCTGCTGGTCTGAGTGGACCCCAGAGGAAATTTTACAAACTATCTTCTTGCAGACTGGCTTTGTAGCTTCTTCTGGCAAAGGGAGATTTAGTGTGTGGTTCAACTTCTTTGTCGTATTTTTAATCAATCATGGGTCAAAGGCCCCAGCCAATGGTTCTCAACCACAGCTGCACTTTTGACTCACCTGGAGGTGCTTTTAAAAAAACACCAGTGCGTAGGCTCTACTCTCTGAGAGCCAGATGTAATGAACCCCTGCCCTAAGCAATGAAGTAAAACAGATGCATAAATTGCTGCTTTGTTCTACACAGCAGATCTATGACAAGTCTGCCCTTGAGAAGTTTTTCTAACTGATAAGATGGTACAATGCATATTAAGAAGGACTTAACATTAAAATTATTCAAAGGAAAAGTAAAAGCCAAACCTTGCTTTTGCTGTAAAATGTGATCCACCACCTACTTCTTAAGGTGAAAACCCAACCGTAGGCCTGTTAATATGTGCCCGTTTCTCTGCAGGCACCCCTAAGGAAATTGTTATTTGGAAGAATAGAATTATTGCTTACTTGCCTGGATGACGAGGCAGGCCATCATTATTTGTGTAGCTGGCACGTTTTCAGATATTCCGCTTTAGTGATTGGATTATTCTCCAATTCTTCATTCCCTCCCTTGTTACAGAATTACAAGACATCCACGCCCTTGCTTTGTGACTGTGCAGTGCCTCCCACAGGGGCAGGGAGAGCCTATTTCTTGTCTCATTGACGCCGGGCTGGACCAGTGGAATGTCACAACACAGAGACTTCAAATGTTCTTGAGTGGTTTTGTTTGGCTTCTTGTACTGCTGCCATTCCACAAGAAGATCACACCTAGGATAGCAGAGGTTCTGATTGACCCCCAAAAGATCTGGGGTACAGCTCAGACATCTGCATTTATTAAATAGTACACACAGGGACAGGCAAGACCTAGCCACCTCTGTGTCCTTGGACATGTCATTGAAGCTCTCTGGGCCTCATTTTATTTATCTACGAAAGGAAGAGTTTAGATTAGGTGGTTTTTAAGGACTTTACCAGATACGAAATTCTGTGATACTGTTTTACATCCGTATAATAACATCTCTGAATGAAGAGAAAAATGAGGTAAGTTTGGCCAAGTTATTCCTCACCACTTTCTTGGTAAGGCAATGTTTTTGCAAATGAAGAAACAGAGCCACAAAAGTAACCCAACGTGCCCAAAATCACACAAAAAACTTTATACTTGGTCTTTTGAATCTACAACTTTGAACTATATATAGATCTATTTTTCCAGAAGAGCAGCTCCAGAAAATGCCCATTATCTAGATTTTACTTTGGGCAGATATCAAAATTATTTTTACATTTTTCAGTGGATTATTAGATCTGGGGAAAATTTTCTGATTTACAATTAAACTATTTCTAAATACTAAGAGTCCTGACTTTAACGTCTTTACATCTTCCCCTTAAAAGATAATCAAAAACCAATTCAATAAGCTGAGAAACTACTCCTTGGTTTTTTTCCATTTGTATTACATCTGCGTGTAAGTATATGTCACAGAGAGGAAGAGGTTAACATAATCTCCCATCACTCTTTACTCAGAGTCATTATAACATAGGAATTATCTGAGACCTATAAGTCTTTGCCTTGGTGAAACCTGCTATCCTCAGTTTTCGGATAAAGAGATTGAAGCACAGAGGCGTTAACTGACTTTCCCAAGGTCACAGGGAAAATTACAATCAAGGCCGGGATTAGGATCTAAGTTTTCTGACCCAGATGCTTTATTCCGTTAGGCTGTTCTTTCCCAGAGTCAGTTTAGATTCCCAACTCCTTTGCAGGACTTAGAGACTCTTAGGAAATGCATCCTTAATAATCACAGGAGCACAAGTGGCATTTCCAGGAACAGATGGTGGCTTTTGAACAGGAAGTTAGGAAGTTTAGAGCATTAAATTCACAGGAAAACAAACTAAGGTGTAAGGACAGCCTGGACTTTCACTAACAATCAAGCCAGGATTTTCAAACCAGTTCAATTTTTTCCCCTGGGCTGACCACTCCACTTCCACCAAGCATTTGTTTCTAACCTCGTGCTGTCCCTGGGACTAATATTCAATGGCATAAAGACTTTGTCTCTACTAGGTGTTTTTTTTTTTACTTAGTAAGAGCACATTTCTGCATATTTTATAAAAACTCCATTGACAATCCTGCACAAATCATATTCAGATGTTTCCCCAACCCTAATTAGAATATTGTTTTATTACACTGCACATTTCCTAAATCTCACACTAATTAAATGTATATTTACTTCCTTATTACCAAAAAACAACTCTCTGTACTCAAGATTTGTGGTCATATATGCAGTGGTTGACGACTGTATCAGCATTTCAATTTCAAATGCGTTTCAGAGGTTTAGGGCTTATCTGGAAAATTAATTGCAGCTGAAAACCTGGCAAGCCTATTCTTCCACAGACCAGCCTGGGAGCCCCCTCCAGCTCCAGGCTTCTTTTCTTGGAACAGCTGCCAGAGGGAGCGGAGTGAGGAATGGAGGAGAAGGGAGTGAAAGGGGGATGGATGGGGGAGCGTGGAATGCCATCCTTTTCTCAGAGCTTTCCCTCCAATCGCTGGAACCTGTCTGCAGGGGAAATGAACATTCTTCTCTGCCTAATGAACACAGTGAGTAGACGGAGGCCCGGCTTCCTAACACTCTGTTAGCAAGAAGGCCAGGTTTTGGCCTCTGCCCTTTTCCCCTTTGTTTATGATTATTATTATTTTTTAAAATAAATGTATTTATTTTTTTATTTTTGGCTGTGTTGGGTCTACATTGCTGCACATGGGCTTTCTCTAGTTGTGGCGAGTGGGGGCTACTCTTCGTTGTGGTGCTCAGGCTTCTCATTGCGGTGGCTTCTCTTGTTGCAGAGCACGGTCTCTAGGCGTGCGGGCTTCAGTATCTGTGGCATACGGGCTCTAGAGAGCAGGCTCAGTAGTTGTGGTGCACAGGCTTAGTTGCTCCGTGGCATGTGGGATATTACCAGACCAGGGCTCAAACCTGTGTCCCCTGCATTGGCAGGTGGATTCTTAACCACTGGGCCACCAGGGAAGTGCCTATTTATTCTTTTTTAAGCAAAGATTTCAGGGTTTTTTTGGTTTGCTTTTTTTGTTGTTGTTTTTGGTTTGTTTTTCATTAAGCTCAGCTGCGGGTATTCAGAATATGGCTGTATTTGTTGGCTTAGAAGCACACAGGTGACCCTTGAAGGCAATTAGACTTTTTCCTGCCAGCTTGTCCTTCAAAGGGAATGCAGGGAACAATAACACAGTTACTCTGGCTAGTGGCCTTGCAACCCAAATATTCGACGTTTCTGCTTTATGAGTTTTTGTTTGTTTGGTTTTTGGTTTTTGGCTGTGTCACGTGGCTTGTGGGATCTTAGTTCCCTGACCAGGGATCGAACCTGGGCCCCCAGCAGTGGAAGCGCAGAGTCCTAACCACTGGACCGCCAGGGAATTCCCTGCTTCGTGAGTTTAATTGTACTCTGTCTATGAGTATAAAAGAGCAGTTAAAAAAACAAAACAAAACCCAGGACAGTTTACCTATTTTTGTTTTCTTACTAGTTTACCACGAAGGTCCTGGTAGTAGACTAGGAACTCTCTTAGCTTATCACGAACATTGAAAAGCAAAGAATTCCTGTTTAATTCAGGGGCCATTCAGTTGCAAGAAGCAGAAACCGATGAATACCAGTAAGCAAACGGAATCTGAGACCTGGAAGGACAGCTGAGCCTAATGAGAGTTTGGAACTGGAAGCTAGAGGGCCTTCAGGAAACAAGATTCCTGTTCTTTTCATCTCTCTCTCATGCCCATGCTTTGCTTCTCTTTCTTTCCAAGGTGTATTTCATTTCCCTCTTCTAGGATATCTGTTTGCCCTCTGCTTCTTCCTGTGTCTGGTTCTCTTGGTTTGCTCATCCATCCACACCGTCCCCAAACTCCCAGCCTTGAGGGTCTCCACTTCCACTGGAGTGACTCTCCACTTGCAGTGACTACCACTAATTACTACAGTTTTGCTATCTCAGTTTAAATTATTAAGAGAGAGGCCCTAATTTGTTCAGTCCATGCCAAATCAGTTTTGATGGGTGTGGTGGCACCATGACGACTAAATACATTGCTGACTTTTGCAGAATAGCATTGCTAAACAAGAGCGCACTGTCTGGGCATCTAGGCATCCATCCCAATTGTGATATAGTAGGATCCACTGTTTCTCTCTCTCTCCCTCCCTCCCTCCCTCCCTCACACACACACACACACACACACACACACACACACAGGAAATGGCTTAATGACAATTGTTATCACGTGTGAAATATGACTAATACAAAATACTTGAGTTCGATGGTTTTTACGCCTTAGAGGGCATACATACACTTGGAGGGCCTATTAAAGATGCAGATGCCAGGGCTCCCTTTAGAGATCCTGACTGAGTGAGGTGGCAAACAACTATCGGTACTTTTTCATAAGCCCTTCAGGTGAATCCGCTGAAAGGTCCACATACCTCATTTTGAGGAACACTGATTTCTCACGTGATTCTTAACATGTGTTCAGGTGTAACAGTGATAGTGGTGGAGGATTTCTTTGACAGTTATGGTAGGGCACAAGGAATTCTGACCCCCTCGTAATGACTGTAACAGGTTAGGTAGCGAGAATGAATTGCACTGTACATCTAAGCTTCCACGGGGACTTAGGGATGTGGGTATATAAACAGTTCAGGGTCCTAGTCAAAGAAACCCCAAGTGCTTTCATTTTACTAGATGTTGTTCCTGCCTGTA
Source organism: Stenella coeruleoalba (assembly GCF_951394435.1). Classification (NCBI taxonomy): domain Eukaryota; kingdom Metazoa; phylum Chordata; class Mammalia; order Artiodactyla; family Delphinidae; genus Stenella; species Stenella coeruleoalba. The sequence continues at coordinate 66,525,533 of NC_137157.1, forward strand.
AAATAAAAGATACGTTAATTATGAAATGACATGGTCGTATTAACAATGCCATTCTAGTCAATGCTACAGTGAAACATACCAGAGTTGATTTTGTTAGTTTGCCTGGGAGGATTGATACTAAACTGTCAGGAGTGACATGAGAGAAGTGGCAGTGCCATTATTCCAACCCCACAGGAGCATCATCAGAAAGGATAATTTAATATGTCTTATTCTTGTTTCTAGGGTTTCATACCTTCCTGAAAATGCTAATTTTGAAGAGCACAGATTTATAATTTTTCATTCCCAAAGTTAAAAACACACTTCACATTTGCAGGCTTGCTGCTTCATGTGTGGTTTCAGGTTTGCTGTTGGGCTAAATATCTACCTTAAAACACCCAGGGTTCAGCGTGCTTTATTGGATGGAAAAAATAAAGTGGTGCAGAAAGAGCAAATTAAAAAGAAATTAAGATATGAGCTGTATACAGCCAAGTACATCATCTTCTTCCACGTGAAGCACAGGGGGTGGTTTTTCCAGGCGTACACAGGCACGTGGCACCTGTGTTCATTTAAATGATGACACATTCAACAAAATTTGAATGTGTGATGTGCAATCATTTGAATCGCTCATTATACATTAAAATAAACTGACATAAACAGAACTCGTTCTCTGCTGCTTTTGAGAAACTAAGTACATTAAACGAAAGAACGAAATGACGATGATGCTAGGCTGAAGATGTGACATACAATAGAGTCAGGAAATTCAACATTCTTTGACCAGGATCAAATAACTTTCAGTGCTGGTGTGCAGTGAGAAAAGCAGTAGAAGGAGGGAGAATGTCTCCCCGCTTCCTGGGACCACCATGCCTGGCTCCCAGACCACTTACTCCTCACTGGGCTTTGGGCACTAGCCCAGAGGACCACATAGTACAAAGGGAAGCAGTAGGGAAAAACAGTAAGAAAAAAAGGGCAAGTGGAAAGAATATCGTCTTCAGGGGAAGTACAGGTGTTTTTCCCAGCTCTCCCGTTATAATTGTCTATGGTTGCTGTGTCTTCTTTTTTTTTATGGTTAATGATTTCTACAACCTACTTGAATGGGGCTTCTGACCACATCAATCCACTGAAACTGTTTCAAGATTTATAAACTTACTAAATCCAAATGTCCCTTGTTTCTTCCCTTTCTTTTTTTATTTTTATTTTTTGCGATACACAGGCCTCTCACTGTTGTGGCCTCTCCCGTTGAGGAGCACGGGCTCCAGATGCGCAGGCTCAGTGGCCATGGCTCATGGGCCCAGCCGCTCCGCAGCATGTGGGATCTTCCCGGACCGGGGCACAAACCCGTGTACCCTGTATCTGCAGGCGGACTCTCAACCACTGCGCCACCAGGGAAGCCCGTTTCTTACGTTTCTTGACCTGTCAGCATGTGAAATGGATGACCCCTGCCTCCTACCTGAAACATCTTCTCTTGCCTTCCACACTAAACACGATTCTAGTTTTCCTCATGATAGTTCCAAATCTCCTCCTCCTTCCATAGTCAGTGTTTAAATGACTGACAAGTGCCAGAGTGTGGTTTGTGATGGTCTTCTTTTCTCTTTCTAGGAGGTCATATCTGGTCTTCCACAGGCATGTAGATGAATCCAGACTTACACATCTAAGTTGAAAGGCATCCCCAAACCACACATTTATATATCCAATGCTTACTTGATATCCTGTCTCAGAAGTCTAATTAAGATCTGAAACTTAACACCTGGGGAAAACAGAACTCTTAATTTTATACTGACCTCTCTAAACAATATCTTCTTCATCTACCTAGTTGCTCCAGCAAAAAATGTAAGAGTTTTTTGCAACTCCTGTTTCTCCCTCTTTTCATCCCACATCTAATTCATTAGCAAGTCCATTCAAGACTACCACCAAAATGTTTCCCAAAACCACCAGCCTCCATTATCCTTCACTCTGATGACTATGGAAGCTGTCTAACAGGTTTCTCTCCTTCTAGCAGTAGCCAGAATGTTCTTTCTCCCCAATTTTCTGTATCTTTTCTGATATCGTCCTTGTCAATCCACCATCATATTTTTTCCTGGCTGGTGTATTTTGCCTTTTAACTGATCTCCAAACTCTGCAACCAAATTCTGTATTTTTGTATCCCTCTAAAAATACAAATAAGCTTTGACATTTCCTATAGTAGTTTCCTATTACATTTAGAATAAAATTTGAGCTTATCGAAGCATACAAAGGCTTGAAAGATCTGTTTCTGAATTCAATCACTACATTTTCTACAATTCTTAATTTCACAGAATGTTCTTTGAAAAACTTAAATCAGATTTTGTCATTCCCCAGATTAAGAACCTTCAAAGTCTAGTAATCCTTGCCACATTGTACAATGTTATGTCTGTTAAGAATATTTTTGGCTCCAAGTAGTGGAAAAACTGATTAATGCTGCCTTAAAAAAGGATTAATTTTTCTCACATAACAAGAAAACCTGAGTAGGCAGTTGTTGCTATTGGTGCAGCTGTTTAATGATTCCATGAAGTACTCAGACTCTCTTTTTTTTTCTCTGCCATCCTTAGTATGTTAGCATTTGACCTTATGCCTACTGCCTCATGAACCCTAGATGGCTCTTATAGCTTCAGACATCACATGTATCACATCCATGTTCAAGGTAAGAAAAAGGTTAGGAGAGGTAGGAGCAGTACCAGCAAACTCATTCCTGTTCCAGGGCCTTTGCGCTTATTATTTATTCCAGCTGGAATGAGTTTTGCCCAGATTTTCATACAGTTTGCACCTTATAACTATTCAGGTTGCAACACAAATGTCATTTCAGAGAGATGAGTTATTAATCCAGAGTAGCACCTCCTGATATTTCACCATAACTATCTGTTTGTTTTCATATTGAAATCTGCATCAGTTTGCTAGAGCTGCTGTAACAAAGTATCACCGACTGGGTGGTTCAGGCTGCTAATGTCTTAGTTCAGGCTGCTACAACCAAAAATGCCATAGACTTGGTACTTTACATACAGAAATTTGTTTCTCATAGTTTTGGAGTCTGGGAAGTCCAAATCAATGTGCCTGCTGATTTGATTCCTGGTGAGAACCCTCTTCCTGTTTGTTTGTTTTTTTTAATTTCATTTTATTTTTTTCTACAGCAGGTTCTTATTAGTTATCTATTTTATACATATTAGTGTATGTATGTCAATCCCAATCTCCCAATTCATACCACCACCACCCCCCGCCTTCCCCCCCTTGGTGTCCATACATTTGTTCTCTACATCTGTGTCTCTATTTCTGTGTTGTAAACTGGTTCATCAGTACCATTCTTCTAGATTCCACATATATGCCATAATATACGATATTTGTTTTTCTCTTTCTGACTTACTTCACTCTGTATGACAGTCTCTAGGTCCATCCACATCTCTACAAATGACCCAATTTCATTCCTTTCTATGGCTGAGTAATATTCCATTGTATATATATACCACATCTTCTTTATCCATTCGTCTGTCGATGGGCATTTAGGTTGCTTCCATGACCTGGCTATTGTAAATAGTGCTGCAGTGAATATTGAGGTGCATGTGTCTTTATGAATTATAGTTTTTTCTGGGTATATGCCCAGTAGTGGGATGGCTGGTAGTTCGATTTTTAGTTTCTTAAGGAACCTCGTACTGTTCTCCAGAGTGGCTGTATCAATTTACATTCTCACCAACAGTGCAAGAGGGTTCCCTTTTATCCACACCTTCTCCAGCATCTGTTGTGTAGATTTTCTGATGATGCCCATTCTAACTGGTGTGAGATGATAACTCATTGTAGTTTTGATTTGCATTTCTCTAATGATTAGTGATGTTGAACATCCTTTCATGTGTTTGTTGGCCATCTGTATGTCTTCTTTGGAGAAATGTCCTTTTAGGTCTTCTGCCCATTTTTTGATTAGGTTGTTTGTTTTTTTAATATTGAGCTGCATGAGCTGTTTATATATTTTGGAGATTAACCCTTTGTCCATTTATTGTTTTGCAAATATTTTCTCCCATTCTGAGGGTTGTCTTTTTATCTTGTTTATACTTTCCTTTGCTGGGAAAAAGCTTTTAAGTTTCATTAGGTCCCATTTGTTTATTTTTGTTTTTATTTCCGTTACCTCTAGGAGGAGGGTCAAAGAAGATCTTGCTGTGATTTATGTCAAAGAGTGTTCCTCTTATGTTTTCCTCTAAGAGTTTTATAGGGCCCAGGCTTACATCTAGGTCTTTAAACCATTTTGAGTTTACTTTTGTTTATGGTATTAGGGAGTGTTCTAATTTCATTCTTATACATGTAGGTGTCCAGTTTTCCCAACACCACTTATTGAAGAGACTGTCTTTTCTCCATTGTATATCCTTGCCTACTTTGTCATAGATTAGTTGACCATACGTGTGTGGGTTTATCTCTGGGCTTTCTATCCTGTTCCATTGATCTATATTTCTGTTTTTGTGCTAGTAACATGTTGTTTTGATTACTGTAGTGTTGTAGTATACTCTGAAGTCAGGACATCTGATTCCTCCAGCTCCGTTTTTTCCCCTCAAGATTGCTTTAGCTATCTGGGGTCTTTTGTGTCTCCATACAAATTTTAAGATTTTTTTGTTCTACTTCTGTAAAAAATGCCATTAGTAATTTGATAGGGATTGCATTGAATCTGTAGATTGCTTTGGGTAGTATAGTCATTTTCACAATATTGATTCTTCCAGTCGAAAAACATGGTATATCTCTCCATCTGTTTGTGTCATCTTTGAATTCTTTAATCAATGTCATAGTTTTCTGAGTACAGGTCTTTCACTTCCTTAGGTAGGTTTATTCCTAGGTATTTTATTCTTTTTGTTACAATGGTGAATGGGATTGTTTCCTTAATTTCTCTTTCTGACCTTTTGTTGTTAGTGTGTAGGAATGCAAGAGATTTCTGTGCATTAATTTTGTATCCTGCAACTTTACCAAATTCATTGATTAGCTCTAGTAGTTTTCTGGTGGCATCTTTAGGATCATCTATGTATAGTATCATGTCATTGCAAACAGTGACTGTTTTACTTCTTTTCCAATTTTTATTCCTTTTATTTCTTTTTCTTCTCTGATTGCCATGGCTAGGACTTCCAAAAGTGTGTGGAATAATAGTGGCGAGAGTGGACATCCTTGTCTTGTTCCTGATCTTAGAGGAAGTGCTTTCACGTTTTCACCATTGAGATGATGTTTGCTGTGGGTTTTCATATATGGCCTTTATTATGTTGTGGTAGGTTCCCTCTGTGTCCACCATCTGGAGAGTTTTTATCATAAATGGGTGTTGAATTTTGTCAAAAGCTTTTTCTGCATCTATTGAGATGATCATATTGTTTTTATTCTTCAATTTGTTAATATGGTGTATCACATTGGTTGATTTGCCTATATTGAAGAATCCTTGCATCCCTGGGATAAATCCCACATGATCATGGTATATTATCCTTTTAATGTGTTGTTGGATTCAGTTTGCTACTATTTTGTTGAAGATTTTGCATCTATTTCATCAGTCATATTGGTCTATAATTTTCTTTTTTTGTAGTATCTTTGTCTGGTTTTGGTATCAGGGTGATGGTGGCCTCATACAATGAGTTTGGGAGTGTTCTTTCCTCTGCTATATTTTTGAAGAGTTTGAGAAGGATAGGTGTTAGTTCTTCTCTAAATGTTTGATAGAATTTACCTGTGAAGCCATCTGGTCCTGGACTTGTGTTTGTTGGAAGATTTTTAATCACAGTTCCAATGACATTACTTGTGATTGATCTGTTCATATTTTCATTTCTTCCTGGTTCAGTCTTGGAAGGTTATACCTTTCTACGAATTTGTCTATTTCTTCCAGGTTTTCCATTTTATTGGCATAGGGTTGTTTGTAGTAGTCTGTTAAGATGCTTTTTATTTCTGTGGTGTCCATTGTAACTTCTTTTTCATTTCTAATTTTATTGATTTGAGTCCTCTGCCTCTTTTTCTTGATGGGTCTGGCTAAAGGTTTATCAATTTTGTTTATCTTCTCAAAGAACCAGCTTTTAATTTATTGATCTTTGCTATTGTTTTCTTTGTTTCTATTTCATTTATTTCTGCTCTGATCTTTATGATTTCTTTCCTTCTACTAACTTAGGGTTTTGTTTGTTCTTTTTTCTCTCGTTTTTTTAGGTGCAAGTTTAACTTGTTTATTTGAGATTTTTCTTGTTTCTTGAGGTAGCATTGTATTGCTATCAACTTCCCTCTTAGAACTGCTTTGGCTGCATCCTGTAGGTTTTGGATCATCATGTTTTCATTGTCATTTGTCTCCAGGTATTTTTTGATTTCCTTTTTGATTTCTTCAACAATCTCTTGGTTATTTAGTAATGTATTGTTTCGCATCCATGTGTTTGTGTTTTTTATGTTTTTTCCCTGTAATTGATTTCTAATCTCATAGCATTGTGGTTGGAAAAGATGCTTGATATGATTTCAGTTTTCTTAAATTTACTGAGGCTTGATTTGGGACCCAAGATGTGATCTATCCTGGAGAATGTTCCATGTGCACTCGAGGAGAAAGTGTAATCTGCTGTTTTCAGATGGAATATCTTATAAATAGCAATTAAATCTATTTGGTCTATTGTGTCATTTAAAGCTGTGTTTCCTTATTAATTTTCTGTCTGGATGATCTTTCCATTGTGTAAGTGAGTTGTTACAGTACCCCACCATTATTGTGTTAGTGTTGATTTCCTCTTTTATAGCTGTTAGCATTTGCCTTATGTATTGAGGTACTCCTCTGTTGGGTGCATATATATTTATAACTGTTATATCTTCTTCTTGGATTGATCCCTTGATCATTATGTAATGTCCTTCCTTGTCTCCTGTAATATTCTTTATTTTAAAGTCTATTTTATATGATATGAATATTGCTATTCCAGCTTTCTTTTGATTTCAATTTGCATGGAATATCTTTTTCCATCCTCTCATTTTCTGTATGTGTCCCTAGTTCTGAAGTGGGTCTCTTGTAGACAGCATATATATGGGTATTGTTTTTGTATCCATTCAGCAAGCCTGTGTCTTTTGGTTGGAATATTTAATCCATTCACATTCGAGGTAATTATTGATATTATGTTCTTATTACCCTTTTCTTAATTTTTTGGGTTTGTTTTTGTAGATCCTTTTCTTATCTTGTGTTTCCCACTTAGAGAAGTTCCTTTAGCATTTCTTGTAGAGCTGGTTTGATGGTGCTGAATTCTCTTAGCGTTTGCTTGTCTGTAAAGCTCTTGATTTCTCCACAAATGTGAATGAGATCCTTGCTGGGTAGAGTAATCTTGGTTGTAGGTTCTTCCCTTTCATCACTTTAAGTATATCATGCCACTCCCTTCTGGCTTGTAGAGTTTCTGCTGAGAAGTCAGCTGTTAACTTTATGGGAGTTCCCTTGCATGTCATTTGTCATTTTTCCCTTGTTGCTTTTAATAATTTTTCTGTGTCTTTAAATTTTGTCAGTTTGATTACGGTGTATCTCGGCATGTTTCTCCTTGGGTTTATCCTGCCTGGGACTCTCTGCACTTCCTGGACTTGAGTGGCTATTTCCTTTCCCATGTTAGGGAAATTTTTGACTATAATCTCTTCAAATATTTTCTCGGGTCCTTTCTCTCTCTCTCTTTCCTTCTGGGACCCCTATAATGCGAATGTTGGTGCATTTAATATTGTCCCAGAGGTCTCTTAGGCTGTCTTCATTTCTTTTCATTCTTTATTCTGTTCTATGGCAGTGAATTCCACCATTCTGTCTTCCAGGTCACTTATCTGTTCTTCTGCCTCAGTTATTGTACTAGTAATTCCTTCTAGTGTATTTTTCATTTCAGTTATTGTATTGCTCATCTCTGTTTGTTCTTTAATTCGTCTAGGTTTTTGTTCTTTAATTCTTCTAGATCTTTGTTAAACATTTCTTGTATCTTCCCAATCTTTGCCTCCATTCTTTTTCCCCCGAGGTCCTGGATCATCTTCACTATCGTTATTCTGAATCCTTGTTCTGGAAGATTGCCTATCTCCACTTCATTTGTTGTTTTTCTGGAGTTTTATCTTGTTCCCTCATCTGTTACATAGTCCTGGTCCTCTGCCTTTTCATCTTGTGTATCTTTCTGTGAATATGGTTTTTGTTCCACAGGCTGCAGGATTGTAGTTTTTCTTGCTTCTGTCGTCTGTCCTCTCGTGGATGAGGATATCTAAGAGGCTTGTGCAAGATTCCTGATGAGATGGACTGGTGGTGGGTAGAGCTGGCTGTTGCTCTGGTGGGCAGAGCTCAGGAAAACTTTAATCCACTTATCTTCTGATAGGTGGGGCTGAGTTCCCTCCCTGTTGGTTGTTTGGCCTAAGGCAACACAGCACTGGAGGCTACAGGCTCTTTGGTGGGGCTAATGGTGGACGCCAGGAGGGCTCATGCCAAGGAGTACTTCCCAGAACTTCTGCTGCCAGTGTCCCTGTCCCTGCAGTGAGCCATAGCCTCCCCCCACCTCTGCAGGAGGCCCTCCAACACTAGCAGGTAGGTCTGGTTCAGTCTCCTATGGGGTCACTGCTCCTTCCCGCTGAGTCCTGATGGGCACACTACTTTATGTGTTCCCTCCAAGAGTGGAGTCGGTGTTTCCCCCAGTCCTGTCAACGTCCTGCAGTCAAATCCTGATAGCGTTCAGAGTCTGATTTTCTGGTAATTCCTCCTCCCATTGCCAGACCCCAGGTTGGGAAGCCTGACATGGGGCTCAGAACCTTCATTCCAGTGCGTGGCCTTCTGTGGTATAATTGTTCTCCAGTTTGTGAGTCACCCACCCAGTGGTTATGGGATTTGATTTTATTGTGATTGCACTCCTCCTACAGTCTCACTGTGGCTTCTCCTTTATCTTTGGATGTGGGGTATCTTTTTTGTTGAGTTCCAGTGTCTTCCTGTCGATGATTGTTCAGCAGTTGTCATTCTAGTGCTCTCACAAGAGGGGGTGAGCACACGTCCTTCTACTCCCCATCTTGAACCAATCTCCTCTTCCTGGTTTGCAGATGGACACCTTCTTGCTATGCCCTCACATGGCAGGGAGAGAGAGAGGAAGAAAACTCACTTGTATCTCTTTATAAAGACAGAAATTCCATCATGGAGGCTCTACTCTCATGACCTAATTACCTCCCAAAGGCCCCACCTCCAAATACCATCACTCTGGGGACTAGGGTTTCACTGTAGGAATCTGGGGGGACATTCAGTCCATAGCACTTAATGGAAATTTATTGTTTCATATTTCTGGAGGCTGGAAGTCTGAGATTAAGGTGTTGGCAGGGTTGTTACCTTCTGAGTGCTGTGAGCAAAGGAGCTGTCACAGGTCTCTCTCCTTGGTTTGTAGACAGCTGTCTTCTCCCTGGGTCTTCAATTCATCTTCCCTTTGTAAATGTCTGTATCCAAATTTCCCATTCTTATAAGGACATCAGTCATGTTGGATTAGGGTTGACTCTAATTACTGCATTTTAACTGTAAAGACCCTATCTCCAAATAAAGTCATATTCTGAGGCACTGGGGGTCAGCAATTCAACATAGACATTTGGGGAGAGGGCAAATTACAAACTCAATAAATATCTACTGAATGGGTGGGTTTTAATCATAGCCACCATTTGCTGAATGTTTGCAATGTGCCAAGTGCTATGTGAAGTGCTTTATCCTATCTTCTTTAACTTGCACAGTGATGCAATGAAGGGGATACTATATGTGTTCTTTTAGAAATGTAAAAACCATAGTAAGAGATATAGTAAGTGGTATGGCAGGAGAGTGGAGGCAAGGAAGAAAACGAAGGCTGGGTTGTCTCCAGCAAAATAGTGAGGAAACATCCTTTGAGAACTCTTCATTACCTTTGACTTGTTGCATTGGATCCTGAGTAGATGAGGAGACTGAAAAAGAAAGTTTATATGGGGGTCAGCAAACTTGTTTCTGTAAAGTACATATTTTAGGCTTCCAAGTCACATGGTTTCTGTCGTAGCCACTCTGCCTTTGTAGTATGAAGCAGCCATAGATAACACATTAACAAATGGTTGTGGTTGTGTTCCAATAAAACTTTATTTACAAAAGCCAGTGGCTAGCCAGATTTGGCCTGTGGGCCATAGTTTGCTAAAGCCTTGGTTAAGGAAATTTTCACTTGATTTTCTTTCCTTTTGTTTTCCCAAAAGTAAATTAATTGTGTGAATTTAGAAAAACTGTGCTGACCTGATGTCTTTGAGATGCCCAGCATTTGCTTCTGTCTTTTAGAGAAAGTTATACTAAACCATAGAAAACCTGAGAGGGACACTCAAAGAGTCCACAAATGTTCTGTCCTCTGGGAAATTCTTCATCACCTCCTGTCACAGTGTGAACTTATTTCCTCAGTGGTGGTGGAGGAGAGCTGTGCGGACAGAGGAGAGATCAAAGGACAGAGGTACAAAGCCTATCAATCCTGAGTTTCATTCCTGGCAGAGGCATGAATGAACACGTGGCTTGGGTGGCAGTTATTTCAATTCACTACGAATTGTTTTCTTTCCTGATGAGATCAGGAAACAAATCTTACTTATCTAAGGATGAATTTAAAGGTCATCTTGATAAACATACTTGATAAATAAGCAGGGTAAGAATATCCTGATTTAGGGGTACTGAAGAATTCTCCCCTGTCATCTGAATATTTATGTTTTGAACTTATGAGTCCCTGTGCCCCTTGTTAGCCTGATTTTTTCCCTCTTCTCACAATCTACCCTGCCCCACTGTAGTCTTTAGAGTTCTTCATTTTTCTGGTCTAGACTCAGAGAAAGATGAACTTTCCATTTACCTTACCCTCCAACCCCCAGTAGCAGTGTCCTTAAGGACCCATGCCCATCTCATTATAGTAGTTTACTACTAAATCAACCTGGGAAACAGAGAAGAAATAACAGAAGTGAACATGGGAGTTAGATGTCTGATAAAGATCTTACACTAGTGAACCCTGATCTAAGTCTCCTCCATGTTCTCATTCTCTTATTCTAAGGCAAAAAAAAACCCTTCATTTTTTCCTATTACAGCAGTAATGTGTGGGCCTATAAATCTGGCAATATGGTAGACTAAATATCCTAAAGAGCCACCCCATACAAAACTCCCAGGAATGCTAGATAAAATATAACAAACATCCTTTAAACACAGAGCTGAAATCATAAGAAAATGAGATAAATCTTCAGGGGCCAAAAACAAAGAAGGAGATGGAAACCTGTGTGGCAAGTTCATTCTGTAGCACTGGCTTCCCAGGGAACATTTGTCAATTCTAATAACCAAAAGGCTTTCATTTCAACTGTTGAACAAGAGATAAAAGAGGAAGCTTTAGACCCTTGCTGGATGGAGAATTGGAGCTTAGAGACTCCTTCACAATCAAGACCTCAGGGAATATATTCTGAATGAAAGAATGGACTAGAACAAAATTCACCTGCTGGCAAAGAGAAATGACAAGGGCACTTGCTTATCATGGCCTAAGCTCCAGGTTGAAAAAAACATTTTTCCCGATATAATCGAGGCCATCCCATATGAGGGCTTGGGATTTGAATTTATACTACCTGAATGACTAAGAAACTCTAGACTGAGGAATTAAAGTGGTTTTTGTTTGAGAGGACCCTGGGACACCTAGCAAAAGCAAATGCACGTCCCCCAAGGGGGCTTGTCTCCTTACTCAGGCTCTTCAGGATTCTTACAGATTAAACTCAAATATGATTTCACCGTTCAAAATTTCGAAACACATAGGAAATGAACCATTATGTGTGAAAACATTAGCAGAAAACAACACAAAGCAAATTAGATACCCACGACCTTCTGATATTGAATGATCAGATACAAGATATCAATTAAGTAGATATGTCCTTTTGCCGTACAGGTACACTGATTACTGTACCTTTATAGTTAAGTTTTGGAATCAAGAAATATGAAACCTCTAACTTTGTTCTTCTTTGTTTGAGATTGTTATGACTATTTGGAGTCCCCTGAGATTCCATATGAATTTTAAGATCGATTTTCCTAATTCTGCAGAAAATGTTATTGGAATTTTGATAGGTATTATACTGACTCTGTGGATAACTTTGGGTAGTATTGACTTTTTTTTTTTTTTTTGCGGTACGCAGGCCTCTCACTGTTGTGGCCTCTCCCATTGTGGAGCACAGGCTCCGGATGTGCAGGCTTAGCGGCCATGGCTCACAGGCCCAGCCGCTCTGCAGCATGTGAGATCTTCCCGGACCGGGGCATGACCCCGTGCCCCCTGCATTGGCAGGTGGACTGTCAACCACTGCACCACCAGGGAAGCCCAGTATTGACATTTTAACATTAAGTCTTTGAATCCATGAGCATGGGACATCTTTCCCTTTATTAATGTCTTCTTTAATTTCATTCAGCAATAATTTTTGGTTTTCAGTGTACAAGTTTTTCATCTCCTTAGCTAAGTTTGTTCCTGAGTATTTTGTTTTGATGCTATTATAAATGGAATTATTTTCTTAATTTTATTCTGATGTTTCATTGTTAATGCATAGAAAGGCAATTGATTTTTGTGTGTTAATTTTGTATCCTGTAACTTTGCTGAATTAATTTATTAGTTTTAATAGTTTCTTTGTAGAGTCTTTAGAGTTTTCTCCATACAAGATCATGTCATCTGCAACCAGAGATAATTTTACTTCTTCCTTTCTAATTTAGATGCCTTTTGTTTCTTTTTCTTGCCTAATTGCTCTGGCTAGGACTTGCAGTATTTATTATGTTGAATGGAAGTGAGGAAAGTAGGTACTCTTGTCTTGTTCCTGATCTTAGAGAGAAAGCTTTCAGTCTTCCACCATTGAGTATGATGTTATCTGTGGGCTTTTCATACGTGTCATTTATTATGTTGAGGTAGTTACTTTTCATTCCTAGTTTGTTGAGTGTTTAAATACTGAAAAGGTGTTAAATTTTGTCAGTGCTTTTTTCCTCCATTGATTGAGATGATGATGGGTCCCCCACTCTCCCTTATTCTGCTAATGTGGTGCATTATGATGATTAATATTTGTGTGTTGAACCATCCTTGTATTCCAGAAAAATATCCCACTTGGCCATGGTGCATAATCCATTTAATGTGTAGCCAATTCTGTCTGCTAGTACTTTCTTTAGGATTTTAGCAGCAGTATGTATCAGGGATATTGGTCTGCAGTTTTCTTTTCTTGTGTCTTTTTCAAGATTTGGTATCAGTGTAATGCTGATCTCACACAATGAGTTAGGAAATATTCCCTCCTCTTCAATTTTTTGGAAAAGTTTGAGGAGGATTGGTGTTAATTTGTGTGTGTGTGTTTCTAGTAATTTTTCCATTTCACCTGAGATATCTAATTTGATGTACAATTGTTCATGGTACTCTCTTATAATACTTTTTGTTTATGTAAAATCTATTATATAATGTCCCCTCTTTCATTTCTGATACTAATTGTTTGAGTTCTTTCCCTTTTTTCCATCACTTTAGCTAAAGTTTTGTCAATTTTGTTGATCTTTTTGAACAACCAACTCTTGGTTTCACTGATTTTCTCTATTAGTTTTTTAAATTCTCTATTTTGTTTATTTCTGTTCTAATCTTCATTCTTTCTTTCCTTTTGCTAGCTTTCGGTTTGCATTTTTCTTATTTTTTTTTTGTTCTTTAAGGTATAAAATTAGTTTTGGTTTGATATTGTTCTTCTTTTTTAATATAAGCATTCACTGCTATGAATTTCCTGCTTAGCACTGCCTTCACTGAATCCTCTAAGTTTTGGTATGTTGTGTTTTCATTTCCATATTTCTCAGGATATTTCCTAATTTTCCTTGTGATTTCTCCATTAACCCAAAGGTTAAAACCGTATTGTTTAATTTCTACATATTTTTGGGTTTTCCATTTTCCTTCTGCTATTGATTTCAAATTTCATTCCTTTGTTATCAGAAAAGACACTTAGTATATTTCAGTCTTTCAAAATTCATTGACTTTTTTTGACCTGATATATGATCTATCCTAGAGATTGTTCCACATACATTTAAAAAATTTATTGAAATAAAGTTGATTTATAATGTCATGTAGTTTCAGGTGTACAGCAAAGTGATTCGGATATATATATATATATATATATATATATATATATATATATATATATATATATATTCTTTTTTACATTCTCTTTCATTATAGGTTATTACAAGATATTGAGTATGGTTCCTGTGATATACAGTAGGTCCTTCTTGATTATCTATTTTATAATGTGTATATGTTAATCCCAAACTCCTAAAAGTTCCATGTACACTTGAGGAAAATGTATATTCTACAAATGTTGGATAAAGTGTTCTCTATATGTCTTTTAGGTCCAGTTAGTCTATAATGTTGTTCAAGTCCTCTGTTTCTTTACTGATCTTCTGTCTGGTTGTTCTATCTATTATTCAAAGTGGGATATTGAAATTTACTACTATTATTGTAGAGCTATTTCTCCTTTCTATTCTGTCACATTTTGCTTCATATATTTTGCAGCTCTGATGTTTCCTGCAAATATGCTTATAATTGTTACATCTTCTTGGTGAATTGACACTTTTGTCATTATACAATGTCTTTCTTTGCTTCTTATAAGTTTCTGACTTTAAGTTTATTTTGTCTGATATTAGAATAGCGTCCCCTGCTCTCTTTTGGTTGCTATTTGCATGGAATATCTTTTCCGTACTCTCACTTTCAGCCTGTGTGGGTTCTTTGATCTAAAGTTGGTCTCTTATAGACATCACATAATTGGGTACTGCCTTTAAATCCATTCTGCCTATCTATGTCTTTGGGGAATTCAATCCATTTTGGTTTCAAGTAGCTACTGATAGTGAAGGACTTACTATTGCCATTTTGTTATTTGTTTTCTGAATGTGTTATAGCTTTTTTTTTTTTGTCCCTTATTACCTTCCTTTGTGTTATATTGTATTTTTTGTAGTGATACATTTTGATTCTCTTCTCATTTTCTTTTGTGTATATTCTATATATATATATTTTTTTTTTGGCTGCACCATGTGGCATGCAGGATCTTAATTCCCTGACCAGGGATCAAACCTGTGCCCCTTGCAGTGGAGCGTGGAGTCTTAACCACTGGATCACCAGGGAAGTCCTAGATATTCTCTTTATGGTTACCATGGGAGTTATATATAACATCCTAAAGATACAACAATTTATTTCATTTTTAATTGAATTATGATTAACATACAATATATTAGTTTCACGTGTATAACACTGTGATTTGATATTTTTATATACTATTAAATAATCATATAACTATTTGAAACTGTTACCAACTTAAATTCAGGTGCATACAAAACCTACTCTATTTCTCACAAACTAAACTGTTATATCGTGTGTTTATATATATATGTATATGTATATTATATATAAATATATGTATAATATGTATGCATATTATATGTACCTATAATGTATACATATTATATGTATAAATATGTAAATTTATTTTATGTTAAATCTTTATGTAATGTGCCTATTAACATAGATTTATGATTACTTTTTGTGCATTTTCTTTTAAGTCTGTAGAATAATAAAAAGTGGAGTTATAAAACCAGATTATGATAATACTGCTTTTTATATTTGTCCATGTATTTACCTTTAGCAGAAAACTTTTTTTTTCTATGGCTCTGAGTAACTGTCTGATGTCTTTTTGTTTGAACTTGAAGAACTCCTTTTAACATTTCTTGTAGGGAAGGCCTAGTTGTAATGAATTACCTCAGTTTTTGTTTACCTAGGAATGTCCTAATTTCTCCCTCATTTTTGAAGGATAATTTTGCCAGATATAGAATTATGTGTTGACAGTTTTTCTCTCATAGCACTTTATTTTTGGCTGAGTTAGGTCTTTGTTGCTGCACGCAGGCTTTCTCTAGTTGTGGCGAGTGGGGGCTACTCTCTGTTGTGGCGTGCGGGCTCCTCATCACACTGGCTTCTCCCGTTGCAGAGCACAGCTTCTAGGCGTGTGGGCCTCAGTTGTGGCTCATGGCTCTAGAGCACAGGCTCAGTAGTTGTGGCACATGGGCTCAGTTGCTCCATGGCATGTGGGATCCTCTTGGACCAGGGCTTGAATCCACGTCCCCTGTATTGGCAGGCAGATTCTTAACCACTGTGCCACCAGGAAAGCCCTCTCATAACACTTTAAATATATCATCTTAATGCCCTCTGGCCTGTAAGGTTTCTGCTGAGAAGTCTGCTGGTAATCTGGAGGATTCATTGTATAGATATCATTTTTCTTTTGCTCCCTTCAAGATTCTCTCTTTATATTTGACTTTAGAGAACTTGATTATAATGTGTCTCAGTATGAGTATCTTCTGGCTTGTTCTACTTAGAGTTCATTGAGTTTCTTCTATTTGTATATCCATGTTTTTCCTCAAATTTGGGAAATTTTTGGCTCTTATTTCTTCAACAAGCTATCTGACTTTCTTTCTCTCTTTCCTTCTGGGTTTTCCATTCTGTATATATGGTCTCCTTGGTGGTTTCTCATAAGTCCCTTAGGCTCTGTTCACTTTTCTTCATTTGTTTTTCTTTTCACTCCTCAAACTTAAATGATCTATTTTCAAGGTTGCTGTTTGCTGTCTAGTGGTTTGGGTCCACTATTGAATCTCTTTAATACATTTTTCAATTTTACTTTTTATTTTGAGCTCCAGAATTGTTGTCTTTTATATAATTTCTATATCTTTGTTGATATGCACATTTTGTTCAAATATAATTTTCCAGATTTCCTTTAGTATTTTGTTCGTGTTCTCCTTTAGGTTCTGAGCATACTTAAGATGGTAGTTTAAAAGTCTTTGTTTAGTAAATCCAAAGCTCTTTTTCTTTAGGATGGTTTCTGGAGATTTATTTTGTTCCCTTGAATGGCCCATGTTAACCTGTTTCTCTGTTTTTATTCCCCTTATTACATCTCTCTTTAATCACTTCTCTACGTGATTTATAGAATAGTCAGCACATTCATTCAGAGAAATGATATAAACATGCAAAGCAAATAGCACTCCTAGAACATCTTTCTTATTTTAGTTTTTTCAGCTTTATTGAGATATAATTGATAATAACATCGTGTAAGCTTAAGGTATACAACATGCTGATTTGATATGCTAATATATTGCAAAATGATTACAACCAGACTGTTCGTTAGCACCTCCATCATGTCATATGATTACCATTTCTTTCTTTTTTTGCAATAAGAATATTTAAGATCTAGTTTCTTAGCAACCTCCAAGTATATAATACAGTATTATTAACTATAATCACCATACTGTACATTAGATCCCCAGAATTTATTCATCTTATAACAGGAAGTTTGTACTCTTGGACCAACATCTTTCTACTTCCCCCACCCCCAGTCCCAGTCACCACCATTCTAACTTTCAGGTTCTATGAGTTTGACATCTTTTAGATTCCATAGATAAGTGATATCATACAGTATTTATCTTTCTCTGTCTGACTTATTTTACTTGGCTTAATGCCCTCAAGTTTCATCTAAGTTGTCACAAATGATAGGATTTCCTTCCTTCTCATCGCTAAATAATATTCCATTGTATCTATACACCACATCTTCTTTATTCATTAATCTGAAGAAAGACACTTAGGTTTTTCCCATATCTTGGCTATTGTGAATAATGCTACATGAGAAGGCAGATATCTCTTTGAGATCCCTTTTTAATTTCTTTGAAATATATACCCAGAAGTTGGGTTGCTGGATCATATGATAGTCCTATTTTTAATTTTTTGAGGAATATCTATATGGTTTCCCATAGAATACATGCACCAGATTACCTTCCCATCAACAGTACATGAGGGTCCCCTTTTCTCCATATTCTTGCCAACCTACTTTCTTTCTTTCCTTCTTCCTTCCTTCCTTCCTTCCTTCCTTCCTTTCTTCCTTTCTTTCTTTCTTTCTTTCTTTCTTTCTTTCTTTCTTTCTTTCTTTCTTTCTTTCTTTCTTTCTTTCTTTCTTTCTTTCTTTCTTTCTTTCTTTCTTGATGAGAGCCATTCTAACAAGTGTAAGGTAATATCTCATTTGGTTTTGATTTGCATTTCCATGATGATTAGTGATATTGAGCACCTTTTCATGTACCTGTTGGCCATTTGTATGTCTTCTTGGAAAACATGTCTATTCAGATCTTTTGCCCATTTAAAAAAATTGAAGTATTGTTGATTTACAATGTTGTGTTAGTTTCTGGTGTACACAAATTGATTCAGTTAGTATGTGTGTGTATGAATATATATATATATATACACACACACATATGTTCTTTTAGAATTCTTTTCCATTATAGGTTATTACAAGATACTGGATATCGTTCCCTGTGCTATGCAGTAGGCCCTTGTTTTTTATAAATTTTATATATAGTGGTGTGTATCTGTTAATCCCCAACTCCTAACTTATTCCTCCTCCTCCTTTCCCCTTTGGTAACCATAAGTTTGTTTTCTATATCTGTCAGTCTGTTTCCATTTTGTAAATAAGTTCATTTGTATCATTGTTTTTTGGATTCCACATATAAATGATATCATATATTTGTCTTTCTCTTGTGTGACTTACTTCACGTAGTATGATAATCTCTAGTTCCATCCATGTTGCTGCAAATGGCATTATTTCATTCTTTTTTATGGCTGAGTAATATTCCATTATATATATATATATAATATCTGCATCACATTTTCTTTATCCATTAATTTGTCATTGGACATTTAGGTTGCTTCCAAGCCTTGGCTATTGTAGTGCTGCTATGAACACTGG
This sequence comes from Stenella coeruleoalba, assembly GCF_951394435.1. NCBI lineage: Eukaryota > Metazoa > Chordata > Mammalia > Artiodactyla > Delphinidae > Stenella > Stenella coeruleoalba. Next base: position 66,544,226 of record NC_137157.1, read on the forward strand.
GATGCATGTATCTTTTTGAATTAAAGTTTTCATCTTTTTCAGATATATGCCCAGGAGTGGGATTTCAGGATCATCTGGTAACTCTATATTTAGTTTTTTAAGGAACATCCATACTGTTCTCCATAGTGGTTGTACCTATTTACATTCACACTGATAGTGTGGAAGGGTTCCCTTTTCTCCACACACTCTTCAGCATTTATAATCTGCAGACTATTTGATGATGGCCATTCTGACTGGTGTGAGGTGTGATATGATACATCATTTTAGTTTTGATTTGCATTTCTCTAATAATTATCAATGTTGAGCATCTTTTCCTGTGCCTGTTGCGCATCAGTATATCTTCTTTGAAGAAATGTCTATTTAAATCTTCTGCCCATTTTTGATGATTTTCTTTTTTTTTTTGTTTTTGTTTTTTTCTACTCCCCTCCTTTGTATTGTATATATATTTAAAAATTTTTATTGGAAAAAAAATTTTTATTGGAGTATAGTTGATTTACAATGTTGTGTTAGTTTCAGGTGTACAGCAAAGTGAATCAGTTATACATATACATATATCCACTCTTTTTTTAGATTCTTTCTCATATAGGCCATTGCAGAGTGTTGAGTAGAGTTCCTGGTGTTATACAGTAGGTTCTTATTAGTTATCTATTATATATATAATGGTGTGTATATGTCAATCCCAAGCTCCTTTTTGATTGAGTTGCTTTTTTTATATTGTTCATGTATTTGGGAAATTAATTCCTTGTTGTTTGTATCATTTGTAAATATTTTCTCCCATTCCATAAGTTGCCTTTGGTTTTGTTCATGGTTACTTTTGCTATGCAAAAACTTTTAAGTTTAATTAGGTCCCATTTATTTATTTTTGCTTTTATATCCATTAATCCAGAAGGTGGATCCAAAAAAATGTTGCTGCAATTTATGTCAAAGAGTGTCCTGCCTAAGTTTTCCTTTAGGGGTTTTATAGTATCTGGGCTTATGTTTAGGTCTTTAATTCATTTTTGTTATTTTTGTACGTGGTGTTAGAGAATGTTCTAATTTTATTCTTTTACATATAGCTGTCCATTTTTCCCAACACCACTTAGCGAAGAAACTGTCTTTCCTCTATTGTATATTCTTTCCTCCTTTGTCATGCATTAATTAACCATAAGTGTGTGGGTTTATTTCTGGGCTTTCTGTTCTGTTCCTTTGATCTATGTGTTTGTTTTTGTGCCAGTACCACACTGTTTTGATTACTGTAACTTCATAGTATACTCTAAAGTGGAACATGATTCCTCCAGCTCTGTTTTTCTTTGTCAAGATTATTTTGGCTATTCAGGGTCTTTTGTGTTTCCATACAAATTTTAAAATTATTTGTTCTAGTTCTGTGAAAATTGTCATTGGTATTTCGATAGAGATTGCATTGAATCTGTAGAGTGTCTTGAGTAGTTTGGTCATTTTAACAATATTGATTTTTTTTCCAATCCAAGAACACGGTATATCTTTCCATCTGTTTGTGTTGTCTTATTTCTTTCATCAGTGTCTTACAGTTTTTGGAGTACAGGTTCTTTTGCCTCCTTGGGTAGGTTTATTCCTAGCTATTTTATTCTTTTAGGTGTGATGGTAAGTGAGATTTTTTTTCTTTATTTCTCTTTCTGATATTTCATTGTTAGTGTATAACAATGCAACAGATTTCTGTGTATTAATTTTGTAACCTACAACATTACCAAATTTGTTGATGAGCTCTAGTAGTTTTCTAGTGGTGTCTTTAAGATTTTCTATGTATAGTAACTTGTCATCTGCAAACAGTGACAGTTTTACTTCTTCCTTTCCAATTTGGATTCCTTTTATTTGTTTTTCTCCTCTGATTGCTGTGGCTAGGACTTCCAAAACTATGTTGAATAAAAGTGGTGAGAGGGGGCATCCTTATATTGTTCTTGATCATAGAGGGAATGTATTCAGCCTTTCACTGTTGAGTAGGATGTTAGCTGTGGGTTTGTAATATATGGCCTCTATTATGTTGAGGTAGGTTCTCTCTATGCCCAATTTCTGGAGAATTTTTATCATAAATGGATGCCGAATTTTATCACTTTTTCTGCATCTATTGAGATTATCACATGGTTTTCTTCAATTTGTTAATATGGTATATCACATTGATTGATTTGCCGATATTGAAAAATCCTTGCATCCCTGGGATAAATCCCATTTGATCATGGTGTATGATCATTTTAAGGTATTGGTGGATTTGATTTACTAGTATTTTGTTGAGGATTTTTACATCTATGTTCATCAGTGATATTGGCCTGTAATTTTCTTTCCCTTTCTTCCTTTCTTCCTCTCTTCTTTCCTTCCTTCCTTCCTTTCTAATATCTTTGTCTGGTTTTGGTATCAGAGTGATGGGGGCCTCATAGAATGAGTTCAGAAGTGTTCCTCCCTCTGCAATTTTTTGTAATAGTTTCAGAAGGGTAGGTGTTAACTCTTCTCTAAATGTTTAGTAGAATTCCCCTGTGAGGCCATCTGATCCTGGACTTCTGTTTGTTGGGCATGTTTAAATTACTGATTCAATTTCAGTACTGGTAATTGGTCTGTTCATATTGTCTCTTTCTTCCTGGTTCAGTCTTAGGAGATTGTACCTTTCTAAGAATTTGTCCATTTCTTCTAGGTTATCCATTTTGTTGGTGTATAGTTTCTCATAGTACTCTCTTATGATCCTTTGTATTTCTGTGGTATTGGTTGTAACCTCTCCTTTTTCCTTTCTGATTTTATTGATTTGGGCCCTCTCCTTTTTTTCTTGATGAATCTGGCTAAAAATTTATCGTTTGTCTATCTTTTCAAAGAACCAGCTTTTAATTTCATTGTTCTTTTCTATTTATTTTAGTCTCTGTTTCATTTATTCCTACTCTGATCTTTATGATTTCTTTCCTTCCACTAACTTGGGGTTTTGTTTGTTCTGCTTTCTCTGGTTCCTTTACGTGTGAGGTTAGTTTGTTTATTTGGGATTTTTATTGTTTCCTGAGGTAGGCTTTTATCACTATAAACTTCCCTCATAGAAACGCTTTTGCTGCATCCCATAGGTTTTGGATCGTCATGTTTTTGTTTTTATTTGTCTCTACGTATTTTTTATTTCCTCTTTGATTTCTTCACTGACCCATTTGTTGTTTATTAGCATATTGTTTATCCTCCACGTGTTTGTGTTTTTTGCAGCTTTTTTTCCTTGTAGTTAATTTATAGTCTTATAGCATTGTGCTTGGAAAAGACGCTTTGATATGATTTCAATTTTTTAAAATTTACTGAGGCTTATTTTGTGGCCTAGCATGTGATCTATCCTGGAGAATGTTCCATGTGCACTTGCAAAGAATGTGTATTCTGTTGCTTTCAGATGGAATGCTCTCTATATATCAATTAAGTCCATTTGGTCTAATGTGTTATTTAAGGCCTATGTTTTCTTATGGATTTTCAGTCTGAATAATCTGTCCATTGATGTAAGCAGGGTGTTAAAGTACCCTACTATTATTGTGTTACTGACAATTTCTCATTTTATGTCTGTTAATATTTGCCTCATATATTGAGGTGCTCCTATGTTGGGTGCATATATATTTACACTTGTTATATCTTCTTCTTGGATTGATCCCTTGATCATTATGTAGTGTCCTTCTTTGTCTTTTATAACAGTCTTTATTCTAAAGTCTATTTTGTCTGATATAAGTATTGCTACTCCAGCTTTCTTTTGATTTCCATTTGCATGGAATACATTTTTCCATCCCCTCACTTTCAGTCTTTATGTGTCTCTAAGTCTGAAGTCAATCTTTTACAGGCAGCCTATGTAGGTGTCTTGTTTTGTATCCATTCAGCCACTCTATGTCTTTTGGTTGAAGCATTTAGTCCGTTTACATTTAACGTAATTAATGATGTGTATGTTCTTATGGCCATCTTATTAATTGTTTTGGATTTATTTTTGTAGGTCTTCCCCCCCCCTTTCCTTTTCTCCCCTTCTTTTATTCTCTTCTCTTGTGATTTGATGACTATCTTTAGTGTTATGTTTGAATTCCTTTTACTTTTTGTGGGTATATCTATTATTGATTTTTGTTTTGCAGTTGCCATGAGGTTTTTGTATAGCAGTCTATCAGACAATCATATATATATGATTGTTTTATTTTGCTGATCTCTTATTTTCAAATGCATTTAAAAACCCTACATTTATGTTCTCCTCCCCTCATAATTACTGTTTTAGATATCATATTTTATACCTATTTGTTTTGTGTACCCCTTAACTGCTTATTTTGGGTATAGATGATTTTAGTACTTCTGTCTTTTAACCTCCCTTTTAGTTTTGTGTGTGGATGATTTATTACATTTACTATTTGTGTGCCTTTAATTTTTCATTTCATAATTTTCTTGTTTCTAGTTGTGGAATTTTCTTTTTCACCTAGAGAAATTCCTTTAACATTTGTTGTAAAGTTGGTTAGGTGGTGCTGAAATCTTTTAGCTTTTCCTTGTCTGTAAAGCTATTTATTTCTTCATCAAATCTGAATGAGAGACTTGCTGGGTAGAGTATTCTTGGTTGTAGGTTTTTCCCTTTCATCATGTTAAATATATCATGCCACTCCCTTCTGGCCTGCAGAGTTTCTGGTGAAAAATCAGTTGATAGCCTTATGGAATTTCCTTTGTATGTTATTTTTTGCTTTTCCCTTGCTTTTTTTTTTTTTAACTATGTCACAATTTTTATTATTTTTTTCACACACACACACATTGTATTTTATTTTTACAAGAGATAAATAAACTGACACCAAGCATTGTAAATGGATGACCACAACAAAAGCAACAATGATTGCAATTACCAAACACGAAACACACTCATACTATGTCATAATATTGATATTCAGTCCAGTAATCCTCCACTGTAACAGTTCCTTTACTTTGCAGTGAAAATTGATTTGTATATTTTTTGCCTCTGAGTCCTTGTGGGATTTTTTTTTTTATTCAAACAGAAAGTCACAAAAATTATAATCATCCTCATCACTTCACTCAGTCCCATGTAATTAATTTTTTTCCATTTGATCTTTTGTTAGCATTTTTATGAATTCATCAGTTTTCCATTAGAGTTCTGAAAATGCTTATTCATTCAGTTCAGCAGTATAGGCAGTTACAAGAAACATATATTTTCAGAGTCTTTCCCATGAATTCCTTGAGTATGAAACCCTTTTATAGGAACATTTTTGCAAAAGCATCAGAATACACAAAGGACTGTCTGTAAATAACAAAAGACTTAAAAATGACCACGGTTAAAGATTTGATGAAAGTGCATACTAATGCAATTGACAAGGAAATTTAGTTATTTCTGAGATATACATTTTAAAGTAATAACTAGAATTATGACTTATAACATTATACCACAGCATATAAGATTTAGAAATTTCATGTAATGTCTGAAACATTTATATTAACATATTTCCATACAAATAACCCAAAGAAAGTTTAGTATTAGTTGTTTTTTTGTTTGTCTGTTTGTTTTTTTATATTGCAGGTTCTTATTAGTCATCAATTTTATACACATCAGTATATACATGTCAATCCCAACCGCCCAATTCAGCACACCACCATCCCCACCCCAGCACAGTTTTACCACCTTGGTGTCCATATGTTTGTTCTCTATCCCTGTCTCTGAACTTCTTCCCTGCAAACCAGTTCATCTGCACTATTTTTCAAGGTTCCACATACATGCATTAATATACGATATTTGTTGTTCTCTTTCTGACTTACTTCACTCTGTATGATAGTCTCTAGGTCCATCCACCTCACTACAAATAACTCAGTTTCATTCCTTTTTATGGCTGAGTAATATTCCATTACATATATGTGCCACATCTTCTTTATCCATTCATCTGTTAATGGACACTTCAGTTGCTTCCATGTCCTGGCTATTGTAAATAGAGCTTCAGTGAACATTTTGGTACATGACTCTTTTTGAATTATGGTTTTATCAAGGTATATGCCTAGTAGTGGGATTCTTGGGTCATATGGTAGTTCTATTTTTAGTTTTTTAAAGAACGTCCATACTGTTCTCCATAGTGGCTGTATCAATTTACATTCCCACCAACAGTGCAAGAGGGTTCCCTTTTCTCCACACCCTCTCCAGCATTTGTTGTTTGTAGATTTTCTGATGATGCCCATTCTAACTGATGTCAGGTGATACCTCATTGTAGTTTTGATTTGCATTTCTCTAATAATTAGTGATGTTGAACAGCTTTTCATATGTTTCTTGGCCATCTGTATCTCTTCTTTGGAGAAATGTCTATTTAGGTCTTCTGCCCTTTTTGGATTGGGTTGTTTGTTTTTTTTAATATTGAGCTGCATGAGCTGTTTATATATTTTCGAGATTAATCCTTTGTCCATTGATTCATTTGCAAATATTTTCTCCCACTCTGAGGGTTGTCATTTTGTCTTGTTTATAGTTACCTTTCCTGTGCAAAAGCTTTGAAGTTTAATTAGGCCCCATTTGTTTATTTTTGTTTTTATTTCCATTACTCTAGGAGGTGGATCAAAAAAGACATTGCTCTAATTTATGTCAAAGAGTGCTCTTCCTATGTTTTCCTCTACGAGTTTTGTAGTGTCCAGTTTTACATTTAGGTCTCCTATCAATTTTGAGTTTATTTTTGTGTATGGTGTTACGGAGTGTTCTAATTTCATTCTTTTACATGTACCTGTCCAGTTTTCCCAGCACCACTTATTGAAGAGACTGTCTTTACTCCATTGTATATCTTTGATTCCTTTTTCATAGTTTAGTTGACCATAGGTGCATGAGTTTATCTCTGGGCTTTCTATCTTGTTCCATTGATCTATTTTTCTTGTTTTTGTGCCAGTACCATATTGTCTTCACTACTGTAGCTTTGTAGTATAGTCTGAAGTCAGGGAGTCTGATTCCTCTGTCTCCGTTTTTTTCCTTCAAGACTCTTTGGCTATTCAGGGTCTATTGTGTCACCATACAAATTTTAGGATGATTTGTTCTAGTTCCGTAAAAAATGCCATTGGTAGTTTGATAGGGATTGCATTGAATCTGTAGATTGCGCTGGGTAGTATAGTCATTTTCACAATATTGATTCTTCCAATCCAAGAACATGGTATACCTCTCCATTTGTTGGTATCATTTTTAATTTCTTTCATAAGTGTCTTATAGTTTTCTGCATACAGGTCTTTTGTCTCCCTAGGTAGGTTTATTCCCAGTATTTTATTCTTTTTGTTGCAATGCTAAATGGGAGTGTTTCCATAATTTCTCTTTCAGATTTTTCATCATTAGTGTATAGGAATGCAAGAGATTTCTGTGCATTAATTTTGTATCCTGCAACCTTACCAAATCCATTGATTAGCTCTAGTAGTTTTCTGGTGGCATTTTTAGGATTCTCTATGTATAGCATCATGTTCTCTGCAAATAGTGAGAGTTTTACTTCTTCTTTTCCAATTTGTATTCTTTTTATTTCTTTTTCTTCTCTGATTGCCTTGGCTAGGACTTCCAAAACTATGTTGAATAATAGTGGCTAGAGTAGACATCCTTGTGTTGTTCCTGATCTTAGAGGAAATGTTTTCAGTTTTTCACCATTGAGAATGATGTTTGCTGTGGGTTTGTCATATATGGCCTTTATTATGTTGAGGTAGGTTCCCTCTATGCTCACTTTCTGGAGAGTTTCTATCATAAATGGGTGTTTAATTTTGTCAAAAGATTTTTCTGCATCTATTGAGATGATCATATGGTTTTTATTCTTCAATTTGTTAATATGGTGTATCACATTGATTGTTTTGCCTATATTGAAGAATCCTTGCATCCCTGGGATAAATCCCACTTGCTCATGGTGTATGATCCTTTTAATGTGTTTCTCTAGGAGGTGGGTCAAAAAGGATCTTGCTGTGATTTATGTCATAGAGTGTTCTGCCTATGTTTTCCTCTAAGAGTTTGATGGCGTCTGGCCTTACATTTAGGTTTTTAATCCATTTTGAGTTTATTTTTGTGTATGGTGTTAGGGAGTGTTCTAATTTCATTCTTTTACATGTACCTGTCCAGTTTTCCCAGCACCACTTATTGAAGAGGCTATCTTTTCTCCACTGTATATTCTTGCTTCCTTTATCAAAGATAAGGTGACCATATGTACGTGGGTTTATCTCTGGGATTTCTATCCTGTTCCATTGATCTATATTTATGTTTCGGTGCCAGTACCATACTGTCTTGATTACTGTAGCTTTCTAGAATAGTCTGAAGTCAGGGAGCCTGACTCCTCCAGCTCTATTTTTCCTTCTCAAGATTGCTTTGGCTATTCAGGGTCTTTTCTGTTTCCATACAAATTGTGAAATTTTCTGTTCTAGTTCTGTTAATAATGCCAGTGGTAATTTGATAGGGATTGCATTGAATCTGTAGATTGCTTTCGGCAGTAGAGTCATTTTCACAACGTTGATTCTTCTGATCCAAGAACATGGTATATCTCTCCATCTATTTGTATCATCTTTAATTTCTTTCATCAGTGTCTTATATTTTTAAGCATACAGGTCTTTTGTCTCTTTAGGTAGGTTTATTCTTTTGTATTTTATTCTTTTTGTTGCAATGGTCATTGAGACTGTTTTCTTAATTTCTCTTTCAGATTTTTCATCATTAGTGTATAGGAATGCCAGAGATTTCTGTGCATTAATTTTGTATCCTGCTACTTTACCAAATTCATTGATTAGATCTAGTAGTTTTCTGGTAGCATCTTTAGGATTCTCTATGTATAGTATCATGTTATCTGCAAACAGTGACAGCTTTACTTCTTTTCTGATTTGGATTCGTTTTATTTCTTTTTCTTCTCTGATAGCTCTGGCTAAAACTTCCAAAACTACGTTGAATAAGAGTGGTGAGAGTGGGCAAACTTTTCTTGTTCCTGATCTTAGTTGGAATGGTTTCAGTGTTTCACAATTGAGGACGATGTTGGCTGTGGGTTTTTCATATATGGCCTTTATTATGTTGAGGAAAGTTCCCTCTGTGCCTACTTCCTGGAAGGTTTTTATCAGAAATTGGTGTTGAATTTTGTCAAAAACTTTCTCTGCATCTAGTGAGAGGATCATATGGTTTTTATCCTTCATTTTGTTAATATGGTGTATCACGTTGATTGATTTGCATACATTGAAGAAGCCTTGCATTCCTTGAATAAACCCCACTTGATCATAGTGGATGATCCTTTTAATGTGCTGTTGGATTCTATTTGCTAGTATTTTGTTGAGGATTTTTGCATCTATGTTCATCAGTGATATTGGCCTGTCGTTTTCTTTCTTTGTGACATCTTTGGTTTTGGTATCAGAGTGATGGTGGCCTCATAGAATGAGTTTGGGAGTGTTCCTCCCTCTGCTATATTTTGGAAGAGTTTGAGAAGAATAGGTGTTATCTCTTCTCTAAATGTTTGACAGAATTCGTCTGTGAAGCTATCTGGTCCTGGGCTTTTGTTTCTTGGAAGATTTTTAATCACAGTTTCAATTTCAGTGCTTGTGATTGGTCTGTTCATATTTTCTATTTCTTCCTGGTTCAGTCTCAGAAGTTGTGCATTTCTAAGAATTTGTCCATTTCTTCCAGGTTGTCCATTTTATTGGCATAGAGTTGCTTGTAGTAATCTCTCATGATCCTTTGTATTTCTGCAGTGACAGTTGTTACTTCTCCTTTTTTATTTCTAATTCTATTGATTTGAGTCTTCTCCCCTTTTTTCTTGATAAGTCTGGCTAATGGTTTATCAATTTTGTTTATCTTCTGAAAGAGCAAACTTTTAGTTTTACTGATGTTTGCTACCATTTCCTTCATTTCTTTTTCATTTATTTCTGATCTGATCTTTATGCTTTCTTTCTTTCTGCCAATTTTGGTTTTTTTTGTTCTTCTTTCTCTAATTGCTTTAGGTGTAAGTTTAGTTTGTTTATTTTAGATGTTGCTTATTTCTTAAGGTAGGATTGTATTGCTGTAAACTTCCCTCTTAGAACAGCTTTTGCTACATCCCATAGGTTTTGGGTCATCGTCCTTTCATTTTCATTTGTTTCTCTGTATTTTTTAATTTTCTCTTTTATTTCTTCAGTGATCTCGTTTAATAAATAGTGTGTTGTTTAGCCTCCATGTGTTTGTATTTCTTACAGATTTTTTTCCTGTAATTGATATGTAGTCTCATGGTGTTGTGGTCGGAAAAGATACTTGATATGATTTCAGTTTTCTTAAATTTACCAAGGCTTGATTTGTGATATGATCTATCCTGGAGAATGTTCCAAGAGCACTTGAGAAGAATGTGTATTCTGTTGTTTTTGGATGGAATGTCCTATAAATATCAATTAAGTCCATCTTGTTTAATGGATCATTTAAAGCTTGTGGTTCCTTCTTTATTTTAATTTTGGATGATCTGTCTACTGGTGACAGTGGGGTGTTAAAGTCCCCTACTATGATTGTGTTACTGTCAATTTCCCCTTTTATGGCTGTTAGTATTTGCCTTATGTATTGAGGTGCTCCTATGTTGCGTGCATAAATATTTAAATTGTTATATCTTCTTCTTGGATTGATCCCTTGATCATTATGTAGTGCCTTTCTTAGTCTCTTGTAACAGTCTTTGTTTTAAAGTCTATTTTGTCTGACATGAGAATTGCTACTCCAGCTTTCTTTTGCTTTCCATTTGCATGGAATATCTTTTTCCATCCCCTCACTTTCAGTTTGTATGTGTCCCTAGGTTTGAAATGGGTCTCTTGTAGACAGCATATACACAGGTCTTCTTTTTGCATCCATTCAGCCAATCTATGTTTTTGGATGGAGCTTTTAATGCATTTACATGTAAGGTAATTATCGATATGTATGTTCCTATTACCATTTTATTGTTTATTATTGTATGTTTATTATTGTTGGTCTTTTCCTTCTCTTGTGTTTCCTGTCTAGAGAAGTTCCTTTAGCACTTGTTGTAAAGCTGGTTTTGTGGTGCTGAATTCTCTTAGCTTTTGGTTGTTTGTAAAGGTTTTAATTTCTCCATCAAATGTGAATGAGATCCTTGCTGGGCAGAGTAATCTTGCTTCTACGTTTTTCTCCTTCATCACTTTAAATATGTCCTGCCACTCCCTTCTGGCTTGCAGAGTTTCTGCTGAAAGATCAGATGTTAACCTTATAGGGATTCCCTTATGTGTTATTTGTTTTTTTTCCCTTGCTGCTTTTAATATATATTCTTTGTATTTAATTTTTTATAGTTTGATTAATACGTGTCTTGGCATGTTTCTCCTTAGAGTTATCCTGTATGGGACTCTCTGTGCTTCCTAGACTTGATTAACTATTTCCTTTCCCATATTAGGGAAGTTTTCAACTATAATCTCTTCAAATATTTTCTCAGTCCCTTTCTTTTTCTTTTCTTCTTCTGGGACTTTAATTCGAATGTTGGTGCATCTAATGTTGTCCCAGAGGTCTCTGAGACTGTACTCAGTTCTTTTCATTCTTTTTTCCTTATTCTGCTCTGCAGTAGTTACTTCCACTATATTATCTTCCAGGTCACTTATCCGTTCTTCTGCCTCAGTTATTCTGCTATTGATCCCTTCTTGAGAATTTTAAATTTCATTTATTTTGTTGTTAATCTTTGTTTGTTTGCTCTTTAGTCCTTCTAAGTCCTTGTTAAACGTTTCTTGTATTTTCTTCATTCTATTTCCGAGATTTTGGATCATCTTTACTATCATTATTCTGAGTTCTTTTTCAGGTAGACTGCCTATTTCCTCTTCATTTGTTAGGTCTGCTGGGTTTTTGCCTTGCTTCTTCATCTACTGTGTGTTTCTCTGTCTTCTCATTTTGTTTAACTTACTGTTTGGGGTCTCCTTTTTGCAGGCTGCAGGTTCGTAGTTCCCGTTGTTTTTGGTGTCTGTCTCCAGTGGCTAGGTTGGTTCCGTGGGTTGTGTAGGCTTCCTGGTGGAGTGGACTGATGCCTGTGTTCTGGTGGATGAGGCTGGATCTTGTCTTTCTGGTGGGCAGGTCCACGTCTGGTGGTGTGTTTTGGGGTGTCTCTGGCCTTATTATGATTTGAGGCAGCCTCTGTGCTAATGGATGGGGTTGTGTTCCTGTCTTGCTAGTTGCTTGGCATAGAGTGTCCAGCACTGTAGCTTGCTGGTCATTAAGTGGAGCTGGATTTTGGCAATGAGACAGAGATCTCAGAGATTTTCGCTGTTTGATATTACGTGGTGCTGGGAGGTCTCTTGTGGACCAGTGTCCTGAACAAGGCTGTCCCACCTCAGTGGCACAGCCCTGATGCCTGGCTGGAGCACCAAGAGCCTGTCCTCCACACAGCTCAGAATAAAAGGGAGGACAAAAAGAAAGAAAGAAAGAAGAGAAAACAAAATAAAATAAAATAAAGTAAAATAAAATAAATGAAGTTATTAAAATAAAATATAATAATTAAAAAAATTTTTTTAAGTAATTTAAAAAAACTGGAGAGACAGAACCCTAGGACAAAAGGTAAAAGCAACGCTATACCAAGAAAGTGTCACACAGGAGCATGCACATATGCACTCACAAAAAGAGAAAAAGGGGAAAAATATATATATATATCGTTGCTCCCATAGTCCACCTCCTCAATTTGGGATGATTCATTGTCTATTCAGGTTTTCCTCAGATGCAGGGTACATCAAGTTGATTGTGGAGATTTAATCCACTGTTCCTGAGGCTGCTAGGAGAGATTTCCCTTTCTCTGGGGTTCAGCTTTAGATTTGGACCCGCCTCTGCATGTAGGTCACCTGAGGGCATCTGTTCTTTGCTCAGACAGGACGGGGTTAAAGGAGCATCTGACTCGGGGGCTCTGGCTCACTCAGGCCGGGAGAGGGAGGGTACGGATGCTGGGCGAGAGTGTGGCAGCAGAGGTCAGCATGACATTGCACCAGCCTGAGGTACTCTGTTCGTTCTCCTGGGGAAGTTGTCCCTGGATCACGGGACCCTGGCAGTGGCAGGCTGCACAGGCTCCCGGGAAGGGAGGTGTGGAGAGTGACCTGTGCTTGCACACAGGCTTCTTGGTGGGGGCAGCAGCAGCCTTAGCATCTCATGCCTATCTCTGGGGTCTGCGCTGATAGCCTCGGCTCACGCCCGTCTCTGGAGCTCCTTTTGGTAGCGCTCTTAATCCCCTCTCCTCGTGCACAGCAAATCAAAGAGGCAAGAAATAGTCTCGTCTCTTCCGCAGCTCCAGACTTTTTCCCAGACTCCCTCCCGGCTAGCTGTGGCGCACTATCCCCCTTCAGGCTGTATTCACACAGCCAACCCCAGTCCTCTCCCTGCAATCCGACTGAAGCCATAGCCTCAGCTCCCAGCCCCTGCCCGTCCCAGCGGGTGAGCAGACAAGCCTCTCGGGCTGGTGAGTGCCGGTCGGCACCAAACTTCTGTGCGGGAATCTCACCGCTTTGCCCTCTTCACCCGTTGCTGCGCTCTCCTCCGCGCCTCCGAAGCTTCCCCCTCCACCACCCGCAGTCTCTGCCGGGAAGGGGCTTCTAGTGTGTGGACACATTTCCTCCTTCACAGCTCCCTCCCACTGGTGCAGGTCCCGTCCCTATTCTTTTGTCTCTGTTTATTCTTTTTTCTTTTGCCCTACCCAGGTATGTGGGGACTTTCTTGCCTTTTGGGAGGTCTGAGGTCTTCTGGCACCATTCAGTAGGTGTTCTGTAGGAGTTGTTCCACACGTAGATTTATTTCTGATATATTTGTGAAGAGGAAGGTGATCTCCACGTTTTACTCTTCTGCCATCTTGAAGCTCCTCCACACATTTCTGAATATGATTTTTTAAAACCAAAGAACATCTTTGAAGTCTCTTTTGGGCAAAAAGACTGCCCCAACGGCCCTAGCTCAGGCTTCCTGGGACTGCTGGGGAGTGGGCTGGGCTGGGCTGAGCTAGGGAGATAGGAGGACTTAGGTTTCCAGTACAGGCTTCTTGTATAACTTGAGATTTTTTAATGACATGTTGCATTTTTTTTTTTACATCTCTATTGGAGTATAATTGCTTTACAATGGTGTGTTAGTTTCTGCTTTAAAACAAAGTGAATCAGTTATACATATACATATGTTCCCATATCTCTTCCCTCTTGCGTCTCCCTCCCTCCCACCATCCCTATCCCACCCCTCTAGGTGGTCACAAAGCACCGAGGTGATCTCCCTGTGCTATGCGGCTGCTTCCCACTAGCTATCTACTTTACGTCTGGTAGTGTATATATGTCCATGCCACGCTCTTGCTTTGTCACAGCTTACCCTTCCCCCCCCCCCATATCCTCAAGTCCATTCTCTAGTAGGTCTGTGTCTTTATTCCTGTCTTACCCCTAGGTTCTTCATGACATTTTTTTTCTTAAATTCCATATATATGTGTTAGCATACGGTATTTGTCTTTCTCTTTCTGACTTACTTCACTCTGAATAACAGTCTCTAGGTGTATGATACTTTTAATGTGCTGTTGGATTCTGTTTGCTAGTATTTTGTTGAGGATTTTTGCATCTGTGTTTATCAGTGATATTGGCCTGTAGTTTTCTTTGTGACATCCTTGTCTGGTTTTAGTATCAGGTGATGGTGGCCTCGTAGAATGAGTTTGCGAGTGTTCCTCCCTCTGCTATATTTTGGAAGAGTTTGAGAAGGATAGGTGTTAGCTCTTCTCTAAATGTTTGATAGAATTCGCCTGTGAAGTTATCTGGTCCTGGGCTTTTGTTTGTTGGAAGATTTTTAATCAGTTTCAATTTCAGTGCTTGTGATTGGTCTGTTCATATTTTCTGTTTCTTCCTGATCAGTCTTGGCAGGTTGTGCATTTCTAAGAATTTGTCCATTTCTTCCAGGTTGTCCATTTTATTGGCATAGAGTTGCTTGTAGTAATCTCTCATGATGTTTTGTATTTCTGCAGTGTCAGTTGTTACTTCTGCTTTTTCATTTCTAATTCTATTGAGTTTTCTCCCTTTTTTTCTTGATGAGTGTGGCTAATGGTTTATCAATTTTGTTTATGTTCTCAAAGAACCAGCTTTTAGTTGCTATTGTTTCCTTCATTTCTTTTTCATTAATATCTGATCTGATTTTCATGATTTCTTTCCTTCTGCTAACTTTGGGGTTTTTTTGTTCTTCTTTCTCTAATTGCTTTAGGTGCAAGGTTAGGTTGTTTATTCGAGATGTTTCCTGTTTCTTAAGGTAGGATTGTATTGCTATAAACTTCCCTCTTAGAACTGCTTTTGCCGCATCCCATAGGTTTCGGGTCATCCTGTCTCCATTGTCATTTGTTTCTAGGCATTTTTTTAGTTTCCTCTTTGATTCCTTCAGTGATCACTTCGTTATTAAGTAGTGTATTGTTTAGCCTCCATGTGTTTGTATTTTTTACAGATCTTTTCCTGTAATTGATATCTAGTCTCATAGCATTGTGGTCAGTAAAGATACTTGATACAATTTCAACTTTCTTAAATTTACCAAGGCTTGATATGTCACCCAAGATATGAGTTATCCTGGAGAATGTTCCATGAGCACTTGAGAAAAATGTGTATTCTGTTGTTTTTGGATGGAATGTCCTATAAATATCAATTAAGTCCATCTTGTTTAATGTATCATTTAAAGATTGTGTTTCCTTATTTTCATTTTGGATGATCTGTCCATTGGTGAAAGTGGGGTGTTAAAGTACCCATAGTAAAACTATGAATGTGTTACTCTTGATTTCCCCTTTTATGGCTGTTAGTATTTGCCTTATGTATTGAGGTGCTCCTATGTTGGGTGCATAAATATTTACAATTGTTATATCTTCTTCTTGGATCGATCCCTTGATCATTATGTGGTGTCCTTCTTTGTCTCTTCTAATAGTCTTTATTTTAAAGTCTATTTTGTCTGATATGAGAATTGCTACTCCAGCTTTCTTCTGGTTTCCATTTGCATGGAATATGTTTTTCCATCCCCTTACTTTCAGTCTGTATGTGTCTCTAGGTCTGAAGTGGGTCTTTTGTAGACAGCATATATATGGGTCTTGTTTTTGTATGCATTCAGCCAATCTGTGTCTTTTGGTGGGAGCATTTAGTCCATTTACATTTAAGGTAATTATCGATATGTATGTTGCTATTCCCATTTTCTTAATTGTTTTGGGTTCGTTATTGTAGGTCTTTTCCTTCTCTTGTGTTTCTTGCCGAGAGAAGTTCCTTCAGCATTTGTTGTAAAGCTGGTTTGGTGGTGCTGAACTCTCTCAGCTTTTGCTTGTCTGTAAAGGTTTTAATTTCTCCATCAAATCTGAATGAGATCCTTGCTGGGTACAGTAATCTTGGTTGCAGGTTTTTCTCCTTCATCACTTTAAATATGTCCTGCCACTCCCTTCTGGCTTGCAGTGTTTCTGCTGAAAGATCAGCTATTAACCTTATGGGGATTCCCTTGTGTGTTATTTGTTGTTTTTCCCTTGCTGCTTTCAATATGTTTTCTATTTAATTTTTCACAGTTTGATTAATATGTGTCTTGGCATATTTCTCCTTGGATTTATCCTGTATGGGACTCTCTGTGCTTCCTGGACTTGATTAACTATTTTCTTTCCCATATTAGGGAAGTTTTCAACTATAATCGCTCAAATATTTTCTCAGTCCCTTTCTTTTTCTCTTCTTCTTCTGGAACCCCTATAATTCGAATGTTGGTGTGTTTAACATTGTCCCAGAGGTCTCTGAGACTGTCCTCGGTTCTTTGCATTCTTTTTCCTTTATTCTGCTCTGCAGTAATTATTTCCACTATTTTATCTTCCAGGTCACTTATCCGTTCTTCTGCCTCAGTTATTCTATTGATCCCATCTAGAGTATTTTTAATTTCATTTATTGTGTTGTTCATCGTTGCTCGTTTCATCTTTAGTTCTTCTAGGTCCTTGTTGTTTCTTGCATTTTGTCTATTTCCATGATTTTGGATCATCTTTACTATCATTATTCTGAATTCTTTTTCAGGTAGACTACTTCCTCTTCATTTGTTAGCTCTGGTGGGTTTTTATCTTGCTCCTTCATCTACTGTATGGTTTTGTCTTCTCATTTTGCTTATCTTACTGTGTTTGGGGTCTCCTTTTTGCAGGCTGCAGGTTCGTAGTTCCCATTGTTTTTGGTTTCTGTCCCCACATTTCTTTTTTAATCATGTACTTTCATCATTTTTTAAAACGTTACTAAAAATTTCCTTGCTACAAAATCATGTTGGCAGTGAGATCTGTGTAAGTAAACAACTGGCACTGTACCTGGTGGGGTCAGATAAATACCAGTTATTTAAGATTTCATCATTTCCCCAAAATGAGAAGGGGGTACTTTGCTAAAGAAGTTCTAGTTGCTCCTTTGCTGGAGTTAAAATGCTTGAAGGGAAGAATAACATCATCGGTACCCGTACCATTTAAGAATTAGAGAAAATGCTTCTTCCTGTTGGTCCAGTTATGGACTATTTTTGACTTAGTTTTACTGCAAGCTTAATGAGATTTAAGCTGGTCAAAAAAGGAAAAGAAATCAAAGGATGGAATGAGTTAATATCTGGATTTTATGTTGTCCAGGATTAAAAAAAAAAGATTGTGTTTTGTAATGAGCTTTTCCTTTATATTCTTCTTCATAATTTCCCCTTTCTGTACCCAAGGCCATGGCAGATCCAAACAGAGCCTTTCTGAGCCTTATTAGAGACATGTCCTCTCTGGGAGTCATTGCCCTATGTCAGGTGACATGCCCCATGTGTAGAATGCAGAGGCATCCTTATGCAATTAGTGGGAAGCACCTCTCCCCACTAGTGGATGCATCCCGACACTGGCACACCTGGTCTCCAGGCTTGGTGCCCTGTACAGGCCTCAATCCCAACAACTGTCTGCAGCAGCCCTGGCTGAAACCCCACCCCCAATTTTTCCCAGAAAAAACATGTTTTAAAGTAAGTGCAAGTTATGAAAAATACAATTTTAGATATAATCCACATAAAAATGCACATCTGTTATCTGATACGTAATTGGTAAATAGATATACATCTGCTCTCTTTCTTAAAAACACTGTGACAATTGCATACAGAGTAGATCACAGTATTGTTTTTAAAAATGAATTTATTAAATTGCTCATAATTATAAAAGATTAAAGTGCACAGAAATTTGCAAAATATTACAAACTTTACATCTTATGCCACAGTGTATGAAAAGCATCATGAATATTTCAGTTTTACTTAAGTTGTTCATACATTTTAACTTTTCAAACATCTTAAAATATAATATGGACACAAGAAAATGGTACAAGAAGTGTTTCAACAACAGAGCGTATTCTGACCCCCTATTGTGAATTAATGTTTTCTGAAATTCAAGATGCACATGCAATTATAAGGGAAGGCTTTTGGTGATAAACAGTTTGCAAAATGGTCTTGTTTAGTTTTCAAACAAAAATGAAAGCTTTCCCTTCCTATTGACATAACTAAAGTATCTGAGGGATATTTAAAGAAAAATCTCCTGAGTATTTTGGTCTAATGCTTTGATTTGTTAAAATTCACAGGCATCGCAAAAGGATACAAAGTAAAATTTCTCTAGTGGTTAACACCAGGCAGGTCTAGGCCCAGATTTCCCCTTCACAGGTCCACTGCCACACCCATCCATTTTTCCAAGGTGCTGCCTCTGCTCACATTTACAGATGTAGCCCACGAGTGCCTGCAGACACAGCCCCACATTTTCTTCACTACCCACTAGTCAGCACTAGACTTACATGAACACTGTCAGTGTCACAGGTTAACCTGGGTCCCCACTACAACCTGGCCGTTTGGGGAATATTGGCAGTGTCATACATCACATTCGCTGCCTTAAAAGGGTAGAGGTTTTTTTCCCTCCTGTCCACAGAAGCAAATTTTAAACTGTGAAGACGATTTATGAAAGATGGTTTACGAAAACATAAATGAACAATTCTTTTCAAGTTCTATTTTATATACAAGGAGATAAGGCAAAAACATTTCCTTTTCTGTGACTCCATAAGCAGTGAGTAATTGCCATATCCAACACTAGGAGATACTCCTACACTTCAGAGAAGAGAAGAGGTAATTGAGAGGAATCGGCACCACTTCCAGGAGCAGTGTCCCGGGTGAGCAGGGAAAGGGATGAGAACACTTCCCCACTCGGAAGAAATTCATTTCTTTCTCCCAGTGTGGCCCGATCTCACATGGCCTGTTGTGAGCACTCTCTGATCACACCATTAACATTATCAAGAAAGCTAGTGAAATGGTCCAGATCCACTGGGACAATTCAAAAGTCCAGAATACTGTTTTGATGAATCCTACAGAAATACTGTTTTGTTTTTAACATTCATGGCAGGCATTTAGAATTGTGACCTGGAGTGAAGCTACTCTATTATAACAAGCCTGTAAATCTGCTCGCTGAATAGTGTTTCCTTTTCCTTTGCTGCTGGGACTCTGAGTGTCTTGGCTCCTGTGGCACCTGGGCATTTAGCAGCATCCCAGTGGGTGGCGGCCCATCTAGCAAGAATCCCGTGCCAGACACCCTCTCCTGCACCCAGCCCTGCCTTGTCACCAGTCACAGGTGAGAGGTACGGGCCCTGTGTCTTTTCCAGAGCCTACAAGAGGGCCTGGCACCCGAAAAACAGTAAAGCACAGTAGAGACTGTGGAGCTGAATAAATTAAGGTCAAGATGTGCACAGTGGGGCAGAAGTTCAGCAGGAAGTTACCTCCATCTGACGGCAGAGTTTGTGACCAAACTAATTTGTTTTCTGACCCTTAACTGCCTGACTGGCTTGAGGGGAGGCTGGAAATTCAAATCAAATCCCGTCTCTTTTCTTTTTTGGGAATAATCTAGGTATTCTCCTGTCTCTCCCTCTCCTTACCTAAAAAAATGCTCCCCAGGTGCAAACAAGTTACTGGGCTGGGAGTAAGAGAAGGGAGGATGCGCTGAGCTACCTTCTCTGTGGCAGATGCTTTGGTAGGCTGATCACTTGGACGTGCAGAACCCCTCGCAGGAACACGGTGCGGTCACGCTGAGGGCACTTGCTGTTCTCTTGACATGCGCAGCACTGGCCTGTCACAATGGCCGTGAGACAATCACAAGGTTGCTTGTTAATACTGTACTTCCTGGGATCTCATGGATAAAGGGCAACTGGTGGGAACCTGATGCGTTCATCTTTTCCAAACCATTATGTTGATAAATATGTAACTTTAATCACTTGATTTCATTTTTTTTCAAGAAATGACATATCTTCAGAAGAGGTAAATTAATTATCCTGATTGATACGAGTCACAATTCTGTTTCAATCTGTAACTTTCCCTGCTTTTGCCATCTTATTCCCTTGAGATTTGCAAAGCAGTCAACATTGATTAGGCACAGAACATTCTAGGAGTGCTCCTGGAAGATGAAAGGTGTCACTGTGAATTAGCACAAATATGCTCAGAACCTTGCTATCTTCATTGCAATCCATTAAAAGTATTTCTCTGAGATGGAAAGAAAGGCCAAGATGAAGACTGAAACTATTGCCTCATTACCTGAGATTTCTTTTTCTGTAGGAATGTGATAATGCACCTAAATATTGTGAAGTCTTGGGTCTATCTGCCACTTAATACAGCATTCAAACTGAATTCTGCATTAGATATTTTTAATACACAACTGCTAGCATGTCTAATCTTTAATCATGGTATTTGTAAGGGAAAGATAACTCTGGAACAGATCTGTCAAAAAGTGAAGAAATGAAACAGTGCCTAAAAATAAAAAAAGATCATGTGCTTGAGAACAGAAGGAATGAAAATAATCAAATGGAGGGAAAAAATCCACTCTACTTTGGTAGGGGTTGTTTTTAAGCACACAAAGACACCTCTTCTGTGTTACTAAAATTCCAATTTATCAAAAAAAGTAACATTTTTGGTTTTCCTGGTGATTAGTTTTATGCCCTTCTTGATCTCAATTTTACATTTTCCAGTTCCTACATCGCTAGCTGAAACTGAAAAATAATCTGCATGAAAATGGCCATAGTTAAGACTCATATTTGCTGAAGTGATTTAACTTATTCTCATTAGTGATTCATAATATATTTTGATAAAGCTAAATTCTTTAAAGTGCTTCTCAGAACATAAAGCTCTTAATCTGATTTTGGTCGTATATTGTTATCTACTACTGCTATCATCCTCTCAGCTATGACTCCCATATTTTTGGTCATGTCTTTGAGGTGATTCTCATGAAGAAGCTTCTGGGTTAGGTATTTTTCTCTCCTGATCTTGCTCTTCGTGCTTTTCGATACGTCTGGAATTGCATATGAAATGAAAAATTTCACAGAATAGATGATATGCTAAGGGAGAGAAGAAAAATGTCAATCACAAAGAGAAGTAGGGGAACACAGAGTTTCTTCCATTTATTTTTGCTAGTCATTATAGCAGTATATCAGGACAAGGTGGTGGGCATTCGTCATGTATACCCAATCTCTCCCACCACAGCATGGCTCTGCCAAGGTGTTACATTTTGTTACTTTATACATTTCAAGAATACTATTTGACATGTAGAACAGAATACATCTAATATCTAGAACACTCACCATGACACTGACGATGCTATGATATTTTTATGTGTGTTTCTTTCCTATCTTGTTCCCAGGCCTCTTCCCCAAAGGCAAACACTAAACTATCTGTGTGAGTATATGTATATAATTTTCTTTTACTTTGAATAGTTTAACAAGGTATGTATATATCCCCAAATAGTATCTTGTTTAGTTCTGCTTGCTTTAAGCTTTATAAAAACAGTATGATACTGTCAGTATGGTACAGTCTTTTGAAAGTTGCTTTTTTTCCATTCAAAATTAGTTTCTAAGACTCATCAATGTTATTGTGCATAACTGTAATCCGTTTTCACTTCTATATAATATTCCATTGTGCAAACACACTGTAATTTATTTGTTCCCCTATCAAAAGGAATTGGGTTTGTGTCTAGTTTTTGGATTAGAAACAATGATGTTGGGAACATTCTTGCACTTGGATTCTGGAGAATACCTGTGAGTTTCTCAAAAGCGTGCACCTAGGGGTGGAACTGCTGAGACCCTCTGTTACATGAATCTTTAGTTTTACAAGAGCGTACCAACTATACCAGCTGACACTCCCACCAGCAGTGTGTGATGATTTCAGTTGCTCTACATCCTTGTCTGCACTTGTTACCATCACTTTTTTTTTTTTAAACCAACATGGTGATTATGAAATGGACTTTCACTTTGGTCTTACTTTGCATTTCCCTGATGACTAATGAGCTTGAAAACCTTTTTATTTATTCACTGTTCAAGAATCCCTAACCTAGCAAGAAGATAGAGATAACATAGAATAAACATAATTAAAAACAAATAAATTACACATAGTGTTAAAAAGTGATAAGAGCTATGGGGAAAAAAGTGACATGAGCTAAGTGAAGCAGAGTAACAGTTATCATGAGTGTTATGGTGGGAGGTAAAATTTGTATAGATTTTATATAGATCAGTCTGGACATGCCTCATTGAGCAAAGATTTTAAGGAGGTGAGGAAACTAGCCATGCAGACATCAGGAAGAAAGACATTCTAGGCAAAGGGAACAGCCAACACAGTCCATCTGGTAGAAACCTGAAGGGTGCATTCCAGGAAGGCTGGAGTGAAGGGACCTCAGGGAGGTAACAGAGCATGGCTAGATTGTGTTTGGCCTTGTATGTCATTATAAGGACTTTGGCTTTTACTCAGAGTGAGATGTGAAGACAATAGGGAGTCCAGTTAGGAGACTGTTGCCCTAATTTGGGCAAGAAATGACGGTGGCTCTAACTTGGGTGGCAGCAGCAGAGCTGGTAAGAAGTGGTCAGATTTGTGATATATTTTCAAAGGAAAACTCAACAGGACTGGATGTGGAATAAGTGGGGCAGAGAAAACAAGGGGGACTCCAAGAATTCTGGCCCAAGCAACTGTTGAGATGGAACTGCCATAATTGAGAGGGGGGTAAAACTGTGGACAGAACAGATTTAGTGCATGGTAGGGAGAAGAACATTGCAAGTGGACTTAAGAAAATATGGGAATTTAGGGCAGTAGATTTGAGGTATCTGTTAGATATCCAAGCAGAAAGGTCAAGTATGCAGTTGGATTGATGGGCTGAGTTCAGAAGAGGTTTTCTAGGGATATCCATTAGTGAGTCACTGGCATACAGATAGCACTTAAAGTGTCCGGACTGCATGAGATCACCAACGCTGTGGGTAGAGAGAAAACACAACCAAGGAATGAGCCATGGATCATTAAGAAGAGAAGGAAGGGACGGGCAATGAAGTTAAGACAGGACTGCATAGAGAGGTAGGAAGAAAGGCAAAATATGTGTTTCCCTGGGAGCCAAGTGAGGAAGAATTTCAAGGAAGAGTGATCAGCTGTGTCAAATGTTTCTTGTAAGTCAGGTAGTGTGACAGTGGAGAATATTTTGAGCTGAGAGAGATATTGGTGAGTTCAGGTGATAGAATTACATAGTAAAGAGGCAAAAGTTGATGTAGGAAAGAGGTTTGTTTTTTTTTCCCATCCATTTCTGAGGTAGGTAATATTTACAGATATGGAGATTTTCTATGTTACACCACCCTTGCTGTTCTGGGATAAAGCGAATGTGGTATGATGTCATCTTTTGAAAATAGATTGCTAGATTCAGTCTGCACATCTTAAAAAGACCTTTGCCTCTATGCATTGAGTAAGACTGACATAATTTCCCCTTCCCTTTCTAATCTTGTCTGATTTTAGGAACTAAAAGGGGTTGGAGAGTATTTCCTTATCTCTGGAGGAGTGTGTATAATATTGAAATGATCTGTTCTAGAAAGTTTGGTATCACTCTCCTAGAAAGCCATATGGCTTGGTGTTTTCAATGGGGACAGATTTTTCAATTACTCAAAGTTTTGCTATAATTTGAGGTTTATAGTTACCTTCTTTAGCATTTTAAAGATATTAGACTCTTCTCTTCTGGCTTTCAGATTGATGTTAAAAAGTCTACTCTCAAGACACAGACTGGCTGAATAATACAAAAACAGGACCCATATATATGCTGTCTATAAGAGACCTACTTCAGACCTAGGGACACATACAGACTGAAAGTGAGGAGATGGAAAAAGATATTCCACGCAAATGGAAATCAAAAGAAAGCTGGAGTAGCAATACTCATATCAGATAAAACAGACTTTAAATAAAGAATGTTACAATAGACAAGGAAGGATACTACATAATGATCAAGGGATCAAATCAAGAAGAGGATATAACAATTGTAAATATATATGCGCCCAACAGAGGAGCACCTCAATACATAAGGCAAATGCGAACACCTATAAAAGAAGAAATCGACAGTAACACAATAATGGTGGGGGACGTTAACACCTTAATGGCACCAATGGACAGATCATCCAGACAGAAAATTAATAAGGAAACACAAGCTTTAAATGACACAACAGACCAGATAGATTTAATTGATATTTATAGGACATTCCACCCGAAAACAGCAGATTACACTTTCTTCTCAAATGCACACAGAACATTCTCCAGGATAGATCACATCTTGGGTCACAAATCAAGCCTCGGTAAATTTAAGAAAATTGAAATCATACCAAACATTTTTTCCAACCACAAGTCTATGAGATTAGATATAAATTACAGGGAAAAAAACGTAAAAAACACGAACACATGGAGGCTAAACAATACACTACTAAATAACCAAAAGATCACTGAAGAAATCAAAGAGGAAATCAAGAAATACCTAGAGACAAATGACAATGAAAACACGACAATCCAAAATGTATGGGATGCAGCAAAATCAGTTCTAAGACGGAAATTTATAGCAATAAATGCTACCTCAAGAAACAAGAAAACTCTCAAATAAACAAACTAACCTTACACCTAAAGGAACTAGAGAAAGAAAAACAAAATCCAAAGTTAGTAGAAGGAAAGAAATCATAAAGATCAGAACAGAAATAAATGAAATAGAAACAAAAAACCAACGGCAAATTTCAATAAAACTAAAAGCTGGTTCTTTGAGAAGATAAACAAAAGTGATAAACCTTTAGCCAGACTCATCAAGAGGGAGAGAACTCAAATCAATAAAATTAGAAATGAAAAAGGAGAAGTTACAATGGACACTGGAGGAATACACAGCATCACAAGAGACTACTACAAGCAACTCTATGCCAATCAAATGGAAAACCTGGAAGAAATGGACAAATTCTTAGAAAGGTATAATCTTTTAAGACTGAACCAGAAAGAAATAGAAAATATGAACAGACCAATCACAAGTAATGAAATTGAAACTGTGATTAAAAATCTTCCAACAGAAGTCCAAGACCAGATGGCTTCACAGGTGAATTCTAGCAAACATTTAGAGAAGATCTAACAACCATCCTTCTCAAAAAATTTCAGAGGAAGGAACATGCGCAAACTCATTCTATGAGACCACCATCACCCTGATACCAAAACCAGACAAAGATACTACAAAAAAACAAAATTACAGACCAATATCACTGATGAATATAGATGCAAAAATTCTCAACAAAACACTAGCAAACAGAATCCAACAACACATTAAAAGGATCATACACCATGATCAAGTGGAATTTATCCCAGGGATGCAAGGATTCTTCAATATAGGCAAATCAATCAATGTGATACACCATATTAACAAATCAAAGAATAAAAACCATATGATCATCTCTATAGATGCAGAAAAAATTTTGACAAAATTCAACACTGATTTATGATAAAAACTCTCCAGAAAGTGGGCATAGAGGGAACTTACCTCAAGATAATAAAGGCCATATATGACAAACCCACAGCAAACATCATTCTCAATGGTGAAAACCTGAAAGCACGTCCTCTAAGATCAGAAACAAGACAGGGATGTCCACTCTTGCCACCATTATTCAACACAGTTTTGGTAGTCCTAGCCATGGTAATCAGAGAAGAAAAATAAAAGGAATACGACTTGGAAAAGAAGTAAAACTGTCACTGTTTGCAGATGACATGATACTATACATAGAAAACCCTAAAGATGCCACCAGAAAACTACTAGAACTAATCAATGAATTTGGTAAGGTGGCAGGATACAAAATTAATGCACAGAAATCTCTTGCATTCCTATACACTAACAATGAAAGATCAGGAAGAGAAATTAAGGAAACAATCCATAACCACTGAAACAAAAAGAATAAAATACCTAGGAATAAACCTACCTAAGGAGGTAAAAGACCTGCACTCAGGAAATTATAAGACCCTGATGAAAGAAATCAAAGATGACACAGATGGAGAGATATACCATGTTCTTGGACTGGAAGAATCAATATTGTGAAAATGACTGTACTACCCAAAGCAATCTACAGATTCAATGCAATCCCTATGAAATTACCAATGGCAATTTTTCAGAACTAGAACAACAAATCTTAAAATTTGTAGAGAGGCACAAAATACCCCAGAGAGCCATAACAATCTTGAGAAAGAAAATGGAGCTGGAGGAATCAGGCTCCCTGACTTCAGACTATACTACAAAGCTACAGTAATCAAGACAATATGGTACTGGCAGAAAAACAGCAACACAGATCAATGGAACAGGATAGAAAGCCCAGAGATAAACGTACGAACCTATGGTCAACTAATCTATGATAAAGGAGGCAAGGATATACAATGGAGAAAAGGCAGTCTTGGTGCTGGGAAAACTGGACATCTACATGGAAAAGAATGAAATTAGAACACTCCCTAACACCCTACATGAAAATAAACTCAAAATGGATTAAAGACCTAAATGTAAGACTGGACACCATAAAACTCTTAGAGGAAAACATAGGGAGAACACTCTTTGACATAAATCACAGCAAGATCTTTTATGACCCACCTCCTAGAGTAATGGAAATAAAAACAAAAATAAACACATGGGACCTAATGAAACTTAAAAGGTTTTGCACAGCAAAGGAAACTACAAACAAGACGAAAAGACAACCCTCAGAATGGGAGAAAATATCTGCAAATGAATCAATGGACAAAGGATTAATGTCCAAAATATATAAACAACACATGCAGCTCAATATCAAAAACAAACAAACAACCTAATCAAAAATTGGGCGGAAGACCTAAACAGAAATTTCTCCAGAGAAGACATGCAGATGGCCAACAGGCACATGAAAAGCTGCTCAACATCAGTAATTATTAGAGAAATGCAAATCAAAACTACAGTGAGGTATCACCTCACACTGGTTAGAATGGGCATCATCAGAAAATCTACAAACAACAAATGCTGGAGAGGGTGTGGAGAAAAGGGAACCGTCTTGCCCTGTTGGTGGCAAAGTTAACTGATAGAGCCACATGGAGAACAGTATGGAGGTTCCTTAAAAAACTAAAAATAGAACTACTATATGACCCAGCAATTCCACTACTGGGCATATACCCAGAGAAACCCATAATTCAAAAAGACACATGCACCCCAATATTCATTGCAGCACTATTTACAATAGCCAGGTCATGGAAGCAACCTAAATGTCCATTGACAGATGAATGGATAAAGAAGATGTGGTACATGTATACAATGCAATATTACTTAGCCATAAAAAGGAATGAAATTGGGCCAGTTGCAGAGACATGGATGGACCTAGAGACTGTCATAGAGAGTGAAGTCAGAAAGAGTAAAACAAATATAGTATATTAACACATGTATGTGGAATCTAGAAAAATGGTGCAGATGAATGAGTTTGCAAGGCAGAAATAGAGACACAGATGTAGAGAACAAACATATGGACACCAAGGGGGTAAGCGGGGTGGGGGGGTGTGATGAACTGGGAGATTGGGATTTACATATGTACAGTAATATGTATGAAATAGATAACTAATAAGAACCTGCTGTATAGCACAGGGAACTGTACTTCACTTTGCTGTACAGGAGAAACTAACACAAGATTGTGAAACAACTATACAATTAAAAACAAACGTCTAGGGCTTCCCTGGTGGCGCAGTGGTTGAGAGTCCGCCTGCTGATGCAGGGGACACGGGTTCATGCCCTGGTCCAGGAAGATCCCACATGCCGCGAAGCAGCTGTGCCTGTGAGCCATGGCCGCTGAGCCTGTGCGTCCAGAGTGCTCCGCAACGGGAGAGGCCACAACAGTGAGAGGCCTCCGTACCACAAAAAAACAAAAAACAAAAAACACAAACGTCTACTCTCATTCTAATCTTAATTTTCTTTGTCAGTCATCTGTCTTCTTTCTCAGGTTACTTTTAAGATCTTATATTCAGTGTGCTGCATTTTCCTTACAGTGCATTTAAATATTGACTTCTTTTACAGTTTCTTATTTGTTCATTTTGGCTCTGTCATATTTGTTTAAATATTCTCATATATGGTTAAGTTATATCCCTTATCTGATAATTCAAACTCTTAAAAGTTATTGATGGTCCAAATCAGGTTTTTATTTTTTAATTTTTTTTGGCTAAATCTCATTCTTGGTTTTTCGTTCTTTTTTTAAAATTTCCCCTTTACCATTGTTGATCTTTGATAGTTAGCTCATATTTGCTTATCTCAATCTGGGAAAAAACTGGGGTCTAAATTAAGGATACTTTTATTCAGAGAAGATATGCATTTCCCTCTGCTTGGAGACATGTTTAGCCTTTTGTGGGGTCCCTGGCTGAATCCAAGAGTCTCAAGTTCAGCTCTTCTACTGCACTGCTGACCCAAAGCTTGGTCTCCTTGGGTTTTTAGGTGGAGACACTAATAACAGCACTTGTTCTCAGAGCAGTCCTGAACTTCAGAGGTGCTCACTGCTCTATTTCAGGCAATCATGGTGTTTTCCTCTTTGTATATTCTCTTTCCTTCTAGTAAGCGCAAAACTGCAAAGGAAATTATGTTTTTAACTGATTCCAAATGTTTTGTAGTGAGATGGCCCCTCACAGGATCTAGTCCACCATGATATCAAAAGTAGAAATCAAAACACTTTGGCAACTACATATTTGAATATAAACCAGTGACTCTTGCCGATATATCAGATACTGTACTTCAGGAATCCACTTATGATGGTGAACTAATGATGAACTATTTTCTTCTGTTAATTTTTGGTAACTACTTAAAAAAATACTAGAAAAATTATCAAAGCCAGGTAGCCTGTCCCACTTTTTTCTTGCTAACAGATTTTGATTCTCCTCAGAGCAAACCAAACACCTCCTGTCTCAGCCTACTTAGCTGCTATGAGGAACCATGTGCTGTAGTTCTAGCCAATGAGATGTAGGTGACAGTCTTCTCTGGGGGCTTCTGGCAAAGCATTTTCTTTCCTAACAAATAGGAAAAGATTTGGCTAGCATCACCCTTCTCCTTCCTCCTGCCTAGAACATAAATGTGTTATCTGGAGTTGCAGTAGTCATATTACAACCACAGAGTGACATGCAATGAGAGAAAACCTAGAGAATCAGATACAGTCCTTACATCAGTGAGCTGGTGTTAATTCAGGAGCACCCAGCTACTCCTAGTGAAATTTGTTATGTAAGAAAAATCAATCCCTATGTGTTTAAGCCACTATCGATGGGCTTTCTGTTTCTTGCAGCTAAATATAATACTAACTGACCACACCAATGAAGTAACTTTCAAATCTTTGGAATTAAGTAGTAGTTATTCACTTGGTGTAAGAAGTAAAGTTGGTTAGGCCAATTTCAAATTTATAGCTGCCTTAGTCATTTTTCATAGCTGGTAAATTTCAGGGATGTAAAAAACTATTGTAAGAAGGTATACTGTGAAAATGCAATTAAAATAATACAAATAAAAATATTATAGCAATAAAAGTTTCTCCAGGGAAAATATGATATCTTATTTGTCTTGAATAAGCCCCTTCATAGCCTAATAGCCAGTGCCCCAAATAAAAAGGCCTTCAATTAATACTGAACTGAAAGGAATTGAATTCCCCTAGCACACAACATGCCTTTAACTTTTAAAGGAGTTAACCAACTTTATTTAAAAAAATAAATTTATTTATTTACTTTTGGCTGCGTTGGGCTTTCGTTGCTGCGCGCAGGCTTTCTCTAGTTGTGATGAGTGGGGGCCATTCTTCACTGCAGTGCGCGGGCTTCTCACTGGGGTGGCTTCTCCCATTGCAGAGCATGGGCTCTAGACACACGGGCTTCAGTAGTTGTGGCTCGTGGGCTCTAGAGCACAGGCTCAGTAGTTGTGGCGCACGGGCTTAGTTGCTCCGCGGCATGTGGGATCTTCCCAGACCAGGGATCGAACCTGTGTCCCCTGCATTGGCAGGCGGATTCTTAACCACCGTACCACCAGGGAAGCCCAACCAACTTCATTTAATTACTGTTCTCAGGTCAAATTTTATTAATAAATGTTATAAAATAATTATTAGCAAGAGATAACATATTGTACATTTTAAGTCAGAAGAGGCAACAACAAAGCCTGCAAACACACTGCTTCATAAACTATTTCAGAGTATACTTTTCCTACCTCCATGACAATGATAAAAGCCAGCTTAGCTGCAATCACATGCCAATAATAGATGTTGTGTTTATACTCCTGTGGGTGTCCAGGAGGGTACCGGAAATCACGATACCTGGAAATGAGATGGAGACATTTCAGGAGATAATTCTTTTTGATCAAATGCTGTAAACAAGGGCCCATTAAAAAAGGTCATATTTCATGCAACATTCTTTTAAATTGGACATCATATAAATTTTCTCTAAGAGTGTTTGTTTGTTTTTTGGCCACGCCACATGGCATGGCTTGCGGAATCTCAGTTCCCTGACCAGGGACTGAACCCGGGACCACGGAAGTGAAAGCCTGGAATCCTGACTACTAGGCCAGCAGGGAACTCCCAAGTTTTCTCCAAGAGTTTAATTTGATGACAAAACCCTGAAATAACTACTCCAGTAGTACTTCATTTAACTTACAAGAGGAAGATGATGGTATGATGGATTCCATCTTTGTAAAAAAGAACAAAAATATTTTAAATTTTATCCCTGCTTCCTCAAAAGAGTATAACTAAAACAAGTTAGCATATTTTCAGAAACATGCTTATAAATTTATTTATATAATGGTGTCATCAGGGTTCACTCAGCTATGGGGCTATCTCTCTCTACAGAGATACTAACCTACTTTTTATACTTTTCTTACTTAATTTTCTTGTTGTCAGACATCATATGCTACTGCTGTTAGTGTATTTCCCTCAGGTAGCACATCTCTCATTTTCTGCCTGTAACCTCTTAGACCTAGTTTAATTACTCTTTAGAACTATGTAAAGTAAGAGTAACCAGATTCAATGAGGGATTCTGAAGAGGCTTTACTATGTGTCACTTGGAAACATTTATCTGGGGCTTATCTCTGGTTTCTTGGTTGTGTTGTTGAGAATGTGAATCAGAGAAGGCTTTGAGGAGTTGAACTAAATGAATTTTAAAGCCTCCTTTAGGTTTAAGACTTTGATTGAAACCCCCCCCACACACACACACACACAACTCTACGACATGCAGTCAACAAACTTTTCAGTTAGTAACTCAGTTGACAAAACTAAGTGTACACTGTCCACAGTTGATCTTACTAGCCATTAATATTAGTGCACAGAGCTTTGGAACACTTTTAGAGAACACTGCTAGGCCAGGCTGAGGTATTTACATTTTTGTCTTTGCATTGCTTTGTTAAGTGATGGTACATACTAGTTTGTCATCATTCAGTACCATCAGGTTGTGCTTGAATAACACATTAGTCATAACAACTGAATTATCTTGCTTTTTGGAACTCTTAGAGTTTCTTCAGTTCTAAGATATAGGACTTTCCCCCTGGATCAGTCTTCCTGTAATCATTTGAAACTCTCATTTAAAAACCTTGCCGTATGGTTTGGCTTGAAAGTTCTAACCCTAGTCTGTATTAACTTTTATATCCCATCCTTTTTAAAGTCTGATTGAAAAGAAAGCTAGGAAAAAAACATCTTTAGCAATTTTATTTATATGATACCAAATAGAATTATATTACAATAAAAGTCCTTTAAAAGATGAAGTGCATTTTTAAACACTTATAAGCAGAACTTGCCTGCATGTGGTATAGTCACCAAGCTCAGTGTACGGATTTTCCTTGCTTTTGCTTTTAAAGTCGGCAACGTTGAAGTAGGAGAGAGTGTTGTTGATGTATCCCTGCATGGTGTAGTGTGGGTGGTCCCCATAGGGCGGGACGGAGAAGGACCAGTAATACACCAGGCGGGGGATCATGTCTGATGTGAAAGCAATGATCATGGCCTATGTTGGGAAGAAAACAGTAAAGGGGGTATTAATTGAGAGCCTTTATAGCTAAGGTTAACCGACATGCCAGAATTACATTTTCATCAGTTGATTTTTTTTTAAATTAAAGACTCAGAAACCTTAATTCTTCCCTGTCAAATGGATATAGGTAGTGAGTATCCTAAAGTCTTTGAGCAGCTGCTTTAAAGTAAAATAGTTCCTTTGCTTTTGGTCTTTAAGGGAATGTCCAGAAGTCTACCTGCAGTTCAAAAGCAAAGGCCTGATAGTTGCCTATTATGTGTCTTAAGTACAGTAAGAATAATTGTAGACTGGGGTATTGTGGACAACTCAAGAGCTGCTTGCATATGTTATTTGTAAATTATATTTTAAAAAATTAGAATATAATGAAATTCAATCAACCTTGGAGCACTATTTGATATAATTTAATCTTTTAGGATTTAGAAGTCCCTTTTGTATGCGTCATACTAAGGTCAATATTATGAAAATAGGTTGGCTTTATATGATTCCTTTGTAGATAAATAATTGAGAAAAAGCTACTTTTTTATCACTTACCTCTTAAAAATAGAATACTAACTGCATAATATCTATTTTCCTTCAACTTCATACTTTTTCCCTATAGTATCTTGACTTGGTTAGACAAGTCAAACCATAGTCTGATTTAAACACTCAGTACATACTTATGTCTGTTGCTTTATTAGACAGCAAGAACTGTTGCTTTAATAAAATGTAGTAACAAGAAATTGTATTGGGATTGTTCTATTCATATAGTCAAGCAATGGTATCTATTTTGTTAGACCTAGTGTCTAAGCCTCTAAACTTCCAAAAGGTTAAATAGATAGTTAAAAACACTGTAAATTATCAAATAACATAAAGAGAGTTTAGTGTGTTCCCAGATTAAAGAAATAAATATGGGTCAGTCTTAAACCAGAGTCTATGCCAGGCAGACATTTATTAGGATCTAAAGCTATTATGAATTACATGAATTTTCTCCAAAATTCTTTAATTTGGGCTTTAATCTCTCAATGTGTAAAACTGGTTTGAAGGAAGGAGAAAGTAAAGAATATTCTTCAATCCAAATTCTATGTGAATAAACAAAGCTAAATGTTTCAGTCATTCACTGAAGCAAAAGAAAAGACGTTTTTTGCACAACACGATCTTAATAGTATTCATCTGAACATATGATTTAGACACAGTGAGACCACAGGCCAATAAACAAGGTCTCAGGTAAAGCAAGAAAAACAACTGAGGGGCTTTTCTACTGCAAAATCCCCGCCCCCCACTAGAACCAGCTTTGTCATTTCCTCTGATGTGGAGTCTCTCTGGGTGTGTGTAGCCTTGCCTGTCAGTGGTGGTAACGGTGGT
Organism: Stenella coeruleoalba; assembly: GCF_951394435.1. Taxonomy (NCBI): domain Eukaryota; kingdom Metazoa; phylum Chordata; class Mammalia; order Artiodactyla; family Delphinidae; genus Stenella; species Stenella coeruleoalba. The sequence goes on from NC_137157.1 coordinate 66,577,707, forward strand.
GGTGAAAGACAAGAATATTTTACTCTTCCTAGATTTCAATAGATTAAAATTTCCTGTTATCATTTAACTCAACTTTAGCTTTTTATAGAATCACCTGCAGATGTGCTTCAAGGAGCTACAAAAATTCCAACAAGGAAGATAATTCTATTGACTTCTGACAAGATACTTTTTCCTCCTGAATTGAGCTGCTTTGAGACACACTGCAAGAATACAAATAAGTGCAGTGTGCTTCATTTCCCATGCTGTCCCAAACACAATTTTCCATTTATATCAAAATAAATTAAAATAGGTCTTCAGTAGCAGATGCTCTGGCATGATACAACAATGTCAATTCAGCTTATTTATTGAACCAGCAGCTTTAGAGTGAATGATTTTATACCAGACTCCTGCCTGATGCCCTTTCATATCCCTGGTGGCTGTTCTCTTCTTCCTGCTTCCTAAAAGTTCTATTATGGGAAGCTAGCTATTGTTGTGCACATGAGATTGGCAAGGCACAAATTAGGTATGTGAGGGGATAATATACATGTTTCATTCTTACAGAATTATACGCAAACATGAAGAGGAGCTGCATCTTGGAAGCTGAACAAATTTTAATATGGAAAAAAGGATTGTCCATAGTTTAATAGATGATCGAATAAGCAATTTTTCTAGGGTATAATAAAACAATGCCCGAGTTATAAGAAAAAACATCCACTGAATGAGAACAGTAGCGCCAATTAGTGGGCATGTGTGTGCCTGTGTGTGCACACGTCTTAGAGACACAGCCAACACTCCATCTGCGCTAGCGGCGTGGAGCCATGCTGGGGGCACGAGGAAAAGGTGCCTCATACGATCAGACCAGGACGCTTGAGTAATGGGGAGTAGAAGTCAATTGAATTTTCTGGTTTGCTGAAGGTCAAACAAAAATGCTTTTAGTTTCAAACCTTGTTGCTAAAAATTTCAAGCACACAAGTCCACGTTCCTGCCTGGCTTCGTGTCGTATAGCACATTGAACATGACAGATGCGTACTTTTATGACTGTGGCGCTTGAAAGGCCTCGCTGTCATGTTTCTGAACATCAGCCTACGTTTCACAGCACAGTGGATGCTGAAGGTGGGGACTAGCTGGGTGTGTGGAAACTGACATAATCTAGTGGTTGCTTTGTGTGTGATTTGCCAACTTTCTCCAAAAAGGAGGGACAGCATGCAATCCAGATAAATTGAGGGTTCTTGGGGGGGTGACAGCTGGGTTCCAGATAACTTGTCTTATTGTGTAAAACTGTGACCATGGTCCACACAGTGACACACTGTAAAATTCTTGTGCCTCTAGTTTTGACACCTGGCAAGGTCTACATTGTCACTGTGAATGATGATGTGGAATGAAGGTGATAACAAAGCTGCTAACATTCCATGAGGACCAGGCTCTGTGCATTCCATGCACTAACTCACTGAATTCCCTAAGCCCCCTTTGTGGTATATAATAGTCTGAAAATATGTGATAGGGAATTACGCGATTTACAAACGATAAAATGAAGCTCTGAAGGGTTAAGTCTTGGCCCAAGATCGTGCAGTTGGGAAGCTGCAGTGCTGGGAGGCACAGCTCAGGCACTGCGGACTCCGTTCTGTTTCTATAAGTGCTTGTGGGAAAAGGTGGCGGATGCAGGGTAAGTGTGACTTGATTAAGAAGTTGTTAAAACTGGGATATCGCTTCGGTGGGGACTGTAACCTGGGAGTGAAATTGGCAGTGAAATAAGGGAGGAAATAGCCCTGGTTGTACGGGCATTTCTAGGGAAGGCGGTTCCCTGATGGGCTGGCATGGGAATTGCTCTGCTTGCCTGCCCCCTGTTGGCCAGTGAGGGCAGGGGTGGGAAAAGAGAGAGACTGTTCAGACTGGTCCATAATCAGTACAGGTTGTAAACAACTGCATTCTATTCCCTCATCACTCAGACACATGCAGGGCGTGAGGATGCTTAGCTTATGACCAACAGCGGGTAGGAAAGACCACGGGTGGTGTGAGGAGAGATGAGACGTGCCCTAAATCTGCCTCCTCAAGGAACCTCTGCCCCTGGGCACGAGGAAGGCAAGGAACGGCTGGGAATGCACAAAGCGTTTATACTTCATCATCAAATAGTTCCTATTTTCAATTCGTCGTCTGGAATATACAGTAGAATATGGTGGCATGATTGTTATTATTTTAGGGTCTTCAAACTCTAAATGGATTGATTTCTATCTCCATTATAAAAGCACTGTTGGGTAACTCCTTTTATAGTCATGTGAGGATTAAAATAGTACTTACTGTTAATACTATTACCATGTTTCTGTTGAATAAAAACTAGCAAATGAGCAACAATAGCTTAATGGTCACTATCCCTAGCAGCTGCCTCTGTAAGAGGTCTTGTAATTCACCAGTAATAATACATAATGTACAATAAACAAAATACATTAAAAAATAACAATTACAGTTATAGCAACTATGTTGTTTATATGAATGACAGTATTAGCATCTTCCTCCCATATCATGAAATACCAAACACTGGATTCCTTAGGAAGCAACCCTAATGCATTTTTGGACTTTCCAAGGTCTTTACCCTGTGAAGCCTATTTACTCACATTGGTCACCACAGCCAGAATTGCTATTCCTTGCATGATGGGCTGCCATGCTCCGATGTCCTGGGCTTTTTCTGGCACCATGCGTCTATACTGGGTAGTCAGTTTCCACGCGTCCACTCTTATTTCCAATATATTGTTCACCAGAGCCAACAGAGGGGCCAGTGGAAAAGAGGCCACAAATAAGGTGACGAACCCAAACTGAATAACTGTCAATGGAAGGGACATACATCATGGAGTGGTGGATGGATGGAAGGACAACACATATTCCTTTACTCTTATTAAGAAAGAGAAAGGCAAACAGTGAGCTACATCCCAAAGAGAAAAGACATTCGTGGTAATAATAATGTTCAACAGTGAAAGAACCCAAACAAAAGACAAATATAAAACCTCTGGAGAGAAGACTAATGATAGCCTGTTTCTTTCACATAGATACACTTCATAGGAATAACATATTTAAAAATCTTTAATCAACCACAGTTATTTGCTAGTAATAAACTTGGGATACTCTAAGCATATTCTTCATTCTCAGTGTAGAAGTAACAGAATGTTGGAAGAGGATTTGTGATTTAGGGTTAAAAAACAGAAAAGGAATATTGTGGAAATACCTAACGAGCTAAAAAGAAATAAGAAATGTACCGAATGTAAATTTGGGAAGCCTATGTTTGGAGAATGCTGGAGGAAATATGCTGAAAATAAGCAAATGCACAAGCTCCCCTGAGTCTGTGAATGCAAGTGCAGCACATTCAGAGAATTTGGTATATTATTACAAATGATGGAAATGTATGCAGTAAGTGTCTTAATAAGTCAAAATATAATCCTTTCTCAGGAACTTTTATTTCGATATTGTTGCAGTCTATGCGGTCACAGTAAGTCAAAATTGGGGTGGTGGCTTAGAAGTTCCTTCCCTTTGTCTGTAATTTACGTGGCTTCGCTATAGATGGGGCAGCAGAGATCTGGGGGAAGCTGTACCACGGGAAGGTAGGGTTAGCTATGATAAGGCCAGAGATCTAAAGAAGTTTCACACCCTTCTCTCCTAACTGGCAGACCTTTCAAGTGAACTAGCATAGGGATGTAACTAAGACAGTAGATCAGAGGAAAAGGGCCCTAAGCAGGCCCTTTACGGCTATTGCTCAGCCAAGGGGCAGGGATCGCTCCGGCCAGGAAGGGCAAGACTCTGGAGGCGGTGGCTGGGTAGGAGAAGCTGGCAATCGCTTCTGATATGAGAGGCCAGAAAGTGTCACAGAAAAGCAGTCAGGGTTGGAAAGATCTGGCCAGTCTACAGGCCAGGCAGGAGCCGCTGTATTCAGAGAAATCACACAGGCAAGGACCAGAGTTTGTGACGTTACAGAGTCAGCAGCATGTCACCGAGCACTGATGTCAACATCTGTGTCCATGATTCACCCAACCCTAAATGAAGTCGTCCACCTCCAGGGGCCAGGCAGGTAACAGAAATGTGTGGAATGGGTACAGTAACTGGCAAACTGGCAAGTGGATGTCCTAATGGAAGGAACTGCTCAGAGGCACCATATTGGAACGAGGGCCCAGGGCTGCCAGATCTCCTTACTATTGAAGAGAAGCCAGAAATTAGGACTTTATTGGCAGTAAAGCCAGTTAAAAATCCAGAGGAGAAAAGATACCATTCATAAAGACAACAAAGGCACAGACTGTTTAGAAATAAATTAGTGAGAAATGTTAAGATGGTTATGATAATTGACTTAAAAAAATAAAGAACAACAAATAATGATGAATGAATGGACGCACCATATTGTTAACTGGGAAGACTCAAGTTTGGGGACATGTCAGATATTTTTCTCCAAAATAAAGTTTAGAATTTGAATGCAAATTTAGTTAATAATCCCAAGTGGATTTAAGAAAAAAAGCTGAAAGGTGATGCTAAAGTTCTTCAAGAAATATATACAAGTACACAAGTGAAATAATGAGGAGGGATGTTTAAAGTGACAGTGTTAGGGATATTTCTGAAAAAGGATAAAATGGGACCGGCTCTAAGACATATTAATGTGTATTATATTGCTATGGTAACAGTTCAGAACTAGTGCATTAATAGATAGTATGAATTAAATAGATTTCAAGAACAGATGCAGATATTCATGGGATTTTAGTATATTATAAAAATGATGTTTCAAATCAGTGGATTCAAGTAATGGAGTAATTAGCTAAATCATTAGACGAGCTGGTATGGAGTCCTCACTTTTGATATCAAAATAAATTCGATGCATTAAACATTTTTAATTAAAGCACCAGAAAAAAACCAGCATGGTATAATCTGCTCTGATATTCAAGTGAGAAGAACTTTCTAAACAACTTTTGAAACCAAGAACAAAAACAAAGGCCTATCAGCTCAGCAAGGCAAAAAAACATCCATTGTGAAAACAAAAACAACCCTTGCCTGAAACTTTCTCATGACCCTGAATTGCTCTCTGATCCTTTCTATGCTTTCTTCTTCACTTTAAAGTCAAGTTTCTTGAAATTCACCTGCGCTGATGATTTCTCCATCACTCAAAGCTCTGCAGCCTCTGTGGCCCTCACCACTGCACTCGTCTTGCTAACTCTGTTGGTGGCTGCGCATGCCAAAGCCAAATGTACTTTTCAGTCCGTGTTTATTTGATTACTAGGCAGCTTCCCCCCGCCCCCCGCAGTGCCCCCCACCCCGCCCCCTGCCCCCTCCCAGCAGCTTCTGATATGGCCAAATATTTTCCTCTCTGTGGAATGTTTTTCGCCCTTGATTTCTGTTTATTTAAATAGTTTTAAAAAGCCAAGGTAGAAGTGTGTGTGTACACACACACACACACACACACACACACACAGATATAAATTTTTAAAGATATCTAACTATAGTGCTTCTTGTATTTTTTCCCACAGTCCCGGCCATTAAGGGGACTTTATTAGCTCTTGCTTTTTTGCCTCCCCCTACCCCTTTGCATTATGCTCCGTTAGTCAATATTTGAATCCCTTTCAAGCAAGTTGATAGCCTTCTCTGCTAGTTTTCTCTCAACTGTTCTGCTATTCTCCTTTCTCTTTGGGGATTTTTCTTCTCCCATTTACCCTTTAAACGCCCCTTTCCCCAGGGCTTCATCATCAACTCTCTGCCTAGCATGCCCGAATCACCCACATGGTCTCACCCGTAGCTCCTCTGAGTTTCGGGAGATCCAACTTAATAACAGACATCGCCTCTCAGATGTCTCATAGAAACCTCACACTCAAAATATCCAACACAGAACCATTTCTTCAAAACCAACTCCTCTCCTTACATTCCACCCTGCATATTCACTCTCCTAGAAGTTATCTTCACAATTCTATTCCTCACCTGCCATACTAGTCATCTCTTGAACACCTATCAAATCTGTCTCCTTTTCCTCAGCCCATAGCCTCTATGTAGGTGCTTACCACTTGTTGTGTGGGTTACCTGGTGTAGCCCCCCCTGAAATACCCTCTCCCTACCAAATGCAGGCCCCACCCAAAATATTATCTTCATTCTGCTACCAGAATAATCTGATCTTCTTGGACATAAACACAATGCAATTCTCTTGCTTACAAATATTCCAAAGTATCCCTGTTTCTTTAAGGATAAGTTCAAGTCTCCTGGTTAAGCACACAAGACCCACCATGATACAGCCCTTGCTTACCTGATATCCCCCCTATGGATCCTTTGTTCTAGCCATGCTTTGTTTACTTGCCGCTCTCTGAACTGGCCAAGCTGTTTCATGCCCTTGTACTTGAAATTGCACCCAGCTCTCTGCGTGAAATGTCCATCACCTCTATCACACTTTAGCTAGCTACCTTCCATTCACCCTTCAAAACCCAGCTTAAATATCACCTGCTCTAGGAAGTCTCATTTGTGTTCACCTGCTTAGCAATCCACCAAGTACTCACCATCCATTGCTTGGCCCTGGGAGGCCAGACACCAAGTCTTAACTTTTCTTGGTATCCCCAGCAACTGATACAGTGTTTGGCAAAGCAGTTGCTCAATCGTTGTTAGATGGATGGATGGATGAATGAATAAATGAGTAAAGAGATGAGAGGCCTACAAATCCTCGCCAGTCACCTAGTTGCCATTTTGGAAAGTTCATCCTGCAAAGATGAGGAAATGTCGATGCAGGTGGTGGGAAGAAATAGAGCAGAGATGGGGGAGTGGGGGAAGACAGGCCTGGTCCTGGAGAGTGCAGAGGAGGCCTGGGAGGGTGTAGCACTGGAGAGAGAGGGAAAGAGAGGGGTAGGTGCAAGGAGATGTTAAAGAACAAGTGGTATTAATTACAGTAAATTAAATGGAGAAAATTATATATGAAGGTGAGATCAAGTGAACATGCAAGGGTGAAAGAGGCAGTACCAGAGACAAGCAGGGCCCACTTCATCACTTCACTGCATTTCATCTGGAGCACCCGCCCACTGGGAAGGCATCATCAAGTTCTCGAGAGACTGGTGTTTGTGCTGTACGGTGCTCTACATACAAAACGGTATCCTGTGGCTTTTCAGATTTTAAGACTGACAGACTATTTCTCTTAGGCCCCAAGTCTAAGTTCTCAGAAGTCAGGACCATACATCTGGGGAGGCAATTCTGGTTAACAACCCAGGCTTACTCTAATAATCTCAAAGGATGGTGGGGAATTCACTAAACAAAATAAAGAAATTTCACTCAAAACACATATGCCCCTACAGAACCTGGCGGGGGTCGCTGGGGCAATGCTACTGTAAACTCAACCAACAGTTGTACTTGGGTGTGTTGGGACTCCAAGCTCAAGTCACTTAAATATTTATGAGGGTCCAGGCAGTGGTGTCCCAGCTGAGGACTGAAAGATGTAAAGGCCTGAGTGCTAACTTCCAACAGGACCAGTCTAGCCAGGGAGAGAGGCATGCACACACATACCATCAAGACAAGAGTCAAGTGCTATTGATGCCTAGAGAAGAGAGCAGAAACTGTGTGAAAAGTTGAGGGTTCCTGCTGAGGCTAGCTAGGAACTCTTCCAGGTAGAAAAGAAGGGAAAGGGTTTTCAGGCAGAGGGGAGTTGGAGTTCCCTCCACGGGGCAGAGGGGACCAGAGCTGGTGGCTGGGTGCAAGGCCTAACTATGCAAGGGTGGAAGTCTCCAGTGCTGTCTGTCAGAAGATGTTTCCCTTCAGTAGCCAAGATGCAGAATTAAAAAGGTAGATGGTGCTGTCATTAACGAATACAGGGAAAATTGGAAGGAGGAAACTGTGGGGATGAGCTCACCCCCAAAGGCACCCTATGTTTATTTTAGAGGAACAAAAATAATTCAAAAGGCATTTGGAAATTCTATCTCCCACAAACCAAAAGAACAAAACATAGATTTCACTCTGGTGTTGAATACAGAATAACAGATTGCCTACTCTCAGAAACTGATTGATTTTTCTAATTCATTAAGGATTATTTGGATAATAGGAAAACAATTTAATAAATCTAAAAAACTGGGGGAGGGATAAATTAGGAGTTTGGGATTAGCAGATAAAAGCTATTATATATAAAATAGATAAACAACAAGGTCCTACTGTATAGCACAAGAACTATATTCAATATCCTGTAATAAACCATAATGGAAAAGAAAAAATTTTTTTTTAATCTCTCTATAACCACTGTTATTCCATCCTTTCTTATAGGGTAGTGTGAGGCTGAATTATTTTATTATTATTATTTTTAAATATAGTTCCCTGTGCTAAAGATTAGGACCTTGTTGTTTATTTTATATAAAGTATCAATAGTATGGATCTGTTAATCCCAAACTACTAATTTATCCTTCCCCCACTTTCCTCTTTGGTAACAATAATTTTGTTTTCTATGTCTGTGAGTCTGTTTCTGTGTTGTAAGTAAGTTCATTTGTATCATCTTTCTAGATTCTACATATAAGTGATATCACATGATATTTGTCTTTCTCCGTCTGACTTATTTCACTTAGTCTGATAATCTCTAGGTCCATCCATGTGAGGCCAAATTATTTAGTTGGTAATTATTTTAATGAGACTATGAAATTCTACAAGTCCTATCAATTTCTCCCCAAAGCATGACTATATAACTTTTCCTTTCAATACCATTTATTTGACTAAACACAGTAAAAATAACTTTTCCAAGTTTTTTTTTTTGTGTTAAAATAACAAATGATATTCTGCCACAGAATGCTGTTATTATTAACGCTGATAATAGCTCCAATAAGAAATATTTACAATTATGTCTCATTTTGGAATAACAGGTAATTGTCTTATAGTTCTTTTAAAAATAAACAGAATAAATAAATAAACATAGCTTCTACATTATTTACTGCAGCTACACCCTTAATGGAACCTGGTCACGAAACATAACAAAAGCAAAAATGAAATTCAAATCAGACTCCCGGCCGCAAAGCATTGTTGACTGAAGAAGCTACAAGATGAACCTTTCACTCACTGAAGGAAGCAGGTGCGTTTCCATGTATAATGTATATTTTTAAAAGCAATTATTTTGTATATAGAATGTGATTTAATAAAAACCTCCCTCTATCTGCAGACCGACAAACAGGAACCACAAAGGGGTGTCTCTACAAATACACAAACCCCCATGCATAAATGCAAAGCCTGTCAAAATCCTTTCCTGTTCTCCTAAGCTTAAAAAACTGTAATTCAACACAGTGGTGAGCTGAAAGGGCACAGATACAAAACATGTCTATTGTTAGCCTTCTATTAGATAAAAGTGTGTCATGCATAATAGAAAAGATGGTGTTTCCTATGGAAATCTATTTTGAGATGCAACCATTTAAAGGCAACTGAGAGCTCAAAATCAAGTTCAACTGAAGAGAAACAGAGCCCAAGTAAATACTACAGAAATGCACAAAGACATTCGAGAAGGAGGAGACCTGTGCTAAATCTTAATTCCAGGCCAACAAAATAGTTCCGAATTCAAGCCAGTGATTTGCCCTGAGGTCATTCAAGGAGCCAGGCAGAAACCACTGGCCAGAAGACATAGATATAATGTCAAAGGCAAGTGTGAGATGTGGAGGAGGGGGGGACCCTGTGACCCTTGCTCCCACGGGCTTTCTGCACAGGCTTGCTTATACGACTGTTCAGAAGGGTATTGGCCAGCAGCTGTGCTGCATGGACTCCAGCCCAGGCTGAGTCACATCTAATAATAGCTCTGAGTTCGTTCTTAGACAACATGGTTAGAATCCTCCAACAATCAACGGTGAAGACATACCTCGATTAATATTCCATTTCATTGCTGGGTAATAAATCTTCAGCTTTGCACAACATAAATGTTGACAAAGATACACACAGTCACCTTATTTGAAAGCCTGATTGTATAATTTTATCTAGTGGAGAAAAACGGACTCCTCTTCATTTCAACAGGCTAGATAATTATCCGGCTCTATAATCGATGCTTTTGGAATCCAAAACATGTTCCAGTATAATTCATATCACCCAAAATCTCATTAGCGACTTACTCATTTCAAGGTATTCATAAAATAATCCCAGTTTGCCCATGGGCTGCAGATGGTAGTCCTGTTCCCATCGTGGGGCTTTCTTTTCTGCTCCCGAAACTGTGCGACATCGTCCAATTATATTCATGACCCAGCTGCCAAAAAGATCAAATTATCAATCAGAATATTGTCAGACCAAGGGCATAAAAGTATTACTGATGTTTCGAGCTGAACACATCATCTTCCCAAGAATTTAATTTCTTGTTTTCATGCTCAATTTCTTTTTATTTCTGCCTCCCTACCCCAAAATATTTTGAAAAATAGTATTGACTACATACCTGGCTTTATCCAAATTGTAACTACTATGATTTTTCCTCCTACCTCCTTTTCATGTGGGCATTTTAATTTTTAAAAGATACTTTCCCTCATTTGATTAACTTTTTTTTTTCCCCCCATTTCCCTGCTATTATCGAAGATGGTCTTTCCAGACTGAAAATCGCCAGAGAAAATAAACAAAGCATGGAGGCCAGTGTGGTCCGGGGCTAAGAGGAAAACAAGTCTGTTGGTGGCAGGGGGTGGAGCCTAAGAGACCACGGTGAGGATTTGGGCCATTTTTCACTCTGAAGGAAGTGGGGAGCCACTGAGGGGCACGGAGCAGAAAAGGGACATACTTTGACACCGGATAAAACAGGTCCAAGACCCTACTTTCAGCTGAACAAATTAAAGACCAAAGGAGTGACATGCTTCCTCAAAGTCAGTGCAGAGCTTGCAGGAAACACAGCCCCAACTGGCGGCCCAGTGCTCTGCCCCCTACTGGATGCTGCTCCGCAGAGCAGCCTGGTGTCTCCTCTTGGGTTATGCATTTTTCTTTCTCAGAAGCTTGTGAGCCAAATGAACGCATCCCCACTTTTTTTTTTTTAATGTTTAGAGATACCTCTTTTTAAAAAATTTATTTATTTATGGCTGTGTTGGGTCTTCGTTTCTGTGCGAGGGCTTTTTCTCTAGTTGTGGCAAGTGGGGGCCACTCTTCATTGCGGTGCGCGGGCCTCTCACTATCGCGGCCTCTCCTGTTGCAGAGCACGGGCTCCAGACGCGCAGGCTCAGTAGTTGTGGCTCACGGGCCTAGTTGCTCCGCGGCATGTGGGATCCTCCCAGACCAGGGCTCGAACCTGTGTCCCCTGCATTAGAAGGTAGATTCTCAACCACTGCGCCACCAGGGAAGCCCCGTCCCCACTTTTTTAATGGCAATTTGAACTGAAAAGAAATCGGAAACAGTTGGCAGTGAAACAAGGTGTGCACCTGTAGCCTACAGGGCTGTTGTCCCGAAGCAACAGCTGGCTTGTGGTTTACTTGTCGACTTCATCAGAAGACGCACAACAACTACAAACAACGTAGCATCTGGCTAAGCTCCAGCTGACGACACAGCACGTTTGTGTGGATTTCACTGTAAAGACCACTGTATACATTGCACGTGAACATGCGTGTGTACACACACACACACACACACACAGTGTTAAGAGGGGAATTAAAAATTGCTGACCATGGGCTTCCCTGCTGGCGCAGTGGTTGGGGGTCCGCCTGCCGATGCTGGGGACGCGGGTTCGTGCCCCAGTCCGGGAGGGTCCCACATGCCGCGGAGCGGCTGGGCACGTGAGCCATGGCCGCTGAGCCTGCGCGTCCAGAGCCTGTGCTCCGTAGCGGGAGGGGCCGCAACGGTGAGGGGCCCGCGTACCACCAAAAAAAAAAAAAAAAAAAAAAAAAAAAACTGACCACGGTGGGTTGCCCGTTGCTACTGATCTCAGTGTTAACTGTTCACTGACCACTCCCCCAAGGTTTGCTAAGGGGAGATTTCTCTACAGTGAAACATGGTCCTGGCTTCACAATCTTTCCCCACTTCTTTCTTCTATGACATTAGGGGAATAGCAGGAGGCTGTGGAAGTGGAGGGGATATGGACTCAGACACCCCTGCATCGGAATCCACACTTCACTGCTTATTCGTTATTTAACTTCAGTCAAAGTTCACATAAAATGGGGTGATAAAACCTACACTGCCCAGGGTTGTTATCAGGATTAGATTCAGAACAGGTGAGGTATTTAGGAAACTTCCTAACACATCAAAATCCCCGTGTGGGATCATCTTTTGACCAACACAGCCTAACTGGCTGAGGCCAACAGTAAATGCAGCCTAAGTGACTCAGCATCCTGACTCGGATCTCACTCCAGCACTTACAAGAATGATGTGGAACGCTGGTTGCCTGGTGCTCCTTCCTAGGCCACAACCCAGAGCTCTGTGATCAGTCAAGTCTGAGGTTTGGCCAGGAATCCGCAGTTTTACAGACGTTCCAGGGGCCTTGTCGCGCACATGGCAGAGGACCGCACACATCCATCACCCATCGTGACACCCAAACTCAAGATCACCGGTTTCTACTGGTTTACTTTTCACTCTGCCTCATACTTCCAGCCTCAGCCTCTTGCGAATCCTCTCCATGCCCCAGAGAAGCAGGTCTTTTACTATCGGGGACCCAAACCCATGATGACTTGGATTCAGGATGAAACTTCTGTCCTGGCAGCCACTTGCATGACTAACTCATCTGGTACTTGTTTCTTGTACCACACTGCCTGCCTCCCCCGCCACCAATCATATTAGGTCAAATGAGAAGAAATGACTAGCTTGCTTTTCTGATCTTCGACTCTGAGCCTCTTGTTCAGTCTGAGTTGAACCACTCATCTGTAGCAGGAAATCTTGGGTTGCAGTCCATTCATCACTGCCCTTGGTCTTTTGGATATTCTATTGGGTTATGACTCTAGTACAGGGATATCAGTCTGACTGCACATGAGAATCACATATAGAACTTTAGAAAAGTACAGACACTGGATACTTCTTCCCCTGGCCAAGGCTGGAAGCTTCCTCCCTCTACCAGGGGTTACAAAATAATTTTCTTAGCAATTGACCACGCGTATTAGTGTAACAGTATCGTAACAAATTGCTCTTTACTGAGTACTTATTATGTGTAAAGCATGGTGTGAAGCCCTTTACACCCCATTTTGTCTTTGTCTCCTCATTATCATATTTAATCCACATACTAATCACCATTTCTGTTTAGGACATTGCCACTGGCTAATTTTGAATACAAGCATCCTTCACCATCTGAATCTATTTTGCTCCTGAGTTTACTGTTCCTGAATTTGAAGACCGAGTGTGTAGAGTGAGGGACCCCTGCATTTCCGATTCTCTTATTGTACGTCTCTGATTCATTCTCTAGCCAAATCATATCTTGAGAAGAGACATTTCCTCTTGTTAAGAGTTTACTTTTGCTTATTATCTGAATAGCGAATATTCATTGAGGAAAATATAGAAAACATATAAAGAAGAAAATTACAGCCACCCATTATCTAAATAGCAAAGGACAATGCTAAGGCATTTTGGATATTTAACTCTATTTTTCTTAACATTTTATCATAAAATTTCTCCAGAGCAAGAGGCTTAATACAGGAGTTGTCCTAGCCTTTTTGTCAAGTACAGAATAAAATTCCCAGGCATGCCCCAACTATCAAAAAAGTGAGGCTAGGAAGGCCAAAGGGCTCTAAGCTTCTTCTCAGGGTCCAACAAACAATTCTATTAATTTACTGATGTTTGTATTTGAAGCATATGAGTCACTCATTCACTCAGTTGGCTCTTACTGAAGACCTACTAAATGCCAGGTGCTGACCCCGGTGCTGGAGAGACCCACCCCCACCCCCACAGATGGAGCCTGGATCACAGCACCACGTGGCCTTCATTTGCTCTGAGAATCCTAGTCAAGGACCCCAAGTGGAGTTGGGGGTGGAGGCAGGTGAGTATATGGTGAAATTCATTTCACTATGTTCCTTTTGACATATTTAAATGGTGTGAAAATAGCTACTAAATTTTATAAGTTTTCTTTTCCCTTCCTATGTATTATTGGGATGGGTGTAGTTTGGGGTAGCAAAAGTAACTGATATATCTTTAGTATGTTGAAAGTTTGTATGAAAAAGTAAGAAGGAAACTGGCACCTTTACAAAGAGCAGAAGCAGTGATGGGAAGAACCCAGCCCACTCTCTAATTTGCCTAACATTTAGCGCAGGTGTCCCCAACCCCCGGGCCATGGACTGGTACTGGAACGCTGATTTAGTGCTCCGAGTTTTCAAACAAGGCTAGTAGTAGAAATATCTGAAGGCGAAGTTCAGCTCACTGGAACTTGCAACAATGTGCTTACTTGAAGTGAACAGACCACAGATACTATAATACATCCTTTGTTTTTAAATATTTCATGTGAACAAGTTTCATTTTGGATGAATTTCTCAGTGAGTACCCGTTTAGGAAACATACTCTTCCCCTTGATTGTTTAAATCAGAAAATAGCTCACTGACAACAAGTTATTCATAAAAATTGAGTGTTAAATAGTTAACCTATTTCCTTCAGAAAATGCTTTTTTTTTTTTTGGTAATGAGTTAATAAGCCTTTCCTCTATTTGATATATTTATTTTCACATAGAAACATAGTATTATTTGCACATGACCTACTTTTACTCATTGGGAAAAACCTAACTGTGAGCCCAAGGTAAGGGCTGTCTACTGCACAGCAGGGCAAAAAAATATTCATTTCACAGCTAAGATCAGAATCTTTTTTTGAGGGGGACGGTTTGAAGTGGGGAAAAGGGAGATGTCGTTGTTTACAGACAGACACTGATAATTCTCGCTGAAGATGGAGGATAAAGCCCTGGTGAAGAAATGTGGAAGGACACACGGAAACCCAGAGGGTTCTGCTCTACAAAAACAGAAAGAAAAAACAAGAATTTAACTGCTCTACAAAGAGAATGAACAGAAACTTGGTAATGAGGGAGAGAGAAGAAAGGTTAGGGGAGGGAAGAGAAAGAATGAGAAGGAAGTTGGACGTGACGGGAGGCAGACGGGGCGGAATGGCAGGATTCTGGAGCCTACAAAGAAGGGTGATAAGTAAACAACAACAGCAGCAAAATTCCCAGGTGTGTAGTGGGATAAGGGACTAAAAAGATGGAGGTTGTGCGTTTCGAAATTCAAGTTGTTTGAGTTTCTCCTCCATGCCCCAAAACATCAGCAGGTCCTGCTCGTGTGAGTGGTTTTGCAGGTCACTGAGAAGGCTGCGCTCTGGTTCAGGCTGGCAGGGGCAGAAAGTACAGGAGAGGGAGGCAAGACAGAAGAGAGATCAACAGTTTCGTGAGAACAGAAACTCAGAGCCAGAAATTATCTTGAAAAGGTTAATGTAGTAGGCAGAAAAACGGTCCCCCCAAAGATGTCCATATCCTAATACCCAGAACATACGAATTATGGTTGCAGATGCAGTGAAGGTTGATAATCAGCTGACTCTAACAGAGACGAGCCTGGATTATCCAGGTGGGCCCAGTGTAATCAAAGGGTCATTAAAAGTGGAAGACGGAGGCAGAAGAGAAGGGAGGAGTGATGGAGGCAGATGTGACCACAGAAAAGAGTCACAGACCTGCAATCTTGCTGGCTGTGAGATGGAGAAAGGAGGTCACGGACCAAGGGATGCGGGTGGCCTCTAGGAGCTAGAAAAGGCAAAGATACAGATTACCACAGAGCCTGAAGGAAACAGCCCTGCCAGCACCTTGACTTTAGCCCAGTGAGACCTCTGCAGACTTCTGAGTTCCAGAACCACAAGACAGTAAATTCGTTGTTGTTTTGTGGGGCTTCTTCCCCCTATTTTCTTCCTATTGCCATTGAGTTTGGGGATACTTGTTGAAGCAGCAACAGAACACTAATACAATAAGCTCCTTGAAATATGCAGAAATTGCAGATGGCACTGGACTTGTCCACTCTGATATGGGATCGGACTTATGCGAAAATTAAAAGGACGGGGTGACCTCAGCTAACATCTGTTCTTCTCATTTCTAGGAAAAGAACAGTAAGTCAAAACTTTTGTAGTTATTTTAGACATCCGTCTCTCAACATGCTATGTAACCTGGTGCCTCAGGACCATAAGAGAACCTCTGTTCTTCAAAGCACGTGGGTTTGGAGCCATGGGGTTTTACATCTGAACCCCACAGTAGCCTCTTATTGGCTACATGAACTTGGGCAAATCACTTAACCTCATTAAAACACAGATTCTTCATTTGCAAAAGGGAGGTAAAAATAAGGATTGTTTGCATGATTAAATGACAGGGATAAATAAAGCACTTAAGACAGTGACTGGCACATACTAGAACTCAGCAAGTTACTATTACTGGTTTTTAAATGCATGTATAAAAGGAGGAGAGAGTTGTAAGAAGTTGTGGAAAAACTTAGTTCAAAGCTCCAACAAGAGCCATCTCTCAAAGGGCTATGATCCAACAGCCACCAACAATGGGCTACAAGGCAAAAACTACAGCAGATGGGGATTTTTGTTCAATATAAAGAAGGAGGTTTTAAAATATAATTATTAAACACTGGATACATGTACCCTGTTGGTTGGATCATCTTATCTGGAGACCTTTAATAAGCAGAGGGTCTACTCCATTTGAGAGGTGGCTGCATGCAGCTAGACATGCAGGGAAATGACTTGGATGGGTGGGCCGTTCTATCCCTAAGATCACACAACTCGGTACTCACGGAAGTAACACCTCTTGTATGTTATTCCAGATCGCTTTTCCTCCCATGATGATTATCAGCTGTGTTGTCAGCTCAAGGAGACAGCCACCTGGGTCACACTGAAATATTAAAAAGAAAGTCCTATTTAAATGGGTCTAACATGAAAAAGTCATTCATTTTATTTTTTCTGGTATTCTTGTTTAGGCTAAAAAAAAAATCTAAGGAATGTACAATGAAGAAACTCTTCATTGAGCAACTGAGAGAAAACATGGGACAGCTTAACTTGTCAAGAGAACACAATTCTACAGTCACACCTCTTCATTTCTGTATTTTCCGAGCCAATAAACTGGGTCTCCTGGATAGCCCACAAATTTGCCCTTAAAGAATGCGATGTAGAAACACGAAGAGTAGTAGTTGACAAACTGGAATAAGAACATCTTCATGGTTAGGCTGTTCTCATAGTCAGTCTGGGTCCTTGGGAGTTCTGTAGTTAAAAGAAATGTTAAGATTTTAAAATTGTGAACATCTTTGAGACGGTAATCAAAGACACTGATACATGAGTTAACATGATTAAAAAAAATACAATTCACAGTTTCCACTTCAGCTGTTTTGAATTTCTTAATATAGCTACTATGTTAATTCCAAGTTTACACATTGTTGTAAGAGTTTCTCCCCCATGAACACAATGTCCCACAAGGCAGAAAACAGTCAACTTTTCCTTAAAATTTATAAGCACAATGATATCAAATAGGCAAGAACTGTCTTCTTTCAACGTAAGACAGAAAATTAAAGTTGAACAGCCTGCTAAATGATATCTCTTGTCCTCCTGAACTGCAATAAGGTAGGCCTGTTGAAGAAAACAAACAAAACACGGGGCAACTTGCTAGAAGCATCTGGGGAAGACAAAACAGGTCATCCTTCTAGTTTAGAATTTAAATCTGTCTTATCATTTTCAGAAGATGACCACTCCAAAGATGACCATTTGGAGAATGATCCAGCCAAATGCAGCATGTGGGAAGCACTTAACTTTGGCTACTAAGCAGCTGCCTGGGATACAAGCCAGAGAGAAGAAACCTTTATTATAAAAGCCAGAGCTGATGAGAATGGAGCTATATTAATATGAACAGCGTGGGGGGAAGACACGTAACACTGTGATTGCTTGTCCTCTCAGCAATGCAGGAGCAGATCTGCCACTGGAACCATGACCCTCTTCCACTTGTTTGCAATAAAGAGACCATTTACTTTCAACAATAGGGTACATGAGCTAATGTAACTGAAAATATTATTCAGCGCTGATCTGTTTACATAGAGCTTGGGCTTTATAATGATCGTCTTTGCTTTGTCCCTTTTACTAATGCAAAGCAGGAGATAATTCATTTCTCGTACAGGCTGGAGAAAATATGTTTACACTTGAAAGTTTCTAAAAATGGTAACATACTGGAATTGAAATGCCTAAAACGTACAGTCTCTATTTTTACCTGATTCTAAAAATGGCTTAGACATCATGCTATATATATAGCAGGACCTTACCAAAGTTAGTAATCATGATTGCCACTTTCTCATATATGATGTTCAGGATCATGATGATGATAAAGCTGATGAGGGAAGCGGTGATGGACGTGGCCATCTGTGGAGTCAGATACTTCTGGATTGGGTCTGTTCCATTAAGGTTTTTGGGAAGTTTTGCAGAAAATACAATGAACACTGAGAGCCTGTAGACGATGATGCCGATAACTGAAGCAATGATCAAAAGGATCTGAAAACACAATAAACACAGCAGCATGAGACTCACAAATGGTTATACTTTTACACTTAAAAACTGGCCCCATGCTCAAATGGACAACATGCATTGTGAAGTGATGTAAATCTCACATAAATGCCACAAGAGAGGTGAAAATCAAGCACGTTAAATTTCAAAGAAAGGAGAAGAAATGATGGCAGTCAAAAGAACTGGTGCGGGCTTCCCTGGTGGCGCAGCGGTTGAGACTCCGCCTGCCGATGCAGGGGACACGGGTTCGTGCCCCGGTCCGGGAAGATCCCACATGCCGCGGAGCAGCTGGGCCCGTGAGCCATGGCCGCTGAGCCTGCGCGTCCGGAGCCTGTGCTCCGTAACGGGAGAGGCCACAGCAGTGAGAGGCCCGTGTACCTCAAAAAAAAAAAAAAAAAAAAAAGAGTTGGTGCACCCACTAATGGAAGATATTAACAGCAGGAGCAGCTGTGAGCAGGGAATGAGAGGGTCTGTGGGAACTCTGTACTTCCTGTGAATTTTTCTGTAAATCCAAAAGTGCTCTAAAAAAGAAGGCCTAATAAAAAGAGGGGGGGAGAGAGAGAGAGGGAGAGAGGGAGGGAGAGGGGGGAGAGAGAGAGAGAGAGAGAGAGAGAGAGAGAGAGAGAGAGAGGGAGAGGGAGAGGGAGAGGGAGAGAGGGAGGGAGAGGGAGAGGGGGAGAGAGAGAGAGAGAGAGAGAGAGAGAGAGAGAGAGAGAGAGAGGGAGAGGGAGAGGGAGAGGGCGAGAGCGAGAGAGAGAGAGAGAGAGAGAGAGAGAGAGAGAGAGAGAGAGAGAGAGAGATGGAGAGAGAGAGAGAGAGAGATGGAGAGGGAGGGAGGGAGGGAGAGGGAGAGAGAGAGAGAGAGAGAATCTTCAGATGGGGTAAAAATGGAGTAATTGGTAGCATGTTCTGGTAGAAGAAAAAAGTCTGTGATAGCAGAACCAGTGAAAACATCCCTTTGTAGAATAATAATTATGGAATTATTTAGGTTATGAATGAGTGGGTTTTGCTCATTTGTAATCCATTAAGAGGATATGTTTCCTTCCAACAGAGCACCTATTACTGACTCAGGGGTCAGCACGTGCTGGCTGTTGTCTTCGTTCCCGCAGCTGAGGGGATTCTGAACAGGACCAGTGAAGCTGCAGAGACGCCCCAAGGTCACTATTGGAAATGGCAGCAGGCAGGTCTCTGATGATAAACGCTTCACACACTTTTCGTACTCGGATCTTGAGACCTTAAACTGGCAGTTACTTATACTGCACTTGCACAGGATTCATTTTCCTTGTCTACTGTAGTTTTGACTGCATAGCCCCAAGGTCAGTGGGGGTGTGTGAAACATACTCTGCGTGTGACTGGTAGGGTTTCACTTCCTTACTAGGCAGGTTTTCTCTGGCCACTGAACAAGGTACATCAAAGGTCCCATTTTTAAACTGCTTTCCTTACATCTACCTTCTTGGACACACTCCAGAAGCATGTATTCAATGTCTCCGATGGCTCGTGATGACTGCCGTGATAGAGAAAGCTACAAAGAATATGAATTTCAGTACCAAGCAAATCACGTCATGTTTACAGTCACAGAGGGAGGCTGGTTGCCACCTGCGGAGGGCAGTAGAGGGAGTGATCCACAAGCATGGCCGGACTTCTGCGTTCGAATCCCAGCTCCACCGCTAGCTGGGGGGACCTTGTGCAAATTACTTAGCCTTTGGGGGTTTCAATTTCCTCACCCATATAATGAGGGGATAGTAAAAGCAACTGATTTATAGGATTATTGTGAGGCTTCAATGAGTTACTGCAGGTAAAAACAATTAGGACATTAAGCCCTGGCACATGAAAAGTACTGTCTAAATATTAGCTATGATTATGGTGACCAAAGTGTTAAAAAGATGTCTTTCTTACTTTTTAAGGTATCAGTTTGTAGAGAAAGCATTATATTTGCTCCTTTAATCTCTCTCATTGTCTCCTTTTCTTCACAGTTAAGGCTTCATACTTATGAAAGGAATGACACTGTGTGTGTGTGTGTGTGTGTATGATTAGATGTGAAAATTAATTAAGGCTGAGAAAAATGTATTAGAGAAGGTATATCGAGTCTTCCTCTCATCATAACACATACAGGCCATTTAAATATTGACAGTATATACATATTTTAAAACTCTGCTACTAATTTTTTAAATTACATATTAAGTAATCATAATAGGTAAGATTCTTTAATGCTTACTATTGCTTCAGCACACATATATTTTTTAAATCCTCACAACCATCCTGTGAGGTAGGTAGTATTCTCTTTTTACAGATGAGGAAATAGAGCCACACACAGATGAAGCGATTTGTCCCAAATTAAGCAACTAGTAAGTGAGAGAACTGAGATACTCAGAGTCCAAAGATACACAAACCTTTATATAGCACTGCCCCCTACGTGGCTTATGAAATGAATTCTAATTCATTTCAGAACTTTTACAAACTTGACGTGTTTCCATTTTTCTTCAGAGCACTTAATGGGTTCAATATTTCTTAGGAGACAGGAAAACTTTTCATTCTCCTTCCTCAAGTTGATTACATATCCTCTTTTCTGATCATAACTTTAATATACGCTCATTAGAGAAAATCTGAAAGTACCTGGTAGTGGACACTGATTGCTTTTGCTGCCCTGGATCTGTCCCCTGTCTTAGAAGAGGACCTAGATTTTGCTTTAGGGTAAATAATCTCCCTTCTATTTTTAGTCTAGTGGTTTGGGCTCGACTGCCCCACCCTCCCCAGGGCTCCAGATGTAGATCCCAATTGGTTTGAGACAAACAGGTGTCTCATCCTATTGGCCTCAGCACCTGATTCAAGGATTGGCAAATAACCTATTAAGAACCACCAAGGGGCTTCCCTGGTAGCGCAGTGGTTGAGAGTCCGCCTGCCGATGCAGGGGACGCGGGTTCGTGCCCCGGTCCGGGAAGATCCCACATGCTGCGGAGCGGCTGGGCCCGTGAGCCATGGCCGCTGAGCCTGCGCGTCCGGAACCTGCGCTCCGCAATGGGAGAGGCCACAGCAGTGAGAGGCCCGCGTACCGCAAAAAAAAAAAGAGCCACCAAGATGTGAGGAGATATGCCCATGTGAAAGACGAGCTTCCTCTGTCAACAGGGGATGCTGCTAAAAGAGACCTTTCTTGGCTTGGATGTGATGTGAGATCTGGAAAGCTGCAGCCATCTTGCACCCATGAGGGATGCCTAGAAGCACCATGCTGGGACACCACTGGACACAGAGTGAAGACAGAACAAAACCAGCCTTGACATCATCTGGGCTACAGTATCTATTCTTGACTGAAGTCATACCTCAGACATGAGATTTTCAGTTACAGGAACCAAGAAATCTCACCCATCCCCATTTTTTGGTTGTTGTTTAAACCAATTGGAGATTGATTTTCTGTCACCTACAATTGAAAGACTCCAACTATCAAAATGAAGAATAAAAATAGGAAAAAAATGCATCTATACATAGGTGTAATTCCTTCAGAACTATGCATTGTTTTCATATAAAAATATTTCACATATTAATTTTATTCTTAAGCCTATCATAATCATGACATTTTTACATGTCATAAAATATTTTCGTGGACATACTTTTTCATGGCTGCACAATATTCTACTGTATGAAGGGTTGGAAGGAGGACATTTTGGCTGAGGTTTTATATATATAAATATAGTATGTATAATTAATATTTATATAACATTTATATATAAACAAAAATATTATATATGTATTATATATGTGTGTGTATATATATATATATATATATGTGTCTGACTTTTACTTGCCATTTTGAAATACTTCCTGATTAAAAGTTTTTAAAAGCTGGCTTAGTGGATTAAAGCATATGAATATTTCTGACTTCTGACATGTGCTGCCAGGCTGCTTTCTAAGAAGGCTGGCGCAGCGTAAAAGTCCAACAGCACAGGTATGGGAGTACTATGACACTTCAGCCTTACAAACACAGAGGCTTATCACTTGACAGGTGAAAAATTGTATTTCACTGTAATGTGCACTGATTTAATTACCACTGAGGTTTGACATCTGCCACAATATTTTGTCCCTTTCTGAATGTGTATTCATCTTCTCTGCCTTCTCAGCTCCTGAGATTTTTGCTGTTGTCTTAGAAGTGCTCTGAAGTCTTTCCGTACTGAAGGAATTAGCCCTTTGCCCTTTTTGTTAACAAATATTTCCTCTGGTGTTTTGTTTAAACTTAGGACACTTTTGATGTATGGAAATCTTTAAATACTTTCCTCTGAAACTTCTTCCACATCTAGAGATTGCATATTCATCAAGATTTATTTCTAGTTTTTCATGGTATTACTTTTTAAAATGTTTTTTAATGTTTCTGGAATTTATCACACTATGTGGTTCATAGCATGATTTCAATCTTTTCTTTTTTCCCAAATAGCTAACGAGTGTTCCATTACCATTTATTGAATGATCTTTACTTATCTCTCTGATTTATAATGCCTTCCTTTTCATATATTAAATTATTAGTGAGTCCAAATCTGGGCTTCATGTCCTGTTCTCTAAGCTGGCTGTTCTTGAGCTAATAAAACTCTCATTACATTACTTATTATATTACTAATATGATTTTATTCATAATAAACCCCAAACTAATTTCATAAGTTCTGATATTTTAGAAACATTGTCTTTTTATCTAGAATCATTTGTTTAAGGCCTCTTTTATGTCTTTCAGTAGTTTTTATGTTTTTTTTAATAGCTCCTATTATCTTTTTGTTACGGTTATTCCTAGACATTTTATATTAGTTGTTACTCTTGGCAATTTTAGAATTCTTGATGCCTCCCATCTGGTCTCTTCATCAGAAACTTGAAAATCCTGAACCACAGATCTGATTTAAACAAACGAGGTGAAAGGAGCTCGACGAGCCACGGGCAGCAGAAGATATTGTGAAACCTTGAGAGTTGCTCCATGTGGTGGCTGAGCTGTTCTCTGGAAACAATCTTCTCTATGAAACTACAGTTTCCAGCTCGACTTTCAGTTTTCTCAACATATAAAATTAGACAGTAGAAAAATCTGTGGCAGATTCTTACCCAGAAAAAGACAGCACTGGCACAGAGGGTTATACGTATACACTTTCCCCAGGTGGTGAAGGGAATACGCTCTTCTTCCTAATTAAAAAAAAAAAAAAAAAAAGAAGTTTAGTCAATCAAGGGATTCCTCCAACGAAATGATTTTTCTCCTAATTGGTCACTGAATCCTAGGCTTAATTTTAAAAACAATTAGTTTTCAGACACAGACTCCTTACTCATACTTGCATGTTTGCTTGTTAACAATTTCAGACATACATACAGCAAAACGTGTTCAGTGTTCATTTTCGTAATAGTTTTTGAAAATGCAAATGTGAATAATAAACTGTTTATCTGCCACGATCTGAGTTCAGGAGTCTGGGTATCTGACAATACCATTCTCGAGCTTGTCTTAGATTTTAGAAGTGACTGCAGTGAGAACCCAGAGTCTGTGCAGGACAGAAAGTTTCACAGATGTCTGCAAGTACTAGGGAGCCAATGTGTGTTTTCTGGTTGACCTTTAGGTATATTAGGTATAACTGTGAAGTTTTAGAGTTTCCATTTTATAGTTTATATGAATATATGTAGATTTTTCTAGAAATGAAATCAACAGTGTGATTATAGCTGCAAACAAGGACATGGCATTTACTCTCTGCCAGGTGCTATTCTAAGTAGGTTCTATCTATTAACTCAATCAATCCTTACCACAATCATATGAGGAAGCAACTTTCTTATTCCTGTGTCATAGCTGGGGAAACTACGGCACAGAGAACCTAACAAGTTGTCCAAGATCACTCAGCTAGTAACTTGCTGTGTTCAGATGTGAATTCAGGCAGTTTTGTTCCCAAGGCCTCACCACCACACTGCTGGCCTCTCTAGACACTGAGGATGTGTTCTCAATCAAGGTAAGATGAGAAAGAATGATAAGGAGAAATGAACCTTCATCTTCAATTTTTTAACAAGCAATGTTACAAGGGAAATTTAACTTATTAGTTGGCAATTTTAAATTTAAAATGGACAGATTTAAATTTCTAAAATGTCTTTTCTTCAGTTTGTTGCCAATAACATAAGCTTTTGTTTTTCAGTATTCAAAAACGTTATGAACATCTGATTTTGTCTAAGTTTCAGCTTTCATTATGTACAATCTTTTACCAACACATGCTTTGACCCCCATCTTCCGTCCTAAACAATGGGAACGATTCATAATGGGGATTATTTAAAACTTGTTACATTGTAAAAGACAAATGTCGCTTTCTGTTGGGTAACTGAACCTCATTTTTTTCCATTTATAAAATGAGGAGGTTGAACTGCTCCCTCCAGACCCTTTTACTGCCAACATTCTATAAATCTGTGAGTCAATTTATAAAGTCTATGGTTGGAGACATTTTCAGATGCTTTTGATAAAAGCATTTTCTTTCCAAGAGTTATTCATATTTAAAACCTACTGTCCTTATGCTGATGACTACAAGTACAATTAGCTCCAGATTTTCTGTGTTGATGGAAAGAGGCAATAATGCAGATGATTTAAAAAAATTGTCTTTCACTGGCTTTGGAATGTTTATACAAAGACATTATATAGTTTTATTTTTTAATTCTGCAGCAGCAGTAACAGCAGCAAATTTACCTTTCCAATTAGATTAAATGCCTAGCATGGGGCCTGAATATAGTTTGGCCTCAACAGATGTTTCCCTTCTTCATCCTTTCTCTGATTTTAGGATAAGAGTCACCCTACTCTGTGCACGTACCAACCAGAAGGGGGAGCAGTGACCGAGGCGTCGTGCAAGGCAAAGGAGCTGGTCTACGATGAAAAGGTGGCTGTGATAATGAAGGACCATGTGAAACACTGAGAATCAACTATGAAAACCAATGTCTTTCCTTCTACATCTATGTCATAGAGTCTAATTTTTATTGGTACTGTGAAAGGACACAAATCAACGCATCTTTTCTTATACATTTATGTCAGAGGTTTTTAATTTTTTTCATGTTTATTGTTATTATGAAAGAAGGGACCACATTTATCGCCTGTGCCTACTGTTCTTAGCAGTGCTCCTTCACTTTGGCTGTACATGAAAAATCACCAGAGCAGCTTAAAAAATTCCTGTGCCAGAAGGCACCCCAGGCCACTGAGTACCATCAGAGTATATAGCAACAGAAGCCAGGCGTCAATATTTTTTAAGCGCCCGCCCCTACTCCGTGATTCCAGTGTGCAGTCAAGGTTGAGAACCCCTGCAATACACAGACTGAATTGCATCTAGATAACATACTCTTTACCTGAGTGATCTCATTTATCACCACATGCGTACACCGTGCCTCATATTCTGGCCGGGCTTGTTCTTCCTGCTGTAACTCGACCGTGTCCCATTCGTACTCAAGTTCTGCCTGGCGCCGCTTCCAAAACTCCAAAAACAAGGTAACTACCAAAGAGAGAACAGCATCATGTGGGTCTTCAGTGATGACTGATGCTTCAGAAATCTGTACTGAATACTATGAATTATCCACAACACTTGTGTATAGGGTCAATAAAATCTAATTTTACTTATTTATAGGCGATGCTAGTATTGAAAAGAGAGAAAAATGAGTTAATGCTTTTTTTAAAAGGAAAATGTTGATCATTTATTCAACTTGTGAAAACAGACTATAGGTCATGGGAAGGGCGGTAATGGGATGGTCAGAAGGCATCTGACTGCGTCTACTGCTAAAGGGTCCGCTCCTAACACATTATTGCCAACAAAACAACACAAGCAACTATTATAACTCAAAGCAGTTCATGGTCCACCCTTTAGTCTGCTCCTCCTTGCATCCCTCTCCCTCTCTTCCTTCCAAAGGGCTTGGGGGTGCAGGGATGAGAATGCTTCAGTGGTCCCCAAATCTTTGTTTTCCACCACCCAAGTCACCCCAATTAAAACAACATTCTTAAATGTGGAAAACTGGTATTTTTCTCAATCTTGTGCAAAGTATGGATAAAATAATTTTTAGAAATCATTATTTTTCAAGATTGGTAACTTCAAATACTAGACAAAAACAACATTAAATGTTCATTGAAAATGTGGTTTCAGGGTAAATCCCCTAGGCCCTTCTTCCAATCAGACTGATACCCCTAAGCGCTTCCTATATAGAAATTCTGGAATAAACACTGTTCCATCCACAAATATTTTTGAGTCTCTACTATGTGCTGAGAATAAAGAGAAAAAAAGGTATGGTCCCTGCTTCAAGGAGCTCCTAGGTGTATAGGAATTACAGTGAAGTGATAGTTACAGTGGACTTTTAAGACAGCTGTGATCAAAGTAAGCATGAGGTGCTCTGGGCACACAGAGCCACAATGTAACAAGGCTGTCTCAGAGGAGGGGACCACTGGGGTGAGCTGTGCGATGGTTTAGAGCTGATCAGGTGAGAGTGGAATGTCAAGGCCATTTCCCCTTAGGGAGCCGTGCGTGCAAAGGCAAGAGACCAAAGAGACCCAGGTACTTTCCAAGAGCTGCAAACAGACTGGAAGGGAGCACAGGCTGTGGTGAGGTGGGTGGGACAGCCAGGTGGAGAGATGGCAGGGGCACATCACGAAGGACTCTGTGTGCCTTAAAGGCGGAGGAGACATTGAAGGAAGTCGAGAAAGAGACTAGAGGCAGGGAGACCTACTGGCAGGTCCACAATGAGGCCTGCTTCAGCTGGGAGGTGAGAGAAGACGGCGTTTTAGCAGGTTGACAGATTGCACGCAGGTGTGATGGAAGGGGGCGAAAGAGGTCAAGGATGCCCGCCAGCTTTCTGGCTTTGGCGATGTCCTAAATTCTAGTGCCATTCCCTGAAATAAGAAGGGCAGGGAGAGGAGCAAGCCTGAGAGAGAAGATTACTGATTCGGTTCTGATCAGCTGCCTGTGGGCCACAGGGGAGATACCCGGTAGGCAGGTCAAAGTCTAGAACTCCAGAGAAAGATCTAGGCTGAGCCGAGACTTTTTCCTGTTTCCAGCGGTAACTGGAGCATGAGTGGATGAGCTCACTAAAGGAGCTACGGAGGGGTAGTTCTCACCCTGCCTGCACGTGAAGCACTGAGAGCTTTTGAAAAATACTGAGCCCAGGCACCACCCTCGAGATTCTGATTTTATTGGTCTGGAGTGGGCCTGTGCATTGCTTTTTGTTTTTGGAAAGCTCTACTGAGCAGTCAGGGCTGTGAATCAACCTGTAGAGAACAGGGAGCCTTTGAGTGCGGAGCAAAGACCAGCTGCCCTGAAATCCTGCAGACCCCGCTGCAGGCAGCCGGAGACATGGGGGGAAGCTCGGGATGGGCCCTGAGGAACATGAACGCAATGCTCCCAGACGGCAAGGACAATGGAAATGCTCAAAGCACCCACTTCCCAGAGATAATCTGGACTTTGGAATCAAGTTCGAATTCTGGTTCTGACAATCATTAGATGTACGACTACTGGTTAAAGTGCTTCAACTTCCTGAGCCCCTGTTGCCTGCCCACCCCCCCGCCATGGAAAACGGGGGAAATAGAACCTACCTCATAGGCTGTTGTGAGCTTAATGACACAACATCTGTAACGGCCCTCATGACCCTCTGAGGTAACTATTATTACCATCCCCATTTTGGACACCAAGAAACAGAGGCACAGAAAACTTCAAATACTTGCCCGAGATAAGGATTGAGGTATCAAACCAAGGCATCCTTGGCTCCAGAGCCCGAGCCCTTCTTACGATGCGGCACAGCCCAAGCCACCTGCTCCATAACTTGCTTTCCGTGGGCTCTGCCCCGTGGCACCCACTCTGCTGAGATGCCATCACTGCGTGCCTGCCCAGCGTCTGATTCCAACACTGCTCCTCCAGGACACAATGCTAGTAACTGTCCTCCATCCCACCACTGTCTCTGTGGGTACACTAACCCTCACGATGCCACTGCTGTGACTACCTGCTGTTCAGAAGCAAGTATAGGCGGCAGCTCAGCTTTCTGCCATAGACGCTGCTGTCAATGGATGCAAAGAGCACACAGTTAGTGGGGGAGGCCACGTCTTGTCTCCTACTTGGCTGGGCAACTGGAAGGCAGCTAGTCCCCCTGTGGAACTTTGAAACCCAGTGTGGTAGTTATGTGAGGCTTCCTGGCCTCTTTACATAGGAATGATGTCCAGCCCCCAAGAGCCCCCCAAGTTGCAGCTGACACTGTCATCCACTGGCCCCATCAGGGAGCGGAGGTGATGGCCTGTAGTCCACCAAGTTCCATCTCCTTGCATGACAGCTACAGGAGGATGAATTAACACTGGAGAGTGAAAGCTACAAAGCCCTTGGGTATTATTTCCTGACACTCTCAGGTCACCCAAATGTTCCAAATCCTCTAAGTAAACAACTTTTAAGAGAAACCGCACTGACTCATCTGTCAGACCTCTGACAGCAGGACTGACTTGGCTTCTCCTGCTTTCAGGACGGGCCTCTTTCCCCTTCTGTGGGGGCTTCCCAAAATGAAAGAGCCTGTTCCTCATTTATGGGTAAGAGAGCATTTGTGACTCCTGACCAGAACCTTCAGAAATAGACCTCTGGGCTTCCCTGGTGGCGCAGTGGTTGAGAGTCTGCCTGCTGATGCAGGGGACACGGGTTCGTGCCCCGGTCCGGGAAGATCCCACATGCCGCGGAGCGGCTGGGCCCGTGAGCTATGGCCACTGAGCCTGCGCGTCTGGAGCCTGTGCTCCTCAACGGGAGAGGCCGCAACAGTGAGAGGCCTGCGTACCACAAAAAAAAAAAAAAAAAAAAGCCCTCTTTGCGGGAATGGAAGCATGGTGCCACAGCTCAGCTACCCTACAGCCTCATCGAGCCAAGACCATAGCCAACACAAGGGGCCCCTGCTGGTGAGTGTTCAGTATGGAGAGTGATGCCTGCACCACTGAGAACCTGCCCAGCCATTCATGCCCTTGCCTCTATCCAGGGGGAAATGAAGCATCCGTGGAAGGAAAGCCTTGAGGGCAGCAGGCAACTATGGACCAAGCTGCATCTGGCTGTTCTTGCTTCCCACCTGACCCATGCTGGCTGCATGGGCAGATACTCTGAAAAGAGACCCCTGCTTGGGGGAATGAGCCAACTCTCCTTGGGCTGCATATGAAGCGGCACAGTATACATAGGAAGCCACCCACTTACCAAAGTCCCCTAGGCTCCCATCTCCTTGATAAATACCACGCATCCCCATCAAAGAGAAGACCCCTACTTTTTAATTTACTTGAGAATTCTACTGCCAACATTGCCTTACCCCTTCCACCCATGAAGTTCTTTCCACTCTGTGTCCTCCCTCTGCAACTATGAAATCAGTCCAATGCTAGTGTACATTCTGTCCGCAAGGGCACACTTTATTCCCTATGCTGACCTCAACTTGTGCGCTTCAAAATGCATAGCACTCATGCACCCTGACCTATATTTGCTTCCGCGTTTGTTGTTTATCATGCCCACTAGAATGTCACCTTCTTGAGGGCAGGGATTTGGTACTGTTCCCAGGGGAAACACTAGCACACAGCAGGCACTTGGATAAGTATTAGCTAAATGAATGTACTGTGGGAAGTCATCCCAGGGACTGGAGAACCTCCATCACCTGGGACGCCTGAAGGATGGAATCATCCACTCGGAGGGCCCAGCTGATTCCCACTGCTCCCTGCTATGCCCGACCGTCCACTGTCCACCACACTCTGCTCCGCCAGTCACGTGGGCCTGGATGAGCTGAGATGAGGATGTGACTGTTGATGGGTAAGGTTGCGGCAGCTCTAGCCCCTTGACTGCTGGGAGTTACTCAGGATAGACAGACTGAGGAATCATCATGCATACCGTCCTACCCCACAACTCACTCAAAGCACTAGGACTGCACATCAGAGGAAACCACTGGCCCTTTCCAACCTAAAGAAGTGGGTGTCTTTCCATTAATAGCCTCTTTATGAGCCCAGCCTGGAAAAAGCTTTCTAAAGCCACTTTGGATACCATCCTTGTGTTTCTGTAATCCCTCTAAATTCTGTCATTTTAATTGAAATATTAGACATACAGATGTTTTTGAAATTTTTATTGATTTTCAATGAAGAAAATCCTCAATTTCCTCCTCTGCTAAGTAAAGAAAATTACTTTTCACTTTATTAAAAAAAAGCAGCTTACTTTCATGAATTTGTATCTTCAAACGTATCTATTTTTAAAAGAATTTGTGATGCAAGACATGAAAGTCCGTCTGTGTTTTGGCACCTACAGGTAGGCAGAGATGAAACAAACAGGACTGATCTCATGAGGCTGGAAGGCTGGGGCTTTCTTATTCCTGTTACAGAAAGAAGAGTCTGTACCTGTGTAGGTGAGGTAGGACCAAGGATGTGGAACCATCATTTTCCAGCCCATTTTTCAGAACCCCACACAAGGCAGTGCAATTATATCAAATAAATATTTCTACATCCTTCTAAAAGTTTGCTACAACTTTATTACTATACATTGCATTTTGTCATTGATCTAAACACTGATAACAACCAAATTATTTGCAGAACTCTTATTCTGTGCTTGTCACTTTTTGTCTCTGGGGACCTCAGGTAATTTGCCTAATCTGCCTGAGTGTCATTTTCCACATCTTTAAAATGGGAGTGTAACAGCCATTTATATGTTCAGTATCTATCTAGCAACAGTATCAACAGGAGATGATTTATGAAAATCAAACTACTCTTCTCACAAAAAGCAACAGAAACAATTCTAATCAGTGCTATAGGGGAGGAACAGCGGTACCCTTCCCCTTCCTCCCTGAACTTGAACATAAAGGGTAAAATGACTGCTTTTGCCAAATCCTGAAATTGAGGATTTGGCCTGGTGAAAAATAATGATTGGGTAAGCAAATCCTCGAAACCTTGAGGGGCACAAACCCTGGGAGCTGTAGGAATGGGTGGGAGTTGCTCAGTTCCTCATTTCACAGAGCCAAGAACTTTGCAGGGTCCGTGAAAGACCCTGAGGGCCTAGCATAACCACCCAATGTTCTGGAGTATTCCTGGGCTACATGGCTGCTGACTCAGTGCTGTGCGTCCCAGAGTGAAAGCACCGGGACCTGGGCTGACTGTGCATATGCTGCCGGACAGGAATTTCCTGTTCTGTACCTTTTGCTCTCTCTCTCTTCCTGCAATAAAACAACTGGCCGGACTCCAGTGGGGAACTCCGCACTTATATTCTCTGGCAAGCCACACACCAGGCAGCTCTAGCTGACTGGTGAGAGACGGGACTCCTATACGAATATATAATAAGAGAGAAGGCTGCCTAGGACCTTGGGAATCAAAACCAGCTTGTTCTCTTAATCAGGACATTAAACAGCGAAAGAAAATACGCATCAGATGAAGAAGCTTCCCAAAACACAGCGTTGGTGGCTGTATCCAGCAATGTCTAAGGACGAGGCACACCCTGGTAGACGGGAGCATTCTGGTTGCCTCGAGAGTTTGCTGCTGAAGGGCTGAGACATTGTATTGGGCCTTGAAACTAGTCAGGCCTCTTCACTCACAAAGGCAGACAAGGCAGATGAGCTTGCTCAGCCTGTATTCTAGCTTCCTAACTGAAAGACTATGAGATGGAAAATACATTTCTCAGGAAAAACAACAAGGTTGTACTGTATAGCACAGGGAACTATATTCAATATCCTGTGATGAACCATAATGGAAAAGAATATTAAAAAAATGTGGGCTTCCCCAGTGGCACAGTGGTTGAGAGTCCGCCTGCCAATGCAGGGGACACGGGTTCGTGCCCCGGTCTGGGAAGATCCCACATGCCGCGGAGCGGCTGGGCCCGTGAGCCATGGCCGCTGAGCCTGCGCGTCTGGAGCCCGTGCTCCGCAACGGGAGAGGCCACAGCAGTGAGGGGCCCGTGTACTGCAAAAAGAAAAAAAAAATGCCCATCATATGCATCTGTGTGTCACTTAAATCAGAAATGCAGCTGAATGGAAGCAAGGGTGGTTATAGACACTGTGTTATTTTGCTGGTATGGATGCAGCTGGAGAAGCAGAGACCTCAAACTAACAGTCGCAAGAGTCATTTTCTGATCTCCAAGTGCAGCTAGTTAGGGTGAAGGCTTCCTGAAATCCCCCCACTCCTCCTTATGAGCCAGTGGTCTGGTAAATCTCTAGGCCCAGCCTAGAACTCAAAGGTGAAAATTAAAAATTGCAGTCATGCAGCCAAAAGGTTGGCAGGGAGCATTAGACAGAAGTAGGTAAGAAACAACAAGGAATGGGGAGGGAGGATACGTTCAGAACCTTTACTTCAATCGTGGTTAGTTGGTGTTTAGGACTTTAGGAGTCAGTGTGAGTAGATGGAATGCTTTGGCCTACAAGGGGGGATATTTTTCAAGTAAGTCCATGATTTGTGCTATATTTATTAGAAAAGGTTTTCTACCCTCAACTTTCTACGGAGCAGAAAAATACTCTGTCACATACATCTGGGCACAAAGGAGATGCTGCAGGAATATGATGATGGTGATATGAAAAAACTTCAGTTCTGCAATTGCAGGCTTTCTGTAATGAGGTTCACAGCAGTAGTTCTCATAAGGCAGAGGTAACAAGAAAAGCAATATCAGGCATTTAAAATAAAGACTTCATCATACATACATATCCTTAAAGATACATATATGGTGCTACGAGCAGGGCCGAAATGTTTTCTGCATTCTACCATCTGATGAAATAAAAGCAGCGGCTCAGTATGCCTGTCAGTTCTATAAACGTGGTGTAGTTAATGATCACAGAAAGCAGGGTGGGCTAGGGACCTTGAAGTATTTTTTGCTTTATTTTAAAAGTCTCTTTTAATTAGGGCTATCAGCATCCATTAGTATATGGAGTTCAATAGATGTGTTAGAATTTTATAGATTATGAACCAGTGCTGAGACTGAGGTTTACGCAATAGTTAAAAGTGACCCCACCCAAGTGTTGGGCACCCACCCTCTTACCGGGGATAAAAAAAAAAGATTATTTTACAGTGGAGGAGTACAGAGAATCTTAATATATGACTTTGATCTTTAGTCTCCCATGTGTCAAATATTAGCTAGTGTTTGGCCTCCAGCCAAAACATGCTAAATGTCTGAACGACAGAGTGACTTATTAGGTAAGTTTGGCCTCCTTAGAGTTTATGCAGCAGTGGCAACTAATATCTCTTAAAAGTGTCCAAAATAATTGGCCTGTCTGTTCTGTGATTCATCTGAGGACCCTTCATAGGCACAACCACTGCAAAATAGAAATACCACCGAGGACACCTGTAAACAGCTGTATCTATACGTGAGCTGCATGTGTTGATGTGTTGTCTTCTCCAAAATAAAAGACTTGGTTCTGTTTCTTCCCCCAACTATCTACACCCTGAACACTATTTCCCCCTTGACTTACACAATGAAATTGGAAATGCATTTATCTTGGAAAGTGTACATTTTTTCTTCTATGGTAGAACAGTTACATCAATTAAACATGTGAAAGTCTGTATTTAAATAAAATGATAATTGCCTCATTACATTAATGAGGCTATTCAAAATAAATAATATATAGTATTAAAGCTTCTATATACAAATTATATTCTTTAGGATCATATCTGTTCTATTTATTAAACAGAATGTTACTATTATAAGAGTAGCAGCACATACCCATATAGAAGTGTATAAAGAAGAAAGCTTACCTGTAATCCTTGTGTTGCTGCTTTTCCCGAACCCCAAACCCTTGAAAGTCAGGTTGGATCACAGCTATGAGGGTTATTACAATAATGGCTCCCAGTGAATCGTGCCCCTGTGTATCCAGCCCTTGAGCAGTGCTCCCACCTCCTCATATTGTTGTTGGGTTGACCATGACTTGCTTTGGTTGATGGAACATTTGCAAACTTGATGCAAACACAGGCTTAAAAAATGCCTGGAGTGCGCTTCTCCTGTCTTGCTTCTCTTTGGAACCCTAAACTTCCATGTGAAGAATCCTGGGCCAGCCCACTGGAGGATGGGACACCACGTAGACCCAGAGGAGGTAGCCCAGCTGAGCCCCACAGACCAACCCCTCCTGGCGAACTATGCCTGGAGAATCTCCCAGCTGACGCAGAGAATCATGAGAAACAATAAACCTGTGTTTTAAGCCACTACATTTTGAGGTAGTTTTTTACGCAGTAATTGATACAATGTCCTTAAGAATTATAAATGGAGTCTGGGAGGAGATGAAGTTTGGGCAATCCAAGGGACTAAAAGTGGGTTACCTTAATCGCCTATATAAAACAATATAATGCTATTTAGTTCGGTACTTGTATGATCTTAAGGTTTTTGTTTGTTTGTTTTTAGTTAAGAGGCAAAAGGAAACTGAAAAAAATGGACATAACTTACCCCATACCCCCATAAATACTGCAAAGACTAGGGTTCCAAAACTGTCAAAGAGGCACAATTTCTGGAAAATACAATAATAACATGTACATGAATCATGTTCTTCACTTACTAGGAGTCAGCAAATATGAACTGCTTTGTATATGCTACACTTTGGGAATTTCTTTTAAAGCTGTTAACTAGTTTGACAATCACTATATCTACTACATACTTACAGATGAGATTTCTCATTCTCTTGAAAGCAAACAGCCTCTGCTGTATTTACCAGAGTACATTTTCCAATGGAATCTTTCCATATCATGATAAAGAAATAGGCTCAGCTGCTAAGATCCCACGCTGTTGAAAGCTTCTAACATACTTTTGAATAACAGCCTCTTTTTATGGACTATGATAGTGAATTTGAGGAAATAGAATGGCCCTAAGAATACAATGAACTCCAAACAACTTTTAGATTTATGATTTGCATCTGATTATCCAACCCTCGTCAGAGGGCAAGTTCCTGAATTCCTGCATTTCTTGTTAAGAGAAGCGCAAAGCTGGGGTTTACTTTGAGATGGCTCTCCCCCAGGAGACAGCTCTGCTTCCTCAAATCCAATGATGACTTTTCTACCATCGCTGATGGAAGCTTCCGTTAGGATAAGGAGGCACAGATGCTTCTGCTGACGTTACAAAGGGTACAATGATCATGAAGGAATACATGACATACTCTATTTACTAGTTCTGCTAAGTTTCCCCTTTTTGCTAGTATAAAAATAGTCTATCTCCCTCTATGAATTCCTGGAAGATCTTCCAATTAGTTACCGATTTTTCATTAGTGAGCATTGTTATAGCTCCTAAAAAAGGTCTATTAAGTTAGTGGAAAAAGTGGCGAACATATCAACTTTATAACAGATCTTATGAAAAGTAAAGAAGACATGGTAGAAAAGGAAGCTATAGGCTAACAATAAACAAATAAATAAATGAATGAATAGCAAACTTTCCAGTGCCAAAGAAAATTCAAATCTGCTTCTCAGAAAAACTCAACTCTTTTAAAGGTTCTTTCTATGTTGCCCTTTATACTGATATAAAATGAGTAAACTTTCATCTACATAAAAATATAAGTTACGTTATTTTTGTAAAATAATATCCACCCACCCACCTTCTTATAGATCCTTTTTCCAAGGCATATAGATGCCCTCAATCATCCACATATACCCTGAGCGGAAAGCACAGTCCCGAACTGCCTTTCAATTACTCCTCTCAAAAGTCCAGCTCAAGGAAGACAAAATTGATAAATGAGTGACCCATCTGGGGAACAATGCTCCCCACCTATTTATTCCTCTGCTCCTGGGACTCTATGGAACATGATTTCAAGTCTTTTAGCTTTGACTCTCATGGAACCATCTCTTCCAAGCTGTCTTTCAATGTCATACCTTATCCCTCATTGAAAATTATTGCAGGCAAAGTCCTAAGAGAAACATTTCTGCGTGTTATAATGTTATTCTGGAAGATTCTATCCAATGTTACTCTTCTAGGAATCAATGCAAACCTCTATTTGATACCTTCCTATCTGCCCTGACACCTCCACCCTCACTCCAGAAAGAGAAAATCCTATTATGCTGAGAAAAAGCCACTGGAAGCACATCTGTCAATGTTAGAGGGGGGGAAAAAAAAGGAGCAGCAAGAAAAGGCAAGTTTACTGCTAATGCCAAGCTCACCCCAGCTGCCTAGCTCAAGACGAGAGATGTGCCTTGCACTCTTATGAGAGGGAGTTAGGTGGCTTGGAGGAAGTTACCATTTTTGCCACTTGTGTAAGGATCAAGGAACGGAGAGAAAGAAGAAGACGGCTGGCTGGTCTCTCTGCTCTCCGTGCCCCAGGAGCAACATGGAAGCAGGAAGTAGGGAAGAAGATAAGCAAAGAGCTTTCTTGGTAAGAAGCTTAGCTTAGCTTGCTTGGCGGGATGGCACAGAGAGGGAAAGCCGGCTGTGTTAACAGCGGCCCCGAGTCAGCATACTGCTTTAGTCAGGTGGAGCAGGAAATAAGAGAGAGCTGTATACGCAGGCATAATGATTTTAAGCAGAGGAACCAGTTAGAATCTAGAAAAGTGACCTTTTGCTATGCTTTCTTCCTGCAAAGGAACAAAATCAAAATTTTATAATCGTGTATTTCAAAGAACTAAATATTACACCATAACCATGTTTCCTCTTTATCTTGCCAGCTAAAAGCTAAGAACTTTATTTAATGCTCAGTCACAAGAACAGTATTAATCCTGATTACTTCCATAATTGTTTCTTCATTTCCTTGATCCTGATTTTCTATTTCTATTTCTAATTTGTTAACAATTCTGGCATACATGTCAATTAGTGAATACGCCATCTCTTTCCAAAAGGAAAGAAATGAATATAAAAATGTATAATTGAAGAAATGACTGAATTAATCAATAAGCAGAAAAGCATGAAAAGGTGCTTCTCTTTTTCTCCTTTTTTACCTTATTTTTTCATTTCATTCTTTTACTCATATTCTTTTATATGCTTCCCTCCCTTTGTGAATCACTCTGACAAGACTCAAGGGATTTTTTGGGGAAACTGGAAGAGAATGATTCATTTTTTTCCAAAACAATGAAAAAAACAATGTACACAGGGACATATTTGAAAGTCATGTGCTTAAGGATGGCTAGGTGGAGCAGAAGATATGAGAAAAGAGATGTGGGTTGGGTGTGTGAAAAATAATTTCTTAAGGAAAATGGAATTTCCATTTGTACTTTGTGGAGTGCAGTTTGCCTCTGGTATTATTGTCGGCACTTGCCTTAAATCCAGTGCCTGGGGATACACACTAACTAGTGACCTTTATGGGTCAACACCACTGGAAGGCAGGTTCTCTCTCTCACTAGCTCCAAGTCTTTTACTTTGAGTGATCTATGATAGATATTTATAGTCTGAAACTTGTGTTGGTTGACGGGGGTGGGAAATGAAATGTATTTTAATTCATAAATTAAGTGTAGAAATCCATGTGCTGACAATACCCTGCAATCACCTTAATTAAGGGGTGGAACAATTTTCCAAACATAGAGTTCAGTTTGAGAGTAGAGTGCCTGGTACTACAGTCAGCCACTGAAGAACACGGTAATAGCAAGGAAGGCAGATTTGTTATCATTTTCTGGCTTTGTCAGTTACTAGGCGGGTGATCTTGAGCAAATCATTTAATCTCTCAGATCCTCAGTGTTTAAATCTGTAAAATGGACGTAACACCTGTTCTGCCAGTCTCACAGTGCTGTTTTGTGTGTCAAGTAATGATATAGTTACAAGAACTTTGCAAAGTATAGACTATAAAGTGGCATCACTATCTTAGCAGTGTATTCAGTTAAAATAAGACTTACACGGAGTAGATCAGAATATTCTGAGGTCATATAAAGATTCCTAAACTTTCACGGCAGAACTAGGGGACAGAGGAAAGATCAAGACAATGGAGACTACTACAAACATCAAAGTTGTCAGGAAAACTCTCTGAAGCAAGCAGACCATCTTTCTTCCTGTCTGGCGTTTCTGGCATGCCTTTCAGTAAGCTCTCTCCAGTCTCAGTGCTTTTCCTAAACCTCCTGGATTTTAAGAAGTCATATAGCTCAAGATCATCTGCATGTATAAGGGGAACCAGATGTGTTTTGTGGGAATGTTTTGAGACAAAGTGAATAGCTGTTACCATTTGCAGACAAAACCTTTCTTATGCATTTTTATAAATACAGTCTAAATCTGACCAGCAAGGTCTTTAAAAATCCAAGCAGACTTTCAGCACACTTTCAAAGTGGGAAAACACAAGTACAGATTTCAGGTTTCCATTCACTTGAATTAAGGAAAATACTTATAATAGTAAACCTATTAAATAGTATTTATGAGATAAGCCAGGTTTGAGATTTCTGCTTTGATTACCTGAAATACTTAAATTAGTTTCAATTCCACAGTTCCTCACTGACCCTTCAGGAGATTTTAGATAAGGCTTTTAATTTCAATTTATTATTTGTAAACAAGGAATAAACACATGCATTTTATATCTATCTTTCAAAATGAAGATTTAGTTGACAACCTTTCTAAATTCCTCAGAGGGAAAAATTATAATCACTATGTTGTACTAAAATTTTTAGAAGAAAAAACATCTTTCATTACTTGTAAATGTTTGGGGAAAAAAATACCTTTGAGGACTCGCAAGTAACATTGAGTTTCCAGAATGGACAAAGCTTATCACACTGAGGGCACATTATGATCTTGCCGCCAATATCAGGATCACAAACTTCTTTGCTAAAGAAAAGAGAAAAATAAAATTTAATTTAAAAAAAATTTAATGAACAGGACTTTCTTTCTACAAGCATGATAAAATCCAACATCCATTCATGATAAGAAAACTAAACTAAATTCTTATGAAACTAGGAATGGAAATGAACTTCATTAACCTGATAAAATCTTGCTATAAAAAACCATTCTACTTAATAGTAAAATGGTGAAAGTATTTCCTTTGCATCAGAAACAAGATGATGGGTCCTGCTATCATCCCTTCTTTTCAGTGGAGGTCCTTGCCAGCACAGTAAGTAAAAACAAAACAAAACAAAACAAAAAAACAAAGATAGGAGGAATGGCAAGGGAAGAAAACTCCTATCACTAACAGATTACATAACTGTTTATATGGACAACTCAATAAAACCTGCAGATAAATTGTGAGAAAAAATGAGTTTAGTAAGTTTTCTGGACACAAAATCAGTATACATAATATATATAGGGTCACAAAAAGAAACTGTGTCTCTAAAGACCTGCAACAGTTTTTAAAACACCATTTTTCAATAGCTTAAAAAATATGAAGAGCCTAAGTATAAAAATCTAATTCAAAATGTATGAAATTTATATGGAGAAAACGATAAAACTGTTCTGGGAGAGTAAAGAACCTATATAAATTGGGTACATTATCATGGTCACAATTTGGAAGAATCAATACTTGAAGATGTTACTTCTCCTTTATATGAGCTGTAAATTGAATAGAAGAGCAAAGCCTCAGAACACTCAAGACATCTCCTAAAGAACAAGGTGCTACTGGGATAGGTTAAGAAAAACTGAGCAAGAGAACAAAATAAAGAGTTCAGAAAGAGACCTCTGTATACACCAAAACTGATGTAGAACATGCAGGGTAGGCCCAGCAAATTAGTAAGGTAAGAACTGATGTTTGAATAAATAGGGCTGCTGCAATGGAATATCACAGAAAAAGATGAAGTTGAACCACAAAATCCTATCATATACAAATCAATTCCAGGTGGAAAATAAAAATGCAATAGTACCAACTTATTAAAAAAACAATGAAAATTAAATTTAAAAGACTATCTAGATAACCTTGGGGTAAGGAAAAATTCTACTAATGAGACAAAAAGCTTAAATCATAAAGGAAAATATTAATACATTCAAAATCTTTTAAAAGTAAGAACTTCATTAAAACACCATAAAGAGAAAAGAAAAAAGATAGTCACAGACTGGTAGAAGTTTTGCAACACGTAAAAATGACAAAGGACTAATCACAAGAGTATTTTTAAAACTACTACAAATTAATAAGAAAAAACCAACAAACTAACAACAGGTTACACACTGCTCGCTCTAGGAGAAGCCATGCAGATGGACTCTTACGTGAATGGGACTGGAGTTGCAGAATTAGTTGGCCCTGCAAATAACTCAGTAAAAAATAACTGGGCATGAGAAACACTTCTAGAATATCTGAGTAAAGATCTTGGAAAACTTGCTCCTCTATAAAGCAAAGACACTGGCAAAATCTGTCAAAATTAACCTCTGCAGAACTGTGGAAATTAAACAAAGTCTTCCAGCAGTCTGAGGGGTGCTTATTTGAGGAAAAATAGCTGAATCTTTTCCATAAAATTTGGGGCACTTTAACTTGACTTATTGCCATCCCCATAACCTCAGCTTCATGGTGGCCTTTAAAACCAACAGTCTCACAACCAAGGTAGCCTAGCAGCCACTGAAGGGGCAGAAGTGGTTTGAAGTTACCAAAAAACCCATCCCCAGAGAGTTGTCACTATTTGACCTATCTCAAGCTCATACTGTGCAAATAGCCCTATCCCCAGAGTGTCTGTTGAAAGTAATTAGCAGGAATTATTTAACATTACAATTGCCTGAGGCAGTGACACCAACACAGACTAACAAGATGCTGATTAGAAAACTCAGAAGGAAAAACTGCATAATGAGATGTTCTGGGGGTGGGGGTAGGGTTAAAAACCTCCAACAAATTCCTAGAGTTGTGGACAGTGCATATGACCAGCAAAGACCTGAGAAAACCTTAATCTCTCAACTGGCTGACCTTGAGGTTCTGCATAAGCAAGAAGTAAAGGCTAAGGAAGAGCTGCAAACTGCCTGCTGGAGTGCTGAAGGCATTCCCCAACACACAAACACAGAGCCACTCGGCAAAGGCTCAAAAAAATGATTGGTTCGAAGTATTTAAAGAAATCACTGTCCAATCATTAGCTGACAACTAAGCTTTTGTACACAGATCTCATGGCTATGCACGATAAAGAATACAGACTTTACAGAATTTGCTCAGGAAAATAACTAAATAAATAGCAGCAGCACAGCAATGACAACAGAAGCAACAACAAACCCTGAGGAGGGGAAAAATCTGGTTTCCAGATCTGCCACAATATTTTAAATGCCCAGTTTTCAACAGAAAATTACAAGATACACAAAGAAACAGAAAAGTTTGGCCGTAACACAGGGTAAAAAAGAGGTCAATAGAAACTCCCTGAGGATGTCCAGACACTGAAATTACTAGACAAAGACATAAATAAGCAATTATACATATGTTAAAGAACTAACAGAGGGCTTCCCTGGTGGCGCAGTGGTTGAGAGGCCGCCTGCCGATGCAGGGGACGCGGGTTCGTGCCCCGGTCAGGGAAGATCCCACATGCCGCGGAGCGGCTAGGCCCGTGAGCCATGGTCGCTGAGCCTGTGCGTCCGGAGCCTGTTGCTCTGCAACGGGAGAGGCCACAACAGTGAGAGGCCCGTGTACCGCAAAAAAAAAAAAAAAAAAAAAGAACTAATAGAAACCATGCTTAACAAATTAAAGTATGTGACCATCTCATTGTACAGAGAATATCAATAGATAAAAATTATTTAAAAGACCAATAATGACTAAAATGAAAAATTCACTAGAGAGGTTCCTCTGCAGATATGAACTGGCTGAAGAGAAAGTCAGCTAACTTAAAACTAGGTCTATTGAGATTATCCAGTCTGAGAAACACAAAGAAAAAGGAATGACAAAAAATGAACACAGCCTCAAGAGATGGGTGGGACACCATCAACAATACACATAATAGGAGTGCCAGAAGGAAGGAGGGAAAGAAAGGGGCGGAAACAATATGTGAAGAAATAATGGCTGAAAAACTTCCCAAATTTGATGAAAACATTAATTTGTACATCCAAGAAGCTCAACAACCTCCAAGTAGTATAAACTTAGAGATATCCAAACATAGGCACATCAGACTCAGTGTGTCAAAAGACAAGAAAAGAGAATTTTGACAGCAGAGAGAGAAAAGTGAC
Organism: Stenella coeruleoalba; assembly: GCF_951394435.1. NCBI lineage: Eukaryota > Metazoa > Chordata > Mammalia > Artiodactyla > Delphinidae > Stenella > Stenella coeruleoalba. Next base: position 66,619,949 of record NC_137157.1, read on the forward strand.
TCAACATGTTCTAAGACTCCTCAGTAAGACAAGCAGTTGATTTCTAAACAGAAATCATGAAAGCCAGAAGGGAGTGGGATGATATCACCGAAGTGCTAAAGGAAAAGACTGTCAATCAAGAATTCTATATCCAGCAGAACTATTCTTCAAAAAAGGAAGGACAGTTTAATTAGGTCCCATTTGTTTATTTTTGTTTTTATTTCCATTATTTTGGGAGACAGATCAAAAAAGATATTGCTGCGATTTACGTCAGAGAGTGTTCTGCCTATATTTTCCTCTAGGAGTTTTATAGTGTCTTGTCTCACATTTAGGTCTTTAATCCATTTTATTTTTGTGTATGGTGTTAAAGAATGATCTAATTTCATTTTTTTTTTTAACATGTAGCTGTCCAGTTTTCCCAGCACCATTTGTTGAAGAGACTGTCTTTCCACCATTATGTAGTCTTGCCTCCTTTGTCATAGATTGACCACAGGTGTGTGGGTTTATTTCTGGGCTTTCCATCCTGTTCCATTGATCTATATTTCTATTTTTGTGCCAGTACCATACTGGTTTGATGACTGTAGCTTTGTAGTACAGTGTGAAGCCAGGGAGCCTGATTCCTCCAGCTCCATTTTTCTTTCTCAAGATTGCCTTGGCTATTTGGGGTCTTTTGGGCATATATCCAGAGAAAAACATGGTCCAAAAGGATACATGCACCCCAGTGTTCACTGTAGCACTGTTTACGATAGCCAAGACATGGAAGCAACCTAAATGTCCATTGACAGAGTAATGGATGAAGAAGATGTGGGTGCATACACACAATGGAATATTACTCAGCCATTAAAAAGAATGAAATAATGCCATTTGCAGCAACATGGATGGACCTAGAGATTGTCATACTAAGTAATTCAGAGAAAGAGAAATGTCGTATGATACCCCTTATATATGGAATCTAAAAAGAAATGATACAAATGAACTTATTTACAAAACAGAAACAGACTCACGGACCTAGAGAAGGAACTTATGGTTACTGGGGGGAAGGGTGAGGGGAAGGGATAGTTAGGGAGTTTGGGGTCGATATATACACACTGCTATATTTAAAATGGATAACCAACAAGGACCTACTGTATAGCACAGGGAACTCTGTTCAACGTTATGTGGCAGCCTGGATGGGAGGGGAGGTTGGGGGAGAATGGATACATGTATATGTATATGTAAGTCTGAGTTGCTTTGCTGTGCACCTGAAACTATCACAACATTGTTAATTGGCTATACTCCAATATAAAATAAAAAGTTTAAAAAAACATGAAGGAGAAATTATTTGAAAGATTTATATTTATATAATAGATTTTTATAATGAAGGAGAATTATCTGAAAGATTCCACTGCTAGCAGACCTGCTCTACAAGAAATACTAAGGAGAGTCCTTCAGGCTTAAATGAAAGGACACTAGGCAGTAAGTCAAACTCAGCTGAAAAACTAAAGAGCAATGGTAGAGGTAACTACATAGGTTAAAGAAAAAGAAGAAAATATAAATACATTTTTGCATGTAATTATTTTCTTCTATCTGATGTAAAAGATAACTGCATAAAACAATACTTATGAAACTGTGTTGATGGGCTTATAAATGTATAAAAATGTAATTTGTTTGATAATAATAGCACAAAGGGGGAGGGGGACAGACCGATACCAAAGCAGAGTTTTCATATGTTACTGAAATTAAGTTGGGATTAATATGAACTAGATTGCTTTAAAACAAGATGTTAATTATAATCTCCAGGGCAACCACTTAAGAAAATACCAAAAAAAAAAAAAAAAAAAAAGAAACAACAAATTAAAATAGAATTAAAATGGTATACTAGAAAATATTTTATACAAAAAATGTAGTAATGGAGGAATAAAAAAAAGACATAAGACATATAGAAAATAAATAGAACAATGGAATAGAAAACAAATAGAAAAATGGATGTAATTCCAAGCTTATCAGAAATTACATTAATGTAAGGGAATTAAATATTCCAATCAAAAGACAAAAGGCAGAAATAAATGGAATAGAGAATAGATATGCAACAGAGAAAAATCAACAGTTGGTTCTTTGAAAAGATCAATAGAATTGACAAGTTTTTAGCTAGACTAGTCAAGAAAAGAAAGAGAGAAGATGAAAATTACTAAACTTAGAAATGAAAGGAGGAACATTACTGTTGACCTTACGGAAATAAAGAAGGAATATAAGGGAATAATGTCAATAATTATATGCCAACAAATGGAATAATCTAGATGAAATAGATAAATTCCTAGAAAAACATAAATGACTGAAGTTGACTCAGGAAGAAATAGAAAACCTGAATAGACCTACAGTGAGTTAAGAGACTGAATTAGTAATCAAAGAAATGCCTAAGCCCATGTGGCTTCACTGGTGAATTCTATCAGCCATTGAAAGAAAAACTGATGCCAATGCTTCATGAACTCTCCTAAAAATAAAGAGGTAGAAACATTTCCCAATTCATTCTATGAAACCAGTATTACACCGATACTGAAACCAGACAAAGGCATCACAAGAAAACTATAGACTACTATCTCTTATGAATATAAATGAAAAAATCTTCAACAAAATATTAACAAATTAAATCCAGTAAATCAAATCAAGTGGGATGTATCCAGGAATGCAAGGACCATTCAACCGTACAAAAATCAATTCATGTAATATGCCATATTAACAGAATAATGGATTAAAAACTAGGAAGAGAAGAGAATGTCCTCAACTTGATAAAGAACATCTACGAAAAAACCACAGCAAAGATCATAGTTAGTGGTGAAAGACTGAATACTTTCTTCCCAAGATCAACACTGTACTAGAGGTTCTAGTCAGGGCAACTAGACAAGGAAAATAAATTAAAAACCTCTAGATTAGAAAGAAATAAGTAAAACTATTTCTATTCCAGATGATATGATATAGTATATTAAAATCCTAAGGAACCCACCAAAAACTGTTAGAATTAAGAAGCCAGTCCATCAAGGTTATAATACACAAATCAGTATATAAAAAGTAATTGTATTTCTATACAACATGAATGAATAATCTAAAAATAAAATGAAGGAAACAATTTCATTTACAATAGCATCAAAAATAATAAAATACTTAGAATAAATTTGAGAAAAGAAGTGTGAAACGTGTACACTGAAAACTATAAAATATTGATAGAAATTAAAGATGACCTAAATAAATGGAAAGCTATTCTGTGTTTATGGATAAGAAGCCTTAATATTGTTAAGATGGCAGTAGTCCTTAAAGTGACCTACAGATTCAATGCAATTCTGGCTTTTTTGTAGAAATGAACAAGCTGATCCTAAAATTAACATGGAAATGCAAGGTACCCAGAATAATCAAAACAATCTTGAAAAACAAAGTTTCCAATTTCAAAACTTACTAAAAAACTATAGCAATCAATATAATCTGGTACTTGCATAAAGGACAGACATATCGATTGATAGAAACGAATTGATAGTCCATAACAAACTCTTATATTTATGGCCAAATATTTTTTGACAAGGGTGCCAAGATAATCCAATGGGGAGAAAATAATCTTTACAAAATGGTGCTGGGACACCTGAATATATACCTGGCAAGAAAGAAAGTTGAACCTTTACCTTATACCATTTACAAAAATGAACTCATAGACCTAAAACTATAAAACTTTTAGAAGATAAACATTGAGAAAGTCTTCATGACTGTGGATTACAAATGCTTTCTAAGACATGACACCAATAGCACAAACAACAAAAGTAAAAAATCAGGTAAACTGCACTTCATTAAAATTAAAAACTTTTGTGTTTCAAAGGACACCATCAAGAAAGTGAAAAGACAATTCACAGAAGGGGAGAAAATATTTGCAATATAAATATTTGATAAGGGGCTTTTATCCAAAATATATGAAGAACACTTAAAACTAGACAATACAAATGACACAATTAAAATGGGCAAAGAATTTGAACAGATGTTTCTCCAAAGAAGATATACAAATGACAAAGTAAGCACATGAAAAGACCCTCAACATCAGTGGGCATTAGGGAAATACAAATCAAAGCCATAATGACCTACCACTTCATACCAACTAGGAGGGCTAATATTTATTTGTTTATTTGTTTATTTATTTATAACCCAGCAATAACAAGTGTTGATGAGGATGTAGAGAAATCGGAATCCTCGTACATAGCTACTGGGAATGTAAAATGGTACAGTCACTTTTAAAAAGATACTTGGCAGTTCCTCAAAATGTTAAATCTACAGTTACCATACATCCCAGCAATTCCATTTTTTGATATATTCTCAAGAGAATTGAAAACATATGTCCACACAAAAACTTGTACATGAATGATCACAGCAGAATTATCCACCATAGCTAAAAAGTGGAAACAACCCAAATGTCGACTGATGGATGGATAAACAATGTTGTTGTGTATCCATATAATGGCATATTATTTGACCACAAAACGGAATGGAGTACTGGTCCATGCTGTACCATGGATGCACCGTGAAAACATTATGCTAAGTGAAAGATGACAATCGCAAAACACCACATGCTGCACACACTATATGGTTCCCTTTAGGAAATGTCCAGAATAGGCAAATACGTAGAGACAGAAAGTAGATTAGTAGCTGCCAGGGGCTAAGGGGAAGGGAGGTTAGGGAGTGACTACTAAAGGTACTAAAGGTTCCTTGTGGGGTGATGAAAATGTTCTAAAATTACATAGTGGTGAGGGTTGTAAACTCTGTGAATGTACTTAAAACCACTAATTGTACTCTTTCAAAGGGAGCATTTTATGGTATATGAATTATATCTCAATAAAGCTGTTATTTTAAAGTGTGCATAAGCTTTAAACAGGCCTTTTATAGAAGAGGAAATACTATAGTATCCTCTGCCTATCCATAGATATTTTCAAAAGCACACAAAATAAATTATATTTTGTAGGGGTACAAGTACATGTGAAAAAGAATATACAGTGTATGCTAAGGAATGAGAAAAATAAAATTTAGTATAGTTGTCATTTCCAAAGTAAGGGGATGCAATTGAGCAAAGCACTTCACGGGTAACAGTTTTGTTCTTTTTCTTAAACTGGGTAATGAATCATTACTCCTTACAGCTTGAATACATTTTCTATTCTTGTGACTCTACTGAGTATATAATAAAATTAACTGTAAATACATATATTTTAAGTATTTTTAAACTATTTAAAAATTAAGTAAATAAAGTCGCAATAGTTTTGAGCACAGGGAGTATATCCTCAAGACTCTACCCCCCCTCCACACCCTTTTCTGTAAATTAATTTGTGTGAAAGAGTAGGAAACATGTGGTGTGCCTGTTATGGTGATTTTATAAAATAAATTATAATGAGAGCCACCACCATGCAAGAACTGTATAAAAATGCTACTTTTTCACTTTGAAAGTGTATTTTTGAGATACCTTTTTGTGGCTGGAACAATATGCGAAACAATGGAGAAGCCAAGGACAAATTTAGGCAAAAGATATCAACATTCAGCCTTTGGCCCTAAACTCTTTTCCAGTGAAGAGAGGAGAGTACTTCCAAGACCATCTGCAGCTTTCTAGCTAAGAACCATAATGGGCACAAACACTCAGAATCCTCTGTTAACAGAATGGATAATTATGCCTATACATCACAGCTTCCATGTAAGCTTCCTGCCTCCAGAGCCAGGTTCATATGCCCTGGGCTAGAAAAATGTGGTCATCGGTTTGTCACTGTTGCCCAGAAATTTTGATCTGGCTGTCACACCTGGATAGAGGCCAAATGAACAAGAGAAAATGCCTGGTTCAGTGTTGCATCCCTTCTGGAGGTTGAGATCACCAAAAGCAAAGGATTAATAATACATTTCAGAACAGTGATGGTGAAATTCAGTGTTCTGGCACCCATGTATTTCCCTCTAGACAGCGCAGCTGGTATTTTAATTTCAACATCAAGCACAAACTCATTCTTTACTACTTTTTTTCCCCCTAACACTGTTAGGGCTTTCTTTTTCTTTTTAAAGTAAAACAAACAAAAGAAAGTATCATTTACTTGAGTTTTCAAACATGTATTCCTTAATATATGTTAAGAAGTCATTTCTAAAAACATAAAAACACCAATTTTACCAGTTTTGCCATTGAAACCCTGAAGCAATCAGAGCTGCTCCTGGCCCACATCTGTGGGGCTGAGTGAAGCATTCCTCTGGGAGCCAGAAGTTCAAAGTTGATCCTCCCTCCAGACCTCATTTCTTTTTCAAACAAAGTATTGTCTTAAAATACTGGCGTGTTTCCTAACGGTAATATTCCTGTCAGAGGCTGGGCTGCGTTATCTAAGAAAAATTTTCTTCCATTTCACTTAGTTATTATGCTCAGGACAAAAGGGATATATCATCTGAAGCCGTAAGTGTTCTGCGATGAGTCTTCTTTTACTAAAACAGTCTAAGTCCCTGAAAATAATTTTATGTCTAATCGACTTTTCAGCACGGTAACAAGGAATAGAGAGAGGTTACCTCCATGTACAGTTATTCTGATTAAAATATCCGTAGAGAAAGCAAGCCACTCCCACAACTGCTGCCAGGAGAAGCATCTGAGTGTAATAGCCCAGCCAGGCAAAATAGATTCCAATCTTCTCTCCATAGTATTTCCTGAAGAAAGACAGAAGTTATTTTCAGAAGAGACATATGAGCACTCTGCAGCTTTATCCTAATACTAATTTCTGATCCTAAATAAAGGGGGCTTTAGAATTAAACCTCTGACTCAATTCACACTTAAAAACATATCCATTTTCATAGCAGGCCCCAAATTCTACTGTGAAACAAGAAGTGTTTTACATATCATGGAAGTACTGATCATGGATTAACCTGCTGAAGAGAAGTAAATTAGAATACAGCAAAGGAGGGGAAAATGCTGAATATGGAGCAGATAGAGAATATTATCATCACTCTTTGTCAAGACTGGCAGATTTGATCAATTCCCCCAGATTGTTCTTAACATGCATGAAACAAATGAACACGAACAATTTGCTCAGTTAACTGTTTTTGCTTTATCTCGGGAACTTCCTCGGAGCAAATGTAATGTAAGTCACAAATAATAAGAAAATGTTGATAACGAACTAGGAGTGGAATGGCTCTCTGACCAAAATACTTATAAAACTCATGAGAATGGGAGAGGGCAGGACGGATAGGACTGAGGAATCTACTGCCCTGTATTCTTTGTATGTAGCACTTCTATTTTTCCTAAGTTTTAGAAACTCTTCAATGTTTTTAAATTAATCCGGGGTAAATGGAAGAGGCCAGGTGGGCGAGATAAGAAAGGAGGCAGGGCATGAAGCAGGGCCAGATTGTTCCTGAGAGGGAGACAAGTACACACAGGCAGAGACAAAGGGCTTAGGGGTGAGGAGAAAGCAATGAGACACTCGTTGAGGCGACTCTTGCTGACACTTTTCCTCAACGCACTTTCACTTCTGGCTCAGCAGTGGTTGGTAAAACCTGTAGGTTTACTTGGCTCTGGGGCCTCTATGAGGCTTCTGCCTCAGTGTGGAGCTGGGCTGAGCTCTGCAGGCTTAGCCTGGCGGGGACTCAGCCCTGAGAAACAGCCTGGAGTCCTAGAAGACGTCACACAGGAACATCCCTGGGTTGGACCATCCCTCACAGGGCAGCTGAGAGAAGAGCTCCCTGGTCACAGGCCGCGGTGTGGGTCACATCCATGGGGGAAAACGAGGGGCTGAGGCCGATGTGGAACCAGGAGGCAGGAGGAACACAGTGTGTCCGTTCTCATGCGACTGGGGCTTTGTGGTCCGGCTCACGGATGACAGGTAAATGGCAGGCTCGGGATGGTGTCTGGGAGAGAAAACCCTGGCAGTGGGTTTGACATGTCTTGGGCTCTTTGCTGTCAGGCTTTCTGAATATGTTCTTATCAATCATGTGCCCTGGAAATACCACATTTAAAACTGGAAATCATGTTGGGAGTCGCCTGCTCCAACTACCCAATAGTAAAAATATCCTGCTGCATTTGGAGAGCTGGTCAGGCAGTCTTTGCTTGGGTATTTACAGTGACAGGGGCTCATTACTTCCGAAGGTACCCCCGTCACACTGCAGGCAGGAAGGTCAGAAAGAACTTTTAAAATCTTAAACAGAAAGCCTGCCTCCTGGTTCTTGCTGAAAGGCTGGGGAAAATGAGAAGCCCTTCAAATGGGATATTCTCTGATTATTATCTCTCTCTGCCCCAAACATCCCAGTTCTTAACACCAATTTCTAAAACTTCAGCTTTGATTTTTTTAATCAAAGTTATACCTATACATTCATTAAAGAGTCAAACACTTCTATTGATAGAACACTGATTATACAAAGAAGCAGTCCCCAACAACTTCTCCCATGTCCCGGCCAGAAGCAAGCACTTTCGACTCTTACAGCTGATTCCTGGAATATTTACCTCCGTCTCTCTAAATAATATACCTGCAGTGCAGTTTATTGACTTTTCAGTTATATGTATCACCTACTGATGCTCTACTTTGGAAGATGAGGATTAAGCTCTCTTTTGTTTTTTTTTTTTTTTGCGGTATGCGGGCCTCTCACTGTTGTGGCCTCTCCCATTGCGGACGCGCAGGCTCAGCGGCCATGGCTCACGGGCCCAGCCGCTCCGCGGCATGTGAGATCTTCCCAGACCGGGGCACGAACCCGTGTCCCCTGCATCGGCAGGCGGACTCTCAACCACTGCGCCACCAGGGAAGCCCTAAGCTCTCTTTCAATCCCCGTCTCATCTACACACCCACACCTCCACTCCTCCATCCTCTCGACATAGTTACGATATAATTTTGATTAGAGCAATATCCTTGCTTTATAAATAGTAAGACTCTGTAAAGACTGCTCACAGCTGCATCAAGTCATCCGCTATGCTTACTTTTTCTCTCCTGCCCAATATTTTGTTTTCTCTGGAATTAATAATTGTCTTGCTGGTTCATTGCTTAGTTTTCTGTGTACTTATCAACGATTCAACCCCAGACTTTCCTTTAATGTGTAACTTTCTCACTACTTTCTAACACACGAGGTAGCCTATCAATTTCATGTCCTTGACTCAATCTCTTCAGAGCTCCTGCCACCTGGATTAATGACTTGCTAGTCCTGCCACAGAGCTGTCACCTGGGATCGCCCTGTCCCTCTCTCGGGTTGGGAATCCCCATTTACTGAATCCACGTCTTTTTCTTGGTGGAGTACCTCCTCCATTACTTTGCACGTTTAAATTGTGAAAATTCCTCACACCTAATCAACAGTTTGGCCATAACTGCATTCGGACCGTGAGTTAAAAAAAGCACGTTCCTCAGAAATATGAAATTCTTGCTCTCTTTTCTTGTAGGTGGCAGTGCTGTTGTTGAGAAATTCAGTGCTATTATGAGTCCTGCTCCTTCATATGAAACCTGTTTTTCTTTCTGGAGGCTCGTAGGATCTTCTGTCTGTCTGCAGTATTTTGAGAGGTCACGTCGCAGTGGTTTGATGGCTCCCTGTTCATTCTCCGGGCTGGGCTCTGACTACTCTGTCCATCCAGAGACTCAGGGCGCTCAGTTCTTCAATACAGTTCTACAGGTACTTGTCATGAAATATTTATCTGATTTCCTCCTTACATTTTCTCTGTCCTTATTTTTAGCATTCCTATTATTTGTTCATTGCACATCCTGGGCTGATTTTTAAATTTTTCTCTTTTCCCCCATTTTCCCGCTGTTCCTTTATATTTTTGCTCTACGTTCTGCACAATTACTTCAACTTCATTTTTTAACACGGCTGTTGGGTTTTTTTCTGTTCTGTTCATTTTTAATTCCTAAGAGCTGCATTTTATTCTCAGAATAATCCTTTCTTTCTTTCTCTTTTTTAAAATAGAATCCTGTCCTTGTACTGTGGATACCACATCTTAGCACTCAGAGAGAGTGCTGAGGGAAACTTTGCTTTTTTTTTCCGGGGCAAAGTCTGTTTCCTCCAGGTTGTTCTTTCTGGTTTGTTTGGTTTGCTGTTTGGGAAGGAGTCCATTTTCCCTCTGCTAACCCCTGGGAACCAGCGATGAAGGTTTAACAGCCTGAGCGCTCAAGGGGTTACTAATGGGAAGCAACAAAGGGAACATGTGGACCAGGGACAGGGAATAGTTAAATGTATTTTAGCAAAAGATACTTAAAATCATGGGGAAATTGTTTTCTTTACAGAATCCCTGCTCCCAAACAAAAACCCATAAAGAATGATTAAAAAGCCATCAAACCTATCACCCTGCCATAGGTTTAACATAAAACAAAAATAATGGAAGGGAACCCTCATAAAAATATCAACTTCAAATATTGACATGTGTACATCCTCTTTCAAAATTTTATTCTACAGGATAACTCGAGTTAATGAGACACAGTGCCTCTTCATAATTCCGATCCAGCTAATAAATGAAGGAAGAAATTAGAGTATGACCAAATGAAATACGCAAGATTCATTAATGGCTGCTATCGTCACGAGAGAGACAAATGGACCCTATGTACCTTTCGACAGAAGTACAAAACCCACACAAGTATTCTTGCACAAAGTCGAACCTCAATCAGATCAAACTTTTAGATGAGGATCAAATGACTTAACTAAAGCAAATACATAGGACAGAGAAACAAGTCTAACACCACAGGGGAGAATGAAATCGGCTAAATAGAGAATAGAGAAGCCCCTCAACAACTGCAAAGAAAACAAAAAGGAAACAGGAAAATTATAGATTAGAAGCCACTTGAGAGATATATTAGTTGCAACGTCTGGACCTTGTTTGGATCCTGATTACAACCAGAAAACTGTTAAAAAAAACACATATTTTTGTGATAACCAGGAAAACATGAATACTGATTATTTCATGACTTTAAACAAAAGGAGTACTCTGGTTGTATTTAAGAGACCTTGTCATTTTACTAACGAAATGTTACACTATTTGGAATCTTCTTCAAAATGACCCAGTAGGAGGTAGAGATAAACAAGAAATAACAGTGACTAGGAGTTTATAATGTTTGGAGCTGGGTGACAGACATAGTAGGCAGACTTGCTGTACTATTCTCTCTGCTTTTGTATATGTTTGAAATTTCCCTTAATAAAATGTAAAACAAAACGAAAATTCTTCAGTGTTTTAAAACTCTCACTTTTAAGGTTAAGAGGCTTTCCCCAAGTTCAGGTGGACGGGCACTGAGATTTCATAGAAAGAACAGGCACCTGGCTCCAGGGCCACCAGGGGCTACCTTGACCCTCCTCTTCTCCTCACCCTCCACATCCAACCCATAACCATGTCCTGTCAACCTGAATCCCCAAAGGCTTCTACACCTGCTCCCACGATCTCTCATCTGGCTCATGCTACTAGCCTCCTACCGGCTCGCCCTGCTTCCTGTGCCCCCTGTAACCCAACCTCTACACTATCTTTGCAAAATGTAAGTGAGATAAAATTACTTGAATGCTTAAAATATTACAACAGCTTCTCACTGCACTTGTCTACACTCCTTTCCATTTTCCTGATACCCTTCTAACCTTGTGCCTCATCTTTCCCTTTCTCCTTAGCAATGGTTTTCACAATTTCCTCCAACTTGCCAAGTGTTTTTGTGCCTCGGGGCCACTGTACCAGCTGCCTCTCTTCCTAGAATGACTTTTTCCAGATTCTCAAAGTACTGGCTCCTTTTCAGTAGACAAATCTCAGCTCACATGCCACCTACTCAAAGATAACTTTCTAGATTTACTTCACTCCACCCCTCCCCATCTTATCACTGTGTTATTTTCTTCATTTCAATCAGAAATTTTGTTCACTTATTTGCTTATTTTTGTTTAGTTGTTCTTGATCTCTCTCTCTCCAGTAGCCTTGCCCAAACAACATAAGCTTCTGGAAAGTAGCCAACATTGGTGCTTTCAGAACACACATGCTGAACTAGACATTAAATTCATATGCTGACGGAAATGGTACCTAACAGCAGATACAGGAAAGCAGTGAAAATTGGTATCTCTTATCATACAATTTAAGCTAAATCTAATGTTTACTCCTGTTTAATGAAGAATTTGGTGGGTATTTGGTCCCAGTTCCTCGGAGGTAACCTCAAATGCCTTGGAATTTCCCAAGATAGGAATGACTTCGTTATTGATGGTGGACCCTAGATGGTCTGTGCCAATGAGATGACTCAGGATGGAGACTGGCCATGCCAGAAAGACCAACCATGTGATTGGAGCCATGTGATATCGCAGGACCAACAGGAGAAGAAGGGGCTGGAGACTGAGCCATGTGGGCAATGACTCAATCAATCATGCCTAGGTAATGAAGCCTCAATAAAAACTCCGGGCAATGAAGCTCAGGGCTGCAGGTGAATTCCACTGGTTAGCAGTACTCTTGGACGACTGCCACATTTAGAAGCCACGAGGGGAACCCTGAGCCCTTCTCATTGGAGTGCTCGCTACAACTCACCTGATAAGATCCAAGGGCTGCTTTTTGTACATGCTTCGAGGATGAGCCCATTCCCTGTACAGAAGGTAGCGTTCATTGGGGCAGCTGAGGTCCTCTGACGGACTGCTGAAGTTGCACTGGGAAGCAGAAGCAAACAAATGAGCATCACAATCACCACGTGTTCATGTGTTCTGTTGATTAAATGTGGTACTAACACTTCACAGTCATTTGTAAATAAGGGGTCTTTATTTGCTGGAAGGGATGAAAATACCATGTAATTTTTAGTAATTCTCAACCAGGGGTGATACTTACCCCTGGAGGACCATTTGCAAATGTGGGTGGAAAGGAATGCTTGGTTGTTAGAATCCCGGGGACCACCACTGGTATTTGGTGAGAGCCCTGAAGATGCTTAATGTCCTGTAAATGGGCCAGTCCTAAACAGTGAAAAACTGGGCTGCTTAAGGGCCCAAACTGCTACACTGGAGGAAGACCTGAGAGTCCAGCCCCTTCTTGGACACCTGGGGAAACCAGGGCCTTGGCTGGTTAGTGGCAGGGTCAATTCTAAAACCCAGGCTTTTTGCCCCGCAATTCAGCAGTTATTCTGTGACCACACGTAGAATATAAACAACAAAAAAGCCTGACATGATGTTATACATTTAGCTTGTTCAAGAAACCAAACTTCCTGCTTCTGCTTAAATTCAACCTGACTCACTTTCCTTCCACCTGTACTAGAACCAGAAACACCTGCTCCACCACTTTCTAGTTGGATGACCTTGTGAGAGTCATTTAGCCTCTCCATTCATCAATTTCCTCATCAATAAAATGGGGATCATAATAACAGCCACCTCATAGAGCTGTTAAGAGGATCAATTAATCCATGTCAATGTTACAATACTCCCTGGCATATAATAAGTACTATATATCTGTCAGCTATTTTCATAATTACTGACAGATGTTATTATCAACCAGAAAAGTATTAGTATTAAAGCCTTAACATGGGTCCTGACCTCCTTTTACTTCCTTTCCAAACACCACACAAGATCATTCCTTAGCCTGGACATGGGACTAGTGCAGTTACAAGAGGCTTTAGGGGAAAAGAACTGGGGTAGATGTCAACTGAATATTACAGAACCTTGGCATCCCATATTAATAATCATGATGGCTATTTGCAAGTGTCCCCAGAGTTCATGTCATGCTCTCATTGTTAATTTTGCTCGGGCACAAATATAAAGCATATGGACTGTAGGGCTGGACTGCTGTGTTGGGTGTCTTAGCCAGGAAGCTCAGCTTCTGCTTCTCCACCCAGCTCCCTGTTCTCTATTTATGCATGTGTATGAAGAAGCTATTTATTGTCCTAGTTTTATTATCTTATACAGTACATTTCAATATTGTCTTTATCTACAAATACATGAATTACACAGTAGCAATTATCAGTCTCAGTCTTTGCTTTTTTGGTCTTAGAGATTCAGATAAATTGACAGCGAATGTAACAGAGTAACAGTGCAATATAATATAGTATTTTATTTCAATGACAGAATTTATTTTAAAAGCTTAGATATAATATCCTTGCATTTATGGAATCATTAAGGGTCTAAAGCAGTCACATTTTAAAATTTTCATTTCATGAGCGATGTTACCAGCTAGAGAAGTGCTCCTGAATTTGAGGAGTTGCTGTCATCTCAGTACATAGTCCTTAAAAAATGTCAACACTCTGCTGTATCGCCATCGTGACAAGAACCCTGACAAGACGCTTGTTTAAAAGCCCTGTGATATTCCAGGGCACAGTTTGAAAATGGTATTTCAGAGGGGAAAAAGCCTGTATTACAGAAAATGACAAATGAAATGGTCTAACATGTATTTTTCTTACAAAGAACCAATACTTTTCTGGTTGATAATAATATCTGTCAGTAATTATGAAAATAGCTGACAGATAAGTAGTACTTATTATATGCCAGGAACTGTTCTAACATTGACATGGATTAATTGACCCTCATAACCAGGGCTATCCAACCCCTGAGCCACGGACTGGTATCAGTCCATGGCCTGTTAGGAACCTGGCCGTGCAGCAGGAGGTGAATGGCTGGCAGGTGAGCGAGCCAAGCTTCATCTGTATTTACAGCCACTCCCCATCGCTCGCATTACCGCCTGAGCTCCACCTCCTGTCAGATCAGCGGTGGCATTAGATTCTCATAGGAGCTCGAACCCTACCGTGAACTGCGCATGCGAGGGATCTAGGTTGCGCGCTCCTTACGAGAATCTAATGCCTGATGATCTAAGGTGGAGCTGAGGCGGAGATACTAGCGCTGGGGAGCGGCTGCAAATACAGATTATCATTAGCAGAGAGGTTTGACTGCACAGAGACCATAATAAATCAATTGCTTGCAGACTCACAAAACCCTATTAGTGAGTGGCAAGTGAAAACAAGCTCAGGGCTCCCACTGATTCTGCATTATGGTGAGTTGTATAACTATTTTATTATGTATCACAATGTAATAATAATAGAAATAAAGTGCACAGTAAATGTAATGCCCTTGAATCATCCCTAAACCATCCCTGCCCCCCCATGCGTGTAAATATTGTCTTCCATGAAACCGGTCCCTGGTGCCAAAAAGGTTGGGGACCGCTACTCATAACAACTCTACGAGGTAGGTACCATTATTACCCCCATTTTATTGTTGAGGAAATTGACGAACAGAGAGGCTAAATGACTTTCACAAGATCATCCAGCTAGGACGTGGCACAGCAGGTAGTTCAGCCTGAGTGTATGCTCTTAACTGCTAATCTACACACTCCACACATTAACTATGGGTAAGCTACTGTTCATTCCTTTCTTTGTTCATTCATTCATTCATTGACTCATTCATTCACTCATTTAAACTGAGGGGCTTCCCTGTGCCTGGGATTCAGCATTAAACAATACAACATGGTTCCTGCCCTAAATGAGCTTGTAGTCTTGCAATACGTCGTCTTCATTTTACCAAGGAAGAAACAAGGTCAAGAAGTTAGCCCTTCCCTTCTAACACTGGAGTACACATTAGATAGTTTATTTCATTTCTGCTGTTTGACTTACATCATGGAGAGGGAAAGCTGCCTTGTAGATCCCAGAGCTTACAAGTTTGTTAATCCCAAACTTTTTAACGTTGTCCCTTACTTGATACTTGATCCGAGAAAGAATGAAGTGAACCTAAAAAGATTGCAAAATAGAGTGGGTGTTTTATACAGTGTAACTAACCAATCACTGTTTACTATCCTAACAGGAATCTGTAGGCGTATTTCTTTTCTTTTCTTTCTTTTTTTTGGGGCAGCTTTTAGAAACCAAACCAAACCAGCCAAACTAAACCACTAATCATCCAACAGCAGGTTCTAAATCACCCAACAACAGCAGCTAAATTGTGTTTAGACTTACAATGCGGCTTCTGGTGGCTGGATTGAAGAATGTATCTCTATCTTGAATGTAAAAGTCATTCATGCGGTTCTTCTCAAATGGGGCAGTGAAAAACTCTTGCTCTGGCTTGATGATACTTTCATCCACTTGGAGGACTTTGGTAAACCAATTGAAATTATCGAAGGCTGAGGACCGGGTTTTCAGATCATTGGGTTTCAGAGGCAATTTGATGTGCATTATCTCAGCATACGTACATAGCACTTCCCATGGAGCATGTACTTTTACAAATACAAGCTTGTCATCCAAAAGCTATATTGGAAGAATGAAAACACAAACCAGAAAACCAAACCAACTATTTTCACAGTTTTAAAACACAGATTTCTTTTTATGTTGCATAGTTCTTTCATAAAATTACCAATATTTTAGATGAAAAAAAGCAAACGTGTTAATTTTTAGTCCAAACTAGTTAAGTAAACATAAAAACACTAGTCACTGCAGTGTTATTGGAATAACAATTTTTTAAATTTCTTAAACCTAGAAGACTATTTATTATATATCTGTTCAATGTCATGTTACATGGCCATTAAAAAGAATTTAAAAGAATTATATTTATTGATATAGAAATGCATTTACTATATAATAAAGGGGAAAAAGCAAATTTAAAAATTGTGAAATAATAATTTTCCTTTCTGGAAGGGAAAAAAATATATACATCTGAGCAAAAAAATGTTTAGAAGAACTGTAAGATTATTTATGGATAATTAAGGTACAGATTCCACTATTCCTACATTTTCTATTTTTTTTTTTTTTGGTAAACTACTGTTTGTATAATGAAAAAAATCTTCAGAAAGGTTCTTGAATAAATACATTTATATGGATTTATTATTACATTCTTTGGCTATTAAAAAAGATCTGCTGGCTTTTATGAGAAACAAATGTATATTCTATAATGCAGATTTTGATCGACTCCCTTCCCAGCTGACAGCTAAGGTACGGCTGGGGTTACACGTTTCGAATGCCATCCCAGCATCCCGAGTGACACGGGGGTTCCCAGCAGCAATGGGCAGCCAGCGGCTGGGAAGGGTCTGACACTTACCGATCTGGTTGCTTCTAGCTGCAGACCGTCACAGATGAGGTTAGATTCATATGCTCGTCTTTTCCTCTGTCAAAAGGAATTGGAAAATACGTTAGGCCTCCAGTTTTACCAAGGGAACAAAAAGTTGTTTGTTTGTTTGTTTTATAAAAAAATAAACAACAAACCCATTTGAACCCGATGAAGAGACACATTTGCTCTAAAGAGCACAGAAGCAGTGAAGGTGTTCTGGCTATTGGTGACTGTGGGTTAGGATTCCTCAGATGGAATGCTGTGGAGAATAACTGGATTCTCTCGGCACTCTGGAAGACCCTTGGTTGTCCCTGTGAGTTTATGGCCATTTGAGGTGCATAAAAGTCTCTGGCTTTGGCACAATTCCAAGGACCTTTTTTGGCTAATAAGAGGTTTTGCACACAAATAGAGTTTTTGGAGTCCCATTCACTGATGTCATTTACCAGAGTTACAGTCCAGATCTGACAGTGTATGTTATTAAAATTATGTTTCTATACCAGACATTCAAACAGTTCAGTTTTGGATGTGTCTATTTCATCTTTGCATGCCTTGACCAAATTCAATTTTAAAAATACAGACAATTTCGGCAAAATGCAAATAAATTTTTCTCTCTGCAAGAATGAAATGTTTCTGAAGCTAAAAAAACACCTAAATCTACACAACTAATTAACTGATAATATATCTGTCCATATTGTATGACCATTTAAAAAGATACAGGATACACCTTATTTATTGATATTAAGTTCTGTCTGGCTAGGCTTTTGCTAAGCTGTGTGCTAACTTGTAAGGGAAGCATGTAAGGGAGAGACTCATTTGACCTTTGAAAAGAATGCTTTTGATGATGAAGGAGTTATGCTGCTTTATGAAAAGAAGAAAATGAGTGGACATAGAGCTTAACCACACAGGGTCTGAAACCAGCCTGCCTGGGTTCAAATGTGATGCCATTACCTATTAGTTCTTTGACCCTTGGACGGAAACCTAAACTCCCTTGCCTCATTTTCCTCATCTGTAGAATGGAGAAAACTTCACTGGCTTCCTTCTGAGGTTCTCATGAGGATTATATGATTTAAACCACATCAACTAGAATTTCCATCTTTAATAATCACAAGAGGTGAATTGGACCAATTCTCCCACTGAAGACAACTGAAAAAGCTGCGTTAATTTCAGTTTTAACTTCAGCGTTCAACAAGAAGAATTACCGGGTCATTGTCTAGGTAATCCAGTGGGTCAGACAGGGCACTCTACCCAGGGAGCAACACTCAAGATTTGCCAACTGTGAATGGGCAGAGGGGGTGCTGAGCTGCTGTGCTACAGACAGTGCCTAGAACATGAAAAGCACCTAATAAATGTAAAGTAGGTGCTTATGTAAAAGGTCAAAGATGAAAAAATACACCTAGCATTTGACTAAATGTGAGTCCCAGTGGAATCCCTAACATATTTTGTGGAAGTATTAGAAACAGAACATTGCTTTATTTTCATATGTTTAATGAATAGTTACATAGTATTTACTGTGCCAGACACTGTTCTAAGAGCTTTACAAATATAACAAACTTATTTGTTACAACTTGAGCACAGAAGAGTCACTTAGAGAAAAACCAGCAAGTGCTATAAATGAACAAGCCGAACTTGCCTAGAAAAGCCCAGTGAGATGAGAGCCAGGGGGCCTGGAGGTGCCACTTTCCCATTCTGTTCCCAGCAGGTGGCCGTCCACTCTGCCAGTCTCCCATCCCCCATCTCTGCAATCCACCCTGCTATGTTTCTCAGCCCTCTCCACCCCACATCCACCATATCCCCAACGTCAAATGGGAAGCTGGTTCAGACCCACCTTGCTTTGTACCCAAGCAGTATTTCTTAGACCCAAATCCTTATATTGTGATTCCTGCATGGCAGCCCAGTCCTTGTTCCTGATGGCTTCTTCCTTTACTACTGTGTAAAAGCTTTTCTGATCCTTCAAACAACGCTTGACAAAGTGCTTGGCACAAGTATATGCCCAATATGTGTTTGTTGAAAGAATATACTCAACAAACACGTATTAATTTGTTCTACAAACATTTCCTGGGAGTATCCTTCAAAGTGCTGAAGATTCAAAGAAGAATTTGAAAGTCCGCCGTAGAGGAACTACAGAGAAACTCAGCGTTCAGTGACCTAGAATTCCCCAATACAGAAGGACTGGAACACGCATTCATGGGTCTACGGCACTGTAATGGACATCTGTCATTCTTTCTGGCCACTCAACATTTTAACTCCCAGCACAGCCCACGTCCCCTACAGCAGATAAAAACAGAAACACTCCCGTTCTTTGTCTCCTATGAAGTTCAGCTACTGGCACATGAGCTAGGCGCTATTAATCAGACCACCCACTCTAGACTCTGAGTCAGAAGCTAGAGATGCAAAGAAGTCAGGCCACGCAGAACCCGTTCTGGGGTAGCTGGGAGAGCGCATATCTGTTCCAGAGACAGCAGTGACAGAGGTTTTGGCAGGAGCTTTGGGGGAGCACTGCTGGTCAGTGGCGCCAGAAGCAGCTCTGCGCCCCGGGGAGCAACCACGCTTTCTCCCAGACCAGCTGTGTAGTGGGATTTGGGGCATTGCCTCTGGCAGTCTCGTCTCCAGGCTTGTTTGTCCAAGCCTTCCAATGAACCTGTGAGCCCCCTAACATTCTTCTGATAAACTCTTTGTCTGCTTAAATTAGAGCTCATTTCTGTTGCCAGTAAGAATCCTAAAGGAGTAACCACGAACTAGGGAACACTTGTTAGCCTAAAACCGAAATCACTGTGCAGTGGAGGGAGGGGTGTTCTGTGTAGACCGGACACTCTGACTTCCTCTCTTTCCAGGGAGATGACTCAGCCTGAGGCTGTACAAGGGGCAACCCAGATCATCTCACGAGCAGGTCATAAGCAGAATCCAACTGTCTTCTGTATCCTCTAGGAGTCAGGAATAATTTCAGTTAGGACGTGAAGGCTCAGACCCAAGGATTTTAGCTCTTATGAACAAACGTCCTCCTTCTAGTTAGAAGACTAGGAGAATCATTCAAAAGAGGGGCTTCTCCTGTGGCTTAATGGGTGTGTGGACAATGAAGTGCTGGTAACGAGAAACCACAAAACTGTGTTAACTGGCTTTACTGGAATTCCACGGTTCCCATCACAGGCTGCCATGAGGCACAGCTGTCTCCTTCCTTGCCCCCCTCCTCCACTGGGGAGCGGTTCCAAACTTTGAAGGTGCTCGTCGCATTCCACACCTCACTCCCAAACTCCGCAAGTGCCGTCGCCTCCTTCCTCAGACAAATGCAGCCGCTCACGCAAAGTCCTGCACATGCCTTTCTCTCTACCTCTCATAGGTAGACACCATCTCTCTTCCGGTGTCAGGAGATTACTCCCTTTTCCTATCCTTCCTGAGCTTGCTTCGGCAATATCATTTCTTCTCTTCAGTCCTTTCTCCTCATTGCTCATAGCCAACAAACACCTTAAATGTTTCCCATCTTTAAGAATATGAAATCCTGCCTCAGTCCTGGCTGCTCTTCAGTTACCATTGCCGCCCCTAGAGATGGCTGTCTTTTGATCTCGATATCCTTGGCGCTTAGAATGGGTGTAAAGTAGAATAAACAGGAAATAAATGTCTGGTGAAAGAATGAGTAAGTTGAGTGGATGGTCGGTGGGTGGTTGCCTGTTATGTGGGGACTGACTGAAGAATACAGATCACTGCAGTGCAGCAACTGGGCTCCTCTTCCCTGAGGGACCCTCCACCCCCAAATGCTCCATGAACTTTTACGTACGGGCATTATAGGACATGACAGAGAAGGACAGATACAGTTTAATTCTGGAATGTGCTAGCACCAGATAGCTCTGGGGCATCCAGAACAGGAAGAGGCTTCCTGACCCCTAGGAATCTGAATTATGAGATGACAAAGGGGGGCCAGTTCAGAGAACCTGGAAGGAACCGGCCCCGTGAGAGGTCAGTTCTGTCATCACGCATACCAAACACAAACTACTCCTGTCTCGGCTGTATCAGCTGCATCAACCATGACCGTGACAAGCCACATAGTGCGAGTTAGACATAGTTCCTCCTCTGTGGGATTTCTAGTTGAGGTCATGACTCCTTATCACCTTCACAGGACTCTATCCTCTCGATTTTAGTCTACCAGTTGCCCCTTAGCTCTTGTAGTACTGGTCTTCCTTTTACGCCTGGGCATAATGGTTAAGATTCCGAGCGAAAATTCAAATCCGGGTTCTGCCATTTGCTAGCTCTGTGATGTTGGGCAAATAAACTCTGCAGGTATCAGTGGCTTCATCTCAAAGGTGGTAAAGGAAATAGCTTCATCTTGAGGTTTTTTTTTTTTTAAGGATTAAATGTGATCATGGGTATAAAGTCCTCAGCATGAGGCTTGACACACAAGCTCTGTAGACATGTCAGCCAACATTACCTTCTTTCTCTGCTTTCAAATACGCTCAACCTCCTTTATTCCTTAAAAAAAAAAAAAAAAAAAAATCCTCTCTACCTTGTAAGCCTTAGAGGCTCACCTCTTTTAATATCAAACATCAGAACAAAAATAAGCAACCCCAATCACTTGGCTTCCACAATGTGCACCCAGTGACATCTTAATCCCTCTAGTGGGATACCAATGACACCATTTTACCAGAACTCCAGGAAATGGATCTTAAATATGAGTCATTTAGCCCTCCCTCTTCTTGACTCTTTATACCACTACATTGTCCTGGTCCTCAGACTACTTTCTTTGATATCTGATGGATGTATATCCTTTTCATTCTCTGGAGAAAGAATTAATATTGTTAAAATGGTCATATTACTCAAAGCAATCTACGGACTTAAGGCAATCCCTATCAAAATATCCAGGACATTTTTCACAGAACTAGAACAAATAATTCTGAAATTTATATGGAACCACAAAAGACCCAGAATTGCCAAAGCAATCCTGAGAAAAAAGAATGAGGTAAAGCTGGAGGTATAACCCTTCCAGACTTCAGACTATGCTACAAAGCTACAGTAATCAACACAACAAGGTATTGGCTCAGAAAAAGACACACAGATCAATGGAACAGAATAGAGAACCCAGAAATAAACCCATGAACTTATGGTCAATTAATCTATGACAAAGAAGGCAAGAATATACAATGGAGAAGACAGTGTCTTCAACAACTGGTGCTGGGAAAGCTGGACAGCTACAGGTAAAACAATGAAATTAGAACATCCCCTCATACCATACACAAAAATAAACTCAAAATGGTTTAAAGACCTAAATATAAGATATGACACCAAACTCCTATAAGTGAATATAGGCAAAACATTCTTGGACATAAATCACAGCAATATCTTCTTAGATCAGTCTCCCAAGGCAAAAGAAATGAAAGCAAAAATAAACAAATAGGACCCAATCAAACTTAAAAGCTTTTGTACAGCAAATGACACATCAGTGAAAGGAGAAGACAACCTATGGAATGGGAGGAAATATTTGCAAACAATGAGACAAACAAGGGGCTAATATCCGAAATATATAAACAGCTCATACAACTCAATATCAAAAAAAGAAAAAAACAAACAACCTGATTTAAAAATGGGCAGAAGACCTGAACAGACATTTTTGCAAAGAAGATATACAGATGGCTAACAGGCACATGAAAAGATGCTCAACATCACTAATTATTAGAGAAATGCAAATCAAAACCACAATGAGATATTATCTCACACCTGTCAGAATGGCTATCATTAAAAAGTCAACAAATAACAAATGCTGGCAAGGATGTGGAGAAAAGGAAACCCTTGTACACTGCTGGTAGGAATGTAAATTGGTGCAGCCACTAGGGAAGCCAATATAGAGTTTCCTCAAAAAACTAAAAATACAACTGCTATATTATCCAGCAATTCCACTCCTGGGTATATACTGGGAAAAAACAAAAACTCTGAAAAGATTCATGCACCCCAGTGTTCATAGCAGCACTGTTTATAATAGCCAAGACATGGAAGCAACCCAACGACTAGCTTAAAGAAGACGTGATACATACACAGACGCATGCACACACACACGATGGAATATTACTCAGCCATAAAAAGAATGAAATACTGCTATTTGCAGCAACATGAATGGACAATAATCTCAGCAACAGAGATTATTAGGCTTAGTGAAATAAGATACACAGAGAAAGACAAATACTATATGATAGCATTTATATGTGGAATCTAAAATATAATACAAATGAATGTATATACAAAACAGAAACAGATTATTTTTTAAATTGTTGGATATTTAGGTTGTTTCTAATTTTTCACAATTATGAAGGTGCATGTAATTTTAACTTCTTTAATATGTACTGCTGTACTGCCACAGAGAAAAGTTGTACTAATTTATCCTATTTTAGTTCTTATTTGGTTCTTTACAAAGAACTCCTGCGAAATTTACCTGGTATCTCTCAATAATTGGTAGACCTTGGAGTTGGTTTATAATGCCCTCTATTTTACTACTAACTATAAATACTTAAATAGTTGAATCAAGGATAGAACATTTTTATTTGCTTAAACATGTTAACATATCACCTTGGTGTAACTCTGATAAGACAGTTCTTGTTATTTCCCTTTGGCATGGCAATTCATAAAGAACTAGTGGAATATTTTAAAAATTGATCAAAAAATTTTCTTGGTTTGTCAGGTAGCTAAAGTAAATTAGCATATGTGCTATATTTGTCAAACAGGTACATATCAGGAGAAGACTGCTTACTTAAGAAAAGATTGCTTAAATTTAACATGAAATCATCAGCTTTACTGCTCTGTAGAATTTACACTTGGATAAGTCACAGTGTTTTCTTTTTTTTTTAATAGATCTTTATTGGAGTATAATTACTTCACAATACTGTGTTAGTTTCTTTTGTACAACAAAGTGAATCAGCCATATGCATACATATATCCCCATATCCCCACCCTCTTGAGCCTCCCTACCATCCTCCCTATCCCACCCCCTAGGTCATCACAAAGCACAGAGCTGATCTCCCTGTGCTACGCTGCTGCTTCGCACTAGCTGTTTTACATTCGGTAGTGTATATATGTCAGTGCTACTCTCCCACTTTATCCCAGCTTCCCCGCCCCCTCCATGTCCCCAAGTCCGTTCTCTACATCTGTGTCTTTATTTCTGCCCTGCCACTAGGTTCATCAGTACCATTTTTCTTCTTAGATTCCATATATATGCATTAGCATACGGTATTTATTTTCTCTTTCTGACTTACTTCACTCTGTATGATAGACTCTAGGTCCATCGACCTCACTACAAATAACTCAATTTCATTTCTTTTTATGGCTGAGTAATAGTCCACTGTATATATGTGCCACATCTTTACCCATTCATCTGTCAATGGACACTTAGGTTGCTTCCATGTCCTGGCTATTGTAAACAGTGCTGCAATGAACATTGTGGTACATGTCTCTTTTTGAATTATGGTTTTCTCAGGGTATATGCCCAGTAGTGGGATTGCTGGGTCATATGGTAGTTCTATTTGTAGTTTTTTAAGGAACCTCCATACTGTTCTCCGTAGTGGTTGTATCAATTTACATTCCCACCAACACTGCAAGAGGGTTCCCTTTTCTCCACACCCTCTCCAGCATTTATTGTTTGTGGATTTTTTTGATGATGGCCATTCTGACTGGTGTGAGGTGATACCTCATTGTGGTTTTGATTTGCATTTCTCTAACAATTAGTGATGCTGAGCTTTTCATGTGCCTCTTGGCCATCTGTATGTCTTCTTTGGTGAAATGTCTATTTAGGTTTTCCACCCATTTTTTAATTGAATTGTTTGTTTTTTTGATACTGAGCTCCATGAGCTGTTTGTATATTTTGGAGATTAATCCTTTGTCCATTGTTTCATCTGCAAATATTTTCTCCCATTCTGAGGATTGTCTTTTCGTCTTGTTTATGGTTTCCTTTGCTGTGCAAAAGCTTTGAAGTTTAATTAGGTTCCATTCGTTTATTTTTGTTTTTATTTCCATTACTCTCGGAGATGGGTCAAAAAAGATCTTGCTGTGGTTTATGTCAAAAAGTGTAACAGTGTTCTTGACATTTAAAAAAATTAGGGTAGAGCTGTCTTCCATGTTAAAAATGAAAGAAAATTAATATTGCATACTGCCTGACATAGCCATTGCTCAATAAATATTTGTTGAATATCTGAGGCCACACAAGTTTTAGCTAAAAATTATCTATGTGCCTTATTGGAACCCTTACATGTAAGAACCTAAACCTATGTTTATAGTCTATGATGTGTATTTGGCAGCACAAAATGACTAAACCAGACTCACTGGTTCTGAGAAAAGCCCAGCCATATACTAGATGGTGCTGTAAGTTCCTCTATCTCTAGGGGAGCAAATTCACTGGGACTGTAACCTGGATCTTTTTTTTTTTTAACCTACTTCTAGCAAATCCAAAGTGACTGTAATCATTGAGGACTTATGGACATCACAAAAAGATGCATATGATTCTACTACTGTCAGTGGAGAATGGTCCTGGGGGTTTTAAGTAGAGAAGGACAAGAGCACTTATCCCACCCCAGAAACTGGAATTTTATTCATACCTCTTTGGGGATGTTAATAAAGCTGTCAGAGAAATAAAGAATAAAGCAATCAAAATCACAAAGGACAGACTGGCATAATTAAGGCAGCTTTCTGTCCCCTAAGCACCTGAGATTACACATCTCGTTCGGCTTGATAAAGTCATTGTTGGGAAGGACTTGCTTTTGAATTATACAGTAATAATACTGATTTTAAACACCAATTTTTACCATTTGCTTTATGTCACCTAGCTTTTAAGCATAAAAAGCAGGGGTTGCAATGTCTAGGAAGTAAGATTACTAAATACACTGTGATGATAATAAATCAGCATAAACAAGTAGGGATTAATGAAATATATGAATAGATTAATTTCAAATATTCTTCCAGCTTTGTTAGGAAAAATACTCACGGTACCATCATTGTATTTTTGAATCTGCCAATCTCTGTTACGCCTATGAAGATGGATGAGAAATAAGACAAAGGTACATAATTTGTGCAAAAAAACTACTCTCATTATTCAAAGTGCTTCTTATTACTTATATATCATGTGCGCAAGAAGGTCTGGTAAGCAGGAATAAATTATTTAATTGGGACTTAATTTAAATTCACGTGTTGGTGATAAAACATTGAACATTAGCGGGCCTGATCTGATGAGGGATTTACCCAAGTAGGTGAGGTATGTTCACAAGGGACAGAAAACAGACGAGCATCCTAAATGGTAAGCATAGAAAGGAAGTGAATATTTACCTGAAGCTTATTTCCAACTTTTCTTTTTAAATTAACATTTTTGGTGTAATTACAAAAATAAACAAATGGTAACTCAGAAAACAGATGTTTTCTGAGAAGGAAAAAAATCATCTGTTATCAATCCACTAAGACAACTATTGTAAATACTTCAGGGCAATGTTTTCCAAACTAACCTACCTGTTTATATGAACAACCTGGAGCGCTTGCTTAAAAGGCAGATTCTAGGGCCCCTCTCCTGGAGATTCCGGCTCAGTACGCACAGGATGGGGCCTGGATAATCTAGTTTCAACAAGCAAAGCAGATGACTCTTATCATCAGACAAGTTTATACTATTTTTTTAGGACATATCTTTTCTGTGCATATAAGCAGCTTTCTTTTATGATTATTTATCCCCTTCAAGCCTGAGAATTTGGTATAGTTGATTTTTTCCAACCCTTCACCCTTTCACAGACGACCCTTTAAAAAGTGAGACACAGGTGACTGTTGGGACCAGGGCAAATGACAGCTTCATTCAAAACTAACTCATGAGGACTAATCGGGAAAAGGATTTTCTCTTCTCCACATCTTTCTGAGATGAAATGGGATAATCAGATTTTACTTTTCAGGATTTCACTGTCTTGTTTGTCTGTTTTTAAGGATTGAGCCCAAGGACACTTCCTATTTTGGAACTAAGAATCAAGATTCGGATTCACTGCTCTCGTGCTGAGTACTCAAAAATAAAACCAAATATGCTTATACCAGCAACACATCTTGTAGCTGTAATTTGAAACTGCTGATTCTAATTTAATTTATTCCTTTTAACCTACAATCTTAGTTTAAGCAAGTAGGGTGTAAAGGAAGACGATAAAAATATAAAGAGCTCCCTGCTTTAGTCTAAAATTTTAAGGACTTAAAGCTAAGCCTGATTTCATACCCGAAAACAAAAGACAGAACACCTACCAAAAGTTATCTGAGAAGGTGAGACCACCCAACGCTGGTTGCCATCATCACTTAACCTAGCCTAATATTTTTCATGGACTATTTGTAGCAAATATGTCATTACCAAGAATTTTTTAATATGATTCTGATTCTTCATAATCCCCTTCTGCCATCCCTTTATTTTTTCAATTTGGAGAGTGAAGGGCAACATTAAGTCAACTAAATCATGCCTTCCCCTTTAGGAGGCTCCAAGGGACAAATTTCTTTCTGGGGGATCTTTAGACCAGAAAGATTGTATTTCTTTTGAACAACCAGTTTTGCTTTTATTGTGTTGAAACTTTAAACCATGCTATTGACAACATCCTCTATTTTCTTTGGCTACTAGGAAACTCAGAGGCAAATTTGCAGATGAACTCTTCAGTTCTGAACAGGACCTTATGGTTAATAATAAATCATTTTATTTATTACTTTGACACATGACTTCATTTTCTTTTTCTGGCTTTTACATTTCTGTCACCTTGATTTCCTCATCTACATTTTTGGTATATTCTGTAAGTGACCTCAAATACTTTTTAGTGAATTATAAATAAACTATGTTAATGTAGTATTAGCATAAGCAGGAAGCTAATGACTATAAAAATGATACATTGCATGTTAAAGCCAATAGTGAATGATGTTTGAGTTATCTATACTGTTAGTTATCATCTTATTAACCACAAATAATCATATACTTAATGCACATAAGATTTACTGATAAATAAAGCAATGTGATCACCTTGATACAAAAAACAAAGCATTTGATAACTTTTAAAACCCAATTATAAAAACTCACAGCAACCTAGGACTAGAAGGGAACTCCTTTAACTTTTTAAAAGAAAACTACCAAAAATTTATAGTAAACGTGATGTTTAATGGTGAAATTTTACAACCATTTGCATCAAAATCAGCAATACAGTGGTGACTACTGTAAGGTCGGATCTTAACAAACGGCACTGCGAAACAGAGGAAAGCTTCAAGTGAGCTTTATTAGGGAGCGCTCCCGGGCGAGGTTCACTCTGAGAGAAAGGGGCCAGAGAAGTCGCACCCGGGTGAGGGTTGGGCAAGATTTTATAGGGGAAGAAGGGAAAGGGGTGTGGTGAATCTGGGAGGGCGCAGGGTGTTCCTTATTTGGTGGTCTTTTCGGGTATCCTGGGGGACCGTTAGTCCTGCACCTCGAAAGGCGGGAAGGCTGGGCCGGGTGCAAAGTCCCCAGGTCAGTTTCTGGAACTGGGTGGTCCGGAGAGTTTCGGTCTGATGCAACCTGTGAATCTGATTGTGTTCCCCTGCCTCGGGCCAGTTGGCCTTACAACTACTACGTGTTACTGGTTTTATTCAAGAGGTCTTAGCCATATCACTTGGACAAGAAAAAGAATGAAGTATAAAGAAAGGTACAGCAAAACTGTCACTTGTAGACAATATGGTCTTCTTTTGAGAAAACTTAAAACAAGCATTAGAAACTATTAGAACTAAAAAGTTTATCAAGGTAACTAGATACAACTTATAAAAAACCAATATTCTTTTTTAACACACACAATAATCAATCACAAACTGCAATTTAAAATGTCTGACAACAGCAACAAAAATTTAATATAATAGCTAATAAAATGTATAAGATCCTCATAGATATTATAAAACTTTACTAAAGTATGTAAAACCTCAATAAATGGAGTGACATACTGTGTTCAACAAATTAGAACTTTTTGATGAACTTTTAACCATTTGCAAAGAGATCTCATTTAGCTTCTGGGTAGAGTTCCAGCCTCATGATAAGTCATCTAAAACAATGGACAACAGTTTTAAAAGCTCAAAGGGGGCTTCCCTGGTGGCACAGTGGTTAAGAATCCGCCTGCCAAGGCAGGGTACAGGGGTTCGAGCCCTGGTCCGGGAAGATCCCACATGCCGCAGAGCAACTAGGCCCGTGCGCCACAACTACTGAGCCTGTGCTCTACAGTTCACCAGCCACACTGAAGCCCACACGCCTAGAGCCCGTGCTCTGCAACAAGAGAAGCCACTGCAATGAGAAGCCTGCACACCGCAGCAAAGAGCAGCCCCCGCTCGCTGCAACTAGAGAAAGCCCGCACGCAGCAAGGAAGACCCAACGCAGCCAAAAATAATAAATAAATAAATTAAAAAAAAAAAAAGCTCAAAGGATCTGTAACCAATTAGTCAGTTGTCTCACATAATTTGAAAGTTTGGATATAATTTAATTCAACACTCATTTTTGGAAAATTTCTTATTCTGTAGTCTCCACTGGCCAGATCCACTAAAGAATTCTTAAGGTCAGATATACAATACAAACTTATAATTCCATATATAAACTTTTCATAACCTTCAAGGAAATAAACTTTCCATCAACTTTTAGGAACGGATTCTGCTGATAAAAAAGTAAATATCGATAAATAGTAACACATTCAGGATTTCTTATACTGTTATTGTGCTATCTAGACCTTTCTACCCTCTTTACCATCATCTGCATTATACCATTACTTGGTCATAAACACATCTGTTTGAAGGGAGGCCAAGTGTCAGACAAAATGAAATTCAGAATCGATCAGTTCTGCCACTGGTTAGCAGTCTTGGATAAAGGAAATGGAAGAGAGCGTGACTAACAAAACTGAGCAGGAGGAGTTCGAAAAGTACATGGTAATTTGTTTTATTTAAAACATTTTTGCTCTTCACAACATAGAGCAAACCTATTTATATATATTTAATCATGTGCTGTGCCAGACATTGCTGGGGCTGCCTATTCGACAGCCATTCTCCCTTCCTCATTACTAAGAAAAGCCTGATGGTTTTGTTAGATACTGGGTGATCAGGTGATTCAAGAGAGGAAAGACTAGTCTTGATTAGTCTATGCTAATGATGGTCATTCCATTCGTCTTGCCAGTAGTTGGTTTAGGAACAGACCTGTGATAGACAGTCAACAGTAAAAGGAAGAGGGGAGCTTTCTTCTCCCTTCAAAAGGACCATGAGAAAGGGCATTCCCTCTTTCTGCCTCTGGATGTCTGGAAATGCAGCAAACATCACGTAACAAAGTGCAGACAGTTTAAGAACAGCCAACGTTTGAGGATGGCAGAGTGGAAGGATGAAATGAACCTCAATTCCTGATGACCTCATTAAGCCAATAAATTACCTAACTCAGAAATGCTCCTATGTCCGGGCTATTTCTTAAATGAGAGAATTATTATTTCCTTTTAGCATTTAAGCCATTGTGAGTTTGGTTTTCCTGTTACTTGCAGTAAAAAACAAAACAAAACAAAAACATTCAAACTGATTCTGTGCCACGGACAGCAGTACTAGCTAAGCAAACGCTTATTATTGGAACAACTTATGATCATCCTCATGTGTAATCTAAACGTAAATGGTTTATGCTTTTTAAAGGGAGGTGTGAAGTTCTGAGGTATTTTCACTAATATAAGGGGACAAAGTTACATGATATTTGGAGATTTGGAGTAGAAAAATAATTTCCATTTTGCTCATGTGCAGATGCAGTCTTTTGCTCTTCTATGTTTTGAATACTCATAGCCCTATCAGTTCTATCTTTCCCCACCGCTAAGCAAGAATTTAACAATACTTTTTAGATCAGCCCCTGGCAAAGACAACCTTGGTGTTGTTTTAGGAAATCAATATGATTTAGACATACTTTTTTTTTTCCCTCTCAAAGAAAGAAGAATTTTGAAATTGCCTTTCCTTGGCGTTACGTTAAATCCTGAATACGTCCTGACAGGGAGTATGATGGAGCGCGCAAATGATTTTCCAATTAATAAAAATGTGATTCCAAAGCTGAGCTTTGAATTCTAAATTAAGTAATATGTATAAACAGAGACTCAAAACACTTCAAAGCACAGCTTACAAAAGCCAGCATCATGGTGTATCAAGCCATGAGTTCAGGAATTGCCAAAATTAATGATGATTTTTTTTCTCTTGATTTTTGAGAGTTACTCCAGGACCTTTGTTTCTGTGTAAAGCAAATGCAGACCTTATTAATAATGTAAGAGGCTCTAGGACTCCTTTACCATGGCAGAGAAGCTCTTATCTAAAACTAGAACTGTTTCCTCTATACTTTAATGGATTAGGTTTGGTTAACTTACTTTATATAGTGCTCAATTCTGTTCCATTGGCATATGGATGCCTAATAAATATTTGATGATGGTGACCATGACTGCACAGAAGATATCTTAGTGTCCACAGGAAAATGATAAAACACTGTAAGCTAGTTTCCTCTAGTGATAAAATTATATAAAAACAGGAGAGTGATGCCTTTTCATACCAGTGCATTTAAGAAAACCCCAAATAAAAGGTAAGGTATAAGAATTAACATCTATTTAATTTAATTGTTTTATTTAATCCTAACCATAATCCTCTGGACTAGGTACTGGGATTCCCATTTTCCTAAATCTAAGATGTCACTGGTTGTATAGTGAGCCAATATTTTATGTACCAATAAGAAAAAATGCAGCCAATGAAATTATGATACACCTTTCTTAAGATGTACCCTGATTTCAGAGACGTCAAAATGTAAAAATCGGGGCTTCCCTGGTGGCGCAGTGGTTGAGAGTCCACCTGCCGATGCAGGGGACACGGGTTCATGTCCCGGTCCGGGAAGATCCCACATGCCGCGGAGCGGCTGGGCCCGTGAGCCACGGCCGCTGAGCCTGCGCGTCGGAGCCTGTGCTCCTCAGCGGGAGAGGCTGCAGCAGTGAGAGGCCCGCGTACCACAAAAAAAAAAAAAAAAAAAAAAGGAAAAATAATAGGCATCTCAAAAATAATTAAAAAATACAATTCTGATAAGAAAATTCATCCAAGTCACACAGCCAGTTGGTAGCTGTGGCAAAGACAAGCCGCTCTCCACCAAAAACTCATGTTCCCCGTCCACAGCATGGAGTTCCTACTGAGAAATGGCTGTCCAGCCAGAAACTATGCTTTCCACCTTCCAGAGTTCTGACCAATAGAATGTGAACACAACTGACATAGTCAGTTCCAGTCCAAAGAGGTAAAGAAGCACGAGTACTTTCTTCATTCTCTCTCTCATCCCATCCACCATTTATTGATGCTCAGGATGATCTTAGAAACTACCTGTTGAAAATGGCAAAGCCTCTGTGTCAGCCTGGGTTCCTGAACGACTGCAAGGAACAAAGCCCTGCCTGTACCCCCAAACCACTGTGCCAAATAGGGATGCCACATTTGTTTGACACGAGCAATAAGTAAACTTTTATTTTATTAAGCCACTGTAATCCGAGGCTAGTGTTACCTCAACTAGAATTATTTCATATAATACAGTGGCAGAATTAGAATTTGAATGTCAGCTTCCAAGAGCACAGGTTCGAGATTCAGGACAAGAGTTTGAACCATAGCTCCACCGGTTCTTACACTAGAGTCCATGAACTTGGGCAGTCATTTAACCTATGGATCAAGTTTGTCATCCAGAATGGTATGAAAATAAAAGGCACCTCACAGACTGTTCTCAGGATTAAATGAGAAAATGCATGCAAAATGCACGGACCATCCATGAGTTGGCACTCCCTGAATGCTGGTTGTTATTTCACTCGCTGTCATTGTCAATCATCAGCTTCCTTTCATACCTAGTTGCAAATCGCCAAGTGTGCTTTTAACGTAAATCTCTTCTACAGATAGAAAGTGCCATTCCTCTGAAGAAAGTCCGCCTTCAGCTTAAGAGCCTGAGGAAGTTTCTGTTCCAAACTTTAAAAAGTTAAAAAAAAATTTTTTTCTGTTACCAATATCTTGAGGGAATGATGAACAGAGAAAATATGAAGGTATGTTTGTTGTATGATATTTCAAACACCAGTTTCACTTTACTGCTTACATAAAAATAGCACTTTATTTTTTCATTTCACAATATTATAAGGAATAAAAAGAAAATGGGATAAAAAACTTACCCTTTGTTTTTCATTTGAACCCTTTTTATTGGTCTCTTTTCTACTTTCATCTTCATACACTAGAACAAAGTCAATTCTTCGCTGACCATCATTAAAAAAGAGGGAGTCAAGTTTTCCATTAAATTCTTCCTGTGTGGATAGAAAAATAAATTTTAATATAGTTTTTTGAAAAGTGCCAATTTATAAGTGTTTATTTTCTAGCTTTAATAGATACATCAGTATGTTTACAGAGAAAGAGAAATAAATCCATAACTAGTTACTTGACCAAGAGGGCATGGTCACATGATCTTTGCAAGCATAGTCTGTTCTTGGTGAAAGAAGTCCTTGAATTGAGCAAGTTAGCATTATTCTACAAATGTATGGGAAAACATCAGCATTATGAATGTAACACAGTTATCCCAGAATTATTCCCACCTGGATGAGCAAAAGGAGTACCAAGTTTGGAAATGAACACAGTAACCAGAGATGCCTATCAGAAGGACCAAAGTTCATTTAACAAGAGAAAAAAATCTAAGACAAAGCACTGTTTATGAAAATCTCATCCTACCTTGACCATATTTTCTAACCTTTTCATCAATTTTCATGCCTTCTCTCTGAACCTCATCACTTTATAGAAAGTATCATTTTATAACCTTAAACAAATGCCAGAAAATGCTTTGATACACACAAAAGATACACTGGTCGTTGGTATTTGTCCCCAAATCCACACAAGATACCCCCTCACTCCTAGCAAAAAACAAGCAAACAAACAAAAATCCCAGCAACAAGAACAAATAAATGAGCCTTTAATTTAGAGCTTAAAAGCCTTATGGCGTGGGCTTCCCTGGTGGCACAGTGGTTGAGAGTCCACCTGCCGATGCAGGGGATGCAGGTTCGTGCCCCGGTCCGGGAGGATCCCGCGTGCCGCGGAGCGGCTGGGCCCGTGAGCCATGGCCGCTGAGCCTGCAGGTCCGGAGGCTGGGCTCCACAACGGGAGAGGCCACAACAGTGAGATGAGAGTCCCGTGTACCGCAAAAAAAAAAAAAAAAAAAAAGCCTTATGGCATAAAAACAAAGTCATAACGGCAGAACACAGACCTAATACAGTTTAAAACAATCTGTATTACCTTATGGATTTGGATAGAATTGTTTTAATTTGCTCTAAGGAAAGGCTTGAGTTTGTGTTTCTCCAACATCTGGTCATACTGCTTATGTGAATGTTGTTTAAGAATCAGAATATTTTTTTAACTGACAAGTAATACTTTTCAATTTTTCATTTTTTTTCCATTAAAAGTCATGGGGAGGTTGCATTTTGCAGTCATTTGGTGGAACCCCTTAATCATTAAATGTGATTAATTCTTCTCTTCATTCAGCATCAGTTAGTACTACACAAATCACCTTATTTTACCGCCACCAGTTTCCCGTTTTCTTCACACTTTTGAGAAGATGTATATTTTCGCTAAACATATACAAACTGATACTTGCCCCTCCTTTCCTCTTTTCTACCACAGAGCAGCCTAACAGTGTGACTTGGCCTGAGACCTTTCCCAGCCGGGACGCTGAGGGGCCAGAAAAACAGATACATCAGTGTCCCAGGCTGAGGCTACCACCCAATTCTTTTATTTCCAATTTCAGCTCTTTAAAACCAGTAAACGTTAAGAGTATTTAAAGCTATACAAGACACAGAAAACAGGCTTATGGTTACCAAAGGGGAAAGGGTGGGGCGGATAAATTAGGACTTTGGGAGTAACATATACACACTACTATATATAAAACAGATAACCAACAAGGACCTACTATATAGCACAGGGAACTCTACTCAGTATTTTATAACAACCTATAAAGGAAAAGAATCTGAAAAAGAATATATATATATATATATATATATGTATATATATATATATATATATCACTGAATCATTGTGGTGTACATTTGAAAATAACACAACACTGTAAATCAACTATATTTCAATTAAAAATAATTAATTTTAAAATACATTAAAAAAAAAAGCTATACAAAAATGCTAAGGCCTGTTGTTTTCACTTCAGCCATGGAGTTCTTGAGGCCCCTCCTCTCTTCAATTTCTCTTCCTTTCAGTGAAGATGTTACTATTGGTGACAACCTGGGCAGTTGCTAGAGGAAAACCGTGTGTAGAGGAAAAAACTATGAGGCCAAGGGGAAGTGGAGTAAGGTGGAATATAGTCACGAAAACCTGGTCATTGTTACAGACGTCTGAAACGTGTCCAAAGCAGCTTGCTCTCTGGAGCCCACATTCTGCTGCCTTTCTTTGGTGGCATCTGACAGCTCACTGAAGTCACGTTCTGAAGAATGAGGCCTGGAATAAGAACCACATCTGCACGTGGATCCAGGCATTCCTCCCCACACAGCCCTTGGTCAGCCACACGGGTTGGCAGCAAGCCCCCAGATAATCAGGTCTGTATGCACATCTCTCCTGTATGATAGAAGACCACGGCCCTTTGTTGGAGGAAAACGCCACTGGCTTGGCAAGACTGTCTGTATGAAATAACTAGGTCAGACTCTCATATGGTATTAGAATGCAGTGCCGGGGGAAAGAGTGCCAAATTCGTATGGCTGTGAAATCCACGTTTCCCATCTCTTGGCAGAAAACATTCCACTAGGTGACTGGGAAGAGAAGGGAGAAACAAAATGCTGGGCTAGAAAGAATATCTAACAAACAAGGGAACTAGCCCAAATAGAAAAGACTCAACTATGAACAAAACAGTACTGCTTGGAAAAGAAAAAAAGGCTGGATTTTTCAGTTATAAGTTCCAGTATAGGCCTGACTCATCCAACAGGTATTGAAATGACAAAAAAACTAAAAAAAAATTTAAAAAAAATCCTCTTCTAAAGTTTTGAAGTAAAGTTTAATAGTTTCCTAGGATAAATATTGATAATCTTCTTCAAAATGACTGATTATTCAGAGATGGATTATTCTAGTCCTGACCTCTCAAAATCTACTCAAAATTGCATCTTTAGTCTTTTCTACCAAGTCAAAGGGCACCAAGATGAAATACAAAACACCCCTGAAACCCAATCTTTCCTGTTCAGCAGCTTAAGTTTAAAAACACTTTAAGAGATGGTTTAAAATTTATCAGGTCAAATCATTTTAGAGATTGGAGCTTACGTATGGTTACTGACTTCCCCACTAGGAAACTTATTAACTCTTATACTCATCAGAGTAACTTATTGTTACCCTGAGGGTCTTAGGCAAATGTCTTTAATGCCAAGGAAGTAAGCAGAGTCTCTAGCTGTTAATACTTCTTTCTTCCTGGAAAAGATATGAAGTAAATTTCTAATTACAGTTTAGAGTCTATCATATGTTTTATTTGTTCATAGCCATTGCCCTCTCTGGTTCCGAGGACGCTAGATTCCACCAATGTAGCGTCCATTTACTCATTTGCAGCAATCTGACCCAAAGGTGTACTTAAAGACTGCAGTGGTTAAAAAGACTATCCATGTTCATTTGTCATTATATCAAAATAAACAGAAACAATGCTGCCAACCATTGCAGAAGAGTGACCTGACCACCTCTGTCTTTAACTGTTGGCTTTGACATTTCACACTTGGGAAGAGAGACATGCTTGGTCTGAGCCAGGGGAGGTCTGAGAAATAAGCTCCTGGCAGAGCAGTGTAGGAGAGAAGGAATAAGAAAGGTTGGGTGTAATGTACCCAAGTGATGTTTCCCAGGTCTCCCTGCTCTCAGCTGGCTTCTTTCCTCCTTCTATTTGTAGGGCATCTCCTTCAACAAAACAGCCCAAAGGGCTCTTTTAACCAAATCAGGATAAAAATGCAAGCAGCAAAATTACGCTGCCAGAATTTGTGGATTCAACCAACGTCAGACTAAAAAAAAAAAAAAAAAAAAAAAAATACAGAAAGTTCCAAAAAGCAAAGCTTGAATTTGCCGTGTGCCAACAACTATTCACATGACATTTACATTGTATTCACAACAATTTACATAGCCTTTATACTGTACTAGGTAGTATAAGTAATCTAGAGATGATCAAAGGACATGGGAGGATGTGTATACATTATACGCAACTACTACACCATCTTATATAAGGGACTTGAGCATCCAAAGATTTTGGTAACCGCCCTGTGAATACCAAGGGATGACTGAAATTACTTGGTAGGAGAACTTCTCATAAGTTATCTGGATTTTCCTTGAACAGGAGGAACATGGGTACATGTTTGTGTACATGAAGGGTCACATGATGATTACATAATGGTGAGGCTTGTCTTCCGGGTGGAGAAAGAAGGGGTAGGGAAGGAAAGGATCTGCGGAAACAGCTGCCTGGGTGTAACTGCTCCATGGCATTTAGGTCAGTTAGAGACGAGCAGCCCATCTCACTAAGCACCCTCCTGGAATCCCTGGCATCAGCACTTGGAGTCCAGGAAAGAACTTGCTGCTCAACATGTGTCCAGACTCACACTTCTCAAGTGTCCTCAAATAAACAAAATGTGTCCTCAAATAAACCCTGCAAAATCAAGATTGGAAGTCCCATTTCACAATAGAGGCATCTACTCCTAGAGTTTAAGATGCAAATTTTAAATGATTTGTCCAAGATCTGGATACAAAGCAATCAGTTTGGGATGTCTGCTCAAACTCTCATTTGTGCGTAAGGATGTTGGAAACTTGCCTTGGACAGCAAGTGATATTATCTGATTGTATCAGATTAAAAAATTCTAGAGAATTTCCAAACAGTTTATTCCTGCCCCTGTTAGGGCTGTCATTTACTATGAGATTAGAGAGTGTTCCAGGTTTATTTGGATTAGTGGTCTCAACCTCTACAGAAAGCAGGACACAAAAAGTCTTACTGTCTAACAATGATAGTTGAGGAATGACACTATGAAAAACAAACAATATCAAAACACTCACATAATTAAAGAGCAACTGATATGTGAATGTGGAAAACACATGTGGCTCTCTGCGGTCTTCAAGACTAGCAAAACAAAGTAGTTAATTCCAGGAAGAACAAAACAGGAAAAAAAAAACTTTAATTATAGCGAAAAACTGAAGTGAAAATATAGGATTTTCTATTTTTCAGTAAACCTTGAATCCCTGTATATCGCAAGTTTTAGGGAAACAAACGTTTAGAAGCAAGAGCCTTTATGTAAATATTTAGATCCCATGAAATATAGAACATAATGAAAATTTATTTATATGTCACACAGTTATAAATGAGGTATATTCTAGTGTTTTCCCTAACTGTAGCAGAGTCCAGGCGGGTTCAAGGCGTAAGAGATAGTGGAACATTTTTTTCTTTATAAAGTGTGCAAAATTACTGCAAGGGATAGCAGAGACTACATCAATTTTTATTCCTTTTATTCAGATCACCTCCTCGGCCTATAAGAACACTTGATAGTGAGAAAATACAAAGTACAAAGAAAAATGCCAAGAACTGCAGGCATGGAAGGCTGAATGCTGAAGGTAGAAAGATTAGTATTATGAGAAGCAGGGGTGGGAGAAAAGGAGGTAACACGTTAGTACCAGGGATAAGGAGAAGTACATGGATGCACAAGGGAGCCACACAGGAAGTCAGCTCAGTCAATCGCATGTTGGGGGATATGCGTCAGAGTGTCTTGGATGGGGCATTCAAGAACGTGCTGGCGGGAAAGAAGTGCAGTGGAAAAGCTGCTCGTTCAAGGAGGAGGTGTATCTAGAAGTGAGGATTCCAAGTCTGTTAGAGAGTCCAAGAACATCCCTGTTGGTGACTCTGTGACAATCAGGGTAAACTTAGGAGTGACCCAGAATAATATTTGTACAAATCACACTGTCTCCTTCCCCACTCTGTTAAACACACTTTCAGCTTCTGAAGGCCAATGGCCGGGTCTTGTTCACCCTGAGTTCTCTGCTGAGACTGCATTTAGCAGGAGCTTGGTTTGCTTTTTTCTTAGGAAAATATACCTTTTTTTTTTTTTTTTCTGATAAAAGTAATATATACTCAATACAAAAAAAAAAATCTGAAGATACAGGGAAGTATAAAGGAATGAATAAAAGTCATATGTAATCCCATCTCCCAGAGATAAGCCGAGCTTAATATTTTGGATCTCTCTCTCTCACGCACACACAAACACACATGCACATTCACTAAAATGATACCATACTAAACGTACTGTTAAAACACCCATCACAGCCATTTTTCTAGCTTGAAAAAAAGCTCTGCACCATCATGTTTAGTAGTTGCAATACCATTTAGTTAAACAGTTCCTCCACTGATGAACATGTAGGTTTTTTCCAATTTGCTGCTTTTATAAACACTGCTGCAAGGAGCATCTTTACACATATGTATCTGTGCACATGTTCAATTACTATTTTCTTAGGCTAAATTCTAGAAGCAGATTTTAAGGGACCTAGCCTTTTAGAGGTTTTTTGATATATATGTTGCTCAACTGTCATCCAAAATATTTATAAAAATGAACACTTCCAACAGCAGAGTATGAAAGTGCCTTTCCCTCACTGGATTTCACTTTTTCACTTTTCCCATGAGAGTTAAAATACCGGTTTTTTTTTCATTTGCACCTTTTAATTAGAGAGCACTAACATTTTTATGGGTACTGCCCAATTGCATTAATGCTTTTCTGAAATGCCAATTACTATTCTTGACCTAACTGAACTATCTTATTATTTAATCCCTTCTCAGTAGATTCTCTTGGTTTTTACTCATGAGATACTAAAGACCACGCTGGCAAAGGAGCAAGTGGGTGAATGGTAATACAGAAGCAGCCCATACGGTTACTTCCCAAAAAGAAAAGAGAGAAATACTCTAGGGCACTGTCTACCAGCCCTAGGCTCAACAGTGCTGACGTGTTTTTGGAAATGTAGACATTTAACTGGAATGTGTGATACTAGTTTGAGAAGGTCACTGGCCCCTGGACATACTTTCCAATACAGTTTACATGCTCCCTGTGTAACTACCAAATATCAGTATATATTTTGACTCATAATTTTTTAGAATATAGAACTTACTGCTGATTTAGTTTATAAATGATTTCTGTTGCAAGTTTAAAACTGATGTACAAATTCTTTTTTTTTTAATTTATTTTTGGCTGCGTTGAGTCTTCATTGCTGCACAGGCTTTCTCTAGCTGCGGTGAGCAGGGGCTACTCTTCAATGCAGTGCTCGGGCCTCTCACTGTGGTGGCTTCTCTTGTTGCGGAGCACGGGCTCTAGGTGCACAGGTTCAGTAGTTACGGTGCACAGGCTTAGTTGCTCCGTGGCATGTGGGATCTTCCTGGACCAGGGCTCAAACCTGTGTTCCCTGCATTGGCAGACAGATTCTTAACCACTGTGCCACCAGGGAAACCATGATGTACAAATTCCTAAAAAAATTGTCTTGCTGAGGGAGAAGATATGGGGATATATGTATATGTACAGCTGATTCACTTTGCTATAAAGCAGAAACTAACACACCATTGTAAAGCAATTATACTCAATAAAGATGTTAAAAAAAAAGAAATTAAAACTGAACAAAAAAATTGTCTTGCTAATTTACATTTGTAAATGGCTATAAGTAGTTTCCAAATAGTGGAACTGGCTATTTTCAGTCATTTCCCATCAAAAATAGATGTAGTTCCTTTATAAATAATATTAGACTGTGCCATGAAAATACTGCTGCTGCTTCTTCGTCTTTCTTTTCTTTTTTTTTTTTTATACTCATGAGGGAATGCTCACATGCCAACGGCTTGATTTGGGATATGCATTTTGCCTTTGTTTCCCTTTGCCTGTGTTAAAATAAACTCTAGAGTTCTATTATTAGAACATCATGTTTCAAACACAGGGTGAGGGTGGAGACATAATGCCTCAGGCATAATTATTGTTAAATACTTCCCTCTAGCCTGTGCCAAGGAAGCAGTAGTTTTAGCAAAGAGAGTTCTCATATGTTTTTAAATATTATATTCTTAAAATTTATGAACGAGGCTAGAGGAAATATGAAAAGAGAACTTTGAAATGACCTTTAAAATAAAGCTTTCTTAAAAGGAGTTAAGTAACCAGGGAAGATAATAAGCTTTCTCTTGCGGGAAGATTCTTAGTTTGGAGCCTTCTCAGGGAGGACGGACTCCGAGTGAACTTTTCCTTAAACCCACAGTTAGCTGGGATTGGGATTTGCATTAGCATGACTTCAAACTTGTTTTGCTTTCCTGTTTTCCCACAGGTGGTACACCATTTTTAAAACTTTTGTTTAGCTTTCCTTAAAGGTGATCTGCAGAAAAGAAGACGAACAAGTAAAGAAAAGGAAAAGAAAAGGAAAAATGTGAAA
Organism: Stenella coeruleoalba; assembly: GCF_951394435.1. Lineage (NCBI taxonomy): Eukaryota > Metazoa > Chordata > Mammalia > Artiodactyla > Delphinidae > Stenella > Stenella coeruleoalba. Next base: position 66,661,247 of record NC_137157.1, read on the forward strand.
AGGCCTATAGTGGTTGTTTTCTTACTTTCCCTTTTCTAGAAAAAGCCATCATCTGCTTGCACTGTTCTCATCTGGTAGTGGTAACACTGGTGAAAGAAATGTGGGTGAGATTAAGCTGTAAGACATTCCCAATAAAGTCAGGAATGATAAAGTGATGGATGTGATGAAACAAGACAAGTGGTGCAAGAGGACATTTGTTTGAGAATGGTTATCCTCCTGGAGGCTGACCTCTTAAGGTTTCGATATCCCCAAAGTGTCTTGCTTTGTTTTAATATCGAACTATGGATTTAACATCAATCCATTTACCTTAAACTTTTTTGAACCTATTAGCATTTTCAGTTTGTATCACCTCCTGAGGAAGAATATGCAGTAGGTTTTCCACGCAGGCTAGATGGTTGTCCTAAATGACATTTTTCGATCTTTAAGAAATAGTTCCCGATCTCATATTCTGGAATCAGTTAGAACCAAAATAATAGTGCTACAACCAAATCCTGCATGACTTAATGGACTTTCACACTATTCCATCTACACAAGCTCCTTAGACTTAAGGAACAATCATTTTAGCTTGACTTCATAACCATAGGTTTCCCTCCACCTACCCTCTTGCTCCTCTTAATTAATCTTATTTCAATAGCATATTTATTTTCAGTTTTTGGAAAATTAAATGGTTATGACTCAAAATTATTAACTGGTAGTTCCCATTCGCCAAATCCATAACTGTAAACTGCCCCTTTTTCTTAGTCACCTGAGTTGCATGGGGCCTGGGTTACCAGTCCCTGAGATTTCATGCTTTGAATGAAAGCCAATCTCACAAAATGTGATTATGATCTGAGAATAAACAGAAAAGGGAGTTTCAAGATATTGCTCTTCAGACTGTTGAGCTGAAGAAGACACATAAGGTAGAACTGAGGGCGTAACTAAGGCAACAAGTGTTCAGCTCCTTACTGGGTTCCTGTGTAATTCTTCTTTTGCAGACTCCCTTACAGTTACAATCCATCATTCCCAGAGAGCTCTTCATCTTTCACAGGAGGTTTCCATTTGCCATCTAAGAACTGCCCTGAGTTATTTTCAGCTGCTCAGGGTTTGCAGCACAAGTGTCCCGTCATCATCTGTGATTCCCCTATCGGACTGTTAGGTCCCCATATGTGCCCTGGTCATAATCTTCTCAGACCACTTCTCTAGGAATTGATGTTTGCAACCTCATTCAAAGCAAGAAGAAGAAAAATCAGAGCATCTAGTGCCCAGCAAAGCAAAGGATTGTGACAACTCCTATCAGTTGGTTAATGCCTTATAAAGATGTTACTTTTTCTCTTGAAACTCAAGAAGCAGTTTACAAGAATAGCTATTCCTTGCGGTATCAAAATGAGGATGCAGAGGTGTTTCCAAAACAAAATTTAAAAAACCAAGTGACTCATTTAAAACAATGGCACAAAAATGTTAAACTGACTACAGATAATAAATAACACCTTAAAAAATCTTCCTCCCATCAATTATTGGGAATTTTCAAGAAATAAAATGCTCTGAGGAAATGAGTTTTCAGATGAACTTTATGCTAATTAAAAGGTTACTTCAACCTTTCTGTGCTCAAAATTTTCTCAAATATAGTACATAATAATTTTTGATGTCTTAAAAAGAGGATATTGAACATAATTACTACTAGTATTACTACTACTGCTCTTATTAAAAAAGTAAAAATGAAGAGAGCCCCAAAGAAGAACAAAGAACATGGGTTTTGGTATCCGGCAGAGCTAGGTTCAAATCACAAGTCTGTCACATATAACTAGGTGTGTGCCTTTGTGTATGTATTTCATCTCTGTAAACTGAATGTATTCACCTGTAAAAGGGGGAAATCACAGAAAGAAATGCAGGATTATTGTGAAGATTGAGATGATGCATGTAAAGGAATAGCACAGAGCCTATAACACAGTAAAAGCTCAATAAATGTGAGCTTTTGGTGTTCTCTATTTCAACATGAAACAGTTCTTCATGGATAACTAGCTGTGTTAAGTGCATTCACAAACTTTACAATCATTAGGGACTTTCACCTGCATCTTGCAGAACTCTGCCATTACTCAGATTATGAGGAGTCCCTTCTTTTGTTACCAACTTACCAGTCTTTAATAGGTATTCCACTACCCTTTTATTTATTGCTTATATCTGCTTTGAATTGGGCAACCAGATTAACTGAATCTGTTGAGGTTCTTTGAAATTAAGCCTTGGTGCTTTGGTTTGGGATGTCAGAGGCTTTTTAGCTTTCTTCAGGTTCTGAGTAAACTGTGATTGAAGCAAAGGGTCCCATCCCAGAAATGAATAAAATATGGTTAAGGGTGAATACATTATCCCCTTCCCACAATCTCTTTCGAAAGAGGTCTTATGACATCTGGCATCAAACAGAATGAATTATAAATTGAGACAGAGATAAAAAAAAGAATGAAATTTTGCCACTTGCAACAACATGGATGGACTTGGAGGGTATTACGCTAAGTGAAGTAAGTCAGACAGAGAAAGACCAACACTGTACGATATCACTTATATGTGAAATCTAAAAATACAATAAACTAGTGAATATAACAAAAAAGAAACAGACTCAGAGATACAGAGAACAAACTAGTGGTTACCACTGGGGAGAGGGAAGGAGGGGTACAAGAAAGGGGTAGGGGATTAAGAGGTACAAACTATTATGTATAAAATAAATAAACTACAAGGGTATATTGTACAAAACAGGGCCTATAGCCAATATTTTACAATAACTGTAAATGGAGTATAGCCTTTAAAAATTGTGAATCACCTGTGTTGCACACCTGTAACATATTATACTGTACACCAACTATACCTCAATTTATAAATAAATAAATAAATAAATAGAGATGGAGAATCAGGGCCAGAGAAAGTAGGAGGAAGAAATGTACTAACCATTGGGACAACTGCAATTGTGATTTCAACATGACATTGGCACAAGGCCTCCTGGCAGCAGGGCAAAAAGGAAATGTGTTCAATGATACAGTCCTTGCTATCAGAAAAAAGGAAGCATTCTGATTTTGGGGGGAGGAAAAAGTTTCATGTGAGATCTTGTACAGAAACACCCAGTTTTTGTCCATTTCCCTAACAGACAATGACCTTAGCAAGGAACTGGGGTTATAAAATATAATATACTGGTAATCTTTGACTTTTTAGTCTTTAGTTCTCATATTGCTTCTACCTTTGAAGCAATTAGTCTGCATTTCACTGCTACATCTATTGCTATCACCCTAGTCTGTGCTCTTGACCTTCACTAATTAGATTACAATTAATATCCCAATCCGTCTCCTTGCATCCAGCTGTCCTGTTTGCCAATTCAATTTATATGTATATATATACATATGGATGTTCCTAAATCAACATGTTCAACTCACAGGATTCAAAAACCTTCAGTTTCTCCGAGTGCCCTTTGGAGAAAATGCAAACTTTTCAGATAGGTATTCAGATGTTTCATAATCTGATTATATCTCACATTTTATTTACTATCACTCCCCATTCCTAACCCTCTAACCCCACCATGCTTTCTCATCAGCGTTTGACTGTATCATGCTGCTTCCTGCCTCTCCTCCTTTGCTCACATGATTTCCCCTCCTGAAACCACCACCCTTTCTCTTTCCCACCTATCCAAATTTTAATTCTCCTCCGAGGTCTAGCTCAGTTCTTCTCTCATGCAGCCTCCCTAACAACTGGGTTCATGTTTCTTTTTCCCTCACCAGACTACTGTCTGTAGCAATGCATGTGTGTTCTGTGGACCTCCGGGGATTCCTAAGACCCTTTCGGGGGGCCCATGAGGTCACAAACATTTTTATAATAATACTATGACGTTATTCCTTTTTCTCATTGTGTTAACATCTGCAATGATGGTACAGAAGCCACGGTGGGTAAAAACTTCCAGCATCTTATTAGCACAACTCAGCAGTGGCACCAAACTATATGAGTCATCATCGTATTGTTCACCACCACCTACTCACAGTAAAAAAGTCACTTCACTTAGGAATGTTCTTGATGAAGCTGTAACAATTACTAACTTTATTAAATCTTGACCATTGAGTACCTGGATTTCTTTTTTTTTTTTTTGCGGTACACGGGCCTCTCACTGCCGTGGCCTCTCCCTATGCTGAGCACAGGCTCCGGACGCGCAGGCTCAGCGGTCATGACTCAAGGGCCCAGCCGCTCTGCGGCATGTGGGATCTTCCCGGACCGGGGCACGAACCCGTGTCCCCTGCATCAGCAGGCGGACCCCCAACCACTGCGCCACCAGGGAAGCCCAAGTACCTGGATTTTTAATATTCTGTGTGAAGAAATGGAAGTACCCATAAAGTACTTCTGCTGCACATCAAAGTATGATGGTGGTCTTGAGGAAAAGTGCCGTGCAATTTTTGAGTTGCCAATTTTTTTCATAGACGCCACTCTTACTTGACAGACAACTGACACAAAATTCAGTTACATAAGCTTGAGCATTTGGCAGATAGTTTCCCGAAAATGAACAAAGTGAAACTGTCGTTTCAAGGAAAACAACTAACAATATTTATTGCTAATGATAAAATTTGAGCTTTCAAGCAAGTATATATTAGAATTTAAGACAACCTGTGTTTGCCCCTGGGAACTTGACAGCTTCCCAATATTCAATGGCTTTTCTCATAGGATTGATGAAATGGAGATTGGAGGTGTGTTAACAAATGTATTTTTTTCATATTGTATAATGAAACGGGTCAACATTTGTAAGAGCTACTTAACTCAATGAACCAATATTTTCCAACTTCCCTATGCATGGTGATAAAAATCATGCTTGGGTAAAGATTCAGTCAAAATGCAAGACAGATTCCCTGCACCCCGCCACCCCTATATTGCCCCTCCCTCCTTCCCTCTCCCCACTGGTAACCACTAGTCTGTTCTCTATATCTGTGAGTCTGCTTCTTTTTTGTTTTATTCACTAGTTTGTTGTACTTTTTAGATTCCACATATAAGTGATAGCATACAGTATTTGTCTTTTTCTGTCTTATTTCACTTAGTGTAATGCCACCCAAGTCCATCCATGTTGCTTCCACACCCTGGCAATTGTAAATAACGCTGCTATGAACACTGGGGTGCATGTATCTTTCCGAATTACTGTTTTTGTTTCTTTAGGATTTATACCCAGGAGTGGAATTGCTGGGTTACATGGAAGTTTGTTGAGGACCCTCCACACTGTTTTCCACAGTGGCTGCACCAAGTTACATTCCCACCAACAGTGCAGGAGGGTCCCTTTCTCCACATCCTAACCAACATTTGTTATTTGTGTTCTTTTTGATGACAGCCATTCTGACAAGTGTGAGATGATCTCTCATTGTGGTTTTGATTTGCATTTCCCTGATGATTAGCAATGTTGAGCATTTTTTCATGTGCCTGGGCAGCTATCTGTAAAAGAAGGAACTTAGAACGTTCTCTAACACCACGTACAAAAATAAACTCAAAATGGATTAAACACCTAGATGTAAGACTGGATACTATAAAACTCCTAGAGGAACACATAGGCAGAACACTTTTTGACATAAATCGCAGCAATATCTTTTTTGGATCCGTCTGCTAAAGCAAAGGAAAAAAAAGCAAAAATAAACAAATGGGGCCTAGTTAAACTTTAAAAAGCTTTTGCAAGGACAACCTACTGAATGGAGAAGGTCTTTGCAAATGACATGACCAGTAAGGGGTTAATATCCAACATATATAAACAGCTCATACAACTCAACATCTAAAAACAAACAATCCAATTAAAAAGTAGGCAGAAGAACGGAATAGATATGTTTCCAAAAAGGAAATGCAGAAGACCAACAGCACGTGAAAGATGCAAGACAGGCTTTTAATACACAAAAGTTCACTGAAACAGTTTTGCATTCCACGTCACAAGCAATCTTTAAGAAACTACCAGTTGTTGAGTTTTAATGTGGTTTCAAAGAAGAATATCGACAATTACCGGAAAAGGCTTTAAAATACTCCCCTGTTTTCTACCTACCTATCTGTGTAAGGCTGTATCTATTTCATATACTTCAACCAAAACAACATATTGCAACTTTTAACTGAAGTTAAAAGAAGCAAATAGAAGAATCAGCTGTCTTCTCTTAAAGAGATCTGTAAAATACATAAAATAATGCCACCCTCTTACTAATGTTTTTGTTTTAGAAAAGTTACTTCTCATAAAATATTTATTTTAATGTATACTAAGTTTATTATTGGTTATGTTTAAATGAATTAAGAGTTTTTTCAGTTTAAGTTATAATATTATCAATATATAATATTGATAGGTATATCCACATAAAATGCTCTTTGGAGTCAATACTTTATTAAGGGTATAAAGTGTAAGAATATAAAAAGTTTAGAACTGTTGTTCTACAGCATTCATTTTAGCTCTTAATTTTGCATTATATAAATTGTAATAGTATGATACAATATACATAGTATAATGTCATCTAACTATTTTTGTGTATACATACTATAATTTTAATTGGATTATAATAATGAAGGAAAAAAACCTGTTTTTAACCTATAACACCTAGGGAAGTAAGACAACAGATACTTGCTGAACTGACGTGAGATAACATATTCAAGTCAAAGGGTTTAACAGAACCATTTTATTCAAGTTCTACAAAGGTTCAGTCTTGTCAGTTTCCAAAGGCTGTTCCACATGGTCTGGAAAATTTAAGACCACACTCCACCCCAATGCGGTTGTCAGTTACTATATTCCATTAACGTTTTGAATGGCTATGCTGTCCCATCGAAGTAAAGTATTTTCCCCTATCTCTGCACCTGTAGTTCCCACTTCCTAGAAGCTCCCTCTCTCCCTTTTCCATGGCTCACGCCATAAAGAGGCATGACCTCTTTATGACCTCCTGACCTTCCCGGTAGCTTAGGTCCCCCCCTCACATTCTCTCAGAGCACCTTATACTCGTCTTTAAATGTCACATCTCACAATTTTAATTGTCTAATTATTTATGTAATTATTTGATTAATGTCTAGCTCACTAGACTATATGCCCCAAGGGATATTTCAATGACATTTCTCAATTGTACCTACTTAACAGGGTTATAGAAATATTAACTAGATAAATATTATTAAATAAATCAACTGAAATTAATTAACCCTTTATCCTATGACATTTAGTAGTATGATAGCTAAAGCAACAGGGGGGAAATTCCATTACACATCACAGAAGAAACGAATCGGTGTGATTTCTGTTTCTAAAGGAACTGCTCAGAGAGTAAATCATGGGTGGCACAAGTGGGAATGGGGAGATGGGAGAGTCCAGGGAAGAAAGGTGGCAGCCTATTCTCAGTGGGGAGCAACAGACATGAGGAGAAAGGGACAGGCTGAATCAGCAGGTCGGAAACAAGGGATTGGGAGGATTCTCAGGTTTCCGGCTTGAGCAGCTGACAGGATGGAGATTACCAAAATTCAGAAAACTGGAAGGGAAATATGATTAGGAGGGGAAGATTAAGAATCTGTTAGATTTTCAAGTGTCGACACTAGGGGGCTGGGGTTGAGAGGAGAGATCTAAGGCTACAAGTATAAACGTGGGAGCTGTTAACACAGAGCTTGCAATTGAAGCTGAGGAAGTGAGTGTGAGAGCAGCTGGTGAGCAGAGAGAAGCTGGGGCGAGCTCTGAGGACATGTGACAGATAGGAGGGACTTGGGTGTAAGAGGAAGGGACAGCAGGAAGGTAGACAGACAAGTGGCTGGAAAGATGGTGAAGTGGCCAACCACAGGGTAAACTTTGATCTCCTCCTCCCTCACTTCTGTCTTTCTCTCTCCCTTCCCACCTTCCCAGCCTCCACCCACCCTACACCAGGACTACCAGAGTAGGTTACTAACTAGACAGCTTGCGTTGTTTCTCCTTCGGATGCCTCCTGGATCCTCCTGCCAGAGTGATCTCTCTCTGGCTGCACTGTCCAATATAGTAGCTACTAGCCGCATGGGGCTATTTAATTTACAGGAATTAAAATGAAACAGAATTACAAATGCAGTTCTTCTGTCTCACTAGCCACATTTCAAGTGCCTCCACAACCAGGTGGAGCTAAGTGGGCAGCAAAGACACAGAACAGACGAAAACATGGTCAGAGAAAGTGCCGCTGCTACAGATTCGCTTTGTCTTTTCAGTTCAAGAGTCCAAACCCTTAGTTGGAGACCGCTACATTCCACCCTAAACCTTTTTTTTAACTTCATCTCCTCCCACTCCCCTAGATCAGCTCTGTGCTGGATACAAACTGGGCACACCTCACTCTTTCCCACTTCCATTTACTGGCATAGGTCATGCTATTAGGATACCTTCCTGTAGTGTATCCACTGGGATGGTTAGGTTTGTGCATTGGTTTGCCTGGGCTTTAATTCCCAGTTATGCAATGAAACACGAATCTAAGAGTTGCTATGCATGTATTTTGTAGATGTGGTTAACATCTGCAATCAGATGACTTTAAGTAAAAGAAATGATCTGAGTGGGACTCATCCAATCAGTTGACTGGCCTTAAGAGAAAAACTAAGGCTTCTCCGAGAAAAAGAAATTCCACCTCTGGACTGCAGTGTCAATCCTTGCCCAAGAGTTTCCAGCCTGCCCTTCCTGCCACTGTGCTCCACAGATTAGAATCCACATTTGTGGAAGCAGGTTCCTTGAGATAACTCTCTTTAATAAATATTTCTCTGCATGTGTGTATTAATATAGATATATATGTGTGTACATATGCGTACACACATGTATAGATATATTTCTATACACATGTGTACACGTGTGTTTATGTGCATGATCCTACAGGTTCTGTTTTCTGGTAAAACCTCGACTGGTAAAGATTTCAGTACTTAATGAAATGTACCCTTCAAGGTTGCAATATATACCACCTTCTTCAAAAATACAAACCTGATTTTTCAAAGACAATGATTTTTGACCTGGCTGCACACTTGAGTCACCTCTGTAAACTTTTGTAAACATATTCAGGTTCTTTATATACACATATGCAAGAGTAAGATTAGTACATGAAGGTGGAGCTTGGGCCTTCACGTTTTACAAGAGTTTCTCCAGTAATTCTAATGCACAGCCGGATTGAGAACTACAGTCCAAACTGAACTCCTCTGGCATCTCTGCTGTAAGTGCCCCTGGAAATCATCAAACACAGCACACTGTCTTACATTCTTTCAACCAACCAACCAACCAACCAACCAACCAGCATCAGTTGCATGACTAACATCTGTCAGATGATAATACAATGTGCAGGGGACAGAGGCATCAGTAATACCCACTCTTGGTCTTGAGGGTAAACACTGAGATATGCTGCTTGGTATTATCCCTTGAAGTACACTGGTTAATGAATATTACGTGATGGAATAGACAAAAATTTTACTGTAGAATTTAGTGAAGCTGATAGTGGTTTATTCAAAATAGCACATAAATAGCTCTTATTTCTAGTTCAGCAAGGGTTAGTAAGTGCTCTACATGTTTATTAACAGACTGTACCATTGATATTTTGTAATAATGCCAGGTATGATTAATTCTCAACCCATTGATAATCTGGTAGGTACCTACGTGCCTGTAGCTACTTTCTCAGGAGCCTAAGTCACAAATGCTCCTGTGCGCTCTTCTAAGGAGAGCAGCACTAATTCCTGATGCAAACACAGTCTGATTTCATGTGCAAGGGAACAGGAAGGGTTTGGCTGGGCTGAACAATGTGGGGTTGTGGCCATTTCATGGCTAGCTAGCCCTGTGCCTGCAATGTGCTTTGCCAACTATAAGCCAATCCATAAATGTCAGGTAAGAATTCTCACTGTATTATTATTCTATGAACACGCTTTTCAGATAGCTAAAATGCTTTTCAATCTCTGTGTAGTCACTGAACAACACTCCTGTGAGGAAATCTACCGCTGATTTTTCTGCTTTTTATTCATGAGAAGACTGAGGTCCTAAAAGGAAAATCGACTTTTTTCCCAAGGGTCTGAGAGCAGAGTCGAGTAGGGACAGAGGGCTCTGATCCCCTGGAATTCTATCCATGCTCAGCTTCCTGGGGGCACTTCTAGAAGAACTTTCCCTCACAGAAAAGAAATTTTTTTTTTTAGAGTAAAAACGCTTTTCAAAGTCACAGAAGTGCCTCCTCTCGTTTGCCTCTCTTCTTCCTCTTTCACAAGACAGTTTACTTTTTAAAAACACTTAAGGCTAATGAAAGTGCATGAAAGGGTGGTGATACCATTAGCATCACTAGATGATCTGTCAAAATTTTCATTATGTGTTTTTATTCTAAGGGATTTGGACTCTGCAGTCAAATTTTGCTCCAGCTAGAAGTATGGCCCTGACTTGATATATTCTAATTCATACTAACATCGTAAAGATTCATATTATTGGTTTGCCCATTATAATTAATGAAAATGCTCTTTGGTAGTTATTACGATCTGTCAGATCACATTAATCTACATTTTGAAAAGTGACTTGGGAGAAGGAACCATAAATGCACTTTCTCTTTGAAGGAGCCATTAGGGTGTTCAGGGTAAAAGCAGATTTATAATTTTTGGGTTTTGGTTTTGTTTTAACCAGAGACAGACTTAATACATTGAAACTTATAGTAAAAATGCACTTATTATTATTGTTGTTGAAATAAGGAAAACTACAGTTAACTATTGGGACTTCAGGAATAAAAGAATTTTAAATCATTTTTCCAAAGCCTCTAAGCCTTCCAAATTAATGAAGAGTTGGGAGGAACAGCTGCAGGTGAAATCTCACTGGGCTCCCCCTTCTCAATTTTCTAGGAATACTGTGAATTCATATTGTGTATACATTTCCACCAAGTCCTGTGTTTCTCTTTAAATTTTTATTTCAACTTTTTATTAACGCTGCTTTTAGGTCATGGCATGGTCAGGTCATTTACCAGCAGACTCTCAGCTTTAACTCAATTCTTTTGCTTCTGTGGGCTTTTTTGGCCATAACTGTGATATGCTTCTAGATGACTTATAATCAAATGAGTTCCATGGTAAATACTGATATTACATCTTTGTTCAGAGTGCCCTCAGAATGCCCAGGGCTCCCTGCTTTCCTCATGCGTGTTTTTGTCAAATTAACTTTGACATTCCCCAGATAACAGATAGCTCGCTGAATTTCAAATGGGATGCATTGTGGGGCAGGAATTCACAAAGCATGTTACAGTCAAGGGTTTCTGAAAATAGGGGAATAAAACCAGGTAGAAGGAACGCTGTTACGTGGAGGAAAGGGTTTTAATCAATTATATAATTTGGCAGGTTGAATGAGGGAAATATAAAATGAAATGAAAGCAACTCAAATTCATCTGTGAGCCACATATAACTGACTGAAGTAGTATGTTCCCGGAAACATCCTCTCTTTCCCTCCTTCCCCGCTTTCCATCAACTACTACGACTGAACTACATTCGGTCCTGCTGCACATGAAACATGCATGCCCTTCCTTTCCTCCCGCACTGGCTCGTTCAACCATTCATCATCTCCTGCCTAGACTGTTATCCAGTACGTCTGTATGTGAACTACTCCAAGGAACTAAGGTAGTTTAATTATGAGAACGTCTTTCCACTGAAATGAAATCTGTCTGCCTATATATACCTCGTATCCATGAGTCTTAATAGCATATTTTGCACCTTCATCCACCTACTACCATTGTCAAATATTTAAAGTTGTTGTCATGTTCTTGCCTGTGTCAGGATCCACCACCACGCTCATCTTTCTCCTCTCAGTATGCTTCCCCTTAAAATGGAGCACCCAGACTGGCAGGTGGCTTTACCAATACTGAACAGGAGAAGCTTAGTACTGTCTTGGTTCTGAACACATAGGTACGAATGCAACCCAGATTTGCATAAACTTTCGGCCACTGTTATTACATGCTCGATTCATACTGAGTTGAATTAACCAAATACCTAACCTCTTCATGTGATCAGTCATGAGCCTCAGCTCTTATGATCTTTCCTCAGGCGGATGATCTTTATGAATTAGGCAAAAGAGCTGACTTTAATTCATATTGATTTTTGTCTCCTCTAGAAATTCATTTCCATCCATTATTCCAGAGTCTTGGTAAGATCAGTTACCCAGATAAGCACACTCTCACTAGGCACACATTTCTTCATTCTGTACTTAAATGCGATTTTTCCCCACACATCTTGCTAAACTCAAAACACAAAATATCTGTGGCTTTCTCCTGTTCTACAAGCCTAATCATGCCCATAAAAAAAAAAAAAAAAAAAAAGGTGACGTGCTCTCAGTTTGACATGACTTATTTTTACTGAACTTATGTTGGTTCCTGATGACCTTTTCTTTTTTTTAACATTCACAACCCATCTGCTTAAAAAAAAAAAACTCAGCTGTTATATCCCTGGAGATTAATGCTCCAGCTTCAATATCTCCATTTACCGGAAACAGTCTATGCCCAGCTTCCACTCTAACCCCACCCCTTTTGAAAACTGTCACATTTGTTCCTCCCGCTACTCTTCTGGCACCTGTCCTGGTCCCCACATCACCTCAAGATGACCAACTGTGGTCCCATGAGCAAATTTATAAGCTCTTTTAATACCCTACTGGATACACAATTTTTCTAGTCAGGAAATTTAATTCCTTTGGAATAACTGTATTCCTTCGCAAAACTGTCTCGTGCAGCATGGACCTCTATAGCCCCTTACCAGGACTTGAACCATTTCAATCTAAAGATCACCTTCATTAGCAGAAAAGACAAAAGTTGTAATAGAGAAGCTGATAAGCTCTTTTCTTCTCTGTCATCTTGTACCATTAGATTGTTTTCCTCAGGTTTGGGACCCACCACTGCTTCTTTAAGGCCTAACACAACTCAGAATCAATCCTTTTCTCTTTCACTTATGACGCCAAGCATTTGTTCACAAGCCTCAACTCACTCACTCACTCTGCACTTTAGTTTTATTCACACTTCTTTAGTAATAATGGAAAAAAAATAAGATTGGAGTGTTCCAAAGGATTTGTGCTAATGCACAGAATGATAATTTGTTAGCACTCTGCGTTCAACTGGCTTTAGCTAATCTGGCCTGGCTGGGCCTAGAAGCCTACTCACCATTTATGACTGTTTCTCTGGGAAAACACATCCTGCATTCCAAAAACGTGACTCGGAGAGAAATTTCTGAGATCTTTGCGTCTTGGACTGCCTATTTTTGCTCCTACCCCCCCAATCCTAACAAATCCACAAATGTAGCTTCTGAATCAGCCACGTGAAACAGATGAGTAGGTCCCCCTTCCCCATATTCAGGCAAAGCACCATCACCTTGTTCTCCTGAAGGCACAAAAAGCTTTCAACGCTGAAATGCCCTGTGAATTCTTACCACAAAAAAATGGGCCAATTTAGCAATGCTTACTATCCAGTTTATCTTTGATATCATTTCTCTTTCTGAGCCTCCTTTTGCTAAATTAATGTTCCTTTGTCTGGTTCCCCCCACCACCTTTTAAAAAAAATTTTATTGGAGCATCGTTGAGGTACAATGTTGTGTTAGTTTCAGGTGTAGAGCAAAGCGAATCAGCTATACATAATTTTTCGGTTTCTTTTCCCATATAGATTATTATAGAATAGTGAGCAGAGTTTCCTGTGCTATACAGTAGGTCCTTATTAGTTATCTATTTTATGTATAATAGTGTGTATATGTTAATCCCAATCTCCTAATTTGTCACTCTCCCCCACCCCTTTCCCTTTGGTAACCAAAAATTTGTTTTCAAAATCTGTGAGTCTGTGTCTGTTTTGTAAATAAGTTCATTTGTATCACTTTTATTAGATTCCACACGTAAGTGATATCATATGATATTTGTCTTCTCTGACTGACTTACTTCACTTAGTATGATAATCTCTAGGTCCACCCATGTTGCTGCAAATCGCATTAATTCATACTTTTTTTATAGCTGAGTAACAGTCCACTGTATGTATGTACCACATCTTCTTTATTCATTCTCCTGTCGATGGACATTTAGGTTGCTTCCATGACCTGGCTACTGTAAATAGTGCTGCAATGAACACTGGGATGCATGTATCTTTCCAAATTACGGTTTTCTCTGGGTATATGCCCAGGAGTGGGATTGCAGGATCATATGGTAGTTCTATGTTTAGTTTTTTAAGGAACCTCCATACTGTTCTCAATAGTGGCTGCACCAATTTGCATTCCCACCGACAGTGTAGGAGGGTTCCCTTTTCTCCACACCCTCTCCAGCATTTATTGTTTGTAGACTTTCTGATGATGGCCATTCTGACCCGTGTGGGGTGTTACCACACTGTAGTTTTGATTTGCATTTCTCTAATAATTAGTGATGCTGAACATCTTTTCATACGCTTTTTGGCCATCTTTATGTCTTCTTTGGAGAAATGTTTCCTTTTTTAGTTGTGTTTCTTTTCCGTTTTAGTTTAGTTAGTGCCATAAAGTCACAAGGCAAAGCCACCCTATTCCTCTGTTTATAGAAGGCACAAGAGTGTAAGTCCACATAAATAAATACTTGAACGGAAGAGTCCTGCTTTATCCCTAGTCTTCTGGATCCTGAAGATCGTTGGAGTTCGAGGCAGACTTTGGGACTTAAGTTGGGTTTCTTGGGATTCGCAAGGAAGACCTTGGACTGACCATAAAATAAACCTTATTCTCTCTCAATAGCCCCAGCACCAATTCAGTTGCCTCAGGGACGTTTAGACCAGAAATAACCAAAATGAAGTCTGGATTTGTGGTGGTGTGGGGGGGAAACAAAGATGAAAATGGATCCTTGAGCCTACTTTTAAAGAAAACTTGACCAACCACTTTGAATCAAAACATGAAAACAAAAATCTACAGACCCATAGGCAGTTGGCTCTGATTTTTCTCAGACCATTCCCATGTCAGGAAAAAGAAGTAAGATTGACATTCTCCTGGTTCTATGTGCCACTTTCAGAGTATTACTCTCCAATGTTCTTGGAGGAAGAAAAACAGTTCCATGTAGGTCCATGCAAGTAGAATATACCCCTGGAGTTTCCCAGAGCCTAGCATCTCCTATTTCCCAGCTGCTGCTACTGGTTCATTGAAAATCTGGCCCTGGCTCACATTTCCCTCTCTGTTCCAAGTCCTCCATCAGACAAGAAGCACACCTGCATCCACAGACATGACCAGTGCACCTTGGTCCGTCAGTAGATTGACCCCTTATGTCCAACAGTCTCCCTTTCATGCATTAACGGCCATGGTCCCGTCCAGGACCTTGTTATCACTTGAAAATCTTCCATTTCAAAGTCACTTACTCAAGAATCCCTCTTTCTGAAGACACCATCATCTTCTCATTTTACAGTGACCTCAGAGGCCCCATGACTTTTTCTAATCAGTCTGCAGATCCTCTTTTTCTTCCCTCCCCTCCTTTTTTAAGGTTACACTTCTCAGGTCATCCTTTCAGTAACACTCTTGCCAGAACTCTTTCCATCATGCCCGTCGAGCAAAGCCCCAGCTCTGGCTGCAGCCCACTATGCCCTTTCTCGGTGTCTGAGTGATGCCGGAGAAAGCCACAGCAGGGCAGCTTGGTATCATTGCAGATTCAGGCCCCTCAGCCCTACAGGGGCCCTCACCACTTCCCAGAAAGCCTAGCACTTTTTCTAGGTTTCTCCAGGTCTGACCGGGTCCCTGACCTGGTCGTGCTCAGTGTTCTCTTCACTCTCAGCAGCTGAGAATTGAAGGTGTCAGATGGGAACTCCCTCAGCTTCTCTCCATCGGGTCCATAAACCAAGAGCATCTGCCCTCCGCACCTGTGCCTGCCTGAGACACTGCTCCTCCTACCTAATGAGGACTCTTCCACATCTATAAACCATTCCACGGCCTTTCTCAAGGCAGCTCTCTCCTCCAGAGCAGGGGTCCCCGACCCCCGGGCCATGGACCAGTGCCAGTCCGCGGCCCATGAGGAACCGGGCCGCACAGCAGGAGGTGAGCAGCGGGCGAGCCAGGGAAGCTTCATCTGTCGCTCCCTACTGCTCCCTACCGATCCCCACCGCTCACATTACTGCCTGAACCATCGCCCCCCACCCCGTCCGTGGAAAAATGGTCTTCCAAGAAACTGGTCCCTGGGGCCGAAAAGGTTGGGGACTGCTCCTCTAGAGTCACCTGTTCCCCTCACACGGATACTTCCTAGCAACATGTAAATGTGTGCAAGTCTCTCCGCTTGACAGAAGGTAGTCATCCCTGGCCCTCATAATTCTCCTCCAGTTTTCTCTCATTCGCTAGCCCTTCAAACTCGTTCCTTGACAGAGAGGTCAGTATTTTCTACTTCCTTTTCTCCTTCTCATTCCATAATCCACTCTAATCTGGATTAAAGTAGCGTCCTCAACACTCCTGGGGAGCAGCCCTCTCAGAGGACACCTGTGACCTCAATGCCTTTTCTTTATTCATCTCACTCAGTGGTTGTCAAATGGGGACCATTTTGGTGATGTCTGGAGATATCTGGTGATCACAACGGGGGAGAGGGTCCTTTGCACCTCATGGGTAGAGGCCAGGGACGCTGCTAAATATCCTACAATGCATAGGACAGCCTCCTACAACAGAGAAATCCAGGCCAAAATGTCAGCGGTGCTGAGGTTGAGAAATCTTGACATGATGATCCCTACGCAACACCTGAAACTACTCATCACTTCGTCTGTTTCTCAGCTTCTATCCTCTCACTCTCCAGATTTTCCTCCTACCTCTCTGGTGTTCTCCTTCTGCAGCTATCTATTGACTCCTGAGTCACTGCCCCTTATTCCTTGGAGATTTAAGCCTTGGTTCACTGTTACTTCTCCAACACACTACTCCTGACATAATCCTTGGGGCTCTCCTTATCCACATATATAATCCTTCTCACACCCTGTCTGTGCAAATCCACCCTGCCTCAGCCCAAAATTCCAGTGCTCATAGCCCAGACCCGGTCTGTACCACTTACTACTCCTCCCTCAGTTATAAACATCTGACTCTCCAACTACCACCTCCTATTTTTTCAGCTCATGCTCTTCAATACCCCAAACTCCAAAAATTACCAAACCTCACTAGGGTAGAAATCTATTGATCCTATTGCCCCACCTTCCTCATGTCTGTGGTCCTCTGCTCTTGCAAACACCCTGCAACTCTCTTACCCTTGTCTTGCTTTGCTGAACTGACCTGGAGAAACCCCCAAACAGGTAAATCAAACTCTGCCTGCTCCACACCTACTCCCCCAAGCTGGACTTAAATGGGAAAAGCAACTAACCTCAAGTGGGCTCTTAGGGCTGCCAGGCAATCATGTTCCATTACCCAGTGCATTCACTCTCAGATGACTGTCTCATACCTTCTCTCTCTTCAGATCTCTTCATCTCTCTTCCTTCCTCAATCTTAGCTAATGGCTTTTTCCCCATTTCATTGATAAACGAGAAGCAGTCGAGAAAAAACTTCAACAAGCTCCTACTAGCAGATCTATTGACCTAATCCCACCTGGGTCCTAATACACTGGCTTCCCTCCTACTTCTAAGAATGAACTGTCTCTAAAGCTCTAGGTGGATGCCCACTTCTCCTCCCATAAGGAGGAGATTCCATCCCCTTCTTGCCCTCTCAAGGTCATCACTCCAGAAATTCTTCCCCCTCACTCCTGCCTTTTCAAAGTTTCTCTCTCTACTGGATTATTTCCATCACTTTACAAACAACCATTCCTGCCATCTTAAAACTAACTAGATAAATTTTAAAACTCTTTTCAACCTAACGCCTTTGCAGATAATACCCCCTTTCTCTGTATTCTTGTTCAGCAAGAACTTTTGAAAGTGTTATCTAAATGCCAGTATCCAATTCCTCTTCTCCCATTCCATTTTGAATCCTCTCTAATGAGCTTCTGGGTCCCCAGCACTCAGCTGAGACCTCTCTTTGTCAAGGTCTCTGCCATATTGCTAAATCCAACCACCCATCCTCATCAGCATCATTTGGGCATTCCTTCCTACTTTATACTTTCTTCCTTTGGCCTCCAGTACTCTCCTTGTTTTTCGCCACCTCACTGGTTCCTCCTTCTCAGTCTCCTCTGCTGATGCTTCCTCCTCTCTCCCTGACCTGTAAACACTTGAACCCCCCCAGGGCTCAGGCCAGGATTTCTTCCTGATTCATCTCACTCCCTCCCTTGCTGCTCATCTCCAGTCCCATAGCTTTAAATACTGTTCGTGTGCTGACAACTCCCAGGTCTCTAGCTAGATCCTTTCCTTGAACTTGGACTGGATGTCTCAAGCTTGACATACCCAGAACAGAATTTTGATTTTCCTCTGAAGAGTCTCCCTTCCAGCTGTTCCTTCCATAGTCTTCCAGGTCAAAAATCTTGGGAGTCATCCTTGATTGCTCTTTCTCGCACACCTCACAGCTGATCTGTCAAAAAATCCTGTTGGTTCTACCTTCAAAACATTACCGAGAATTTGAGTATATCTCACTGCTGCCATAGTTAACACTCAGGATCAAGCCACCACCATCTGTCACTTGGATTCCTGAGAAGCCCAATAGACCTTCCTGCTTCTGCTCTGTTCCACCATACTGTTCTCACAATAGCCAAAGTGATCCTGCTAAAACTAGGTGAGGTCAGGTAAAGTCACCCTTCTGCTCAAAACCCCCCAGTTTATCTTGCCAAGGGTTACCCTTGAGAACTAAAATATTGCCTGCCATATCAGTAAACAAAGGTTGTTGCTTCACATTGCAGCCGCCTGGACGGTGAGCGCTGAGGGAACTCAGGATGGAGACAAACAGGCTGCCCACTGCCAAGCTCATCTAGCAGTCAGCCGCTGCAGCCACCCCCATACAATGCACCTGAGGAGACTGGCCCCCACATAGCCAAGGTGCGTGTCAAAGGAGTGATTTCAGTGAGCCCAGACTCTTGCATCTTCCCATACATAGAAAAGCAATAAATTCTTTCACCTGAGATAGCTGGTTTTCTTTTCTTAACAGTAATCCTTTGATGTTCTGACTACCTGGTCTTTTGTTGCAAAAACTTCTATATATCCTGGCTTCCCTCCTTGCTTCTTCGGAGCAGTCTCTCAGAGTTATTTGAGATGCTGTCTCCCAGGCTCGAAGTCCTAAGAAAGTCCACCAAATAAAACATAACTCTCAACTTTCAGGTTGTGCATTTTTTTCAGACAACACCCTCAAATAACTTCCCAACTCAAAGTAAAACCAAAGTGTTTACAATCGCCTGTAAAGTCCCCACTAGCTACTATTCTCACCACCCTTCATTCTACTCCAGTCACATTGGCCTCCTTTCCCCAAACCTTCCACCAACTCCCACCTCAAGACCTTTGTTCCTGTTGTTCCCTCTGCCTGGAATGCTCTTCATCTAGTTTTCCAAAGAGTTGGCTCCAGCATCCCTGCTTCAGGTCTTTCCACTGATCACCTTCTCAGTGAGGTTTGCCCTGTACACCTTGTTGAAAACTGTAACCAACTCCCTCTGCAACACACACATATAATCCTTCCTTTATTTTTCTCTGAAGGATTTACCATCATCTGACATGTTGTGCTTTATTTATTTTGTGTTTTATGTTTCCCCTACCAAAATGTAAGCTCCACACGTGCAAGGATGTCTTCTGTTTGTCCGCTACAGTGCTTAAAATAGTAGACATCAAATAAAGATTTGTTGACTGAATTAAGATTTTAACTCTTTCTTCAAGGTCACATCTATTTTCATCTAGTTAAAGACAAACAAATTTGAATTTCAGGAAATCAACTGTATTCTCTGTTAAGCAGTATCTTCTCTCAAAAGGGGAGCCAGTTACACAAAATTCCAAATGGCATAAGAACTCTTCCGACCTCCTTCTCTCTGCATAACCATGAGTGCTGAATGAAGGGAACACATTTGCTCCACTTTAATCCTCATCTTCCCGAGTCTCTTTTCCTTTTCTGAATCCTGAGGTTTCTCATCATCTTCCCTGGTTTACCCTGTTGTAATCCTAATATTCTTTTGCCAGCCCAAACTCTATCTTGTTACTTACACCACATTTGGTAGAAGGTAAACAAAGGGAAACATCATCAACTGGCATGAGATAAGAGGCTATAAGAATCCTCCTGCCTCTAAAAAGCCCAGGGAGTCATAAATAAACCTCAAGTTCTGGAAAGGCCGAAAGAGAGGGTATTACTATCGAGACTTAGATCATAAAATGTAATTCCTTAGCCTTCTCTTTCCTTCCACGTGTTCTCATGTTGACTGCAGCCTGGTTTCTATCCAGCGTGCTGCAAGCAGATTCCCTGTTGCTAGATCAGAGTTCCTCCCCATACCCCATCCCTCGCCCCATGTATACTCAGGCAATCAGACCCATGTGAGTTCCTGGGTCAGTGCCAACAGAGGCAGGGTTTCTAGAAAGAGCCTTGACCACTACCCAACATTTCCCCCTACCAACCCCTCAATCCCCAGGTTTTTTTCCTACTCCCCGGGGCTTGGGATCAACCTGGGGTCTGCTGGGGCAGTCACGCTGGCTGGGCCCCTGCAGTGACGCCTAGATCACCTTTGCTCTTAACTACATCTGGGATTGGGAGCACTGGTGGGAGCCTGGGATGCCCTACATCTGTGCTGCCATGCTGCAGGACCACCTTTATATGCTCCATCCCCAGGTGGATGGCTCCCCATCCTTGGTTCTAACCAGCTTGGCCAGTGCTGCAGTCTCTACTTCTAGTCTGAACTCCTACAAGTTTATCTGGGTCTCTGGTACTCAGTTCCCAGCCTCACTCTGGTCAATCCCTTTCCTCAGAGTCTGATACCTGTCATCACACACCCCATCTACTTTCAGGGTCCGTGTCCCAAAATGATGGTCACCAATCACATGGGCCCAGAGCATCCGACCATGCCACCGTTTCCTCGACAAGTTCCCTCTTGAACTAACTGCTCTGAAAATTCTAATGTAATGAATTACAGTTCATTGGCACAAGGAAACAGAAAATGTCAGAGAAGGTATCAGTGTCAGAGGAAAAAACCAGCATGGTGCTGTACACCTTAAACTTACACTGTGCTATATGTTAATTATATCTCAATAAAACTGGGGAAAAAACGGTATGGGAAAATGTTCAGGATAAAACATTAAGTTAACAAAGCAGGTTATAAAACATATTTTCATTGTGCTTCAACAAAAAACTGAACCACGACAGAGATGGTTTCCCACCAGAGTGAGATAACCAAGGGACTCTCTGTAAGGTCAGCCCTTAGCCAGGTCCCTTTCACCTTGACCCTCACCCACACATGCACCTCACCTCGGAGTGGGTCTACGTCTAGTTTCAACATGTTCCCAGCTCCTCACAAGCTTTGGGGTGGCAACAACACATGCACCTATGTTCACATCTTCATTCACCTTTTAACATGTCAGCGTGGTTTGGCTAAACTCACCCACTTCAGCCCACAGAGTGGAGCAGACAGTGGGGAGGGGCAACATGTGATCACGGGACAAACTCTGTCCTGCAAGGTGGCCGCTGTCTGCAGGCACATGAGGGATTCACAACAGCATTTCTTTACCCGTGATTTATGTAGACTACACGGCAATACTTTGTCTGACTAGTCACACTACACACCTGAACTGGGAAGGAAACCTTTAATGTACTTATCATGCCATAAGGAGCACTGCTCTCAGGCCTTGTTTCAAACGAAAGAAAAACAAATTCTGAAGGAAACTAATAATGATAAGGATTTTGTCCTCCCTCTTGGCCAAACTATATAACTATATAAATACTATATAAATACAAAACTATATAAATACATTCTGTACAAAAACACTGGGCTCTTCATCCTTCTAAAATCTGAACTATTTGAGGATAAGGCCTGAGTAAACACGGTCTACGCCTTGTTTTATTTCCGTTCAACTCAGCAAACTGCGGCTGGACCTTCCGAAATGCCACCCGGAGAAGAACAGAAGGCTGATTATCCAGTTCCTTTTATTCTTCTCTCTCTTTTCTGTTTCCAATTTTGCTTTGCCTTTGGGCTCTTTTTTTTTTTTTTTTTTGGCATATACATAGTTTATTTTTTATTTTGGGGGGCTCTTTTTGCTCCCAGTTTTGTACTGGTGTCCCTGTTTCTAATTCAAGATTTTGGTTTGGATCACCTTAGCTGACTCTGTCCTGGCATGTGCCCAATCCGCCACCTCCCCAACTGCAGCCACCCATTCTGACCGATGCTGTAACTTTCTGCCTACAAAAGAGGCTTCCCTTAAATATCGGGCCTGAGTCCCCTGAGTACCCTATTCTCAAGGCAGCTTCTATACCTCCGTTTGTTTACCATGGAGACAGCTCGGGAAATACATGTTTACTATGGAACTGGGAGTACATGGGCTACTGTGATGCTGACGAGAAAACACAAGCAGCTATGTACGTGCTACACAAAGATGTGGCAGGCAATGATCATCAGATGTGTGAAAATTTATAAAGCACAAGAAAATCACAGATTCCTCCCTGAATATGATATGAACACACAATCAGAGAAAGATAATAGCCAGGATATAGAGATCTGATATCAACCACACAAATAAGGAAACTGTGATTAACAATTTCAGCATCAGGGCTTCCCTGGTGGCACAGTGGTTAAGAATCCACCTGCGAGTGCAAGGGACACGGGTTTGAGCCCTGGTCCGGGAAGATCCCACAGGCCTCAGAGCAACTAAGCCCGTGTACCACAACTACTGAGCCTGCGCTCTAGAGCCCGCGTGCCACAACTACTGAGTCCATGTGCCACAACTACTGAAGCCCATGCAGCTAGAGGCCCCGCTCCGCAACAAGAGAAGCCACCACAGTGAGAAGCCTGCGCACCACAACAAAGAGCAGCCCTCGCACAGCAACAAAGACCCAATGCAGCCAAAATAAATAAAGCTATTAAAAAAAAAAAAAAAAGCAGTTAGAAAATAACAAAACAGAAAAAGGTCAGCTCCATGAGTCTGTACCAATATCATACTCAAACGTGAAATATCTGTGTCAATTCTACTTTGGGGCTGTAACGGCAGAAGTCAGAAAAAAACACAAAACTGCTGTTACTTTAAGATGCAGGAATACTGGCGAGCATTCACAATTCTGCTTCACTGAAAATCTCACTGAATATAATAGAGAAGTCATTGAATACTATGTCTTTCCATTATACCCAAGTGATTTTCACAGTAGGCAATCTGCTAGTACACCACAGGAGTCCCACACTTTGAAATAAAATGGCATTGTGGATAGAGTCTCATGTGCCATCCCTTTTCAGTCCAGAGACCTGCCTAGTTTCCTTACTCTTGGCTGAATTGAGGGGACAATCCACAAAGAGTGTGTGGGAAGAGGGAAAGCACATAATGAGGTGGCTTTTTGTTGTTGTTTTTTTTCCGCTATCAATAATATAATTGTGCTCTGCCGATTACTGGAGTGGCGACTACACATCATACTTTGAAAATTAAAAAAAGATTTTTCCATTGCTAAGTTGGTAGACAAGCCATTTGCAGCAGGGGGCAAAAATCAGTAAATCTAGGTGGATCCTGGCATGCTTTCCTTACACATCTGGTGCAATAACATGGTATAGGAATTAGAGACATACTTCTTCCCATCACCCTCTTCAAATAAGCCTAATATAAAACCTATTTAGTAAGGACATTCTCCACCAGGCATCCTATGTGCTTAATTTTCTTTAAACAAGGCATTAATAAAATCACAGTAGCATCTAATAAGATTTTTAATTCCTTGAGGGTAGGAACCATGGCTAATCTTTAATGAGTCTAATTTAGTGAGAGCACTTAGTTCCCTTCTTAGCAGAAACAACCAATAGAATATCCCTAGCCCTACAAGATGTATCCATATAGGTTGTGTTACTGAGGCTCCAGAATGAAAAAGGAATTGGACTGGTCAGTGGACCTGGATGTGCTCAGTAGAGACTGGTTTCCAGAGTTTTTGACAGCAGAAACTGGTAGCAGGGGTATCAATGAATAAAGGGGGAGTTTCAGACACACAGTGCTATTTTACTGCAGAACAAGTTCCCATTTGCTATTACAAGCAGCGTGAAGAGCGAGCTTACAGTGCATGATGCCAAGACGCTGTAGTTCAGGAACGTGCTCCCCAGAGGACGAGAGCTTTGCACACAGAGTCCTAACAGCGAGGCCTGTGCCAGATCTAGAGCCACTGAAGGCAAGAACTCATTTAAAAACAAAACAAAACAAAAAACCCTCTTTCTCCACTTTGTGAGAAACCTCTAGCTAACTGATACAAATTTAAGATAGAGTGGTAGTACTCACAAACTCCGGGGTTCGGAAATCCTGCTGACTTTCCAGTGATCCAAAACCGGAGACAATTGTCTGTTCAAGGTTTTCCAAGACTGAAAAGAAACAAAAAAACGAATAAATAAATGAGCATGATCTTCCGTTGGCTCACATACTTTTTTTTGCTTTTAAGTCAGCAGCATTGGCTTAACTATTTTTAGCGTCTGTGGCACACTTACAGGTTGACATTATTTAAGGCTTTTGGAAATCAGGACACTCAAAATCTTCAGTAGCTATTTCATCTACTAGACAATGCCACACTTGTAGGATATTAGGTCCTAAAACGCTTTAAGGCTAGATCTACCATGGAAAATCACTTAGCTTCTACATGGAAGGACATGGCAACTAAATGTTATAAAATTCCAGCTCAGGAACACTTTAGCCTATTGATGTTCTTTTTTCTTCCACATGTCAGGGAACTGATGTGGAGTCATTTTAGGGTAGTAACTTTCTGTTGTAAAATCTGTTGACTAGCACTATCTAACAGAAATATACTGGGAGCCAAACAAAATATTCTAGTAGCTACATTAAGAAAGAGAAATAGGTAAAATTATTTTTAGTAGTAAGATTTATTTAACCTGATATACCCAGATTATCATTTCAACATGTGTGTATTCAGTATAAAAAATTATTAGTGAACTATTTTACATTTGGGGGGTATTCTTATACTCACAACACATCTCAATTTGCACTAGCCACATTTCAAAAGCTCAATAACATCATGGGACCAGTGGTTACTACACTGGACAGCACAGTGTTAAGAGGGATAAAGGAACCAAATCCAGAAGGTGGGTTGTTCTGCAAGACACTAGTCTCCTCTTGTAAACACGTTCCTGATGTGAATAAAAGGGACTGTTCCAGATTAAAAGACACCAAGAGAACAAAACAACCATTTGCAGTGTGTGGTTCTGGGCTGGATCCTGGTTTAAACAATCCAGATATAAAAGACTTAAAAGCAAACTGCGAAAATTTGAATACTGATTAAGTGTTGGGTTATATTAATATCGATAAGTACAACCATGTAATTTTGGCCATGTAGAAAAATGTTCTTAGTTAAATAAACTTACATAAATAGTCAAATATTATTAAGCATTTAAATAAATATTCTCATTTCTCAACAGGTCCAGCCTCTTCAACAAATCAATGACATGAAAAAGGGAGACTGTTAGAGATTTAAAGAGCCCTACGGAACAGAACTCCAACGTGTGTTTTTTCCCACACCACTGAACAATTAATTCAATTCTGACACGAGCTACCTGAAGGTAGCATCAGATTCCACAGTTGATGGGCTCAAGACTGCCCCCATTTCAGATGCCAATCGGAAGTCCATGTTGTCACCTGTGCTTCTGACTAACTGGCTATAAATTGGAGGTTCCCACCACCCTCTCCTCAGGCTCAATTAATTTGTTAGAGTGGCTCACAGAACTCAGAGAAACATTTATTACATTTACCAGTTTAGTATAAAGGATGTTATAAAGCAGGGGTCCTCAACCCCCGGACCACGGACTGGTACCGGTGCCTGGCCTGTTAGGAACCGGGCTGCACAGCAGGAGGTGAGCGGTGGGTGAGCGAGCGAAGCTTCATCTGTATTTACAGCCGCTCCCCATCGCTCACATTACCGCCTGAGCTCCGCCTCCTGTCAGATCAGCGGCAGCATTAGATTCTCATAGGAATGCAAACCCTACCGTGAACTGCACATGCGAGGAATCTAGGCTGCACTCTCCTTGAGACTCTAATGCCTGATGATCTGAGGTGGAGGTGAGGCGGTGATGCTAGCGCTGGGGAGCGGCTGCAAATACAGATTATCATTAGCAGAGAGGTTTGACTGCACAGAGACCATAATCAATTGCTTGCAGACTCATATCTAAATTCTATCAGTGAGTGGCAAGTGACGATTAAGCTGCATCTTACGGAGTAGACTGGATATAAGCAACACACTTTGGGTGTCACTGTCTCCCATCACCCCCAGATGGGACCATCTAGTTGCAGGAAAACAAGCTCAGGGCTCCCACTGATTCTGTATTATGGCGAGTTGTATAACTATTTCATTATATATTGCAATGTAATAATAGAAATAAAGCGCACAATAAATGTAATGCCCTTGAATCATCCCAAAACCATCCCCCGCCCCTCCCCCATCTGTGGAAAAACTGTCTTCCACGAAACCAGTCCCCGGTGCCAAAAAGGTTGGGGTCCGCTGTTATAAAGGATACAGATGCACAGCCAGATGAGGAGGTACAGGGGCAAGGTGTGTGGGGAGAGGTGCAGAGCTTCCATGCCCTCTCGAGGCGCCCTGCTCTCCCCACAGCTCCACCTGTTCACCAACCTGAAGCTCTCCAAACCCTGTCCTTTTGGGGTTTTATGAAGGCTTCATTACAGAGGCATGAGTGATTGACGATCAGTGGCCATCGGTAATTGATTCAATTTGCCCCTCTCCCCTACCCCGGGGGTCAGGGGGGTGGGACTGAAAATTTCTACCCTCTAATCACTTGGTGGGTTCCCTGGGCAGCCAGCCCCCCTCCTTTGGTTACCTAGGGGCTGTCCAAGCACCTCATTATCATAACAAAGGGCATCTTTATCCCTCTCATCACGCTGGAAATTCCAAGAGTTTTAAAAAAGGAGCTCTGTGGGAATTCCCTGGCGGTCCAGTGGTTAAGGCTCCACACTCTCACTGCTCCAATCCCTGTCTGGAGAACTAAAACCCCACAAGCTGCGAGGTGCGGCCAAAAAATAATAATAATAAATAAATAAATAAAAAAGGAGCTCTGTGACATGAACCAAGGAAGAACAAATATATATTTCTTATTACAAATCACAATATCACAACCACCATTAGCTATATGCGGTACTCAGCTGGATCTTAACTTGAACAAACCAGCTATAAAGGTTTGCTTTTATCAAAACTAGGGGTGGAAGGTTTGTTTGTATTTATCAAAACTAGGAAGATTGAGTACGGGATAAGCATTAAGTTACGGTAAATTACTTTTAATTTTATGAAGTGTGATGTTAGCTTTGTAGTGACTTTTTAATTGCATATTAATTTTTTTTTTAATCCATTAGAGGCTTTCGTGAAAGAAGAGACTGGGTTCCTATCAACCCAGAAAAATTCCCTTCAGTGGCCCCAAAGAAAGCTGGGTATGTATAGGTGAGAGTTATGAGATCTCTAAGTGATCGTTTAACAAAACCAAACTATCGGCCAACCACTCAGCTATTTGGCACATCACTAAGAAACATCCCAATATCTGGACTAGACTTCAGGTTCACTCAGAATCTTGCCCACTAAACTCATATCACTGTAAGCCTATGAACTGCAAGAAAGTGCCAGTGGTAAAGAACACAGACAAGTGATTCTAATGCTTATGAAAAACTGAGTTCATCACAGGACCCCTAAATGTGAACCAGAGCAGAAACAGGAAAGAGATGAGGTGAGCCATGGCTTGCAGAGCTGTGACCAGAGCCGAAATTAAGGTGCTTGCCCCTGAGAACTCCAGGGGCCAGGGGGCGACAGCAAGTACTACACAGTCTGTTACATTCAGCAAGTACTGCATAGTCTGTTACACTCAGGGAATTGTAATAAACTGGTTATTCCAACACCAGAACAAGTTGTCCAAGATAATTACATTCTTGCAGGCCACCTTTAAAACTTGCTAAAATGTGTTTATACTAGTGGCTGTGAGGGTGGGTTTTCAATTGGTGTTTCGCAGCTTGGTTTACAAGTAAGAAGAAAAGACCTTTTTATAGCAGTAAGATAGACACTGATGAAATTGTATCTGTGGTGCTTATGATTCACTTTTTTTTTCCTGGCAGAACTAACAAGTCAGAGAAACATAATGCTGCAGGTATTTTTTTAAACAAGTACTGTAAACCTGATGGAGTGACTTGACTTTTGCATCTTATCCGGATTCCTTTAGAAAGAGATGCCCAATTTACCTATTATGTATCTGGGGTCAACACATGGGACAGAGCTGCTGTTGTTGACTTTTTTTTTTTTTTTTTTTTAATGAAAGGATAAGCTTAAGAAAGTACAGGGCTTCCCTGGTGGCACAGTGGTTGACAGTCCGCCTGACAATGCAGGGGACATGGGTTCGTGCCCCGGTCCGGGAAGATCCCACATTCCGCGGAGCGGCTGGGCCCGTGAGCCATGGCGCTGAGCCTGCGTGTCCGGAGCCTGTGCTCCACAACGGGAGAGGCCACAACAGTGAGAGGCCCGCGTACCGCAAAAAAAAAAAAAAAAAAAAGAAAGTACAAATTTTGCCTAAACACAGAGGAGAAAGAAGATGTATTGCCCAGATGTTCTATCAAATTAAAGGCATCTATGCAGCTTGACAGGATTTGTGAGAGAAAATATAGAACTATTTATAATTTTAGTTATTCTGTTGGTAATGGAAACTAATAGATTCACTGGTTAATGTCAACACAAAGTAGAACCTGTAAATTTGAGTGAATAAAACAGAAATGGCTTAATTGAAACATCATCCAGGTAGCACAAAGCTGCAGCTGTTGCTCTCATTACCTAATATAGTACTGAGAAGCAAATGGTTTACGATGCTAATATGATAATTATACTTCCCTACTGAGGGGCTCCAGTTACTGTTTGATATTCTCATTTCTGGTAATCTAACACAGTTGAAAAAGTTCATTTCTCAGCAAAAATAAAATAGTCAAAATCTAGGTGACACTTTGAGGGCTTTTTATTAAAATAGCTGCAGAATCAGGAAAAAGATTCTAAAAAGGCAAAAATGTTCATTTAATTTTCTTCTTTATATAAGTCATTTTAAAATGTAATATTTTGAAATGCATTTTTCATATTGCCGTAATACCTCACTTTATACTACAGAAGTACCACCTTGAATGACACCATGATTAGCTCATTTAATTTTGGCACTTGGAATATAAAAAGCATGTGGTACCTCTATGTTATCTGTTCATCACAAAGCTGCTGAGAGAACTGAAAACTGTTTATTCAATGAAAAATCTTTGGTCCTGACATGTTGATATAATTCTGTATGGATGCAATGTGAAAGTTCAACTGGAAGTCAGGTTCAACAAACATTCATTGCCTGGTTTATACATATTTTGCACAGTCATTGTGTTCTTAGGCCCTGGGAATACCAAGAAGAACCAGACAAAGTTCTCTCTTCTTGAGGAAAGGAATTTGAGACATGATAAATCCTATTTTGAGGATAATTAGTAAGTGCTAGGCTAGACAGACTAATGGAGTATTGTAGGAATACCAAAGAAAACACTGTATACACATACATCAACTGGTTTACTATAGGCAAAACTCAAATAATTGAGGCTTTGGTCAAAAGAAACTCACTATTTACTTTTCCTAAATTTAATAGTAATTGATCACATAACAATTAGTTTAAAATGAAAGAAATAGAAACAATATTTTTAAAACTTTATCAATGCAGTTACTATAGTAAGATTAAAGGAATAAAGTCATTGGTGGTACTAGTTGACATACATGAAGGCCCCAACAGAAATGTCTAGAAGTCCAGTCACATTAATGAGTTAATAAGAGAACAGTAGAAACCTCACCGGAAAGTTGCAGTTCACATGATTACTTGTCTATCAATTAGAAATGGAAATCATCCCAACTGCAAAATGGAGAGGTAACTTCTACAGCAAAGATGATTGAGATTTACCTAAAATGGGCAATAAAACGAGCCATCATCTACATTTTATAACTTGGATAACCTATTATCCATCAGAAAACACAAAATGACCTCTCGGGAACGTCATGCATAAGGCCCAAAGACTGCCTGATAAGCAGTGCCCAGCAATAAAAGTAATCAGAATTGGGCATCCACACTATATCTAACTTACAGCATCAGTATGGCAGGTCATTGGGTCCAAATGACATCTTCTTTATGGTGACTGGTTGTGAATGAAATGGTCAGAGGCATAGCAAGTATATGAGAGACAGCAGGTGAAAACAGACCGTGGCCTGGTGCAAAGGGCACTGTGCATGGATTAAGGGGATTGATTGGGTTGACCTGCAACTTAGTTGCATGATCCTGAGCAATGACCTATTCTCAATTTATCTGAAACTAGTTAAAAAATTACTTTCCCTGGTTATCTTACAGGTTGTGCAAAGAATACAAATGACAATTCAAAATCATGTTAAAAAAATAAAACACTATCTAAATATAAATTAAGTTCACGTACATAGAACATAATCATATCATATCGTGACATGAAGAAATGTAAACAGAAATTTCCTGAGGGTGTTATAACATGCCTGGCACTTCTAAAGGTCTGATCTTACTTAATCTTCTTTGTATCCTCATTTTCACAGATGATGAAAATTTAGATATCATTAGTTGCCTGAAGTCAACGACTAGAAGTGATACAATGGCAGTCTGAATCTGACTCCAAAACTGGACATCTTTTTGAATTCACTAATGTCTCCTAAGCTGCTCTAAATAATTCCAAGGGGTCCCCTGATGCTAAATGTAACTTGGTAATGAATTAAAATAGCACGGTAAGTCAGAAAAGTATTAACTTGACTAACACATCTTGAAAAACAAATAATGAAAAAAAAATGCAGTGAAATTTATTGGTATAGTACTCACAATTAGAAGAATTAATGGAAAAGCTCCACAAAATAAACAAACAAATACAATATTCTGACAAGTGGCTAAAGATATTCACATGCCAAGGATGGAGCTAGGTGATGAAGAGGGTATAGAAACTGTCCTCAGGAATCCCATGATCTAGTGAATGTACAATTAAAGAAGTGTTAAAAGAATGGGCCACATTGCCTTAGGAATGAAGATATGGTCACATATCCAGATTGGGCAGGACGTCTAGTGATCTGCCAAGCATCCTATACCTATACCTATACCTCTCTTCTCCCACTGGACTAGAAGTCTCTGAAAACTGGATCTCAGCATATATCTAATGTTTAACCTGAATAACCTGGCACTCACCAGCCACTATTTTTAAAGCAACCACACACTGGGACCACCATTTCCTGTCACTCCGTAATTTCCAGATATCATGTGGGCCTGCCCAGTCTCACTCCCCACACCACCTAAGGCTAAGCCTATACCCCACGTGTCGCATCATCCTATGTTATCGTATTTGGTCTCCAGGTTCCAGTGTCTCTTTCTCCGGCTTCAGTTTTACAGGATCCACTGCAGTTTGGTGATGGGAAGAGGAAAATCGATTTTCCCTATTATCCAAAGGCTGTAAACTTAAAGATTATAGGCCCTGTAATATTAAATGCTATTCTAAAATGGGTCCAAAGAGTCATTATTAATGAAAATAAAGTTAATAATGAAATATAAAACACAAAGACAGGAGAGTTCCTTTCAAGGTTAAGACGGCTGCGTTTTACCACCCAGGGCAGTGGACTTGGTTCACAAGACCTCTATGCAGTATAACCCTGTGGCTTCAGGCACATCACTCAACCCTAAGTCTCAGTTTCCTCATCATTAAAATGTGGATTATAATGCCTACATCAGAAAGTGGAGAATAAATTAACTGACACATATATAAAAGTGACTCGAAGACTGTTAAGTACTGTATAACTATTGGGTACTTTTTTAAAAAAACTTCATTCTTTAATAAATTTTGGCATCCTTTACCTTGTTAGGCACCCATTTTTCCCCTCTGACTTTTTACCTTGACTATCCCTACCATTCATTCCTTTTATAAGAAAATGAATTTAAACATAGAAAAAGATAACATTAATTCAGCAAATATTTTTGAATGACCTCAGTGGCCTAAGCACCGCTGGCTACTACTTTCAATGAAAAGAAATGTGAATCAGGAAATGTTTCTTCACTTTTCTGAATCTGGATGGATCAGCCTCTTACCACAGCTTGCTACTGACATATAAACTAAACTGTGGCATTCTCTTCTAATCATTCCGGGAATGCAAATTCCAAATTGAATTTGATGGTTTCTTTTAGAGTTCTGTTTTTCCCATCTTCAGAAATACAAAAGTGTGCTCTCTCTCTCATATTTCTGGAAGTGAAAAAAACAGCTAAAGTGGGAAGAAGGAAAAAAGCACTTATGAATATGTCAAATTTGTTAGGGTAAGAACATTTTCTTCCCTTTTTTTTGGACTCATGACTAGGACCCAGTACTACCCTTCAAGTAATTTAGAATATAAATATTTTCCCTACATTATGGTAAAAACTGCCTTGTTTCAAAGGTGCCCCCTGTTGTATCTGCCTTCTTGATTAATGTATTAGCATTGATTCAACCACCTAAACTACAGCTGGGGCCATTTTTGACTTTTCTCTTTCCCCCACTCTTGATATTTGGTCAGTCACCAAGTTTTATCCTTTTTATATTCAATCTTAACCTTAGTACATTCTACCTGGAATGCACCTCCCCTCACCACCATTTTACCCTTTCTTTAAATTTTTTTTTCAATGTCACCATTTACGTACCAGGTTAAGTTAGCTGCCTCAACCTCACATTCTTATAGCACTTTGCAGGTCTAGTAAAACCTGTCATATCACTATGAAAGGTGTCCAACCACTGAACTGTTGCATTATTAGTTATTAAAATATAGTATTTTCAGTTGGTCTTCTGGTTAGAGTGTGGAAAAGAAATAAAAATTAGTGATTATTATAAATAAATTTGCAGCTTATATGGAACAGAGTCCCAAATAATCACATAGTAGTTACTCTCTCACAAACTGGTCACCTCCAAGAAGATAAAATCTGGAAAAAACATACATGTCCATCCCCTTTATCACACTGTATGGTCATGACTTGCTTTTCTTCTCCACTTGGTCCCGGAGCTCCTAGAGGGCAAGTCACTGTCTTAATTTATTCTGTTTCCTCAGAACCTGAAGTAATACCTAGCATATCATGGATCTCCGTACATGAGCGAATAAATGATGGAATGAATTATAAATGCTTTGTCACTCTAGAAAAGTTACTAGTGCTCAATTCCTCAGAGTGAATTTAATTACCTATGTAATAATAAGAGAGTTTTTATATTTCCAGAAATATATTGCATTGGGCCACACTGGGATATGTCCACATACAAAACAGGCCAATAGTAAAGTGTCCTTTCAAGATAATAGTCTTCAAATGCTTGGACAATATTTACAAAAAGGAGAGGCTCTGCTTCCCCTCCACCCTGCCCACTGCTCCAGCAACGCATCAGGCAGGAACATTTCCTACCTGCAGCACCGAAGACTTCACAGCAGAAGGAAAGGCAGACAGTTTGGTGAGTCCCTTGGGCATCTCATCCTCCCAGCCCTACCCCAAGTGGCAACTCTAAGGATTTCTACCATCCACAAATAACAATACTAGCCCCGAGAAGAGCTTCAGTAAACACAATTTTCTCCATCTTGTTACATTCCCAGTGACGTTTAGTGCTGTTTTCCTCTTATTAGCCTTTCCCTATTCCCACAAACTTCCCTCAATAATTCAGCTCCAAAAATATCCCTGGAAGTTAAACATGTCTCTTTCTGAACTCACATTATTCACTCTCATATACCAACCACATTAGCTAATACTTTTTTTGGGGGGGTGGGGGGCGGGGTACGCGGGCCTCTCTCACTGTTGTGGCCTCTCCCGTTTCGGAGCACAGGCTCCGGACGCGCAGGCTCAGCGGCCATGGCTCACGGGCCCAGTCGCTCCGCGGCACGGGGGATCTTCCCGGACCGGGGCACGAACCCGTGTCCCCTGCAGTGGCAGGCAGACTCTCAACCACTGCAGCACCAGGGAAGCCCAGCTAATACTTTTATAGAAAAGCACAATATATATCACAAACCTACCAGATTCTAACTGAATTCATTAGTTCCTTTTCATCTAAAAGAGTTATTATAGTAACATATATAAATCATAAAAGTTGCCATTTAAATCATTCTTAAGTGTACAATTTCGTGGCATTAATTCTGTTCACAATGTTGTACAACCGTAACCACTGTTTCCAAAAATTTTTTTTTTTAAATCACCCCAGAGACTCTGTAACCATTAAGCAATAACTCCTCATTTCCTCCTCCTGCTAATTCATAGTAACCTCTAATCTACTTCCGGTCTCTATGAAGTTGCCTATTCTAGATATTTCCTATAAATGGAGTCACATACCATTTGTCCTTTTGCCTCACTTGGCATAATGATGTCAAGGTTCATCCATGTTGTATTGTGTATCAGAACTTCATTCCTTTTTCTGGCTGAATAACACTCCATTGTATGCATATACCACATATTGTTTATCCACTCCTCTGTTGATGAACACTTGGATTGTTTCTACCTTTCGGCTATTGTGAATAATACTACAGTGAACAACGATGTATACGTAACTGTTTTAGAGCCTCTGTTTTCAGTGCTTCTGTGTATATATCTAGTAGTGGAATTGCTGAGTCATGCAGGATTTTGACGTTTAGCCTTTTGAGGAACCACCAAATTGTTTTCCGCAGTGGCTGCACCATTTTACGTTCCCACTGGCAATGTATGAGTGTGTCAATTTCTCCATATCTTTGCCAATGCTTGTAATTTTCTGTTTTTTAAAAACTTCTAGCCATCCTAAGTAGGTGTGAAATGATGTTGTGGTTTTGATTTGCATCTCCCTAATGACAAATGATGCTGAGCATATGCTACTGACCATTTGCAGATCTTCTTTGGAGAAAGGTCTACTCAAGTCCTTTGCTCATTTTTTACCTGGATCGTTTGTCTTTTTGTTGAGTTGTAGGAGTTCTTTATTATTCTGGATATTAAAGCCGTATCAGATATATTATTTCCTAATGTTTCTCCCACTGTTCTTCTTTTCACTTTCTTGATAATATCCTTTGTTGCACTAAAGTTTTTATTTTGATAAAGTCCAATTTATCTATTTTGTTTTTGTTGTCCATACTTTTGGTGTTATATCTAAAAATCCACTGCCAAATCCAAGGTCATAAAGGTTTACCTCTATGTTCTCCTAACAGTTTTATGGTTTTGGCTCTCGTATCTAGGTTTTTGACCCATTTTTAGTTAACTTTTTTTTTTTTTGCGGTACACGGGCCTCCCACTGCCGCGGCCTCTCCCGCTGCGGAGCACAGGCTCCCGGACGCGCAGGCTCAGCGGCCATGGCTCACCGGCCCAGCCGCTCCGCGACACATGGGATCCTCCCGGACCGGGGCACGAACCCGTGTTCCCTGCATCAGCAGGCGGACTCCCAACCACTGCGCCACCAGGGAAGCCCTTAGTTAACTTTTATATGTGATGTGAGGTTGGGGTCCAACTGCATTCCTTTGGCATATGGAAATCCAGCCGTCAAAACAACATTTGTTAAAAAAAAAAGCCTCTTCTTTCCACATTGAGTGTACTTGGCACCTTTTTCAAAAATCAATGGCCATTGCTGGCCAGTTTCTGAACTCTCAGTTCTATTCTGTTGGTCTATATGTTTATCCATGTGCTGGTATCACACACTTTTGATTACTGTAGCAGCTCTCTGGTAGGTTTTGAAATCAGTAAATGTAAATCCTCCAATTTTGTTCTTTTTCAAAATCGTTTTGGCTATTCAGGGCCCCCTGCAATTCCACATGAATTTGAGTCAGCTTTTTCAATTCTGCAACCTTTACCATTTTAACAAACATATTTTGAAAATTTTAGATTTAATAACATGAACAATAATCAATCTTAAAACTGAAGACTAATTTTTATTTAATTTTACCAATTTGGTATTGTTTTTTAAAAACTTGGCTAAGAGAGTTGATGTTCTATAAAGGACAAATAGTATTGATTATAGAAGTATGTTCCAACAACATCTTGCAACGCTATCACTATCACTCAGCAGTCCAATTGGTTCAAGTCTCTTAAGACCCCCAGAGTTCCCAGTGGAACACCACCCTGAGTTTGAAGTTGGCTATGGCTCAGCTGAAACTTGGTCCTAGTCACTGATCTGTCAGTTTCCAGATTATAGTGATTATACATGTCCTGGGGATGAAAGAAGATACCACACTTAAATTTCTACTGTCTTTAAACTCAAGGCCAGCGTAGGCCTGATTTCACAATCAGTTTTTAAAGCCTAGGAGGGACGGGAACATAGAAATACAAGGAAAAAAACACTATATAGGTCCACATTCCCTTATCCAAAACCTTTGATGCCAAAATGTTTGTGTTTCAGAATTCAGAACTTTTCAGGATTCAAAAAGAAAATAATTCTTATCTGTATATATTGTATATTACTATGCACCCTCAGTGGGGTCTGGGACAGTACCTCTTACTCAACCATGGTCATGTTTTGCAGCCAAAAATGTGAACACTCTAAGTGGGATGAATAAAAAATATAAGTAGTCTCATGTGGGTTGAGGTCATGTTTTTTTCAACAGATCTGTCCCGTTTTGTAACATGAATTACCAAAAACATTTTTTTCTAGCACTTTTTGGATTTTTGAGTTGTGAGCAAGGGTTTGTGAAAGTTTAACTACTAAGAATGTATTTAGCACACAATAACAGGAAAACTCTATTACAGCAGCTTGTCATATATACACAGAGCAAAAAGCCTGAGATTGCCTTAGAATGCAAGACTAAGAAGGAGGGACCCCTAGACTTCTATCTCTTCTCAACATCTCACAAGCTGAGTGTTTAGCAAACCAGTAATCAACTACAAATAAACTCTAACCTAGAAAGTGAACCCTAAATTTGCATAAAAGGAAAACCAGAATTGATATATCATTTTTAATTATCAAATTGACAGAAGGTAGTTATTAATACCTAATATTAGCAAAGATGCAGGGAACACGTACAGATAGTGCCAGTGTCAGGTTGTATAAGTTTCTGGGTAGCAATTTGACAAATGTAGCAAAAGTTTTTATATTAGTCATACCCTTTGAATTTATAATTCTATTTCTAGGAAACAATACTTGCTTTCTTAAATCAACTAGGATACAGCTATATGATAGTACATAATGCAATTATTTAAATTAATTTTGTAGGGAATATTCATGACAAGGAAAATTTTAACAATGTGTTTTAATGTGAAAAGTAGATTATAAAACTAGATTATAGTATATACCCCAAATAATTGAAAACAGGAACTCAAATATTTGTCCACCTATGTTCATAGCAGCATTATTCACAATAGCCAAGAGGTAGGAGCCATACAGGTGTTCATCTACGGATGAATGGATAAACAAAACATACAATGGAATATTATTTAGCCTTAGAAAGCAAATTCTGACACCTGACAACATGGGTGAATCCTAAGGACATTAGGCTAAGTGAAATCAGCCAGTCATAAAAGGCCAAATACTATATGAGTCCACTTACATGAGGTCCCTGCGTGGTCAGATTCAGAGAGACAGAAAGCAGAATGGTGGCTGCTGGAGGCTGGGGAAGGGAGGAATGGGGAGTCATTGTTTAATGGGTGCAGTTTCAGTTTTGCAAGATGAACAAGTTCTAGAGATGGATGGAGATGATGGTTGCACAACAATGTGAGTGTATTTTATGCCACTGAACTATACACTTAAAAATGGTTACAAAATGGTAAACTTTAGGCTGTGTCTTTTACCACAATGAGAAAAAAAAGGGTCGTTTAAAAATGTCTGCTAACAATTGTGCATAAGGCAGTACCAGGCAGCAGGGGCTGGGGGTTCTTAGATGAGCAGAAACAAGGTCTGTGTCATGCTCTACGCTCCTTAGTAGAAACCTCTCTAAAGTCCATAACCCCGGTTGGTGCTGGTGAGTGTGGAGGGCTCTTGTGGTGCTCGGGCTTTTATCACCTTGCCTGTATTTTAACTCTCCTCTTTGCCATGAGCCATTTTCCAATAAACGGAAGAGGATATAAAACAAACCAAAAACCCTACATATACTGCATGATTTAAAATTTGTGTGGAGGTAAAAATAAACCTAAGCAAAAGATAATGGGTGGCAGAATATCAAGTGTTTTTATTTTAATGCTTGTCTATGTTTTTCAAATTTTCTACAGTGAACATATACAAAACATGAACATGTCAAGAAACATCTCGGTCTTAACATGCTCAAGCCAAAGTTCTTGACTTCTTCCCTGCACTCTGCCTTCTCCCCCTCCAAAAAGACTTGCTATGCCCCAGGTCTTCCCCATCTGGGTAAGTGGCCCCCAAATCCACCAAATAAATCAGACCAAAATTGTTGGGATTGTCCCTGCCCCCTTTCCCTCATACCTTCACATTCAGTTCCTCAATAAATCCCATCAGTTGAATTTTCAAAATCTACCCAGAAACCAGCTACTTCTCACCATTCCCATAGGGCCTAGATAATAACAGATAATACTTAGAGTGCTTAATATGCTCCAGTTCCTGTTTCATAGCTAAATTCTTTTTATATATGAACCCATCTCATCCTCACAACTGCCCTATAAGGTAAAGATAAGTATTGTAGTTTCCTTTATATCACTGGTGAAGAGGCACAGAGAAGCCAAGTATTTTGCCCAAGATCACACAGCTCATGAGCAGGAGAATCCTTATTTGAACCCAGGAGCCCATAGGCTATGCTTGTACCTACTATATTACACTGGCCTTGGGTAGCTTGCTCTGCTGCAATATTCAAGTCTCTGTTCAATATCCCAGCCTTGGAGATGCTGCCCCTCAAATCCTAACTTACACAGTCCCAGAGCAGAGCCCCTGTTCTCCGTCACCTTGCCCTGCTGTACTTTCCTTTAGCATTTAACTAATAATTACTTACTCATATATTATGTGAGTTCTATGTGGGCAGAGATTTTGCCTTGTTTGTAGCTGAATCCCAAACACCTAGGATAGTTCCTGGGCTAAGGCAGGCACTCTGCAATTCTCTGCTGAATGGCCAAACGGATGCCTGACTTCTCGAAGGCTGGCTGCTAGAGTTGGACAGACCTGAATTCAGAGCCCAGACCCATCACTTTCTAACTGCGACCTTAGGCAGCTTATTCAACCTTTCTCTGCCTCAGAGTCTACACTGAAAAATGGGGCTGATTGTACTTCCTCTCAGGGTTGTTTGCAAGAAGAGATGGTCTGTGGCATGTAAAGTGTTCAGCATGGTACCTGAACACAGTAGACACAAGATAAGTATTAGCCATAAGCATTACAGAGTGAGAGGGAAAACAATGTTATTTTTGAACCATCCTGAAGCTCTTTTCAATTTCTAAAAAGGAGTATAGCCTTTGGAGTATGTCAAGAAATAAAAATGCTGACAGCAGTCTATTAAATGTTCCGTTGTATCAAAAATTAGGAAAGTGTATGTAAATTCAGTCTAATACTGAAAATGAAGAAAACTCAAGAAATGTAAATCCCATTTTTATGCATCCTCTACTGTATTAATATTTAGATATTTCTAACTCATGCCCATTACTTAAATTTTGAATGTGCGGATGCATTTTTCAAGCCATCAGTTAAATAACGGACTGAGAGTACAAAAATTCCTTCCAAATGAATCAGTTTTAAATGGTTCAGGATATTATCTTAGGCTACAGAGAACTGAATGCCTACACCGTGAAAGCGATTTAAATTCCCATTCGAACAGCCCATAGTGCTGCCACTGTGGGATGAGAAAACGGGAAAACAGGATGAGAAAATAAAGGGCAAAAATCCCAGCAACACAAGCCTCATCCACCTCCTCCTTCACCATTCAAAAGCCCAGTAGCCTCGGGGGACTGCTCAGAAGTGGGGCACCCAGACCGTGTCCCCAGTCCCAGTCATTCCCTTCTGCTAAAAGAGTGGCAAGGGTCATGTGGTACTAATACGTGGCTGTTTGAGGGAAGCTCTGGTTTGGGATGTGAAGGGGGGAATCACAGCATGAAGCATCTGGCCCTGTGCCCCAGGGTGCTGATCTCTTTCTACAGGACCGCAGCCCTCGTGACAAGTGTCCCTCTAAGATGGTCCCAGAGATGCGGACAACTCCAAACCATTATTCTTAGTCTTCTGAGCACAGAGTTTCTTAGCTGTGAATATAATGCTTTAGAAGGTTTGAACCCATGCTATTCGCTCCACAGAAAAATAACCATCTCTTCATGTCTCATCTCTCATTACGCTCTGATTGTGTAACTTGAAATACTAGTTCAGTTGCCAGCTAGTAAGGACCTCCTACTACTCTCCCCAGCAGATCGGTGTCGGGGAGCGGGGGGCACGGTGACAGAGGAGGCAGGCAGATCCAGACAGGAACATCCCATCCCAATTTGGTAGCTCTTTCAATGGGTTAGAAAGCCATGTCTTTTGGAATTCCATCAGGGACTTCAGTCATGGGATTATCCTCCAGCTGGCCAGAAGCAGTTAAGGCAGTCCAGGCATTTCTACTCCAGAAAATACCACAAAGTAGTTCTTAAATTGAGATTTCCAAAATAAATAGACCTCTGAACCTAGCGAAATCACGTTAGAGATACAAAGTATTTAAATTTTCTCAAAATATTAAAAAAATTTAACGTGCTAATTGCAGAAATCATAGTACAAATGACTGCCTCTCCCTAGGCAGTGAATAATAATCCTGAGACTTGTTCCAGGATCAGATGTCTTAAGTTACTGGTCCTCTGTGAGTTTATCTCATGCCTGCTTTTGTCCTGGTCCTTCCTGTCCCTGTACCAAGTTTATGTAAATATAAGTTTATTATTTCACACAAAATAACACCTATCATTGGGACTTCCCTGGTGGCGCAGTGGTTAAGAATCCTCCTGCCAATGCAGGGGACACGGGTTCGAGCCCTGGTCTGGGAAGATCCCACATGCCACGGAGCAACTAAGCACGTGCGCCACAACTACTGAGCCTGTGCTCTAGAGCCCACGAGCCACAACTACTAAGCCCGCGTGCCGCAGCTACTGAAGCCCGCAGGCCTAGAGCCCATGCTCCGCAACAAAAGAAACCACCGCAATGAGAATCCCGTGCACCGCAATGAAGAGTAGCCCCCGCTCGCCGCAACTAGAGAAAGCCCGCGCGCAGCAACAAAGACCCAGCGCAGCCAAAAATTAATTAATTAATTAA
The DNA here is from genome assembly GCF_951394435.1 of Stenella coeruleoalba. Taxonomy (NCBI): domain Eukaryota; kingdom Metazoa; phylum Chordata; class Mammalia; order Artiodactyla; family Delphinidae; genus Stenella; species Stenella coeruleoalba. The sequence continues at coordinate 66,702,328 of NC_137157.1, forward strand.
TTTAATTAAAAATAATAATAATACCTATCACTTATTTAGCATGCAACGTGAGCTAAGCACTACAGCTGGTCTTGGAGATGTAAAAATAGCCATGAAGACACTGGCATGTAAAGGCTTTAGGTAAACAAACGTACACGTGACGTCCAGTGAAAACAGATGCCTGCACAGTGCTGGGGAGCAGAAGAAGAGATTCCCGAGCCAGCCTGGCTGGGTTTGGAGGAGGCTGCCTCTGATACGAGCCCTGAAGAAACAGGAGACCATCTAAGAGGCGGCTCTGACAGGAGAATCCAGACTGGAACTAACATAATGATGGTAGTAGTGGGGATGAACAGAATTAGATTAAGTCCAGTGATATTAAGGCCTTAGACTCAACAGCCTGATTGGAGAGGAAGGTAAGAGATGCCTAGACCAGGAGTCCTGTCTGACCTGGGCATCTGGGGTCACTAAGCTAGAAGGGGCTTTCAAATCTCCAACTCCTCCTTCACCAATTTCAGTAGGAAATCTTAACCCTCTATTTTGTAGAGAAAGTGGAAAACTAGATGCTTTCAGATGGAAAAATCACTAAGTTCCATTGCCAAATCAACCAAACTACATTCATTTATTCATTCAACCAACAAGTATTTTTGAGTACCTGCCATGTGCCGGCACAGGGCAAGGCTCTGGGGGATGCAGAGTAGCTGGAGACCTTGCCCTCCCCCGACCCCTTCACCGTGTCCACCTGCTCAGACTAGAGCCCCCTCCCATGCCTTGGTTTCCATTCTCAGTGGCCTTCTCATGATTGAACATTCAGCATTTTTCCCAACAACTTCAATCGACTCTTTATTTGCCCCTTACTGACATTTTTCATGCTCAAAATTCTTCCATCTTAAAAAAAAAAAAAAGCCCCTTTCCTTGGGCAATGTAAGCAGGATCAAAATGTCAAATGTGCACACCCTTTGTCCCCACAATTCCACTTTAGGAACTTATTCCACAGAAATTCCTGTACACATATGAAAGAAATACGCAAGTAATATGAACAAGTATGTTCAGAGTAGCATTATGGGAGAGAGCAAAAATGTCTAAATAAAACTCAAATATCCAGAGAATACTGCAGCATAATAGAATACTGGACATCTGCTGTATATAGCCAGATGTCTAAACTATACAGATAAGAATACAAGCTTTAGCAGACTATAGAGCGATAAGCCCAGTTTTTTTAAAAGTAAATGTGTAAAAGTGTGTGTATGTGGTAGCACATGCACAGAAAAATCTTGAAGGATGTGCCTCAACTTATTAACAGTGGTGATAAATGAGGGAATGTGATTATGGAGGTTATTCTCAGTCATATTTTTTAATGCTTAAAATTTGTATAGGTTATTCTCAGTCACATTTTTTAATGCTTAAAATTTGTATCGTGTATATGTATATTCATACATACTGCTTTGGTGATCAGAATAAAACAATAAAGACAAGAAGCTTTCATAAAAGGAAACACACAAGTTTACCAGCCTTTTCCACTGCATCTATTGCATTATAACATAGTCCAAAATCCTTGCTACTACTGCCAGGGCTGTAGGTGAGCTGGCACCCCTCTGACAGGGATTCAGCCTCTATTACCTAGCACCCGGCTCCAGCTAAGGTCATGCATGAGTTACACACAGATAAATCTAATGTCTGTTTCGTTTTGTTTTGTTGCCTTATTTGACATCTCAACAATTATAAACACATGTGACCATGACTTCTTGTGAAGACTCTCTTCCCTTGCTTTCCTTTCTTGGAGGTTCTTCCATCTTGCTGGTCGCCTCTGTTGGCACCTCCTTCCTAACTGAACCTTTACTTCTAAAACTATTCAGGGCTCTACCCGAGGCCCACCCCTCTGTAATCTACCCCATAGCATCTGTTAACACCTTTAGGCTAAAGCTTCCAAGTGCAGCGTTCTATTTCGGATGTCGTTTTTGAACACCAGATTTATACATCCAACTGCCTATGTGACACTTCCACTTGGAAACCTCCCAGGCATCTCAAATGCAGTGTTCATACAGGACTTATGTTTACACATGCACATGTACACACACACACACCTCTATTCTTTCTCCATTATTTCCTATTTCAGTAAATGGCACCACCGTCTATGCAGCTCATCAAGCCAGAAACCTGGGTGTTCTCCTAGACTCCCATCTCCCCCTCATCCCCACAGCCAACATTCACCATCCTACAGTGCTCTGTATTTCTTGATTCTGTCCTCCTCTCTCACCTTACACTGCCAAGCCCCCAGCAGCCCTTATCTGGACCATAGCACTAATCTCCTGACCTGCCAGCAACTTTCACCCCTCCCTCCCCAATCCTTTCTCCCTTCAGCAGCCAAAGTGACGTCTGAAAATGCAATTCTGACCCAGTACTTTTCTGATTTAAACCCTTTAGTGGCTTTCTATTAAGAATCAACTTTCAAATTTATGACAACAAGCATGTGTTGTTTCTGTAGTGGGGCAAAATAAGAACAATAATTTTTAAAGAAGTCCAGTTAAAAAGAGACTGAAGCATGATGAGAGCAGGGGTTATATCTATTTAGTCTGATGGAGACCCTCAGTTCCCAGCCAAGGTCTCTGCACACAGTTGACCCTAATAAATATTGACCAACTGAATAATGAGTGAATGAACTAGATACAGCAGAACCTAGGATGGCCATAGAGTTGAGGAAGGTATACTTTTGTTTGTTGTGCTTTGTTTTGTAAGATTAAATGTGTATTCACATGATGTATATTACATATTCATACACACATGTGCATATTGATGGGCAAGGGTGAAAGAAAGGGAAAAAAAGAAGTTGAGGCAGTATCCCCTGAAGGTTTCCATTTCCTCTCTGGTTTAAGAAGATGACCTACTAAGAATGAGGGAAAAGGGTGTGAAATAAGAACATGAGGAAAGCAGTGAGAGTTGGAAATCATTTCTGTGATTGATAAGAGCTGGCTAGCTGTGTGGGGTTCAGTTTCTGTTATGATTTTTTCCTGAGCTCTGCAAATGCTCGAGACTCTGCTTTTCTTTCTGGCCTCCTGCTCCTGAGACAATAGTTCCCCAGAGTCAGTAGTAGAATCAAGTGTTTCACAATAACCTAGAGAACTTTCACAAAATGCCTCCTACGCCCCACCCCAGGGACATTCTGTCCTAGTAACTGGGGGAGGGGTGGCTCTCATTGCCCTAAGAAACCTCACCTTTGTCTCCGAGCCACAAGTCACTGGCCTCACAGATCACATTTTCTCCTTAGTCACTGTACTGACCACTGCTGAGCACACTGGGTGAGTGATCACACCCGCCAGTCAAAACCACAGTGGCATGCGACGTCTACTCCATCTATCCATCTAACTGAGGAACAGCAACGTGGAGGAGAGAGGAAACATAGATGGGCTATTATCTACTCACTCACACATGGCTTGGATGGGAAGGACACATTTCCCGGTGGGGTACAACCTAGATAGCCATCCCTGCCAGAGGGTAGAAGGGAAAAAATAGACCTCTTTCTATATTATCTTCCCTGCCTTTCTGGCTCAAAATGAACACTTTGTGTAGTTATGAGAACATGAATCCAAGCATGCTTTGGAGCTGAGCTGCTAACAGCTGAAAATAGCCCAGAGGGGGGGAAAAAATCAGAATGTTTAACAGTTTCTTGTTCATGGAATATGGGTTGCAATTTTACTTGAGACTTTAAAGGTGTCAGTTACAGAGACTGACTGACAAATACAAGATGACACATTTTGCATTTCTTCAGATGGCTGCTGCAATTTTGTTTCCAAATTTGGTGTTCAGTTACACATGATTATTTATTTAGAAATAAAACCAACCTATGGATACAAAGAGACCTTAAAATTATCTATTTCACTTCCCTGGCCCTCTAGATGAGGAAATCATGATGAGAATACTCGGGATTAAGTGGTTTGCAGCAAATATGGGAATAGACCCCAAGTCTCCTAACTCCCGGTCCAGAGAACTTTCTACCACACTCCACCCCACCCTGATTGTAGATAAGTAAAGAATTGAATTTGGTGAAAATGGAGATTCAGAGCTTATGTAGAAATCTGTTTCATAAGTGTGATCAAATGCATCATAAACAACAATTATTTAAAGAAGTACTAAACACATGCATTTAGCTCTGTTCCCTCCTCAAATCCAAGAACATAAAGAGATAAAGACAAAGAGAATAGAATTAGAGATAGTAACACAATTTTGGAAGATGGAGAGCACACAGACCAATGGCAAATGGCTGAACAGACTGGAGAAAGCTCAATCCCAAACTAGGACCACCTAGAAGCAACTCCATTTAAATTATAAACCCCCAAGAGGCTGAGGGTGGTGGCAACAGGTTCCTCTGGAAATGTTGGGGAAGGTGGGGCGGAGAAATGGCTGAAAGTCTGTTTAAGAAGTTTATGACCCCCCATGGGACTTCCCTGGCAGTCCAGTGGTTAAGACTTCACCTTCCAATGCAGGGGGTGCACGCTGAATCCCTGGTCGGGGAGCTAAGATGCCACATGCCTCGCAGCCAAAAAGCCAAAACATAAAGCAGAAGCAATATTGTAACAAATTCCATAAAGACTTTAAAAATGGTCCACATTAAAAAAAAAAACTTAAAAAAAAAAGTTTAAGAACCCACAGTACTCTCTCTCACTCCTTGAAGACAAGTGATTGCCTCCAAACCCCCAGGCCCCACCTAGGAGAAGACTGGAAATGTATTCCCTGAAAAGAGCCAATAAAGGATCTTTGGACTGAAGGAGTCTAGGCATAGTTGGGGAAGGGGATTCCATACTGAAGAGATTACACAAAAAATTACCGCTGAATGGAGAGGCCCCTGGTCTTCTGCTTTCAGACTAGTCGTATTTTCTCTGCGGAATCAAAGAAAAAAAAAAAAAAAAAGGACCTAAAGATACTAACAACAGGATTTCCTAAACAAAACAAAAACAGCCCAGCCAGGTCCCCCTAGAGTGAAGCCCAGAATTGCCAAACCCCATCCACTATCAAAGCTAATCTAAAACAGGAGGGAACAGCAAGACTTTCCAGATATTAAGGTAAGCACCTAACAGAGAAACAGCAAAGCAACTTAGAGAAGAGAAAAATATCACAGGAAGAAATTTTAAAAAACAAAAATAAAAAATCTAGCATCTTCAGAGATCCGAGAAAAGCATATCCATGAAATAAGGACAAGACGTTATTAAAGAGAGAGAGAAATAGAGAATAAAAGAGCTCATAGAAATTAAAATGAAGGCAGATTAAAAATTCAATAGGTGGCTTGAAAGATACAATTCAGGAATGTCCAAGAAAGTTGAATAGGATGACAGAGATGGAAAACAGGAAAGACCCAGAGATTGAGGGCCAATTCAGGACAGCAAATATCAAATAACAGAGTGTTCATGGTCAAAGAAAATGGAGGGGAAGACGTAATTTCCAGAATCAAAGGACATCTTTCCCCCAGAACTAAAGGACATTGTTTTCCCTTTAAAGAAAGGACAGGAGTGGGGATGTGGGAGAATGGGGTTTCCATAGTAAAAAGGCCAACTGAGTTTCCAGCATATAAAATGTAGATAGACCTACACAAAGGTACATCAATGTGAAACTTCAAGAGAAAGGTTTCTCACATGAAGGATTTTAAGTCAGAATGACAGGAACTTCTCAAGAGCAACTATGGATGGCAGAAGCTTCAAAATTCTGAGAACAGGTGATTTCTACCTTGGAATTATAAACTTAGTTAAGCCATCAATTAAAAGCCAGTGGAGAACAAAGGCAATGTCAGACCTGCAAGTCTCAAAAAATTACCTCTCACACCCATTTTTCATAAGAAACTGGAGAATGTGCTCCACCAAAATGAAGAGGTAAACCAACAAAGAATAAGTCATAGTTCCAGAGACTGATGACTCCAAAACAGGGTAGGCAAAAGGAGACCTCAGAAGGGCAGCAAAGGGGAAGCCCTAGCTGTTTGGGGGCTGAGGAAGCAACCGAGACAAAGAGATCAGAAGGCTCTGGAGAAATTTCCCCCAAAATATGAATCTGGTAGATTCTCTATGTGGTTGAGTAATTTAGAGAGAAGATTTACAGCTGGGGTACAGTCTGAGGTTGACTATTCATAAGTACATCAAAAATTAAGAGATTAAAAAAAATCAATATCTGCTGGGTAGTCGAGAGGAAAAGCAATCAAACGATATTACAGGGCTCTTCTGTAGATAGTATTACACAGTTATAATAAAGTAAACACTGCGTATTGATCTCACCAAAATTACAATACAATTACAGTTGAGAGCGGAGGGGGTGGAAGAGTTTGTGTGAGGAGGGGAGAGGGGCAGGGGTAGATGAAAGGGAGCTAAATACTCACTTTTTCAGCAATAGATAACTCCTCAAACTAAAAAAAAAAAATAGATAAGTAACAACACAGTATCTTAATTAAAGATATAGAAGTGGGCTTCCCTGGTGGCGCAGTGGTTGAGAATCTGCCTGCCGATGGAGGGGACACGGGTTCGAGCCCTGGTCTGGGAAGATCCCACATGCCGTGGAGCAACTAGCCCCGTGAGCCACAACTACTGAGCCTGCGCGTCTGGAGCCTGTGCTCCACAACAAGAGAGGCCGCTATAGTGAGAGGCCCGCGCACCACGATGAGGAGTGGCCCCCGCTTGCCGCAACTAGAGAAAGCCCTCGCACAGAAACGAAGACCCAACAACAGCCATAAATAAATAAATAAAAATTTTTTTTAAAAGGCAAAATTCCTTAAAAAAAAAGATATAGAAGTAATTACTAAAATAACCAGCTAAAGTTGAAAACACATGCCTCTGGAGAACAGAAAATGAAAGGGGAGATGCTGCTGTTTTTCATAATAAATCTCGAAGTAATAATTTTCTAATTAGATAAAATGTTATAATTATACACAACTTTGACAAAAATAAAGGCTTAATTTTTTCCCTTTTTAAAAAAAAATGGGGGCGGGAACTCATGTTAAACATCTCATGATATGACATGACACGTATCAACATTAAGAATCTCTGTTCCACACTCCATGACATAAATCACAGCAAAATCCTTTTTGACCCAACTCCTAGAGAAATGGAAATAAAAACAAAAATAAACAAATGGGACCTAATGAAACTTAAAAGCTTTTGCACAGCAAAGGAAACCATAAACAAGATGAAAGGACGACCCTCAGAATGGGAGAAAATATTTGCAAATGAAGCAACTGACAAAGGATTAATCTCCAAAATTTACAAGCAGCTCATGCAGCTCAGTATCAAAAAAACAAACAACCCAATCCAAAAATGGGCAGAAGACCTAAACAGACATTACTCCAAAGAAGATATACAGACTGCCAACAAACACATGAAAGAATGCTCAACATCATTAATCGTTAGAGAAATGCAAATCAAAACTACAGTGAGATATCATCTCACAGTGGTCAGAGTGGCCACCACAAAAAATCTATAAACAGGGGCTTCCCTGGTGGTGCAGTGGTTGAGAGTCCACCTGCCGATGCAGGGGACACGGGTTCGTGCCCCAGTCCGGGAAGATCCCACATGCCGTGGAGCGGCTGGGCCCGTGAGCTATGGCCGTTGAGCCTGCGTGTCCAGAGCCTGTGCTCCGCAACGGGAGAGGCCACAACAGTGAGAGGCCCGCGTACAGCAAAAAAAAAAAAAAAAAACAAAACATAGTACTGGGTCAAAGGGGGACAATGAAGGAGAAACACAGGATGACACCCAAGTTTCTGACTTTGGAAACTGGCAAGATGGTGGTACCATTTACTAAGATGGCCGAGGTGGGATGTGGAAAGGCAGATTCAGGGAGATGGGATACAGAAGCGAAACAAGACTTCCTCCTTGAGCATGAGACATCCAAAGAGACGTCAAGGAGGCAGTCAGATGTGGGGTCTGGAGGTCAGAAGAGGTCACTCTTGGACATATACATACACTGGGGAGTCATCAGCTCATTGACGGCATGTAAAGCCCTGGGAACAGATGAGCATGTAGAGGGAGAAGAGGGCCTAAGCCACATCCTGAAGAACTCTCCACATTCAGAGGTCCCCAAAAGAAGGAGATGCCCGCAAAGGAATAAGGAACGGCCAGTAGAGATGGCGGAAGCCAAGTTAGGAGGGAATTTCAAGAGCAGAATGGAAAACTGTGCTAAAGCTACTCAGAGACCTAGTAAGACAGGACAGGAATGCATCCATTGGAGGCAGCAACACATAGGACTTGAATGACCCTGAGAAATTGCACAAGAGTGATGGGAAAAGATATCAGACTGACAGAGTGAAAAGAAAACGAGTAATGAAAAGCTACAGTACATCTAGACGACTTAGAAATTCTGCCTTAAAGGGGGACAGAGAAATGGGGTGAGAGACAGACAGGGATATTAGGGTGTAGGAAGATATTTGGCTCTTTAATTTTTAATATAGGGGTACCAGAACATTAATTCTCCTATTCCTTCAGTCGTTCAGAAAATACGTATCAAACACCAGCACAACATCCTTAGGGAGCTTACAGTCTACCAGGGGACAGAGGCAATAAACAAATACTCATATACCAATTTCAGGTGGGGAGAAATGCGTTGAAAACACATAAAGCACGTGAAGGGGATAGAGTAACAGTGATATTTTAGATGAGGGCCAGCTCAGAGGGGGTGGCATTTGAGGGAGATCTAAATGAAGTGCAGGAACGGGAATCCTAGACAGGAAGGGGTTGGGAGGTGAGAAGAGATGGAGAGGAAGATATGGACAATATTCTTGGCGTGGGGGGCAGCATGTCAGGGCACAGACAGAGGCCGGTATGTCTGGGGCACCTCAAGAGATAGGCAGGGTGGGAAGAGATGGGGACAGAGAGTTAGCAAGGACCTTAAGTCCAACAGAGCTGAGAGTTTGAACTGTATACTGTTTGTAGGGAGTCCACTGCAGGTCGTACAAAAGTCTAACACAGAAGGATCACTGTGACTGTTGTATGAACTTGGAGCAAGGGGTACATAGCAGAGGCTCACTTGGGAAGTGGCTGCAGAAGTCCCAGAAGCCTTGGTGGTGGCCTGGGCTTGGATTTAGGCGTGGGGGTGGGAGATTAGGAGCACTTGGATTTGGGATGGATGCTAATGGCTCGAATATGAGGTGGGAGAGAAAGACAGGGATCAAGGAGGACTCCAGGTTCGTGGCTGAGCAACTGGGTAGAGTCGTTGCTGAGATGAGAAGCAATGGAAGAAGTGCAGGGTTAGAAAAGAAATCAAGACTTGGGTTTTGGACCTGTTAAGTCTGAGATATCTATTAGACAACCAAGTAACGAGATAAAACAGGCAGCTAGCTGGAAAGCAAGGGAGAGACGGGGACTAGAGGTAAGCATATGAAATCATCAACATGCAGACTGGAAAATGAAGGAAATGAAGGCGAGCACCTATGGAGTACATTAAGATGGGGAAGAGGTCAGAGAACAAAGGCCTTGGCGCTGCAAAGTTTAGGGGCCAGGAATGGGGAGAGACGGATCCAGCAGAGGAGACAGAAAAAACAAGTGAGTTGTGAACAGAATCAAGATGCAGGAGCATCACAGAAGCCAAGGAAAGAAAGAATTTCAGGAAGGAGGGAGTGGTCGACCATGTCCTGGGCTGCTGAGATAAGCGCTGGCTCCAAAAGAAAGTGCTGGGGCTTCTGTGACTCATGATGAATGAAAAATGCTCTGAGATAACATTCCTTCCCCATAAGTGTACTCAGACTACATAGTTTTCTGGACTAGGAACATTCAATTCATCTAGAATACCAAGGATCTGTTTCCATGAATGCCTCATCACATGGCAAGCCCTCCTTCAGGATTCTCCCAGCCAGCAACCCAGGAGATCCCTGTGTCTGTGAAATGGCAACAGCTCAAAAATGGGGAAGCAGACAGTGCTCAGAGCAGAGCCAAGAGAATCAGATATGCTAGAGCAGGACAGAACTCTTCTACAGGTTTCTGCATTGTTCTAACTCACAGCCTGTAAGAGGAAAATTAACAAAATTATTCCTCCCATCTCACATGCTAACCGAAACTGTAGAATAGCTGCATTTTCGGCAATTCTGATATTGTTTCTAACCCCTTTTTTTCCCCACTATGTTTTGTTCATCTTGCAGTTCCTGACTTTTAAAATCAGATTTATTGAAGTGTAACTTATATACAGTAAAACTGGACCCTTTCTAAGCTGGATGCATTTTGATGAACATAAACAGTCACGTAACCTCCGCCACAATAAACACAAGAGAGCATTTCCATCACCTCAGAAAGTTTCCTTTTGCCCTTCTGCAGTCAATCTCCTCTGCTCTTCAATGATCTGTCCTCAGCAAGCAAGGATCTAATTTGTGTGATTTACAGTTTTGCCTTTATAGAACGTCACATAATTGGAATCAAAAAGGATGCAGGCTTTTATGTCTGGATTTCTCACCTGGCACAATGCTTTTGAAACTTAGCCGTGTTGTTGCCCCTATCAGAATTTTGTTCTTTTTTGCTACTGAATAGTATTCCACAGTGTGGATGTACCACAGTTTATCCATTCACCAGTTGATGGACATTTGTTTCCAGGTTTGAGCTATTATGAATAAAACTTTCTATGAACTTTTGTTAAAATGTCTTATGTGGACACAGGTTTTCATTTCTCTTGGGGCAGTACCCAGAAGTGGGATTGCTGGGCCATGTAGCACCTAGCTTTTACTAAGAATAGCTAAATACTTCCTGAGCACTAACTTTGCAACATGCAAAGTTCTAAGCTCTTACAGGCCTGATATTATACACTTCTTAAAACAGCAATCAAGTTATTACTGTTCTTTTTTACTTACGAGGAAATTAAGGCACAAAGAGGTTAGGTCACTTGCCCGCCATAACACAGCTAGTGTGTAGCAGAGCCAGGATTCTCAAATTCAGGGATTGCAGGGCAAAGCACAAACTATCAACTATTTTGCTTTGCTGCCTCCCTCAAGTCAAAGGCATGATGTCTGAGAGAGATCACAAAATTCTGACACTATATGGCTTGTGGCCAAACATAGCCACTGCTGACTATTCCTTTCCTCCCTTTAAAATCATGACAATGAATACACTGGAACTCTGAGGGTCACTGTAATAACAACATGTCATTTTAAAGTCAGAACTTTATAGGATAATGTTGGGAAATGCTTTTAACTGTGTCACAGAAGTTTGTAAATATTAACTTATTGGTGTTTAATAACAACTCTAGGGGGCTTCCCGGGTGGCGCAGTGGTTAAGAATCCGTCTGCCAGTGCAGGGGACACGGGTTCGTGCCCTGGTCCGGGAAGATACAACATGCCATGGAGCAACTAAGCCCCTGCGCCACAACTACTGATCCTGCGCTCTAGAGCCCACGAGGCACAACTACTGAAGCCCGTATGTCACAACTACTGAAGCCCGTGCGCCTAGAGCCTGTGCGCTGCAACGAGAAGCCACCACAATGAGAAGCCTGCGCACCACAAGGAAGAGTAGCCCCCACTTGCCGCAACTAGAGAAAGCCCGCGCACAGCAACGAAGACCCAACGCAGCCAAAAATAAATAAATTAATTAATTAATTAAATCTATTAAAAAAAAAAAAAACTCTAGGGGAAGCTAAAGTCAGCCCTCCTCTTCCACCAGCATGGCAAATACTCAGAGTTAATAACAAGGCTCTTTTGGAGACGCCTCCACCCTCATGACATGAAAGGCCATGTCAGGGGAAAAATACAAGGACTCTGGAATCAGATCTGTTTTCAAATTTCAGCTCTGCTTCCTAGTGGACAGGTGCGTACAGACCTCCTCACATGCAAAAACTGCTGTGAATAATTCCTAATTTGCAGCACAGCCATAAAGATTCGACAGCACAGCATGGGTGAAAACACTGAACATGGTGTCTTACATATTTAATAAACCCTTCCTTTCCCTCCTTCTTCGTGTCTTCCAGAATGTACTGTTGAGCCTCCGAAATTAGTGAGATAGAAGTTGGTTACTTAGCAAAAACCTTTATTGGTTTAACTTTTCATCCAAGTAGCAGCAAAGGAGAGACTGGAAAGTGGTTCTTTAAAATTTCTCATCTTAAAAAAAAAGTTATGCAAACTTTGCATTTTATTCACGATATAATGAAATTATTTTAATATAAAAATGTTGTATATTTACCTCCAGCTAAGTAACTTAGCTTTCTCTGGAAAATTTTAAGGATATTTGTTTTGGGAAGATTTCCCCTGATAAATGGCGGCTTTATTTACATCCTGCCACACTGCCACTTACCTGGGATGCGAAGACTCCCAATTATAAAGCATGAACCCACAAAGTCTTACTAAGACTTCAAAAAGATCTCACGCACTTGGGTCATTATTGGCTACTGTCTGCAATCTCTTTACATCATTTTAACATCTATCCTACAATGCAGCCCAGTTTGCAGTCTTGGCTCCAAAAACTTATAACTCTGAATTCTCCAAATGAGAAAAACAGCTACTTTCTGTTACCCCTTTGTGCAGCCTCCTGGCTACCTGTAAGGTAAAGAGATACTGGTTGTAATCTGCTTTCTGAGACAAATCTCTGTAACGGCTACAATAGTAAACATAAATACTGCAAATCTGGAAACATTTTTCAAATAACAAGAAGACACGGGACAAGCATGACCTTAAGTAAACTGAGATGACAGAGGAGTGATAGTTTTTTGTTGTTGTTGTTTTTTATTTTTGTTACATATATATTTTTTTCAGATTATTTTTCATTATGGGTTATTATAAGATATTGAATATAGTTCCCTGTGTTATACAGGAAATCCTTCTTGCTTATCTATTTTATGTATAGTAGTGTGTATCTGTTAATCCCATACTCTTAATTTATCCCTCCCCATTCCCTTTGCCCATTGGTAACCATAAGTTTGTTTTCTATGTCTGTGAGTCTTTTTCTATTTTGTATATAAATTCATTTGTATTATTTTTAGATTGACATATAAGTAATATATAATATTTGCTTTCTCTGCCTACTTACTTTGCTTAGTATGATATTCTCTAGGTCTATCCATGTTGCTGCAAATAGCAATATTTTATCCTTTTTTATGGTTGAGTAGTATTCCTGTGTGTGTGTGTGTGTGTGTGTGTGTGTGTGTGTGTGTGTGTACCACATCTTCTTAAGCCAATCATCCGTTGAGGGCACTTGGATTGTTTCCATGTCTTGGCTACTGTAAATAGTGCTGCGAAGAACATTGGGGTTCAAGTATCTTTTCAAATTAGAGTTTTCGTCTTTTCTGTATATATGCACAGGAATGGGATTTCTGGATCATATGGTAGCTCTATTTTTAGTTTTTTAAGGAAATTCCATACTGTTCTCCATAGTGGCTGTACCAATCTACATTCCCACTAACAGTGTAAGAGGGTTCTCTTTTCTCCACACTCTCTCCAGCATTTACCATTTGTAGACTTTTTGATGATGGCTGCTCTGACTGGTGTGAGGTGATACCTCACTGTGGTTTTGATTTGCACTTCTCTCATAAATAGTGATGCTGAGCATCTTTTCATATGCCTGCTGGCCATCTGTGTATCTTCTTTGGAGAAATGTCTATGTAGGTCTTCTGCCCATTTTTTGATTGGGTTAGCATTTGTTTTTGGGTTTTTTTGTATTTAGTTATATGAGCTGTTTGTACATTTTAAATATTAACCCCTTGTTGGTCACATCCTTTGCAAATATTTTCTCCCATTTCAGAGGTTGTCTTTTTGTTTTGTTGATGGTTTCCTTTGCTATGCAAAAGCTTTTTAAGTTTGATTAGGTCACATCTGTTGATTTTTGCTCTTCTTTTGTCTTGGGAGACTGATCTAAGAAAATATTGCTATGATTTATATCCAAGAGTGTTTCACTTATGTTCTCTTCTAGGAGTTTTATGGTATCATATCTTATATTTAGGTCTTTAAACCATTTTGAGTTTATTTTTGTAATATGGTGTGAGGGAGTGTTCTAATTTCACTGATTTGCATGTAGCTGTCCAGCTTTCCCAACAACACTTGCTGAAGAGATTGTCTTTTCTCCAATGTATATCCTTGCCACCTTTGGTGTAGATTAATTGACTGTGGGCGTGTGGGTTTATTTATGGGCTCTCTATTCTGTTCCATTGATTTTCATGTGTGTTTCTGTGCCAATACCACACTGTTTTGATTACTGTAGCTTTGTAGTACTGTCTAAAGTCTGGGGCGGGGGGTGTTATGCCTCCAGCTTTGTTCTTTTTCTTCAGTATTGCTTTGGCAATTCTGGGTCATTTGTGGTTCCATATAAATTTTAGAATTATTTGTTCTAGGTCTGTGAAAAATGTCATGGGATTTTAATAGGAATCACATTAAATCTGTAGATTGCTGTGGGTAGTATGGCCATTTTAACAATGTTAAATCTTCCAATCCAAGAGCATGGGATACCTTTCCATTTCTTTGAATCACCTTCAGCTTCCTTTATCAATGTTTCATAGTTTTCAGCGTATAGGTCTTTCACCTCCTTGGTTAAGTTTATTCACAGTTTTTTGTTGTTTTTTTCCCCAGTGTGATTTTAAATGGGATCATTTTTTCACTTTCTCTTTCTGATATTTTGTAAGTGTAAAGAAATGCAACAGATTTCTGTATATTAACCTTGTATCCTGCTACCCTGCTGAATTCATTTATCAGTTCTAATAGGTTTTGTGTGGCATCTTTAGGCTTCTCTATATAGAGTATCACGTCATCTGCAAATAATGATTTTACCTCTTCTCTGCCAATCTGGATACCTTTTATTTCTTTTGCTTGTCTGATTGCTGTGGCTAGTACTTCCAATACTATGTTAAATAGAAAGGGTGAGAGTGCGCATCGTTGTCTTGTTCCTGAATTTGGGAGAAAGGCTTTCAGCTTCCACTATTATGTATTATGTTGGCTGTGGGTTTGTCATAAATGACTTTTACTATGTTGAGATATGTTCCCTCTGTACCCACTTTGGTGAGAATTTTTATCATGAAGGGATGGTGAATTTTATCAAATGCTTTTTTTGCATCTATTGAGATGATCATACGATTTTTGACTTTTCTCTTGTTAATGTGGTATACCACATTGATTGATTCGTGTATGCTGAACCATCCTTGCTACCCTGGAATGAATCCAACTTGATCATGATGTATGATCCTTTTTACGCATTACTGCATTCAGTTTGGTAATATTTTGTTGGGGATTTTTACATCGATATTCATCAAAGATATTGGCCTGTAATTTTCTTTTTTTGTAATGTCTTTGTCTGGCTTTGGTATCAGGGTGATAGTGGTTTCACAGATGAATTTGGCAGTGTTCTCTCCTTTTTAATCTTTTGGAATAGTCTGAGAAGGACTGGGATAAGTTCTTCTTTGTATGTTTGGTAGAATTCCTCAGTGAAGTCTTTCAGTCCTGTACTTTTGTTTGCAGGGAGTTTTTGGGTTTTTTTTTAATTACAGATTCTATTTCACTTCTAGTGATTGGTCTGTTCAAATTATGTGTTTCTTCTTGACTCAATTTTGACAGGCTATATATTTCTAGAAACTTGTCCCTTTCTTCTAGGTTGTCCAATTTGTTCATAGTATTTTCTTATTATTTTTTGTATTTCTGTGGTATTTGTTTTTATTTCTCCTCTTTCATTTCTTATTTTATTTGGGTCCTCTCTCTTTTCTTCTTGGTGATCCTGGCTAGAGGTTTGTTGATTTTGTTTATTTTTCAAAAAACCAGCTCTTGGTTTTATTGATTTTTCTATTGTTTTCTTGATCTCTGTTTTATTTATTTCCTCTCTGATCTTTATTATTTCCTTCCTTCTGCTAACTTTGGGTTTTGTTTGTTCTTCTTTTTCTAGTTCTTTTAGGTGGTAGGTTAGGCTGTTTGAGATTCTTCTTATTTCTTAAGGAAGGCCTGTATTGCTAATGAATGTCACTCTTAGAACTGCTTTTGCTGCATCCTATAGATTTTGTAAGGTTGTGTTTTCATTGCCATTTCTCTTGAAGTATTTTCTGATTCCCTCTTTAATTTCATTGTTGACCCACTGGATTTTTTGTAACATGTTATTTTTTTTTTTTTTGTAACATGTTATTTAGTCTCCATGTGATCATTTTTGTCGTGTTTTTTTTTATTATTTATTTATTTATTTATTTGGCTGTGTTAGTTCTTCGCATCTGTGCGAGGGCTTTCTCCAGTTGTGGCGAGCGGGGGCCACTCTTCATCACGGTGCACGGGCCTCTCACTGTCGCGGCCTCTCTTGTTGCAGAGCACAGGCTCCAGACGCGCAGGCTCAGTAGTTGTGGCTCATGGGCCCAGCCGCTCCGTGGCATGTGGGATCCTCCCAGACCAGGGCTTGAACCCGTGTTCCCTGCATTGGCAGGCAGACTCTCAACCACTGCGCCACCAGGGAAGCCCCTCGTGTTTTTATTTCTATGGTTGATTTCTAGTTTCATTCTGTTGTGGTCAGAAAAGATGCTTGAAATAATTTCTATCTTCTTAAATTTGTTGAGGCTTATTTTGTGCCCTAGTGTGTGGTCCATCCTAGACAATGTTTCATGTGCATTTGAAAAGAATGTGTATTCTGGGTTTGGGGGATGTAGTGCCCTGTAAATATCAAGTAAGTTCAATTGTTCCATGGTATCATTTAATGTCTCTGTTGCCGTATTGATTTTGTCTTAGAGATCTGTCCATTGATGTCAGAGGGGTATTAAAAGTCTCCAACTATAATTGTATTCCTGTCAATTTCTCCCTCTATGTCTGTTAGTATTTGTTTTATATATTTAGGTGCTCCCATATTGGGTACATGTGTTAACAAGTGTAATATCCTCTTCTTGTATTGACCCCTTTATCATTATACAGTGTCCTTCTTTGTCTTTATGAACTTTGTTTTAAAGTCTACTTTGTCTGATATGAGTATTGCTACCCCTGCTTTCTTGTAGTTTCTATTTGCATGAAGTATCTTTTTCCAACCCCTCACTTCCAATCTATATGTGTCTTTCAGCCTAAACTGAGTCTCTTGTAGGGCAGTATATTATTGGTTCCTTTCTGTTCTTTTTCTTAAATCCAATCGGCCACTCTAGTTTTTTAGTTTGGAGCATTTAGTTCATTTAAAGTAATTCTTGATAAGTATGTATTTATTGCCATTTTAAACCTTGTTTCCAGTTGATTTTATAGTTCTTCTTATTAATTTCTTGTCCTTTTTGTTTTTCCTTTTGTGGTTTGATGGTTTTCTCTTGTATTATGCTTGAGTTCCTTTGTTTTTGGTTTTTGTGAATCTGTTGTATAATTTTGATTTTTGGTTACCCTGGTTTTTAAGTATGTTGACCCATAACTATATCTACTGGCTTTAGACTAATAGTCATACAAGTTCAAACACATTCTAAAAGATCTACATCTTTTTACTCCCCTCCCCCACATTTTGTGATTTTGACGCCCTATTTTACATCTTCATGTTTATCCTTTTGCTATTAACTGTAGTTATAACTGCTTTCACAAAAATTATTTTATTGTTTTTTAATCTATGTACTGGCTTATTTAAGTAATCTTCAATCAGTTTATATATTTGCCTTTCTTATTGTGAGTCTCCCTTTCCTATAGATTCTTGACTCTTTTCTACTTAGAGAAGACCTTCCAATATTTCCTTTAGGTTAGGTTTAGTATTGCTGCATTCTTTTCGTTTTTGCTTGCCTGAGAAATTCTTTATCTCTCCTTCTATTCTAAATGATAATCTTCCTAGGCAGGGTATCCCAGGTTGTAAGTTTTTCCCTTTCAGGACTCTGAATATATCATTCCACTCCCTTCTGGCCTGCTAAGTTTCTGTAATTATCTGATAGCCTTATAGGGGTTCCCTCGTGACTGACTCTTTCTTTTCTCTTAGTGCTTTTAGAATCTTTAACTTTTGCCATTTTAATTATGATATGTCTTGGTGTGGGTCTGTTTGGTTCATCTTGTTTGGGACCTTCTGTGCTTCCTATACCTGGATATCTGTTTCCTTCTTTAGGTTTGGGAAGTTTTCAGCCACCATTTCTTCAAATACATTTTTTTTTTTTTTGCGGTACGCGGGCCTCTCACTGTTGTGGCCTCTCCCGTTGCAGAGCACAGGCTCCGGACGCACAGGCTCAGCGGCCATGGCTCATAGGCCCAGCCGCTCCGCGGCATGTGGGATCTTCCCGGACCGGGGCACGAACCCATGTCCCCTGCATCAGCAGGCGGACTCCCAACCACTGAGCCCCCAGGGAAGCCCTTCAAATACATTTTCAATCCCCTCCTCTCTTTCTTTTTCTTCTGGAACCTCTATTATGCATAAGTTGGCGTGTTTTATATTACCCTATAAATCTCATATGTTCCTTTCTTTTTTTTTTTTTTTATTTTTCTTTCTGTCCACTGTTCTGTCGGGTGATTTCCATTATTCTATCTACCAGATCACTTATTCATTCTTCTGTGTTATTTAGTCTGCTATTCATTGCTTTTAGATCAGTTTTTATCTTGGCAATCAAATTGTCTAATTTTGATTGCTTCCTAATTCTGGTTTCTAGTTACAGTGACCTGAATTTCTTTCTTAATTCCTTTAGCATTTTTATTACCTCCTTTTTGAACTCAGGGTCAAGTACACTGAGTTTGTTCTTTCAGGGGATTTCTCTTGTTCTTTTAATTGTGAGTAGTTCCTTTGCTTTTTCATTTACTTACATTTCTTATATTTACATTACTTACATTTCTCTGTCTCTATGAATTTAGGAGAAATAGTTATCTACTTTGTTCTTGAAGGGCTGTTTTTATGTGGGAGCATTCCTGTGCAGGCTGTGGGTCCAATATTTTTGGTGCTTGGGCTGTTTTTGGTATGAATGCCTGCCACATCTTTCCTCAGAGTATGCTGGACATTATCCCCTTGACAGGGGGTTGACTGCTGTTCTGATGTCCAGATCCTGCACTGGGTGTTGGGTGATGCCTCCTCTTTGCTCCATGGCTGTCACAGCCATGTCAGTGGTGAGGTCTGCTCCCCACTTATTGCAGTAGAAGTCCTGAGGGTCAGGTTCAATAAAGCTCCACTGTACTTAAGTATATGCTCTGCCCCCAAGGAGGTGAGCCCTGAAGCAAATGAGACCCATTGTGGTCATGGCAAGCCTATGTGCTACCCATGCAGGTGTCCAAGGTTTTGCCCAGAAGCAGCCCAAGGCCACATTCCTTTCTCTGTTGTATTCATCCCAGACCTAGTACTAAGCTGGTGGAGGAGGCCGGAGCATCGTGGCTGCAGGAATTGAGGTGGTTGTGCTGTGGCCTGGGACCTGTGCTGCCTCTGTGGCAGGCCTCTTCCTGGACCTGTCCACCCCAGATCCAGCTCCAAGCTGTGGTGTGAGGTGGGCTTAACTACAGCACTCCTGCTGAGAAAGGAACTGCTGCATAATCCTACTCAGGGGCTATCCACTGAGGACATGGGATTCTGTGATGCCACCAACCACCACGTGTGCACGCCAACAAAGTCCACTGCTGCCCAGATCTGGCCCCACTGTTGGAGGGCTGATAATGAGCTCAGATTTCAGCCCCACCCCAACCCTGTACATGCTCACAAGGCCTGCACCACCGGAGCCGTGCCCTGCTGTTAGCAAGCTGAAAGTGGGGTTCCGTTGGTGGACCCACGTCTCACCCTACATGCACTAACAATGGACCTCACTTCAGGCCCTCCAGCCTGTCTCCAAGCAGCTAGACCAAGTCCTCTCCCAAGGTCCCTTCACTGCAGTTTCAGCACTTTAGTACATACTAGCAGCCCTGCCCAGCGTGCATTTCAGGCTTGGAAGCGCAGCAAGGTGGTAGTAGTCAGCGTCAGGGCTGGTCTCTCTCTGCTCTGATTGCTAGCAAGCCAGCATGTACACATGCCTCATGAGCAGAGTCCAGGCCCCTCCAGCTCCCTATCTGTCCCAGTGGGCCTCCCAGCAGACAGGGGAGTTTCATACAGCAAGGGCCTGCCTGTGTGGACACTCCCTCCTTTACAGATCCCCCCAGGGGTGCTGGTCCCATCCTGATGACTTTTTTTTTTTTTTGTCCTACTCAGTTACATGGGATCTTTCTTTCAGCTTTGGTCATTTAAGAGATCTTCTGCCACTGTCTGGTTGGTTTTTTGTGAGAGTTGTTCTACGTGTAGATGTAATTTCTGATGTGCTTACATGGGGAGGTGAGTTCTACATCCTCCTACTCCGCCATCTTGATCTCCTCAATAGTTTTTTACTCAATTGAAAAGACGTTAACATATTAATCCTGAGAAGCCAAAGGATTTAATTCAGCTATGCTAGTGGATGTGGTTGCTCAGTTATATATGCATTATGATAAAGGAAATAATTTAGTCCTTAAAACATATTTTTATGAAATAGCATTTTCATTTTGTCTTAAGATAATGCCACATGCCCCCTTTCACTGACACCACACACACTTGTAAGTATGTTATTCGCAAGTCCCTGGATATTATAAATACCCTGAGCAACATGTAAAGTCACAGAAATCTTGCTTTCATTATTTTGTCATCAAAATCCCCTTGACAAACTTCCCCCCCCCCCCCCGCAACTCTCTCTCCTGGAAGGCAAGGGTGGGAGTTCCTTGTGTATGAGATCTTGACCCACAGCACAGTGGGCGGTCGACAGGTAACAATAACATTTGCTCTCAGAAGCTACTTTCAAAAGGAGTGGATTATTTTTAGCAATCCATGTGGGCTAATTGGTGAATAAAAGGTTAGGGAATTTCAATTCCACAAACATTATCTAGGTCCCCCATTACATGCCAGCAAGTTACTGAAAGGATATGGGCCTTGTCCTTCTAGAGCTGACAGTCCAAGGGGAAGGGGAAGGAGGGTGGTTCAAATATAAAGGAAGGACATCTTACCCAGGCCGGATGGGAGAGTGGCAGGAGCCATTAAAGGCCTCTTGGAGGCAGGAACACCACCTGAAGGATGAGGAGGCATCAATAAATACAACAAACAAATATAAGGGGGCCAGGTAGGCAGCAGAAAGACCAGTCAGAGGCATCAGACCTGAGTCCCAGACGTGCTTTTGCAACAACCAGGATCTGACCTTGAGCAAGCCATTTGACCTTTCTAGTTCTCCTTTTCCTTATCTATGATATGCGATGGTTAGATTATGTCAGTTGACCTTAATCCTTGCTGTGCATCAGAAATCATCTGGGATCTTTCTAAAAATCCTGGCTCCTTCCCCCCAAAGTGTGGTTTTAATTGGTGGGGCAGCAGCGTTTTGGGCAATAGCTTTCCAGGTGATGCTAGCCTGCAGCCCAGGCTGAGAACCACGGGCTGAGATGAGCTCTCAAGCCTATGGTTCTCAACCCTTAGGGCACAATAACATCCTCCCAGTGCAGGCTGCATTCCCAACAATTAGGCGAGACTCTCTGGGGAGGTGGGACCCAGGCATCGGTATTTTTGAAAGTTCCCAGGCTGATTCCGTGGTGCAGCCCAGATTGAGAACCACTGTTCTAGGCCCTCTCACGACTTCAGTTTCCTATATGGCCAGTGAAAGATGGGAAAAGGAAGGAAAGAGAAGCCAGTTTCTCCCAGAAGAATGAGAATTCTTATGTCAAATTAAAAAGAGAATTGAGTGCCAAAAGCCCCCGACAGAGTTGTAACACACAGTAGGGTTGATTTTGGACATGTGCATAATTCATGTTGATGCATGACAGGTAGAAAATGTCCACTCCAAAATGCTCTCAGCTCTAAATTCAAAACTCCAAGGACTACATCTATAAAGTGACTCCATGGTGTGTGCTCTGCAATACTTAGAATATGATTGGCATGGTTGACTGTAATATGAACATTATATTCCCTACCCCCAAGGTTACTTAAATCCACTTATTAGGCAATGGTGAACTAAACAAACAGTCATTAGAAACACTCCAGACTATCTTTTAAACCTGTTGCTAAATTATATTTTGCCTGCACCAAACTCATACACACAGCATGTCTACAAGCATCATGAAACCAAAGCCTCAGAAATATTTATGTTAATAAGAGCATAAGCCACCTCTGGGCCCTCACATGGGATTCTTCAGGGAAGTAAGGGCTCCTTAAGATGAGGGCTTTTCATTACTGTTATTTCTCACATCTGGGTAAATAAAGCACTGCCCACATGTGGTTAGAAATCCAAGGAGAAAATGAACTCTCCGGAGGTCTGGAAACGAAGAACACCTCTGATCGACTGCCTCATTTCCTGAAATGAGTCAGAAATGAAAGTAATTCTTCAGAAAAGAACATCTGCAGGGTGACGCAGCTTATAAAGTAACGCCAGATGATACCTGGCACTAAGAGGCTGGGCCTGGGGAAGGAGGAACGGCCTGGACAACAGGGCTGGGGCCCCTGCGCTGCACTTAATCTTGGAGCTGCTGCTGTTCGCTTAGAGGGTCTGCAAATCCAATGAGCGGCTGGGCGTCCTGGTCTCAGCTGTAAATCTTGATTAGCGGTAAGAATGCTCGCATGCCATTAGAAAGCTTGCCCCTCTCTGAAGGGTCGAAGCAGCCAGAAAGGATGCATATGTCGGTGTGGACAAGGAAACAGCAATGCTTACAAGAAAGACGATTTTGCTTAACTAGAAAGAGCCTATGCCTGCTGATTTGGAGAGCCTTTCTTCCTGAGGAGGAAGGACTGCTGTACAGAGATGACCTAAGGCCGCCCAGGGAGGCCCTTCCTTCACATTACGCAGGAAGGAGAGGTACTGGCATATGGTCAGGGACTGGAGGGCAAGAAAGACAAACACCTTTCACAACAACTCCTGTACGAACCAAGAGACAGGAAGGTGAAAAACAACGGCTGTCGTCACCAAAATCGGACGCCAGTTATTTCTATTAGGTGGCCCATTACTATTCTTTCCATAATGGGTATTAAAAAGAAATGCATCTCCATAATGCTGGTGGGGGGCTGAGGAGGCTGGAAACAATCTAAATGCCCATTAATAAGTGACTAGTTAAATTAAAATCTCGTACATACACAACGGAATACTATGTAGCCATTTAAAAGAAGGCCGGTCCAGAGCGTGTGCAGATCCAGAGATACGTATTTCGTAGGATACATGAAGACAGGAGGAAAAAAGGCCCCTGGACTCTGTTTAGAGCTAAACAGAGTATGTAAACGTGTATGTAAATGTATTTAAAGAAGCTGCCTTAGTGTAGGAGAAGGGGGCTAGGAGAGTGTCGTTCTTCCTTTTATACCCTCAATACAGTCTGAATTATCTTTTCAGGTACCTACCACCCCACTGCTGTTAAATAATAGGCCTTAACTAGGAAGGCTATTTTTGGCTTCTTCTTTGTACTAGTCTCTCTAGATATAATTTAAAACAAATGAATGTTATTTTAAATAGATATTATGGGCTGAACTATGTCTCCTCAAAATTCATATGTAGAAGCCCTAACTCCCGGTACCTCAGAATGTGACTATATTTGGAAACGGGCCTCTCCAGAGCTGATGAGTTAAAATGAGGCTGATAGAGTGGGCCCTAATCCAATCTGATTGGAGCCCTTAGAAGAAGAGGAAATATGGACACACAGAGAGACCTCAGGATGTTCACACACAGAGGAAAGACCATGTGAGGATGCAGCGGGAAGGTGGTGTCCACAAGCCAAGGAGAGAGGCCTCAGAAGAAACCAAATCTGTTGACACCCTGACCTTGGACTTCCAGGCTGCAGAACTGTGAGAAAATAAATTCTGTTGTTTAACCCTCCCAGTCTGGTATTTTACATGGAAGCCCTAGTACACTAACACAGTACAGGCATCCCTCATTTTACTGCACTTCACTTTACTGCACTTTGTGGACACTGTGTTTTCTACAAATTGAAGGCTTATGGCAACTCTGCATCGAGCAAGTCTATTGGCACCATTTTTCCAACAGCATTTGGTCACTTCATGTCTCTGTGTCACATTTTAGTAATTCTCACAATATTTTAAACTATTTCATTATTGTTATATTTGTTACGGTGATCGATGATCAGTCATCTTTGGTGTTACCACTGTAATTGTTTTGGGGCGCCACGAACTGCACCCACATAAGACAGCAAACTTAACTGATAAATATTGTGTGTGCTCTGACTGCTCCATCAACCAGCTGTTCCTTCTCCCCGGGCCTCCCTGCTCCCTGAGACACCACAATATTGAAACTAGGCCAGTTACTAAGTGAAAGGAAGAGTCAAGCAATGTGGCAAACGTCATTGCTGTTACGGTAAGAAAATGCCACAGCAGCCACCACCCTGATCAGTCAGCAGCTGTCAACATCAAGACCTTCCATCAGCAAAAAGACGATGACTTGCTGAAGGCTCAGATAATGGCTAGCATTTTTTAGCAATAAAATATTTTCAAATGAAGGTAGGCACCTTGTTTTTTAGACATAATGCTATTACACACTTAATAGACTACAGTATAGTGTAAACTTAACTTTTATATGCACTGGGAAACCAAAAAATTTGTGACTCGCTTTATTGCGATGTTTGCTTTGTTGCAATATTTGCTTCATCATGGTGGGCTGGAGTCAAACCCACAGCATCTCCCAGGGATGCCTGTATATACATAAATAGATGGGTGAAATTCAAACTAACATAACATGGAGACAGGCGCCCAAAAGTCTTCAGTGGGTCAAAACCCCGCTATGTCTGCTGTGATGAAGATGGCCTCACCTGGCATGTGAATAAACTGGGGCACATGATGCTTCTGACTAGATCAGGGTAACCCAATTTAGTGACTTGGGCCAGGACTAGAACAGGTTTCCTATCTCAGTCAGGACTCAGTCTGCTTATGCCACTTACCTTTTACTTAACAAATCCCATAACTCAAAGGAATAGAGGGCTTCCCTGGTGGCGCAGTGGTTGAGAAACTGCCTGCTAATGCAGGGGACATGGGTTCGAGCCCTGGTCTGGGAGGATCCCACATGCCGCGGATCGGCTAGGCCCGTGAGCCACAATCACTGAGCCTGCGCGTCTGGAGCCTGTGCTTCGCAACAAGAGAGGCCGTGATAGTGAGAGGCCCGCGCACTGCGATGAAGAGTGGCTCCCGCTTGCCACAACTAGAGAAAGCGCTCGCACAGAAATGAAGACCCAACACAGCGAAAATTAATTAATAAACTCCTACCCCCAACATCTAAAAAAAATTTTTAAAGAAAAGGAATAGAGCTCAAGATATGTTATTAGTGTCCTTTAAAGGCTTGGCTTATATTCAAAAGGCTTTCTTCTTGTGCTGATAACTAATGAAAAAGAAGGTGTAACTGTAATATTATTAATCAATTTAAAAAATAAAAGATTTGGTACCAGGGTTTGTAAAAATTTCAAAAAACAAAACAAAATGCCATATTTCTGTACCCACCTAATTTTTTTATAGCTTAATACATGTGGTCTCAGGTCACAATGCAATATATTAAAAGTATGATATTCCTAGGCTAAAATATCCTTATAAAATTATATAGATTTTTATAAATTAATCAATCCTCCCTTTAAAAATCAGAGTTGGGCTTCCCTTGTGGCGCAGTGGTTGAGAGTCTGCCTGCCGATGCAGGGGACACGGGTTCATGCCCCGGTCCGGGAAGATCCTACATGCCGCGGAGCGGCTGGGCCCGTGAGCCATGGCCGCTGAGCCTGTGCGTCCGGAGCCTGTGCTCCACAACGGGAGAGGCCACATCAGTGAGAGGCCCACGTACCGCAAAAAAAAAAAATTAGAGTTTAGTGTTAAAAGAGATATTAAAGCCACAGACTTTACCGACAGATTCTATAACGCAGAAGTGGGCTAAGATCCAGGCACATGAAAAGAAGATCAAAACTTGAAGCTAAGTATTTGGTACAGTCAGTTCAGGCCACGTTCTGAGGAGGGCAGACTCACTTTTGCCTTGAATGGTTAGGGAAAAGTTTCAACAAGGGCAAGAGCTCTAAACCAATCTGGTATTAGACACAGAAAGGCTAAGGAGAGGTAATATATCCAGGTCTGCCTTGCCACTGAGTATAAAGTTTTAAAGGCAAGAACTATGTACCTAAGATCCTAACAGAGTGCCTGGCACATAGTAGGCACCTGCCAGAGCTGGGGCAGGGGAACAGTGGGGGAAAGTACACAGTATGCTCACCTTGGGGTCTGTGGTGCAGGTTCTTGTAAGGAGGTTGTGGGATATAAAGTTAAAGCAATTGGGGCCAACCTGTAGACTGACTGAAGTCTGGGGAGTCTTTAAAGGTGTTTCTGAAAGAGAATATTATAGAACACAGATGGGACCAGCAGTGACGTACAGAATGGACCAGAGAAATGACAGGGAAATGACAGGGAATCAATCAATCAAAGGGTTAATCAAAGGAGGTTAATCATGTAATCTATTGGGGAAAGTCTCAGCTTCCTAATGTATAAAATGGGCATCATACTACCTATCTTCATAGGGCTATTATGAATACTAAAGTTGGGCATACCACATGGCCTGACAGTAAGCACTTAAGAAAATATAATTGCTATTATTATCATAATGACTATTCCACACTGAAAAATAGAGAAGGAAATGAGTGAGAGAACAAGTGTGAGGTGCAGAAGCAGGGTATGTCTCCTTGGGCTCTCAAGTCCTTTAAAGAGAGGATGATAATGGCTTTTTTGGAGTGAAATGTACTGCATTTATTGCTTAGCTCTCCAGAACTTAATACATCAATACAGGAGAACCAACACAGGCAAATCGGATGTCTGAAATGATCTTTAAAATCAGGATACTCCAAAATCAATTTTTAAGTTGCCTTTGTATAAAAGTAACTATATGGGTTAAGGCTAATCAGTTTTGAAACACTAAATAGACTCAGATATAAATCCACAAGAACAATTTTCATAATGAAAATGCCAATGCCTTTTTAATTAAGGATGGAATTGCCAACATAAAAGACTTCAGATAAATGAGGAATTGTTCCTTTCACTCATAAATGAAAGGACCTGATAACTCTGTGAATTATTTTCAGATATTGATTACCAGAAATTGTTTAGAATCTAAGCTACAGGACTTTCCAACTGCATAATAATCACCTCATATTGGGGCTGAGAGCCTCAGACCACATTTGGCGCTCTGCCTTTTTAAGTTCCTTTTCTGGTTATTATCAGAGGGCCCACAGCGCTATATTTAGAGTCATTAGATACATATGAAGCTCTACTGAAGATAATGGCATTTTGTCTAACAGGAAGCAATGCAACTTGACCTTAGAAGGAAGAGTTACTACACATAAAAAAAAATACATGCACATTTACATAAATACATACACGTGTACACATGGTAAAAGGTTTACCAACTAACCTTTATGTATCAAACATCATGAAATTAATGCATCAGAGATCCGTGTTAATATTCCTATTCTCAACATACATGATCTATTTAAAAACTGCTTACTCTTTGGCCCTGAACCAGGTTTCAACATTTACTGTATCGTTGAAGGGTATATTACTTCTTAAAATTAATTCAAAAACAAAACAAACAGAACCCACAAAATTACCCAAAGGGACTAACACAAAGGGAGAAAAATAAGGCATAACTGATTCGTTTTGCCAGAGCCAAGAGAAACTTTCCAATAAACAATGAGGCCCAGGTGAAGAGAGAGTTAGTAGTCAAACAAATTAGTCAACTAAAGGAAGTCAAACACACCAGCATCATGTGACGACTGTAGACAGATATCAGCCAGCACATATACATATTCAATACCGAAAATGAGTAACATCTTAGAAGAAAACAGCAGAGAACAAAATAAGGAATTTAGAAGTGGGAAGAAGAAAAGGATTCCTGTAAAGAGAAGAACAAAGGCTAAGACAACATGGGACAGGTAATGGGGTGACCGCCAGATAAATCAAGAGAAATGAGTTTGAATCTCTCTGCTTTGTCCACACAACTGGTTTTCTTCAGAATGTTTCTTAACTTTTCTAAGCCTCAGAATCTTCATCTGTTGTCTGAACAGGGAAGTATTGTATGATATCCAAAAGTCTCTTGCAGCTTGGACAAAAGACCAGAAGTTTCTGTTTAGATGATAAAGTTACTTTTTTTTTTTTTTAATAGGCTACTTTCATTGCACAGTGGGCTTCAAGTGCAGAAGTCTGGAATTTCACAGAAGGGAGCCCCGTGGAGCACAGCCCTGAAGCCTGAGCTAAACCAAGGCCTCTGAAATGAGTACAAACAGCTGGACAGGTTGAACATTCCCTGTGCTACAATGTTGACCTAGGCCACAATCACTTTGCCTCTGCCCTTCCTAGCTCTTCCTCGTCGGATACACTCTTTACCCAATCCCAACGCTTCACACAATCCTGCCAAATGCAAGTAAGATGCACATTTATGAAAAAGTTGGTAGAGCTCATCAGGTGTAAGAGGAAATGAAAACGTTTTGTGCCCGCCCCTGACCTTGAGAAATGACAATAACCAGTTCTACTTATTGCCCTGTTACAATGAGTAGTCCAGTAAGTCCCCTTTCAAAATCTTCATAATCTGAAATGTGAAAAAATATTTATGCCTACAACAGTCTCACAGTATTATTTATAACAGCAAAATAATCTGCTACACGTTAGATCTGCAACGATCAAGGGATGATTATGTAAATGGTACCTCGACTTAAACTCTCATCCACAGCCCCTGTGCTCACCCTCCATGGGAATCAGATTGCCTGCTGATGAACAACCTCTTCACCAGACTTAAGATCCTGGAGGCAAAAACCGTGTTTTGTTCATGGACTCAGCCACAAAGTCTACCTCACAGTGAAGACAAAATAAGTATTTGTGAAATGTTTGCTAGCAAAGGCTTCCATGTCGGTTCTGTCTAGTGGAATATTATGCAGCTATTAAATGTGGTTTGTGAAGCATTTTTAAATATAAGGAATGCTGATGATGAAAAGGTCCTGGAGACGAAAAGCGGCGAATGTATATAATGCCACTGAATCGTACGTTTGAAATTGGGTAAAATGGTCAATTTTACGTTCTGTATGTTTTACCACAATGAAAAATAAATATTATGGAATGCTTATGAGGCAAGTTAAGTGGAAAGACAGGATACTGTATTTCTAAACTATATAAAATTCTGCGTTTTTAGAAGGCTGGAAAGAAGCACACTAAGGTATTCATGTTTGGTTTATCTCTGAGCAGTAGCATTAGGGGTGATTTCTGTTTTATTTGCAATTTTCTGTTTTTTCCAAAATATCTACAATGGACCACTTACAGTCATACCTTGGGATCTGCGGGTGATTGGTTCCAGCACCCCTGCAGTTACCCAAATCCTGGATGCTCAAGTCCCTTATATAAACTGGTGTAGTATTTGCATATAACCTAAGCATATCCTCCTGTATACTTTAACTCATCTCTAGATTACTTATAATACCTAATGCAATATAGATGCTATGTAAATAGTTGCTGGCTTGTGGCAAATTCAAGTTTTGCTTTTTGGAACTTTCTGGAAATTTTGGGGGGGAATATTTTTGATCCACGGTTGGTTGAATTTGTGGACGCAGAACCTGTGGATACAGAGAGCTGACTGTAACACTACCATCAGAAAAGTATGTGGCACAGCAGACGTCAGGGATAGGAAGGTTTGGTTACCAACAGGTTTAATTTGGATGAGAATCATTCACCTTGCTATGAGCCTTGATACTGCATACTATCTGTGCTTGCCCACACTGTGGAGACAACCCAAAGGCATGCCATGAGGGTTACAATTTTAACTTTATTATATTGAAATGTCTTTCTCTTCTTTTTCTTTTTGCAATGCTGGAAAGCATGCATTACAAATTTGCTGCTCCGTAAGTATGCTTTGTCCAGGCTGAGAAATAGGAATAGATGATTGTTTTGGACACGGAAGTGCCGAACTGCATCAAATGCACAGTTTGTCTCAGAGGTGAAGGCTTTCCGGACCTGGGATGGGCCAGTTTGGAATGCCTCGTAGAGAATGAGGCATCCAGACAGACTCAGGAAACATGAGAATCACCACATTTAAGGATAAATTAGAAGCAAGGCCTTTGGAGTTGCACAGACTCAGGATTGAAGTAACATATAAAAAAGACCTAGGACTGCCACCTATAATTGTCATGTTGAGCGCTCCTGGCCTCAGTTTCCCCACAAATAAATGGGGATAATAATACCTGCCCCTTGGGTATTAAATGGGATGATGTTTGCAAATCTGAGACACAAGAAAACCCAGAGCAGAGCCTGCAGTCAGTAGGTGCTCAATCAGTATCACTGGTTTCCTTTCCTTCTTTCGAAAAGAGTATCTAATCTGGGAAACAGTAAATGACTTGAATGCTAAAAATGACCAACTGTCTATAAACAAAGTTAATATGATAGGAGTAAAGGAAGATATTTTCAATAATATTTTAAGTTATCCCATCAATTCAGTTCTCATATAGTTCAAAACAATATTCTTATTCTTTGTTCCTTAGTAAGAGGAAAATATTAATCACTACTCTCTGTGTATTTCACACACCTGAGACCATGAAGCCACCCTTCACTTCCTTCTTCAGTGTTCCCATCTTAAAATCTTTCATTCCTTTAAACAAGCTCTGAGCCCTCTGCAAGTTCCCCCCAACACTGTAAGGGATCCTCCAAATCCCTGGGAGCAGGGCTGAGCTTCGCGTAAGGCAGCACCTGATCCATGCATCCCAATGTTGAGCTTTGGAAAATACAACTAATCATTATGCTTCTGAAGGTTACTTGACTTGGGGCGACCGATGGGGGTGTGTGGGCGCTCCCAAGACAGATCCAAGTGTGACCGGTAGTGCCCTCCATCTGCTTCCGTAACCTTTGTCCCTTGCTTTGCTTTGTCATCGTCAACACTGTTTAGCAAGCCGATAGCTTCTGAGATTGCATCGGATTCAACATTGCACCACATTTCTCCCTTCAAAAGAGCAGCCTGTATCTTTGCAGAAGATCTGCTCCCTTCCTTGATGAGCTCTTTTACTTGAGTGCCTCACTGGGCAAAGCAGGAAAAGAACCAAACAAAGGATGATGGAAGTCTTCAGCTGTTTGGGGTTTCCTTTGTGCAGACTGAACTATGAACCCCACTACTCTCAGGCTAGAAAGCTCGAGTGTGTTCTTTCAATAAACATGTCCTGAGCTGAGCGGTAAATGCTGGGTATTCCAAAATAAGCCAGTCTTGCCTTATGGAAGAAAAGTGTGTTAACAAGGACACCATAGTGCAATATGTTCTAAACAAAGGTATATAGCTGCACAGAGGGGCGGAGGAGGACACTGGGTTTGACCAGACAGGATTCTAGGAGTCGGGTAATTCACACATCTCTTTACCAGCCACTGAGGAATGAATGAGCTGACCCCACAGTGTCTCTGGGGGGCTAATGCAGTTGCAGTCTTTTAATGCAGTCTCTTTAACACCATTGCCACTGAATTGCTTTGGTTACTGCATTTGCTTTCTTGTTCCCCTCACATGCTCACCTCCTTACTTTATTTTTGGAATAAAACATATGGTGCTTTCATTCTCTCCCCAGTCTTTCAACCCCATAATGTTTCCTGCCCTGGAGAGTTGCTTTGACTATCAGGGAAAGAACACTGTAATGGCTTAGATGGAGCAAACAGAAAGCAGAACGAGCCTGCTGGCTGAAAGGAGCCAGAAAAGTGTGCGTGGAACCATTGCCTGAAGTGCCCACTGTGACCAGGCCCTCAGCGGCCCTAGCAGGTGAGTGACTGCCCTGTGAATGCCCAGGTGCACCCCTGTCAGCTGCAGCTGGGGACAGTTTATCTTCGAATCACTGTCTGTCCTCCGCCCCTCACCTCACCCATTTCCAGTGGCAGAATATTTGTCAAGAGTGGTTTTTAACCTTTCGTAGGCCATGCAACTCTTTGGGAAAATAGTGAAATTCAAGGATCCTCTCCCCAGAAAATTTCTCAGAAGCAGATAAACATAAAATATTATATACAACTTCTAGGAATTCGCAAACTCCTGAAGCCCATACCTGGAATACTAGGAGGGGTACACTGTTCAGTTTGAAAGTTTTTGAGCTTCTATCACGTGCCAAGCACTTTGGAGACCCCACCTCAAACTCAACTTGTCACCATTCTCTGTGTCGAACCGTTTTCCCACGCCCAGCCTGGAACACGGGTCCCCATGTTATCTGCCCAGGAAACCCCTATTCAGCAGCTTAATCATCACTTTTTTTTTTTTTAATAAATGTATTTATTTTATCTATTTATTTTCGTCTGCGTTGGGCCTTCGTTGCTGCCCGCAGGCTTTCTCTAGTTGCAGTGCGCGGGCTTCTCACTGCGGTGGCTTCTCTTGTTTTGGGGCACGGGCTCTAGGTCTCAGGCTCAGTAGTTGTGGAGCACGGGCTTAGTTGCTCCACGGCATGTGGGATCTTCCCTGACCAGGGCTCTAACCCGTGTCCCCTGCACTGGCAGGCGGATTCTTAACCACTGCACTACCAGGGAAGCCCTTTAAGCATCACTCTTGAATGAAAACATTCTGAGCCCTTCACCCTAATTCCCCCACTGCCCCCAAGAGGGTCTCATCGCACCTTATTGCTGCATGACTATACTCAGCAGGCCCTTGTATCAGAGATCCTGCAACATTTACTACCTTCGTGTATTTACATGGCTTTCTTCTCCTGCTAGATGATAAGCAACCTAAGGGCATGGATTGTAACTTCATCATCTTTTATTTCCAGCTTCTAGTAAAGTCCTTACTCTGGAGAAAAACAGTCCATTGAGGGGAAACAGACACAAATTCAGATAATTTTAACACTGGGATCCTAATGGTCAACCTGATGGGATGAGTGATTTTAAGCTAAATCTTCAAGGAGCAGCAGCAGTAAATGAGAAAAGTTAGGAGTGGACATGACAGCAGAGGGGCAGGCAGGCAGGAAACAGTGTGTACGGGGAACAAAGTAATTCAGGATTCAGGGTGACTGAAAATGTAGGCAGGAGGAAGCTATCAGAGATGAGGAGAGAGCAGTACAGAGGGGATGAGGTTATGAAGGGCACTGAAGGAGGTGGAAGGGAGCTTAAATTTATTTCGTAAAGGTAGGAAGTCACTGAAAGACATTTTTTTCTTTCCTACTTGAAAAGTGACAGATGATAGTTGTAGAAAATGGAGAAAAGTCATAAACATTTACAACCCCACCATATTGAGACAACCACCATTACCATCTTTATGTATTACATAAACACATACGTATGTGTATGTGACTATGGTTTTCATGTACTTTTGATCCTGCTAACATTTATGAAGCATTTGCTAGATACCAGACATTGTGCTAAATATACTACATGTATTCTGTCATTATGTCATTTAATGCTAACAAAAATTCTTAGAGGTAGTTCCCATAGTAATCCCATTTTAAAGAGGAAGACATAGTGAAGGGCTGAGTGGTAAGGGGGAGAGGGAGAGGTACAAGGCCATCCAGCTAATATGTAGCAGAGTTAAGATTCAACACCAAATTTTCTTACTGTAAAGACCACTCTCTTATACTTCAATTTTTTAAATTTATTCTCACTCATTTAATTTACAAGACGAGTGAATCACTATATCCAGTCTGCTCAAAAAACTCCCTTTGGGATCCGGATTAGCATTGTAGTAAACTAAAAAAAAACACACCTGAAAAGCATGAGGATTTTACTACTGTCTCCCCAGACAGGGAGCACCAAAACCCCCTGCCATTTACTTAAATATGTTGCAATTGGTAAAGCTTACAGCTTTCTTCACTGAAGCCTTGTAAGTTTAGGAGGGTGACATGTTGAGACATGCACTGTAGACAAATTAATCTGGCAATGGTACAAAAAGGTGGATCTAAGAGGACAAGATTGGAAAGCTGCAATACAAACTGAGAGATAAGGCCACAGTCCCGGTGAGAGACACAGAAGCCTAGGACCAAGGCGGTGATATTTGGGATGGAGGCGAGAGAATGGACTCAGAAAACACAGGAGACAGAATTTAAAGGACTGGGTATGGAGAAAAAGCAGCAGCAGGGTGGTGTGAGGACAGAGAGGAGGTGGGGAAGGTGGATA
This sequence comes from Stenella coeruleoalba, assembly GCF_951394435.1. Classification (NCBI taxonomy): domain Eukaryota; kingdom Metazoa; phylum Chordata; class Mammalia; order Artiodactyla; family Delphinidae; genus Stenella; species Stenella coeruleoalba. The sequence continues at coordinate 66,736,188 of NC_137157.1, forward strand.
GGGGGTGGCATTCACTGGGAGAGGGAACACAGGAAGAGATGCATTTTTCAGTGTGTGCATTTTGAGGTGGCGGTTGGGGAATAATGAGTTCGACTGTGAACATTAAATCACTGAACACATTCTGAGTGCCTACTACACGCCAGGTGCCTTGCCAAATGCTGGGGTCAGTGGTGAACCAGACTGAGGAGGTCACAGGACAGGTGGAGTGGGGGTAATAGAGTAGGAAAACAAGGAAGCACAGAGGTGGGTACATCCCAGTGGAGATGGCCTGGAGGGAGGTCTGAAGTCCAAAGGCAGGTCAGACCCTATAAACTGCAAGCGTGAATGGAACGCCCTCAGAAAACACATATAATAGAGTGAGCAATAACAGGGAGCTCCCTGGTGGCCTAGTGATTAGGATTCTGGGTTTGCACTGCCATGGCCCAGGTTCAATCCCTTGCTGAGGAACTGAGATCCAGTGAGCTGTGTGGTGCAAGGGAGGGAGGGAGGGAGGGAGGGAGGGAAGGAGGGAAGGAAGGAAGGAAGGAGGGAAGGAGGGAAGGAGGGAAGGAGGGAAGGAGGGAAGGAGGGAGGGAGGGAGGGAGGGAGGGAAGGAGGGAGGGAAGGAAGGGAGGGAGGGAGGGAGGGAGGGAGGGAGGGAGGGAGGGAGGAAGGACAATAGAGCAAGAACAGAAGTGAATCCAGGTTGGTGCTCTGAGTAACACCAGGATTTTAAGTCAAGCAGAGGAAGCAGGAGACCAAGAAGGAAGAAACAGTCAGACACAGGAGGGGCCAAGAGAGCCCAGATCCCACAAGCCAAGAGGGGAGCAGAAGGAATAATAATCCATCTTGAGACTATCCTGCCCTTGGACTTCTCAGGAAGGATGACTTTTTTTTTAAATTCAAAGGTCATTCAGTCTATTTTAAACATTAAACAAAGTCAGATAAAAAGTCCATAACGAGGGTAAGAATTTACATATCCTGGTCGTCTCTCAGAGGTTTATCCACCAGCCATATGGAGTTGATGATTAATATTCAGCAGGAAGTGAATTTATAACCACGTGCCTGCCATTCAAATGTGAAATGTTTTCTGCCCAGTACACCCAATAATAAATACATTAATACATCTTCAGTTTAAAATACATTTATGAATAATTTTATACATTTTGTAAATTTCCTGGCAAGAATGATAATAGAACAATCTATTTTCACCGCTACGTGAAATAAAAAAGAGGAATGAAAGGTTCAGTTAATCACGGAATTTAATATGCTTTATAATAAATATCAAACAGTCATTACTTGGGCTATACAAAGGGTGGCTGAGGTCAAAAGATGATTATAACAGCAAGAGTTTGTGCCCATATTTATTCTCTGTCAGTCGCTTACATTTGCATAAGAAGTTTCCTCTACTCATCAATTTTTTACCACATTAGAATGCTAGAAATCAAATTTGTTTTTTTCTGATTTATATATGGGCAGTAATAATATGATCTGGTAATGATTAACAGTAGGAACATTCAAATAAATGGAAAACACTCGCCCTTCCAAGGTACCAATGCAACAACAGATATGAAAATAAATTACATTCACTGCCTTCGGTAAAGGTTGGAAAGGCTTAGAAAGCCAGGAAGGCACCAGAATCTGAAATGATTACTGTGACAGTGTTTGATAAAGCCAGGAAAGGCCAAATACTGTGAATTCGTCATCTTTTGTCATCTTTGTCAACAGTATGTGTGCGTATGTATGTGTACACAACATACGCACACTTGACTTGATGGCAGCCTGACCATAAAAAGAGAGGCAATAACTTCAAGATTATAGTGGAGACATGTGGGGCCAGAAGGGGATGCAGGATCTATCCATCCAGGAACCGATGGAGTTATAATTTCCCCTCTTGATAACCACCCAGAACTGGGAGTCACAACTAGTAGAGACCAAAATTTATTAAAATGAAAATGACTTGTACAAATGAACTGATTTACAAAACAGAAATAGAGTCATAGATGTAGAAAACAAACTTATGGTTACCAAGGGGGGAAGGGGAGGAGGGATAAACTGGGAGATTGCGGAGCACAGACTCCGGACACGCAGGCTTAGCGGCCACGGCTCACGGGCCCAGCTGCTCTGCAGCATGTGGGATCTTCCCGGACCGGGTCATGAACCTGTGTCCCCTGCATCGGCAGGTGGACTCTCAACCACTGCGCCACCAGGGAAGCCCCCCAAACCAATTTTAACCAGACAGTATATATTGTATAAGGCCAGTCCATTCCGATCAGCTGGTGCCTGCGCCGTATCGGCTGTTAAATATTTTTTATTTAATTTATATTTTATTCAACATAAATACTTAACTCCTGATATAAACAAAATGTTAACGGACATTTATAGGTGCTATCGTTTTGTTTCTTCCTCTGTATATTCTTACTTTCTTCCAGCGACAATGTAATATTTACGCGATTAAACAAATGTGACATTAAATAACCCAAACTATAGAATGCTCTCTACTCGCTGTAAGGGTCTTAACTTACGTTATCTGGTCTACAGAACATCTCACTATCGATAAAGCAAAGAAATTTTTTTGACAGAACAAGGAAAGGGGGCCAGTTTTAAAAACAGACACAAAAAGCCTTTAATAAAAGGCTAATTAATAAAAGACACAAGAGGGCTTCCCTGGTGGTGCAGTGGTTGAGAATCCACCTGCCGACGCAGGGGACACGGGTTCGTGCCCTGGTCCGGGAAGGTCCCACATGCCGCGGAGCGGCTGGGCCCGTGAGCCATGGCTGCTGAGCCTGCGCGTCCCGAGCCTGTGCTCCGCAACGGGAGAGGCCACAGCAGTGAGAGGCCCACGTACCGCAAAAAATAAATTAAAAAATAAATAAATAAATAAAAGACAATAAGTCTTTAATGAAAGGCTAATCAATAAAAGGCTAATAAAAGTATTGATTTAACAGCATCTGCAGAGAGTAAGCAAGAACAATACAGTGGTAACCTTTTTCCTAAGCAAGTCTCAAGAGAAAGATAAACACCTGAATGAGTCAAGAATCACGACAATCCCCTGTTGTGTGAAGGTTTCCACAAATCCCCAAAGCTGACGTAGAGAAAGAGATTTATAAGGATCATGTCTTTACTGTAATTTGCCCCCTCAGAGTCCAAATTTATATTTACATTTAGGGGTGTCAATGACCAAACCATCACCTATAAGACACAATGAAATAACACAACGTAACTTTTATTAATAAAATAAAATAAAGGCTGATCCCCACCGCCACCACTTCCTTACAGTTCACTCTGAGCCTCGGTAAAATGTGGGAGTTGTATGGGCCTGGGCAACAAAACCCCCTCACAGCAGTGAAATGAGTATTTAATGAGAACACCGACTGTCAGCCCAATTTCAGCATGTGTCCCCATCTAAGAAGCAATGGAGAGATGTCATTTCTTATACACTATAGCTAATAAAAACTAGTTTAAGAAATGACAAAAAATTAAAATTAAAAAAATCACCTAGACTTTTTTAAAAAAATGATTAAGCATGTTTGGAGACACAGATATGTTTGTGTTTAGAGATTTTTGACCACTTTCCTGTAATATTTGCTTATTAATTTCTTTAAACTTTACAACACCACCTGTTATATTCAGGATGAATACAGGTCTCCAGAAGAGATGAGTTCAAAATGTTACACTTAAGTTTAAAATTACGGAAACATGATGCATCAGATCAGGTGGTTTGACTGTTTAACGATAAAATACGGTTTTGCGGGCTTCCCTGGTGGTGCAGTGGTTGAGAGTCTGCCTGCCGATGCAGGGGACACGGGTTCGTGCCCCGGTCTGGGAAGATCCCACATGCTGCAGCGCGGCTGGGCCCGTGAGCCATGGCCGCTGAGACTGCACGTCCGGAGCCTGTGCTTCGCAACGGGAGAGGCCACAACAGTGAGAGGCCCATGTACCACAAAAAAAAATTAAAATAAAATAAAATACGGTTTTGCAACTGCTGAAATGACCTCTTTGTGACTGTCTGTGTGCTCAGCCAGGGGAAGCCGGCACTCCCACCAGATTCTCTGCTTCAAGCAACTGCACATTAGAAATAAGAAGGTTGTATCATTAACTATTAGAGAAATGCCAATCAAAACTACAATGAGGTATCACCTCAGACAAGTCAGATGGCCATAATTTAAAACCCTACAAATAATAAATGCTGGAGAGGGTGTGGAGAAAAAGAAACCCTCTTACACTGTTGGTGGGAATGTAAATTAGTGCAGCCACTATGGAAAAGAGTATGGAGGTTCCTCAAAAAACTAAAAATAGAGTTACCATATAATCCGGAAATACCATTCCTGGGCATATATCCAGACAAAACTATAATTCCAAACGATACATACAACCTTATGTTCACAGCAGCACTATTTACAATAGCCAAGACATGGAAACAACCTAAATGTTCATCAACAGATGAATGGATAAAGAAGATATGGTACATATATACAATGGAATATTACTCAGCCATAAAAAAGACTGAAATAATGCCATTTTCAGCTACATGGATGAATCTAGAGATTGTCATATTAAGCGTACTAAGTTAGAAAGAGAAAGACAAATAGCATACGATAGATATCACTTACATATGGAATCTAACGTGACACAAATGAACTTACCTACAAAACAGAAACAGACTCACAGGCACAGAGAACAGGCTTGTAGTTGTCAAAGGGGAGGGGGTGGGGGAGGGATGGATTGAGAGTTTGGGATTAGGTAGATAGATTGTTGGATAAACAACAAGGTCCTACCGTATAGCACAGGGAACTATATTCAATATCCTGTAATAAACCATAATGGAAAAGAATATGAAAAAGAATGTATATATGTATAACTGAATCACTTTGCTGTACAGCAGAAATTAACACAATATTGTAAATCAACTATACTTCAACAAAATAATTTTTTTAAAAAAAGAAAAGAAAAGGTTGGGAAACACCCCATGCTCTTCACCCCATGTCAAGCCCTTGGAATATACTCTCAAGCTCCACTTTCCAAGATCTTAGTATTCTTTATATTGTATAACAATAATAATAATAACAATAAAGCTTAAGCAGTGGTTGAGGACTTTGAGATGTAGGCTAAACAAATAAAAGTTTTTAAAAAATTCAATGAATAAGCAAACACTACGAGAGAATGGGCAAGAAAAAAGGAGTGGAGAACAGGGTGTTAATTTTGGTCATCTGCATTCTCTCCTAGGGCGTAAGGATGAATTTTCCATCTTGCCAAGATTTCGAGAAGGCCAAATTTAAAACAGCAAGTTTTACCACAGTTGAACAAACTTTACCACCCACAGTGAATGGGACTATAGCAACTTTAAAATATGGCCATTAATTCTTTGAACCTCTTCTCATTAGATGGTGGAAGCTATGTCCCCTCCCCTTGAATCTGGGCAGGCTTGTGACTGCTTCCTCCAACAGAGTCTGATAGAAATGGTGTTTGTGACTTCAAAGGCCAGGCCGTGAGGGGCCATGCAGCTCCGGTCTTGTCCACCGGAACACTGGTCTCTGAGTCCTGAGTTGCCCTGTCCTAAGTCCCATTACCCTGAGGCTGCCAGGCTGATGGACAGCTCCAGCTGGGCCCAGCCTTCCAGACCCCCTGCCAAGGTCAGAGAAAAATTAGTGAAGCTGTCTTGGACATGACTGTCTACCAGCTGAGCACTACTCACTGAGCCGTGGCTGAATCTCTGTAAACTCACAAGATGTAGTAAACTGTCTGTTGCTCTCAGTCACTAAGCTTTAGGATAGTTTGTTATGTAGCAACTATGTAGAGCATCACAGAATTTGCAAGGGGCTTTGAAGATCTCCAGGCAAAACATTCTGTTGGCTTTTGAGGAAACAGATCCAGACTAGTTAAGTGTCCAAGGTCACTAGTTAGCAATCGGGTTAAAAATAGAAAGCAGGCCTTTGGGCTCCCAGGTCTGTCCTTTCAAAGGACCCACCTTGGTTTCATCACATCCCATCTCCACATTTTTATTCTGTTATTGTGGGAACTCAAAAACTAGTACTTGGACATATTCTCAGAAGTTGTATCTTCTATTAAAAGTTAAAGACAATCTGACCTATTTTCTTTCTAACGCCTTTATCTTAAACATTCTCCTTGGGTGAAATTGGGAAGAATTACTACTTGGAGAGTATGGAATAAAACTTCTGACCAAAATTTGCTTCAGTAATATAGACAGTAGCATTAGCTTCAAAAAGTATGCCTAAGGTTTCACCTCTTCATTCCCGTTTCACATGAAATATCTTCAAGGTAAACCTTGGTGTTACTTTTGATAAAAGAAATTTTCACATACTGAGGTACAGGGAAGACATTCTGGCTTATTCATGAGTTAACTTGAATTTTATGCTAACTAGAACAGCCTGTTTGTGGCCTATCAAACACATTGTACATCTGCTCTAATTTTTTTTTTTTTTTTGCGGTACGCGGGCCTCTCACTGTTGTGGCCTCTCCCGTTGCGGAGCACAGGCTCCGGACGCGCAGGCTCAGCGGCCATGGCTCACAGGCCCAGCCGCTCTGCGGCATGTGGGATCTTCCCAGACCGGGGCACGAACCCGTGTCCCCTGCATCAGCAGGTGGACTCTCAACCACTGCGCCACCAGGGAAGCCCAACACAACCCTTTATTTAAATGCCTTTTGCCAGTGTCTTCCTCTATATTCCTTCAGGTCAATTGATTCCAAATTCTTTGGTTTGTTTTTTCTAAAAAGTTTACTTATCACAAAACACATTTTCTTTACTACCTCACGTATATGCTCTATAAACACAAAAGAAAATGCAGCCATCCTATTTGGCAAAAGGTTTCTAAACTGAATAACAGAACAGTGTAGTGGCAAAAGTTCAGGGTGACATAGCAGGTCAGTTTCCTCATCTATAAAATGGATGTCCTGCCAACCCTACATGATTGTTGTAAGAATCAAGCGAGACTCAAGTGCTTTGTTAACTGTAAGTGCCACAGCTACACAAAATGAAGTTATTACCATTATATATGCTTGCCAGGAGGGGGAAGAAAAAGTAACTTTACAGCAGTATTTATCAAACTCTTTCCTTCATTAACTCTAAGGACTCACTCTCATATCCAGATCAGCCTTCCACCTAGGGAGAACTTAGCAGGGTTTTCATGTAGATGAAACAAAATTAATGGCAATGAGATTCTTACGAAATAAGATCCATAATCCTGCAGTACATTAGCTCATCAAATATTTATACTGTTCTTATTTTATTTTGCATTCTTGTATCCATAACTAGACTGTCCAGGAATCGGTATAATGATTGAGCCTAAGTTCCAATCCTGCTTTTACTATTTACTTGCTGTGTGGCCTTAGTGAATTACTTGACTTTCCTGACCCTCAACTGTATCATCCATAAAAACGGTATTATAATAATAGCACCTACCTAACAGAGGAACCGAGCAGAGCTCTGTGAGCTCCCCACCCCCAAGTACAAAGGCCCCTTCATGTCTCCTGCCTCGTTTGCAGAGAAGCTGAAGTCTCCCAGGCTTCCCTGAGTCACAAAGGAGCAGAGGCTCAAGCAGCTAATGATTAAGACAATAGAGTCACACATTCAGTGTCTAATGCACATTCCTGAGTTGTTTTACAAACACTGTAACTGTCACCAGAGGAAGAAGGCTGACTGCATGATGACCAGACTGCAGCCATGACAGAAGCTGCTCCACCTGGAGCAATATTGAGTCTATGACTAGCACAATTCCAAGAACTGGCCTTAAGAGAATGGGATTAACACTATTGCTCATAATAATCTATATCTTTGTGGGCATCAAAATCATTGTAGCTTGTTCTACCTGTATATTTATACGGGCAGGTACAACTGTCAGCAAAGAGATGCTACAGACCCATGTCGACATCTCCCACTCTAAGAATATGGCACCTACGTCAGCAGGAAGAAGTTACAGAAGACACACCTTCATCCATTATCCCACAGAAATGGAATGATGTTCTGACAAGTGGGGATCTGTAAGCAACTTCTGGCTGGAAAGAGCAGGAAAGAGCTCTCTGCAGGAGGCCCCTCTGTCTTGTCACTAACCTTAAACCAGGCACCCCCATGCTCTATTCATCTCTGGCCCTAGCACACCTTTCAAATCTTTTGATAACACAGTACTTTACCTAACTTGTTGGTTCTTTCCATAGATCAAAGAAGTAGAAATGAAGAATAAGTAATTAACAGATGACCAGATCTCTTCCCTAGCTTCCCCTTCAGTAATCTCGAGGACAAACTGTATGAACAAGGTAGCATCTAAAGAAAAATCACAAGGAGTCAGCAAATTGGCACACAAGCCTGCACACAGTGGGGAATGGCGATGACTCTGCCCCCCATCTCAATGATTAACTGAGATTACTTCCCTTTTTCCCTTTAAAAGCTTTCATGGCCAAGCTTCAGAGATAGTTTTGGGGTGACACTGAGTCCACTGTCTCCCTGGATTGCCAGCATTCTGATTAAAAGTGACTTTCCTTTCTACCAACATTTGTCTCTCTTTCTCTCTCTCTCATATTGATTTTCAAGCAGCGAGCAGCCGGACCCGAGTTGGTAACAATAGCATTATTATAACCATTAAATGTACTACATACAGAGTATTTACAATTATACATGGCACTTTGGACATGTATACACTACCAAACGTCAAATAGGTAGCTAGTGGGAAGCAGCCGCATAGCACAGGGAGATCAGCTCAGTGTTTTGCGACCACCTAGGGGGGTGGGATAGGGAGGGTGGGAGGGAGATACAAGAGGGATGAGATATGGGGATATACGTTTAGGTACAGCTGATTCACTTTATTATACAGCAGAAACTAACACACCACTGTAAAGCAATTATACTCCAATAAAGATGTTTAAAAAAAAAAAGAAAGCACAATAAAAAACAAAACAAAAATTATACATGGCACTTAACATATGTTACTCTTTTTATGTACCTTCTTAGTTTTTAACACTGATAGGCATAGAGCAGACACTTAACAAACCTCGGGTTGATAGATTTCATTAGAAAATGGGATGGAACTAACCCATGTGAAGTCATCTGGTCTACCCTTATAGGCAGCAAGGCTGTATCAAAACAATCAGACCAGTCCCTCCTTTGTCTATTTTTAAACAGTCTTAGGGAAAAGTCTATATTTGGACCATGTAAATGTTTAACAACCTATACCATTAGGTTAATTACAAGAATGAATTCCCTAAATCTGCTAGGATTCCCTCTATATCCATTTCCACAGCTGGTCTCTCTACATTATTATAGGTTACTGGGCAGCTTCCTTTTTCAAAGCCCAACAACCTCAGCCCCATTACTCTTGCCTCAGGGTTAGCAATGTTTATTTTTATTTGAATTCCCAAGTGTAGAAATATTTCAGGCACTATACTGACCCAGGTTAAAAAAATCCTGAAGAACTCAAAGAGGATTACACTGGAAAGTGCAAGAAACCCAAAAGCCACAAAGTAAACGTTCAACAGGTTTCAGTCTTGTACTCATTGGCTGCAAAGAATGTCGCTGATTCAACAATCCTGACTGAAACTATTTATCATAGAAGGTAAATGAATATATTCATTTTTATTCATCCCTTTTATAATATTATGAAAAGTGAGCCCCAGTATAAACTGAATAAAGTCACCTGAGGAATAAAATCAATTATAGATGTACTGTGTACTTACACTCGGACAGACTTGGAAATTCAGTGCTTTAAGCTAATTTCCCTCCTGATATTTTCAGACTTAATTCAGTAACACAAATAATGCTTATTAGTAATATTAATGTACCATATGCTACCTCTGTCAACTTAATAATCTTCTTGGGTTTTTTGACTAAAATGTCAATCTAACTTCTGGAATCCTACCCAAGAGAATCTATGCAAAATTACAATGAACATATTATTTCTATAGACATACTAATTAGCCATGGGCCCATTCATGAATGCCTATAATTAAGTCCTTGTACACATTATCATAATTTTACTTGAAATCATGAGATTGGCATAATTTGACTAATATAAACAGCTACTAGTCCCAGGCACCGTACATAAACGCTACTAGTCCCAGGCACTGTACAAAGTCCTTTCAGTACATTTTCTCATTTTATCTTTACAAAGAGAGAAAACGGCTCAGGGATTCAACAACTTACTTAAGTTTGCACAACCAGTATGTATTAGAGTAAAGATTTTAATTCAGTCAACCTAACATCAGAAAACCCTTCCCAACGAGCCTTTTCTACTGCTTTACACTGGAGAGATATTCGAAAAACATTTGTAGTAACACAGTGAAAAAGCAGATTAAGCCACGGAAATATCTTTTCAATAAAGAGCTGCTAACACCACCATCCCAAGGAGAGAGAGGAGGGGCTCTAATGAGGGCCCCCCCCAAAAAAATCAATATTAATTTTTTGTTTGTTTTTAAGACAGAGCAATAGAAAATATGACTCCAATTTTTATATTAAGAAAAGCAGGAACTTCCCTGGTGGTGCAGTGGTTAAGAATCCGTCTGCCAATGCAGGGGACATGGGTTCGAGGCCTGGTCCAGGAAGATCCCACATGCCGTGGAGCAACTAAGCTGGTGCACCATAACTACTGAGCCTGCGCCCTAGAACCTGCGAGCCACACCTAGTGAGCCCGTGTGCCACAACTACTGAAGTCTGCATGCATAGAGCCTGGGCTCTACAACAAGAGAAGCCACCACACGGAGAAGCCTGCGCACCGCAATGAAGAGTAGCCCCCGCTCGCCGCAACTAGAGAAAGCCTGCGCGCAGCAACGAAGACCCGATGCAGCCAAAAATAAAATAAATAAATTTAAAAGGAAAAGCGAACATAAAACTATTAAAAATTACATTTCAGTATACTGAAACAACAGATTATTTCACCCCAGTTTTGGTTTTAGAAAGTAACAATACAAAAGTTCAAAAGAAATGTACATACTCCTCATTTGCATTTATGCGGCTTAAGTAACTCCACTCTCATCGAGGGCTCATCAACATACCCTGTAATTCACATCCACAATGGTGGTTACAGGGGTGGGCATACAATCCCATCAGCGCTATTTGCTGGGATTTCTAGGGAAGAGAAGTTACCTGAACTCTTCCTTTCTGTGGATGACATGGTGAAAGTAGGGTAGCAGGTGGGACACCATCACTGCCCTCAGCTACAAGGAGAGAGCTGGCACTGCTGGGAGTCCCTTCCATGAGACCCGTGGGCAAGGCTACCTCCAGAAATGAAAACTACCCCTGAGCCTTTCACTTATTGCACTGATAAATTCTTTTGATTATTCAGGCCACTTGATTTGACTTTCTGTCCCCTGTGACCAAAGATTCCTAATTAAAACAGAAAGTCAAAAGTCAAGAAATATTAAAAAAATAAGAAGAAGAAGAACATTCTCTATTCCTTCTCTGGTCTTCCCCCAATACAGCCACGTAAGGGAAGCCATTGTCATGCACACATTTTAAGGCAGGTGGGCTTACGAATATCAGTGCAGGAGTGGATGATGACAGCACAGGGAAAGAGACTTCCAGTTTCAAAAGGCAGCAGTGCTAGCGATTTTACAGCTATGTGCAGTTGACAAACTTTAACTCATGAGTTTTGTATCATAATTGTCCCAGTCTCACTGAACGGGCAATTCAGTCCTTTTGGATCAAGAAGCCTTTTGGATCAAGAAGCATCAGATTCTTAAGAATCTGATGACAGTTATGGATTCCAGAGACCTGTAAATATGCAAATAAAACCTTTTCCCACACAGTTTAGGGGATCTAAGAAGTCTCCCACCTCCAAGCCCACCCATGGCGATCTACAGACCTAAGTTAAGAACCCAGGTGGTAGCTTGCGGTCCAGTGGTTAGGACTCTGTGCTTCCACTGCAGGGGACATGGTTCGATCCCTGGTGGGGTAATTAAGATCCTGCAAGCCGAGCCTCGTGGCCCCCAAAAAAAAAAAGGCCACCCTCCGTGCCTCAGACTCCCACAAGCCTCCTCAAAGATGCCTCACAGGGCTTCCCTGGTGGCGCAGTGGTTGAGAGTCCACCTGCCGATGCAGGGGACACGGGTTCGTGCCCCGGTCTGGGAAGATCCCACATGTCGCGGAGCTGCTAGGCCCGTGAGCCATGGCCGCTGAGCCTGCGCGTCCGGAGCCTGTGCTCCGCAACGGGAGAGGCCACAACAGTGAGAGGCCCGCGTAGCGCAAAAAAAAAAAAAAGATGCCTCACAAATACTGCCCTTTAAAGCAGGGGTCCACAATCCCTGGGCTGCTGACCGCTACCGGCCCGCAGCCTGTTAGGAACCAGCCCGCACCGCAGGAGGTGAGAGGCGGGCAAGGGAAGCTTCATCTGACGCTCCGCGTCGCTCCCCATCGCTCTCATTACTGGCTGAACCATCGCCCCCACCGTCCGTGGAAAAACTGTCTTCCACGAAACCGGTCCCTGGTGCCAAAAAGGTTAGGGACCGCGGCTTCAAAGAGCCCTTTCGAAACCCACCCCTCCCACTTGCAAAGCCTTTCACTCACTCATCTTCTAACGGCTGCAATAAAAATACGGCAGGAATCATGAAGAACATGAACAGAAACTTCTACTATTCTGTCATCAAAAATCAAGTATGATTTTATATGGTTACTGTATTTCCCTGTCCAATCAATTTTTAAGCTACAGGAAAAGCTTTATACAGCATTTATATTGGATTAAAGTATTTGTGATTATTTCTATAAAACACAGGACAAAAGACCCTTAGTCTAATCTTTTTTATATACCACTCCTACAAGAAAATGAGCTTTAAGTTATTTAAGTATTTCTCTATACTGCACATTTCCAGGAGATTAAATGAGAGACAATCTGTACTATGTCTGAATCTCTCCCATTTAATCTGCAGTAATGAATTACACTAAAATATGTATCTATAAACATCTCTAATAAGACCAAAAAGGAGGTAAATTCAATCACTGCTTTATATTTGAGGAGAGATACGTAGAAAAATAAAATGCTTTATTCCAGATGGTCACGACTGGGTTAATACTAAGAAAGTGGTGCTTTTAAAAGTTCAGAATGCATGGTCAAGGTGACTCCTATGTACAATAAATTCATTTAGACTTCAGAAAGCTACAAAGCAATGTGTCACCATAATTATTTTATTATCCAAATAATCTCTTACTACTTGTGGACAAATAAAGTAACAAATAAATCAACACGGTATACAGAAGCCACAGACGATGGATTTTCTACATATGTTTGCAAAATATTGATTAATATATACATTTCTATTCTAGCTGCAGATTAAAAGTCAGTAGTCACAATCAGCTTTTTTCAAAGGTTTGTGAAATACTGTAACCTTATTGTATAAAATTTAAAATTCTGAAGGGAACCTTTCTCCATCTCCTTTCAACTTCACATGTGAAAACTCATAAAGCTTAATAAAACAAACGACAGGGACACACACTAGCTCTATTAGAAGTCTGACAATCAACCTTATGTAGTCGGCCTATTCACGGCATTTATCGCTTTTTTGAAATAATTAAAACGTGAACCTGATGTCTTCTAGGTTCTGTCACAGCTGGGTTAGGAGCGTCTTGCCTGTGCGTTCACCTTAGCTAATTTCCCTCTCCTAAGGCAGGTGAGACCCCTCTCCCCATCATACACAGTCTCTGCCATTTCCAAAGACAGTCAGCCTGACCCAGGGGAGATCCAGGATGAGGCTGCAGAGGCGGCCTGGGGGGAAGGAGGCCTGGAAGCAAACGCCTGGACTAAGCCCAGTGCAGGAACCAAGAGGCAGGTCACCTGCCAGAGGATGTGGTAACCAAGGCATATGTGGAAGCAGACCAGCATGCTCGTTCAGAAACGCCACTGGCATCAGGAAGGGAAGGAAAAAGCTCAGAGTGGTTCTCTACTTTTTGGATTCTCAGCATATTTTCAAATACTGGAAATTTTGACCAGGGTACTTTTCTTAAAGCTGTACGTGCACAAGATTAGGAAAATATCTTTTTTCCATATTGAAGAACGGGGAAGGAAGGTCTCCAGCCACAGTCATCAGCACTCGCAGCTGAGTACCAGCCTGGGTCAGTTACCCCGATGCTCAACTAGGTCCCTTCCCAGCACTGGGGAACTGCTTTTGAATAGAACTGTTTACTGCCAGGCGCAGATTTCCTCCTTGCCCAGGAGGTGGTTTGCCCACATTCCAGTAAACACTTGATCTTTCTTAGGTGCCGGGCTGAAGTTAAGTCTCCTATCTCTTACTGCAGGAAACTGTATCCCACTCTTACTCAGCCCCACTTATAGCAGCCAGCACGGCATGACTAATGAAATGGACTGGAAAGAAATACAGCCTGATGGCAATTTAGGGTCCAAGATTTACGGTACCACTGGTAAGCACAGCTAAAGAAAGGAACAGAGGCACAGCTCACGTTATTAAATCTGGGGACACGGGCAGGCCATGATTACGGTCTGCTCCTGGCGAGGGACAGGGGGCACCACATAGGGGGAGGAAGGACTTCACTTCCCAGGCATGAGAGCTATCAGGAGACACTGATGGGACTAAGACAGGACCTGAAGAACTAGGGATACTGATGTTCTAGGCATGTTTCTGAGAAAGGAGTTTAGGCAACTGGAGAAAAAAAGGACAAGCCAACTTACCTGAACTGAACCACAAACACAAGGTTGATGCTGCACTGATACTAAAGGCTGAATTATAAAATCCTGCTTGCCTGGAGTCAGAATTGGTTCCAGAGACTGCTGAGTGGCTGAGCCAGGAGGTGGGAATCAAGGGGGTGGGGGCCAGGTGGGGGGACTGTGAAGGCTGGAATCCAGGCAGAGTCTAACAGCCTGCTTTAACCCAAGCAGTGGGGATGACTAATAGTGGAAACCAGGCTCAAGAAATCATGAGTCACTCTTAAAGGAAACCAACGTCAGTGGCAATAACTTCTCTGGGAGCTTGCAACACATGTGCTAGAACAAATATTTTGGAATCGAGTATCTTGCACCGACACTGACTCGCTCCTTCATTTTGGATAGGTCACCGTTACTGTTTTTGTTCTCAGAGCTCTTCAATTACCGAATGAGGCTAATAATATCTGTTTAGAATATTTTTACCAGTTAAAAAAAAAATCAGTAAGAACTGACCTTTTGGAAAAATGAATTATTATCACACTTGAACTCCTTACACTGGAGGAAAGAGCCCACAAACGGTCCACTCTGGACGAGTACACTCATCAGTAAAATCATCAGCAGACCAGTGCCCAGAATGAATGTGCTGTTTGGTTTCACACCACAGCAGGCAGTTAAAATCTGAATTTCTATAAAGTGAGATACGAGTTAATTTTCCTCATACATTCCCTTCCAACTTAAAGGGAACATCTGCCAATTTCCTATTACAGGCAAGGCATTGTATGAGCTTCTAAAAAGATTACAAAGCACAAAAATAACTAAGACCAAAAAGTACTTGACTTTAGAGTAAAAATAGAATTAAAAGGTTAAGTATTGTTAGTTTGCTCCTTATCCGAGATGTAATATGTTAAGACGTAATTCAAAATATTTTTCCAGATATTCTTATAGTTAAAAATATACTAGACTGCTATTGATACCCACAACATGGATGAATCTCCAAAAATATTATGTCAAGTGAAAGAAGCCAGCTACACAAGACTATATTCTCTGATTCCATTTATATGAAGTTTAAGAACAGGTGAAACCAATTTATGGTAGTAGATGTCATTAAGTGTTTGCCTGGATTGGGGGGTGGTGACAGCCTGAAATGAAAGGACTATGAAAATGTCCTCTGTCTTATTTTGGGTGGGTGGTTACAGAATTGTCAAAATTTACTAAACTGAACTGTGCATTTTATAGTATGTAAAATATGCCTTTTACATGTTAAAAAATAACACTGGACTAAATAAACATTACTAGAATGGAGGGTTCAGATAAAAGCATGGCAAAGGGTTAATGGTAGGATCTCTTATACTTGATCTCAATGGCATTTATAAGGAAAACAGGCTCCATCTGAAAGGAATTAGTTGTAATGGATATAACAATAAGTTGAACAATACAGTCATATTGCCTGCTAGATTTCAGTCATGTATGAAAAGATCCTAACACAGAAAAATAACAGGATTTTTTAAGAGTAAATGGAAACAATTTGCATCTGCTTCTTTCTGTCCTATCAACTGAAAACAAAAGAAGTTTTAACTTGCATCTTCCATATTACTCTAATACCAGGGTACTGGCTACTCACAGTGAAGGAATTCTGGAGAGTGTTTCTCTATTTTTTTAATTTTCTTTTCAATATTTTTTTATTGAAGTATAGTTGATTTACCCTGTTGTATTCATTTCTGCTGTACAGCAAAGTGATTCAGTTACACATATATATACAGTCTTTTTTTATATTCCTTTCCACAGTTTATCACAGGATATTGAATACAGTTCTCTGTGCTATACAGTAGGACCTTATTGTTTAGAGAGTGTTTCTCTAGTATTAGGATTTCTCAAGGGGAGAAATTCTTGAGGGAGCACCTCAGGGTCTCTGTGGGGCTTTTCCACCATCACACAAATTCTGATTCATGCTTCAGGGCCTTGGTTATGACTCTCAGCCAAAGTCGGTCACTTCCAAACAGGAATGAGTCACACCCCACAGCGACCTGTGCAGGAAGACCAGAGAAGCAGCTCCCGGCTGAGAATCTAGAAAAGGCATTCTTATTAGCTCCCCGCCCCGTTCAAGTCAGGAGAGGAAAGGATGGAGCACAGGAACAAGAGGTACCTACCCCATCTACCCATCCTCCTCTGACAGCTCAGGGAAAACGCACAGAATTGCTTGCACCCAACCTCACCTTCTCCTTCAACTTCAGTTAGAAGATTATGCTACACTGAGCTACAAAGACAGACAGAAAGGAACTGGGAGTGACCCACGAGGTTTTGCTGCTTTCCAATGCAGTGCTGACATTTTAGCCCATCTACCAAGGAAAGGAGAGGCACAGAACCGGAAGTACAGCAGTAATGCTACTTGCTCAACTTCGCAAGGTGCGTTAACAGCTACTAAAATCAATACAAAGAAAGTTCCTGCGTGGAGGAACTTCCCCCAGTACAGCTGAAGTTGTGAGCCTGAAAACACGTGCGGCGTTTTACAGGTTAATCTAATGTACATCTTGAGCCTTCTTGTAGACCTGCTTTTTAAAGGTTATAGTCTAAGTCCATGCTATTTTTAGAATTATGAGAAAAACAGCTGTACTTGTCAGCCATCCCCCAGGGAGGGCCCAGCCCCCTGAACCGGCTTTGGATACACCCCACTTCTGTCCTCGGCTGTGTTATCCTGGTTCTGTCTCTTTTTTCACAATCTTTACATATAATTTGCTGGTGATCGGTGGGCATGTTTGTCTTCCCTGCCAGCATGGCTACTCGTCGAGGGCAGAGGCCGTTTCTTCTGTCTTGTGTATTAAATTCCTAGTGCCCAGCACAATGCCTGGCACAGAGAAGGTGCTAAACTGACATTAGGTAAATGAATGGATTTCCACATGCATTTTTGGGTTTTATTTGATCACTTATTAGAATATAAGCTCCACCGATAGATGCGATCTTCTCTCCCTGGTTCTATCCTCAGACCTTGAATAGCACATGACCTATAGGAAGTCTTCAGAAAATATTTACTCAATTAATAAAGATTGTGAGATAAGATCAAGCCAGTGCTCTGAGCTAAATGAAATCTCTATGTACATGACTTTTTAAAAAAGCAATAGACCTGATTTAGGAAGGCCACTGCTAGCAATTCCATGATCAGCTTGCAAAGGGATTTCTGTGTGTGTGCCAAAGTCAGTCAGTATGGTGACTGAACCCTTCAAAGTAAGTATTTTGGAGTAGAAAACAAGCCACTAG
This sequence comes from Stenella coeruleoalba, assembly GCF_951394435.1. Lineage (NCBI taxonomy): Eukaryota > Metazoa > Chordata > Mammalia > Artiodactyla > Delphinidae > Stenella > Stenella coeruleoalba. The sequence continues at coordinate 66,754,013 of NC_137157.1, forward strand.
CCACAGTTTAGGCAACTGTAACCCTCAGGAAAACCATGATTACCCCATTGCTCAAAAGCCATTTGCTGTGTTGCTCACCCTTAGAGTGGAGGGCAAAGCCTGTTAGAAATGTTCACGTCTCCTCTGTGATTTGTAAGCTGCAATATGCCTGTTATAGAAGCATGTACCCAGTGAGTACTAAATACTACCTAAATTTAAATGGAGGCAGGAAATATGAGACAATCTGGCATCTTGTGGATGAAGGATAGGCTGAAACCCAGGGGACAACAGGAACTGCAGTTCTAAGTGCAGTTAACTGAAGGATGTAACTCTGGCTTTTACTGAAAAGTCACTTCTAGGAAAGCCTTACTTATGAAGCAAATAACCTTAAACTCTACTGTATTTGGGGATTAAAAAGAGCCTTCTTCCTTTGCTTTTGCTCTCACCTACCCAAATGGAATGGAATGTCTAACTTTTCTTAGGTCTGATGCTGCTAGAGGGGGCCTGGCAGTGTTTAATTTCTAACAAACTGATGTAGGCTGAATCATTCCCAAACTTCAAGCTTACAAAATGAGAAACATTATTTCATATACCTATTTTGCAAATTAGGTATGGATTATTTTTTTTATATCACTAAATTCAAAACAATTCAAACCATAAGGGTAGCAATTTCTCTGTGTGTTCATGTCTTCTGTTCTATCATTTTGATCCGTATCACATCCGTCTCTTTTAACAGGTTTCACTTCAAACTTTTCAATAAAACTCAATGAACAGACATTTTAGTCTTGTAGGCAAATTAAGCATTTTAGAATTTTCCCATTTAAAAGAACTGACCATTCACATAAGCAAAATTACATATTTATTTAAAACTACATATTTTATTAAGTTTATTTCATTGAAAGTTCACATGATCAATATCAACTTTACCCTTTAGACTTTGATAAAAGATACTTTCAAAATCTTAAATTTGCTAGATTAAGAAATGCTATTTCTCACACATTTTCTTTAGTGTAAAGGCTATCAAAGTATCATTTAAATTTCATTATATCTTTATCCTATATTCTCTTACCTTTCTTACTAAAATTATATATATTCAAAGGGATGATACAATTCTATTGTGAAATCCATCTACTGGAAAATCCAACTTAGCTTACGCCAGTCACTTACATTTCTCCATTTTTAGTTGCTTTATCAGGACTGTCACTATTATTTATTGGCCTATTATGTGCCTGGAACTGTTCCTCATCCTTTTATATGTTAACTTTAAACTTTATAACAATTCCATAAAGCATCATTACCCTTTCTGTATTATTATCTCTACTACACTTTTCTAATATGGAAACCAAGGCTCCAAAGTTTTATGAACCTGTCCAAGGGTTGATCTGTATCCAAAGGCCTACCTTTCCAATCATAGCACAGAGCTCTTCAATAGTCAATATCTTTCATTCATCTACTCATTCATTCAACAAAATTGTATTGATCGCCTATGCTGTGCCAGGCATTAAGCTGCTCACTGAGATGATAGCCTCAAGATGCTCACAGTTCAATGAAAACGACAAAAAATGACAGCTATATAAGTGGAAGAATGGTAAAACTGCTAATAAAAAGCAAAAGAGATACGTCTGAGTTAAAATATAGGTAAAAGCAGCTATCTATAATACTAACGTTAGCTCATAATTATGGAGGGCTTTTAGTGTATCAGGCACCACAATCCTGCAAAGTAAGCTTTTTAAAATCGTCATTTTTAACACAATCACCTTTGAAGTAGGTTCTAATATTAGCTCCATTTTACAGAGGAGGAGAAAGTTATGTTAATCACTCAAGGTCACACCATTAGTGAATGTCTGGACTAGAATTTGAACTTATACCTGTCTAAAACGTAAGTTTAAGTAGTGGTGCCCTCCACCTCTGCAGACCCAGGCTAAGTGTCGGACAAAAGTACTGAGTCAGAGGCAAGATAACAGACTCAACTGGGGAGAAGGAGCTGACGTGGATAAATAAAAAGGACCACAGGCCAGCAGAGTGGCCCCTTTCTCCCTCACCACAGATATTCGTAGTCGAACAGGACGCAGGTCCACATCCTTGGCCAAGGTGAGGCTGTCTGTAACAGACGGTGGAAATGATCTTCCAACACAGGGAAGAGTCATCCTTCTCTTTTGCCTCCAGTATAAGTACCTCTAATGAAATTCAGGTTTTCATCTGCAAATCCAAACCTCAAGAAAAGATCATTTTCACCTGATCCCTAATACCTACACTTATCCAGGGCTTTGTTGGGGGGGGGGGGAAATCCCTGGGGCCTCGCCTCTCCTTCTTCCCTCCAGATCCAAGCGGATGTCGATTCCCAAGGCATCCATCCCCCAGCCCTCTGAGAGAGGGGTTTGAGTATGCCGAGGCAACAAGGGGCTGAGAAGGTCCCCTCTGAGAAAGGCAGGATAATCTCCAATTCTAGAAGACATTAAGAGGACGAGCGGCCAAGACTGACAGTGCCTGCATATGTACAATGATCAGAAATTGGGAAAGGGGTGGTGGGAAGGATGTCAAAGTCAAGTCAAAGGTTTTTAACACCAGGTCAACAATCTCCCTTCACTGCCTTGTGACTTCCCTCTCTCCACGGAATGGGGAACACTATGAAAGATCCTCCATGTTTCCACAATTCAGTAGTGACAATGGAGAATCTCATCATCAATCGTTCTCTCCTCAGTTCTCCTGTGATATTCTAAAGGCTCAATTTGTAATAAAAGCTATTCACTTCTTACTTAAAAAAAGTCTTCTTCCTCACTTCTTATGCATTCAGTTACATGGTGACACATGGGGGCATACATACTTGGTAAGAACTGCCTGACAGCAATTGGGAGGATAGGATAAGCCACATGTGCTACCAATGGAAATACAATCCCTACATTTATAAGCCATTTATTGGGAGCCAAGTGTCAGCTGTCGGAACCTTTTGCTAAGATTCCCTGAAAGAGATTCCCCCTGAAATAGGTTTCCCGGAATCTGAATAACACTGTCATTCTGTCAGATCAGTAAGAGTATAGGAAAGCACACTCAGTGATTATCTCTTTGCAGAAACCACATGCTATTCTTCAACTCTTTTATCTTTAAGTACATGTGTCTGCAGCACAGCCACGGTCATGATCACCCTTAACCTGACACTTAGTGGACAGTTCCTGCATGCATAATATGACACAGAACAACACAAAACCAGGCAAGGACTTAGAGCTCTCCAAGGTTAAGAGTAACAGTTCCATATGTATAGCTGATTCACTTTGTTATACAGCAGAAGCTAACACACTATTGTAAAGCAATTATACTCCAATAAAGATGTTTAAAAAAAAAAAGAGTAGCAGTTCCCATGACTGCTTTTAAATAAAAAAATTCATTATGATGGTGATATTGTAACTGCCACTCAGGTCGTGTGAGTGAAAAGGCCCCACACCCCCCATTGTACATGCCTTCTTGCATCCTCCTAGCAACCCCACATGGCTGAAAAGACAGGCTGAGAAGCCAAGAAGCTTGCCCCAGGTGATAGATTCTAGGTGCCAAAGCCAACCGCTAATTGAGGTCTTCTGACTGCAGGCCTGTCTCCTTCCCTCCTCACAGTTCTCCATCAGCACAGCCTTCACAGGCTCTTTCTTCCTTTTTGTTTTTCAAATGTCCTCTTTAGGGATTAACTTTCCCCAAAGAAACCAAGAAACTCAGTCTTTAAAATCTACTTTCCCTAAGTAGCATCTAAGATCAGTGAGCTTACACTGTTTCTTCACTATTTGTATTACTTAGAAACAAAGGTGGGTTTTATTTGTTGGTTTTTCTTTTGTTTCTTTAGAAAAAAGTATCTTATGTTTTACACAGATTGAGCATTCAGGAATTGTTTAATAAGTAACAGTAGAAGGAAATAAAATGATACAACAAATGAACGCAATTGTTTAAAATCATAATATAAATTATAATAAAACACTGAAAATAATGTTAAGGGTCTGAGTTTTATACGTGGGGAGGGTGTATTTTTTTTTTTAATTTAGTGGGGAATAATTTTTCTTAAAAACGTTGCAGAAATCAGAAAAAAAAATTTTTTAATGCTTAAGTCTGTGTCTATGGGATGCCACAAGAAAAATCTAACCATCACCCTGTCTGTGCAAAGCCAAAGACTATTTTTCAAACGTCTAGATAGAATGTCTGAAGAATCATAAAAAAATCAATTATGTAAACACAATCTTAGTTTATATAAAACAAGCTTTATAAACAAGCCTGTAATTTGCATAATTGTACTTTGTGAAAGAACATCTATTTACATGACTTTGACCTTTGGCTAAAGTTCTGCCAAAGTTAAAATAAAAATTATAGAAAAGAGAATTTTAATGACTAATATCCTTTCTTCCCCCAATTTCAAGTATTTGTATTTTTAAATAATGTAGGAAATAGTAGAGTTTCAATGTCTCAGATTGAAAGCATTAAATATAAAAGCAACATCTGGACTTCACAAAAGAATATATTTTCTTTCATTTGTATTTTTGGCTGCTGAATAACTTACTGCAGCAAGTTCTTTCAATTAGTATTCAGACATGTAGCCAGGGCAGTAATAAGACCACGGCAGAGAAAGTTGCCTATTAACCCTTCAACTTGTCTTCTGTGCAAACGTTCTATCTGATTTGGGGTTGAATAGTATTTGGATTGCTCTTTGGTACATGTCCAAAATATTCTATTGTTGACATTTTCACCTAGTATTTAAACTGGCTGCTCCTTGGGATGGCTGCTAAATAATTTTAGTTGCCTTTAAAAAAGCAAGACAAAACTAAAAGAAAAGCAATAATGGCATAAGACAATCACTTGACCGTATTAAATTCTCACAACCTCTACATTTACATATGAGTTACCAATCAGTCAAGAAGTACGTTTCCTTGGTTGAAGGTGATTGGAAATGATGTTTTTCTGTTCTAAAAATCGTGATTTTTGCACAGACCCAGCCCTGAATGATTTGTATCAAAAGCAGATCAAGCAGCTTAAATCTTATAGCAAACAAAGCTTCCTGTTACAATCTAAAAAACAATCCCTTAACAAATGTTTGGGACTATGTGAAAAGCATTACTATACGTAGGCTGTAGCATACAAAGGGAAATAAGATAGCACTTCTCCCCCTAAGACTATACGTTTTAAGATTTACTGAATTGACTGGAATACAAAACACAAACTGATATGTATGATAACATAAGAAAACCTTAAGTATTAGCTAGAGTCGAAACTTCTATAAAATACAATGATTTTAATCTAACTTGCTACAAATAACGCTTTGAGAGTTCAAGACCATCCTTTAACTTAAAGCCTGACTGTGGAATTCTTAACAGTATAGTATAATCTTCCCCCAAGAATGTCAGAATTTAAATAATATCTCTGAGGGAAATCTTCACAGGAGCTTTTAGTGTAAATTCCTTGGTTTCTAAGAGGAAAAAACACAAATATACAGCAATCAACATACGTGACTGTTACAACTCCTTGAGGAAAAAAAAGGGGTGGGGGGCATGTGTGTAGAACTCTTTTCCTCTTTTAGACCTCTGTTTGTGTCAGATCCAAAGAATAATGAGACTTGTAAGATGAGACTGGGGAACATTTTGGAAAGCAATTATTTGACTTGAGAGTCAGAACATGGAAGCTAAATTGTGACTGTGGATTTGAAACTGAAAATAATAAAAGGTTTATGCAACAGGGTAAGACTGACTGTGTTCAAAGAGAATGACTTTAAGAATAGTTTGCTTTGTTTTTAGCTGTCATACCCTGGTAAAGAATACATACATATACATACACACACACACACACACACACACACACACACACACACACACCCCCCATTTACACTTGTCATAGCAAATAAGGCAAGGGCAGCATCAAGGGTGATTTGTTGAGAAATCAGGGAACATTTAGGAATGCTCAGGACACTCTACTGTTCTAGCTCCTTCCCTCACCTATCTGGTTATTCGTCCAGGGCTGGCATAGGCACTGCCTCTGTAGAGCCATCCTGGATTCCCCTAAGCAAGGTTACATGTTTTATCCTTGGTACCACCACTGACCCTGGTACACATCTTGATTACAGTACAGCATTAATCACAGATGACTGCAATTATCTATTCATATATCTGCTTCCTTCCTAGATAGTGAGGTTCCAGAGGTCAGGGACCACAGAACCTAGAAGAGTTCCTGGAAGAGTATGTACAATCAACGTTTTTATAGCAGATGACTGTGGGCATCTCCAGGTGCCAAAGAAGAGAACTCCATGAGGGCCATAAAAACCACTAAGCATTATGTTTATTATTCATTTATTTATTTAATTAAATAAATTTACTTAATTAAATAATTTAATTTATTTGTTTAATTATTCAAAGTAATTCATTTATTCTTTCTTTCAACAATGATTTGCTTGGCTTCCACTGAATATCAAGCACCATTCCAAGCATGCTGAAAAGGGCATCAGTATGCACAGGTCTTGCAAGTCAGAAAACCTGGGTTTGAATCTTAATAAGCTGTGTGAGAAGCTAGGCAGTTCTCTCTCCTATAAAAAAGAATACTACTATTTGCTCCCTCCATAAGAATGGACACCTAATAAACTGTTCTCAAGTGAATGAAAGGTAATGCTAAACCATGGAGTATAATCCCTTCTATTAAATTTGTTTTTGGATTTAAACGAGCAGTGCCCACAATAGCCAAGATATGGAAAGACGTTAATTGTCTGTCTACAGATGAATGGACAGAGATGATGTGTCATATATATATATATGTAATGGAATATTATTCAGCCATGAGAAAGAAGGAAATCCTGTCATTTGCAACAACAAGCAAATGGAACTTGAGGGCATTATGTTAAGTGAAATAAGGCAGAGAAAGACAAATACTGTATGATATCACTTATATGTGAAATATAAAAAAGGTGAACTCACAGAAACAGTAGAATGTGGGGGGGGGGGGCGGGGGAGGTGAGGAGATACTGGTCAAAGGGTACACTTCCAGTTAGAAGATGAATAAGTTCCAGGGATCTATTTCCAGCAGAGTGATTAGAGTTCATAATACTGTATCTTATACTTTCAGAGAAGATCTTAAATGTTCTCGCCACAAAAAATTAAGTGACACAATTAAGTGACGTTGCAGAGGTGTTGGCTAACTCTATGGTGGTAATCATTTTGCAACTTATAAATGTGTCAAATCAAGACGTTGTACACCTTAAACTTACACATTGTTATATGTCAATTATATCTCAATAGAGCTGGAAAAACCAGAAAAATAAATGAGCAGAACCTAAAACGTGAACGAAAAACCACATCTATCTCCTAAAATGACTTCTAAAGTTATTAGAGAAGAAGGTATTAGAGAAGCATATATTAGAGAAAAGTATTAGCACATGAGCAGGAACTGTTACGTTTTTAAAACTGATTTGGCGTCCAGGAAACTGAGTCGGAGTCTGCCTAGTAATTTAACTGCTCGTCTTCCGGACGGACCCAATATGCCATCATTCCCTGGCAGTGTTCTCTTTAGGGACCAGATTTTCTCCCCACTGCTCCAATTGCTTTCGCCTTCCTCACCTCCTCCCACTCCGTTTGTTTGTTTAACTCTTAAACAGCTCTCCCTCCGTTCTGTCCACTCTTTCTAAGCACTTTTAACCAGAAATGGGGCACCGGGGCCCTCTGAACGGGTAGGAAATGCCTTGCGGTCCACCCAGACTAAGGGCTTCCTCCTCCCATCCGTTCCCCCGCGGGCGCTGCTGATGGAAAAAGGATCCCGGCCCGCGCCCAGCGGCCACAAATTAGTTCCCGGGCCGCCCCACCCAGGCCCAACCCTCCGTCCCAGAGCCACGCCGTTTGCTTTCACCTTAAGGAGGATTCAGGCGGGTCACACCCCTGCTCTCCCAACCCGGGCGCGCTCCCCGAACCCCGCCCACGGGCTCGCCGCCCACGCCTGTTCGAGCCGGAGAAAATGACCCAAAAGTTGTTTTTCTGAGTCAAGACTTCCGCGCTCGGGGCCGTCCCCGTATCTACCGTGACTACAGGGGCCGCGTCCCTCGCCCGTCCGGAAACTGACCTAGGGGCCGATGCGTACCCCACGCCTCCCCGGCTTTCCCGGGGGCCGCCCGCTCGCCCGGCGGTCAGCGGCGCGAGGCAGCCGCACTGCGGCCCGGGGCGTGCGGCGCGGGCTTCCCCCCACCCCTACGGCCCCCCGCACCCGAGCTCCTCTGAGCGGCCGAGGGTCCCCGCCAACTTCCATTCCCGAGGGCGCGGCGCCCACGCGCAGTCCCCGACTTCTCCCGCTTTGGCTCGGGCTTTCGGGAGCGGACGCGGGGCCCGGCGTCAGCTCACCCCCGGAACCCGCGGCTCACCGATATCCCCATCGTCGTCGTCGTCCTCCTCCAGCTCCATTTCTAGCAGACCGTCCCTGGTCATCATTTGCATGGCTCCCCCCGGAGGCGGCTCGGAACTTGGCGCGAAGTTGGGGTCTTTCGGGGTCCGGAACGACGGCGCTCGGGCGAGGCCGGCGCCCGGGCGGGGACGGCGGGGCGCGTCTCGCTCCCGGCTCAGGGGCCGCTGTACTCAGCCCGCGCTCGGGGAAGCCGAGCCCAAGCGGCCGCCGACCCGAGCCTTAGAGCCCAAGGCAGCCTCTGGCCACCGGAGCCGGGCCCGGCCACTGAGCATGCCCAGTGAGCGCCGAGGCTCGCTGAGGAATGATTGAACTTCCCCCGGTTTATAGGCTCTCAGAAGGAAGTCGGGAGCAGAGAGGGAGTAGCCGGCGCCCGCGTTGTGCACGCGACTGAACTCGCCGCAGGGGGAGGCGAGAGCACGCGAGGGTGGGAGTGGGCAGGGTTCCCCCGAACGTTGCCTCCAAACGAGGCAGCTTTCTGTTCCAAGGTCATATATGGGCACGTCTGGAGCCTCGCTCTCTTTGACATATGTTACGAGAGAGGGGGGAAACGCTGCTGGAGCTCCCAGGCAGGACCCTGAAGGAGAGCGCGTTTGCATGGTGTTTAAAGACGAAGTGGGGGCCAATGGAGGATGTTGTTAAAGTATCAATTACTCTGACTCCAATTGGGGGAACGTGTATTCTGTAGGGGAATGGGGAGGGGGCAATTACAGAGGAGGTCAAACTCGTAGATGAGAAACAACTGAAAAAAGACCAAGAGAGCGAGACCTAAAGAAACACGTTCACAAAAGGCAGGAGGATTTCCGCCTCAAGTGAGGTTAGGAGGCTGGAGAAGCGTCACCTACCCCCGCCCGCAGGAGCGCGCATAGGGAGTGGTCGGAAGATGATCACTGAGCGTGCAGCGTATGCGGACCTTGAAAACTTCATCCTCGGTATCACAAAGGCAAAAGAAGTGAAGACCTCCACTATGGGTTAGGTATAAATTATTATAAAGCACTGTGAAAAAACGTCAGAACCAGAGGAAACAAAGTACTGAAATAAAGTTGAGGCAGAGAGTATAAGAACACAATGCTGGAGGCCAGAGGGAACAGTAAGACAAATACAAAGGGATTTCTGCTTTGAAGATACATGGGGTAGTTTGAACTGCGGCTTCCTGGGATTGTGCATCCGCAGAACTTTTTTCAAAGAAGCTGGTGAAATCAGATGGGTCCATTTTGACTTCTCAAAAGGGCTAGAAGGTGTATTTGTAATCCTTGTTATATTCATTGTTCCCCTAACACTTATTGAAACTTTTTATATTTTTTCCACTTAATTCAGAATTGTTATGATAATTAGAATAAATATTCAGATAACACTAAATCTACTGTGCATTTTATTCTATATACTTCTGATGTTTTCATATGAAAGAAATAAAACGTTGAGATCAACTGTAAGTGGGAGTGGGAAAACAGCTATGAATATGCATGATAAGACATGAGGAAATTACTTTAAGAAAATATCCAGGAAACATTATACTTACTTCTTAAGGAAACTTTTGGGAAAAAAATATTTCTAATATAAAGAGAAACCAATACAGTACTCTGAAGATAGGAGGGTGGAAAAAAAGCATGGGAGGATGAAGAAGAAAAAAAATGAGAAGGAGAAAAGATTGTTTTCTTTTAGTGAACTCTTTCGCCAATTCTTATGGGACCTACTAAAATAGAAATTCCAGAGGTATTTTGGTTACATGATTGATGTTCACAATTTTCATTTAACAAATGCATATGGTACTTTTTATGTGCTAGGCACAGTTCTAAATGTTTTACATTCAGTCATTTAATCCTCATAATGACCCTACGAGTTGTTACCAGTCTTTCAGGTGCAGAGCAATTGAATAACTTGTCCAAAATCACACAGGCAGTAAGTGACTGAGCTGGGATTCAAACCCAAGCAGCTTATTCCAGAGTTTGTGTTCTTAGCCACTTTATAAACCACTTCCAGAGATATTTCTAAATCCATTTTTAAAAATCACTTTTTTTCTCCCCACCAATTCTAAGCTCTAAAATTCTTACCAACTCCCTGCCACAGTTCTTTCATCAAATAGTACGGTTCTTAGGGCCTAAGGCTTTGCTCAAGGTTAATTAGTTAGAAAACACTTGTGATTGATTTTGCAACAGGTTTCAATGCTCATTTGAAATTCTTCACAGATTTTTGAGTTTACATTTTTCTTGCTGGATAAATGTTGCAGAGAAACATTGCTGGCCTTATATGTAAAGTGACTGTTGCTAGAAGGGAAATGAATTATTTACTTTGGTTAGCTGTAAGTCTATTATTAGTAAATTCCATTCTTTCACTTAATCTATTTTATTTCCTGCAGCTTCTTTCATGCATTATTTTTTTTTCAACTGAGTAACATATGCTTCAAAAATAATCGAGGTAATAGGCCTAGGTAAGAACCACACTCTTGACTCTGAAAAATTATCAACTATATCATGAATAGTTTATGAAACAAAATGTGCCTAACAATCTGTGGCCAGGTGATAGCTTGCAAAGCTTTACCAAGTCAGGGGTCAGAGACAAAGTATCTTCTTCTTCATTGGTCTTCTGATTAATTGCAACCCTTGTCTGGCCACAGGATGGCCCATCTTTATCTGCCCATCTCTTAAATGTTGGTGCTTCTCTGGCTTCCGTCCTCAGGCCTCTTTCCTTTTTTTTTTTAAATTTATTTTTGGCTGTGTTGGGTCTTCGTTGCTGTGCGCAGGCGTTCACTAGTTGCGGCGAGCGGGGTCTACTGTGCGTTGTGGTGCGCAGGTTTCTCCTTGCAGTGGCTCTCTTGTTGCAGAGCACAGGCTCTAGGTGCCCGGGCTTCAGTAGTTGCAGCATGCCGTCTCAGTAGTTGTGGCTCACAGGCTCTAGGGCACGCGGGCTCCAGTAGTTGTGGTGTGCGGGCTCTAGAGCACAGGCTCAGTAGTTGTGGTACACGGGCTTAGTTGCTCTGCAGCATGTGGGATCTTCCCAGCCCAGGGCTCGAACCCATGTCCCCTGCATTGGCAGGCGGATTCTTAATGACTGCGCCAACAGGGAAGTCCCCTTAGGCCTCTTTTCTTCTCATTTTTCCCTGCTTAACTCATTCATTCTTATAACTTTATCATCTTTTCCAAGCAGGGCTAGTTTCATGGGCATACTAACAGTTCATTCACACAGGGCCCTGCACTCAGAAGGGCTTAATGTTTGAGGTCTCAATGCTCTGTGGTTGCCTGATTGAAATTCTTAATAACATTACCTTCGGGTTTTTGTTTTGTAAGTGAAGTCTAATGGGAGAGTGGAGCATGTCTCCCACCACCTCTCTGCCTCCCTGGGATAAGTTCAGCTGCCAGCTCCGCCCATTTTCTGGCATCTCAGCCCCACCCACTCTCCTCCTCACCCCACCCAGCTCCAGGACCACAGGACCAGGAGGGCCTGGCCACAGGCACCGGGAAAGTCAGGGTCATGTGTGTGCACCCACGGTGTCTTAGGGCAGGGCATGGCGGCAGCTGTCCTGGACTGTCAGTGCCACAGTCCATCCAGTGGGCGACTTGGTAGGGATGAGCCTCTTACCCATTCCCTGTGCAAGTGCATCCTAGCATGGAAATTGCAATCCCTTTTTTTTTGTGTGTGTGTGGTACTAGGGCCTCTCACTGCTGTGGCCTCTCCCGTTGCAGAGCACAGGCTCCGGACGCACAGGCTCAGCGGCCATGGCTCACGGGCCCAGTCGCTCCGCGGCATGTAGGATCCTCCCGGACTGGGGCTGGGGCATGAACCCGTGTCCCCTGCATCGGCAGGCGGACTCTCAACCACTGGGCCACCAGGGAAGCCCGGAAATTGCAATCTCTTGCAGGTGTCCCTCGATGTGGTTTGGAGAATACGGGCTGTGGGAAGGGGAGATACCTGGCTCAACGTCCCCATCCTCATCCAGAGCATTTAGTCCTCCAAATTGTTGGGAGGAGGACAAAGCAGTTGATGGACCTCAGAGGCTATTTGAAGAAGGGACCCTGCATGGCATTTTACACTGGGCCCTGCAAATTGTAGAGTTGGCCCTGATTCCAAGGTCTTTATTTGCAGCCCAAATTTCTCTTCAGTGCTGCGAATGGTCTATCCGCCTGCATGCTTGGACATCTTCACTTGGATATTTAAGATATTTCAGATTCAGCAGGTTGAAAATTAAATTTATAATCTCTGCCCCAGACCAGTTTCTCTAAACCAGGAATGACACCACGAATCACACAGGCCAATAATTTGAGCATCATTTTGACTCCTTCCTCTCTCTCTTTTCCCTCCTACCCAGTCAATTGCTAAATCCTGTGGCATCCACCTTCTGGATATCTCAAACACAGCCTGTGCTTGTTACCCATTGTTACATTGTTGCATAACTGCATAGCATGATGTTTTAGCACAGACTTGAAGGAAGTAAGAGATTAAGACATGAAATTATCTGAGGGAATGGAGTTTTAGGCAGAAGGAAAAGCAAGTGTAAAAGTTCCAAGGAGAACCAGCAAGGAGGTCATGGCATAAAAGATTAACCCTCCCCCCACAAAAAGAAAGATTAACCCCAAATGTAGTGGCTTAGAGCAACAATAAACATATTATCTCACTCAGTTCTATGAGTCAGGAAGTTGGAGCAACAGAGTCAAGGGATTCTGGGCTGCATTCTCTCAAAGTTCTAGGCAAGATGCTGGCCAGCGCTGCACCTAAAAGCTTGACTAGATCTTCTCCTAAGATAGCTCCACTCAAGACAGTTCACTCTCAAGTGGTGCTGCTTGTTAGCAGACCCCTTGGTTCCTTCCTATGCAGGCCTGTCTGGAGGCTTCTCGAGCATCCTCATGACACGACATTTGTCTTCCCGCAGATGAGCAATTCAAGAGAGTGGGCAAGGTGGAAGCTACAACATCTTTTATGACCTAACCTTGGAAATCACACAGTTTCAATTGTCAATCACACGATCGTCAATTCTGCCGTTGGTTACCCAGGTCAGTCAGCTCTACTCACTGAGGGAGGGGCTTATACAGAGCATGAAGACCATAGGCAGGGATCTTGGGGAGCCATCTTGGAGGCTGGCTGCCACCCATCTCACCGTCACTGTTCTGATACATATACCACCATCATTCTTCATTCTTAGTTCCTGAGAACTACCTATATGCTGGCCACTTTCCTGGGTGCTGTGGGTTTAATAGTAAAAACAAAGACAGACAACATCCCTGCCCTTATGACCTTCCATTCCAGTGGATAAAGACAAGTAAGACAAATGTTCTTATTTATTTGTGAATTCCAGTGGATAGAGACAAACAAACAAGTACATTTGTCTTATTTGTCTTGGCAAGAGCAATAGAGAGTGATGCGGATTTACACGGAGTGGTTAGGGAAAGCCTCTGATAAAGTGACATTTTTAGCAGAGATTTGAAGAAAGTGAGGGAACAGACATGTAAGTACCTGAGAGAACAGAGTTTTAAGGAGAGTTAAGTTTCAGGTGCAAAAGCCTTGAGGACAAGCATGCTTAGTGTCTTCAGAAAAAGCAGAGAGGCCATGTGACTGTAGCATTAGTGATGCAGGAGGAGAGTGGTAGGAGGTCAGGGTTGGTGAGGGAGGGGGAGTGCTGCAAATCACTTTTGCCATCAGAAGGTCTTGGGCTTTTACTCTGGATAATTGTGGGAAAACTTTGGAAAGTTTTGAATAAGTGGATGGAGTAATTGAACTGATATTTAAAAGGATTTTTCTGACCGCTTTATGGGAAATAGACTAGATTATGCAAAAGGAAGTGTAAAAGAAGGGAGACAGTTAAGAGACGAGTTCTTTAATTTCGACAAGGGGTGATGGTCTTGAACCAGAGTGGTAGTAGTAGATGTGGATTATAGATATGTTTTGAGGTAGGTCTGAAAAGAGTTTCTGATATAGTCAGTATGGATATGAGAAAAAAAAGAGGGAGTCAAGAATGACTCTAAGATTTTGACCTGAGTAACTAGGAGAATGGAGTCGCTGTTTTTGAGATGTAGAAGACTACAGGGCAGTAAGGGGTAAGGGAGTTTGATTTTGTGCCCATCAATTTGAATTCAATATTAGACATCCATGGGTGTCTGGAGTTTGGAGGAGAAAATGGGTCATGGGTAGTTATGGGTCATGAGTCTGGAGTTTGGAGGAGAAATCTACACTGGAGATATAAATTTAGGACTGGATAAGACTTCTTGGAAAGTTAATCTATATGAAGAGATTAAGTCCAAGGACTCAGCTCTAGCACTCTCCACTCCAACACTTGCATTGGGAAAATGAGGAAAAACCGGCAAAGGAGACAGATGGAAGGAGTGTCCAGTGAGGAACGAAGAACAGAAAAGGGTGAGGTTCAGTTAAATTTTTTTCAAAAAAAAGGAAAAAGAGAAAATGATCTCCTGTGTCAAATGAATCTGATAGGACAACTTTGAAAAGACGTCCAATTTTCCTACAGCTGGAACAGATTTCTTCGGGTGTGAAGAGAACTGGTCATTGGATTTAGCAATGGGAGGTCAACAGTGACCTCAGTTTCAGAGGAGTGGTAGGGGACAAAAGTCTGGAACGGGTTCTCCAATATGTTTCTTCCAACACCACCAACCAATTCTCCAATTCACAGTGGACACTTGATTGTGTGTCCTACAATTAACTCAATTCTGACACTATCTACCTGGAGATAGCAACTGATCCCACAGGTTAAGCACTCAGTCCCACAAAATTGCACCCCTTGCCCTACTTCAGATGCCAATCACAGGTCTAGGTTGTCAGCTGTGCTTTTGACCAACGGGCTATGGATTGGAGGTTCCCCCAACCCTCAACTTGGGTTTGATTAATTTGTTAGAGCTGCTCATAGAACCCAAAGAAACATTTACTTACATTTACCGGTTTATTAAAAGGATTTTATAGAGGATACAGATGAACGACCAGATGAAGATGTACACAGGGCGAGATCCAGAAGCATCCCAAGCACAGGCGCTTTTGTCCCCATGGAACCAGGGTGCACCATCCCCCCAGCCTGTGCATCTGTTCATCACCCCAGAAGCTCATCAAATCTTGTTTTCAAGAGTGTTTATAGAGCTTAATCTGCAGCACCCCCCTTCGCCTTCTCAGAGGTCGGTGGGTGGGGCTGAAAGTTCTAACTCTAATCACGTGGGTGACCAGCCCCGTCCTAAGGCTACCTAGGGCCACCACCCTAAGTCACCTCATTAGCATAAGCTCAAAAGGGGGTCTTTCACGAAGGACAAAAGACACTCCTATCACTCAGAAGATTCCAGGGGTTTGCGGTTTGTGCCAGGAACAGGGTACAAAGACCAAGCGTATATCTTAACATACCACAAGTTCACAGGGGAAGGAGGGAAGACGAAGTGATAACAATGACTACAGACAACTCTTTTGAGGAGACTTGAAACTCTTTGAGACACATGAACTCTAGACTTCTATATCCATCTCCACTTGGATTCTAACGGGCAGCTAAAATTTCATATCCAATGTCAAACCCCTGATCTTCCTCCAAACTCTGGTCTACCCGTAATCTTCTCCATCTCAGATAATCAAAACACTCTTCCTCTGATTGCTTAGGCCCCAAAGCCCGGAGTCATCTTTGATTTCTCTTTCTTGTATACCCCATATCCTGCCAGCAGATCTTTTTTGTTTGTTTTTTGTTTTTGTTTTTTGGCAGTACGCGGGCCTCTCACTGTTGTGGCCTCTCCCGTTGCGGAGCACAGGCTCCAGACGCGCAGGCTCTGCAGCCATGGCTCACGGGCCCAGCCACTCCGCGGCATGTGGGATCTTCCCGGACCGGGGCACGAACCCGTGTCCCCTGCATCGGCAGGCGGACTCTCAACCACTGCACCACCAGGGAAGCCCAGCAGATCTTGTTAAGTCTATTAAAAAATATTCCTAGAATTGGACCACTACACACCACCTTCACCACAAACATCTCATCTGTGACATCATCCTCCCTTCCTTGGATTATTCTTCTACCTGGTTTCCCTGCTTCCACCTTTGTCTCCCTACAGTCCATTCTCAACACAGTAGCCAAAGTGAGGCTAAAAGCATCACCCTGAGTCAGATCATATTACTCTCTGCTTGACAACAACTCCCTATTCTAACTATAGGAAAATCTAAAGTATTTACAAAGCCACCCTATTTAAATTGCAAAATTGCCAGAGTCACCCCATATGGTTGTGCAGGATATTCATTCTACACACGTGTCTGGCCAGGGGGAATGAAGTGAGGCCTGAAATCTAGCTCAGGCTCTGCTTGCCAAGTCATATGCCTTGGTGCAAGACGCTATACAAGATTCCATACAGGTTTTCAGCACCCCTGGACACCTCTACACAGGTACTCTCCACCCCTCTTCCTTTGCTTTATTTTCTCTTTATCTCCTAGCCCCCTCTTATGTACTACATCCTTTGTTTACTTATTCTGTTTATTATTTGTCTTCACCAACTAAAAGATGACTTCCATGAGAGCAGTGCTTTTGTCTTTTGTTCATTACTATATCCTCAGCACAGAGTAGGTACCCGATAAAGATTTATGAAATTGGATTGGGTTTTTCTGTAAAGGGTAGTGGCGAAATGCAGTAGTAGATAGAAGGGTATGTGCGCCAAGAGAGGGAAAGGTTTCTTTTTTTATATAAATTTATTTCTTTTTTATTTATTTATTTTTGGCTGCATTGGGTCTTTGTTGCCGCACGCGGGCTTTCTCTAGTTTCGGCGAGCAGGGGCTACGCTTTGTTGCGGTGAGTGGGCTTCTCATTGCGGTGGCTTCTCTTGTTGAGGTGTACAGGCTCTAGGCGCGTGGGCTTCAGTACATGTGGCACACGGGGCGTAGTTGCTCTGCGACATGTGGGATCTTCCCAGACCAGGGCTCGAACCCATGTCCCCTGCATTAGCAGGTGGATTCTTAACCACTGCTCCACCAGGGAAGTCCCGAGGGAAAGGTTTTAATGTGGGAGAGAGAAGGGAAAATTGCTGTCATATGTCCTTGGGTAAGTGAAAGTGATGAGTTCCAGTACACCATGGAGATATTGGCTGTACAAAGCAAAATAAAACTTCCCTCACAAAAACCATAGGGAACACATAGTATATGAATGCAGATGCAGGTGTATTGGTAAATGTATTGGTAGGTGCTGTAGAAGCTATCTTTTTTCCCCTCAGATATTTATTTTGAAAGTTTTCGGACACATAGAAAAGTTGAAAGAATAGTGTAACAGGTATCTCTACATTCACCACCAAGCTTCAACAATTGCGAATATTCTGCTCTATTTGTTTTATCTGTTTGTCTCTCTGTGTATATTTCATTGAATCATATTAATGTTGCAGACCTCATGACATGCCATCCCTA
Organism: Stenella coeruleoalba; assembly: GCF_951394435.1. Lineage (NCBI taxonomy): Eukaryota > Metazoa > Chordata > Mammalia > Artiodactyla > Delphinidae > Stenella > Stenella coeruleoalba. The sequence goes on from NC_137157.1 coordinate 66,771,728, forward strand.
CATAAATAATATATTCACATAGAAAACACTTCCCTCATACCAACTAATACCCAATCCATATTCAAATCTCAGACTCTTTCATGACCAAGGCTTTTATGCATTTTATACGTTTCACACACTGCAACTGATTATATTCCTCAACGTTTTTTCCCACTGATTTTGACTTTTTCAAGAGAACAGAATAGTTGTGGATGACTCTTCTCCCCTAATGCTGTTGTTCAATGTCTAGCATTTCCTGTAAATTGCACCTTAAGTCAGACGCTTTTAGATTCAAGTTAAGCATTTTTGGCAAGAATCTGTCATGGAAGATGCTGTGTTTTTCATGTGGCATTACAGTAGGAGGTGTACACTGACAGGTTGTTCTACCATTATTGGTGCTAATTTAGAGCACTAGGCTACATAGCAAATGCCAGATATTTCCATTAGATCAAGGTTTGAACACAGGCAATGTAACTCCAGGGTCTGTGCCTCTAACCGTTTTGCTACAGTGCCTCTCTAGGCGAGAGCACAGGGCTCAAGAACTAACACACGTGAGCAATCAGCAAGGCTAGGACTCAAAACCGATGGCTCCGCTCACTATGTGAAAATGACCTGTCAGTTTATAATCTTAACAAAGGGCCCTTGGAGCTTGTTGTACTTCATGGTGAAAGCAAACTCCTTCGTGTGTTCTCTATTTATTGAGGAGAAGACTAATACATGTGTCAGCTTCCTAGATGTTACCAAGGACTGCAGTTGATTTGCTCCAGGGAAGAGATAACTCAGATTGTAGCTAATTTTCTAGTTTCCATTTTGATTCATTATCATTCCCCAAGATCCATCTTTCTTATGCACAGAAAAATGAGTAAGTGAAATAGGAAAGTGGTCTTTGATGTGGGCATTAATCTCTTTGATTCTCTGATACCCTGGGTTCTGAGGAAAGAGGGTTCTAATATTGGGAAGGCAGAAACTTGAGATTAAAATTGTTTTTTTAAGGGCAATTTAGGCCAGATTACCTGTAGCTCTGCTTGAAAACAATGAATTCATTGAGAGAATTTTTTGGTTACTAGATTTTCAGGGTTAGATATTTTTGGTTTGGTTTTGCTAGGGAGGATGGACAAATGGGCTCCACTTGAAGAGTTTGGACCAAAGTGTATGAAGTACCTCGTCCTCTGGAAGTTTCCAAAGCCCCCATGCAGGGCTGCTTCACTGTCTTGCAGAGGCAGAAGGGTCATGCAAAAATTAGCATTAGAACTACCCACACCACTGGATGAGATTAGAATCACAGTGTCAGGACAGCTGGGTCAGTGGTGGGCAGGAGGCTTTCTTAAGAAAGAAACTTTCCTACTTGGCTTTTGTTCTGTTTTGCTCTGTTTTTGTTCTTTGCTTATGAAATTGAGTGGAGGCCACGGCTTTGCCAATAGCTGGTCCTCAATTGCTGTAAAGGATGGAAAATATCAAATACCCCTAATTGTTCACACATCCAGCTTAATACTACAGAAGCCAAGTCATTGCTGGTGGAGAGGGGGCAACATGGATTTCCATAACACAATCTCAAAGTTATTTTGATTTAATCCCATTTTTATTTTGTTTTTGTTTTTGTTTTTTTTTGCGGTACGCGGGCCTCTCACTGTTGTGGCCTCTCCTGTTGCGGAGCACAGGCTCCGGACGTGCAGGCTCAGTGGCCATGGCTCACGGGCCCAGCCACTCCGCGGCATGTGGGATCTTCCCGGACCGGGGCACGAACCCGTGTCCCCTGCATCGGCAGGCGGACTCTCAACCACTGCGCCACCAGGGAAGCCCTTAATCCCATTTTTAAAATATATAATACTTGGCTAAGCTAGGTGAGGTATCAGGAAAAACTGACACGAGGGTCTCACACTTACAGAGATTAGAAATAACTTCCTGTAACAACTAGAGCGATGGTTTAGTGAAATGGACAAACCACATCAAGGCATGAGTCCCCATGGCACTTTGACTTGCCATATAGCCTTCATTTTCACTAGCATTTAATTCACAAATAATTTTGTGAGTGAAAGTGAAGTAAAATCCCCTCTTCCAGAACGTTGCTAGATATTTTTATAATCAACAAGAAGGAGCATGTTTTATGACTGCAGTCAACTCACAGAATTATCTTAGCCTTCTTGGCACCATTTACTCAGTCAAATGGCCTGTGAACCTGAAAATATTCACTGACCCTTTATAGAAAGAGTTTGCCAACTCCTGGTTTATACTGTCCCTTCCCTCGACCTAACTTTTGGAAGGTATATTATGCTTCTGAGACAGAGCTGTTTCAGCAGATGAACAATCGGCACAAATGGGTATTTTTAAAGAACAACTTATTTATGTGTCGATTTTCATGCGGTATTTTCAGCAATTACACATTTTCACCCTATAGATTATCACGGAAGAAATCACAAAAGATTTCATAGAATTAGCAGCCAATTCAAAGTGAGTGCTCTACTGGGATGTTTTTGACAAGTGTTAAATGTCCTTTTGGTTGCCTAGGACAGGCAACAGATTGGTGCCCAAGAATGGAGTCCAGCTCAACATGACATTTCCCCCCCAAACTGGGCCCCTTAACACTAGGAAACAAAAAAGCCAAATACTTGGGTCTCAGCCCTTTCTTCCAGGCATCGGGGGAAGTCAGTTCTCACCCACCCTGGGCAGCATGCACGTCCCTTTTCCTCTGCTCCCTGAGTTCCCTCGCATAGATTCTTGCTGGTGATGCTAAGGTTTGTCATTCTCTGTGCTGTCCCTGGACAGTCCTCCTTCACGTGCATTCCATTCTTAGTATCCTCCTCAAACTTCTTCAGGGGTCCCAACAGCTTCTCCTCAGTGATGGGCTCACAGGGCAACTTCCCCTTTGGTCTGGGCTGCAGTCTTTGAGAGCTCTGAGACTTTACCCTAGATACCTTCACCTTTCTTTCTGCCTCGGGGTTTTCTTAGGGCAGTAGCTCTGTACAGACATCTCTGTTTTGTTTTCATTGGCACCTCTGCTTGAATATGAAAGTGCGTGGGACCAGACGGCTGGATGAGGAAGAAGTGGCAGGGACAGGAGACCTGGGGTGGGCACGACACACCCAGCTGTGGGTGGACCAGGTGGCAGACTGAAAGCTACCTGTTTTTTAATTGTGGTAAAGAATACATAACATAAAATTTACCATCTTAACCATTTCTAAGTGTATGTTCCGTAGTGTTACATATGTTTATGTTGTTGTGCAACAGATCTCTAGAACTTTTTCGTCTTGCAGAACTGAAACTCTATGCTCATTGAAAAGCTCCCATTTCCCCTCCCCCCAGCCCCTGGCAACCACCATTCTCCTTTGTGTTTCTATGAGTTTAACTACCTTATATACCTCATGTACTTGGACTTGTACATGAGGTATGTAAAGTAGTTAAACTGTATGTATTTGTCTTTTTGTGATTGACTTATTCCACTTAGTATAATGTCCTCAAGGTCTGGAAACTATTATTTGATAATTTCTATTTACCTAGTAAAATAGAAAACAGGTTATTAGCAAGGGATGAAAATGTGAAAGGAGGTTTAAGCAGAGAGAAGGTTTGGAATAGTATATAAGACAAATGGAAAGTAAATAGACTAGGGATATAGCATAGGGTCACACCAGAGACCCACATGAGGTCATGAATTGAAAGCGAAACCTGTTAGCATGGTCATATTATTTTCCAGGCACATCTGATACTCAGGTTCGTGTATCAAATAGGTGGACAGTTGGATATAAATAGAGGTAGGTTTTGCAAGGTAAGTTCAACAGAGGGAAAGAAGGGGTGGGAATTGACGGTATAAACAAGGGAGTGCTTTTAGTGTTGTATTATAGGATCCAAAAGATAAAACAGTGAGGACATGACTGAACAAAATTGGTAGGATCAGAAATCTGAATATTTTGATGGTGTGGAATTATTTGAATTGCTGGAGCTATTTCTCACCTGGATTACTGCTGAAACCTCCTTACTAGTTTTCTTATTCTTTCCAGTCCATTTTCCCTCTTGTGGTCAGAAATGATCCTCCTTATGCGAAAATCTGATGGAATCACTCCTTTCAAATTCCCCAAGGGATTCCTATAGCACTGTGAATAGTGGCTAACTTTTGCATAACCTGAGGTCCTGTGTATATGCCAAGCCTCATTCTCCACACTTCTTTGGCATCTTCAATATTTCCAGCATCTTCAGTTATTTGAAGATTTCGTTCCCTATCGTACCTCCAAGACTTTGAACATGCTGTTCCTCTTACTTGGACCACTCCCTCCACTGTGAACTGGCTTTCACTTATCTGTTAGATCTCAGCTTAAATTTCACTTCCTCCTGGAAGTCTTTTTTGATATTCCCCAGTCTATGTTTAATGCTTCTCACATGTTTTTGCAAAACATCCCGTATTTTCCCATATTACCATTTAATACCCTTTACTGTCAATGCTTTTTTAATTGTTTAGTCATATTTTAGTTCTTCATATTTTCTGTTGAGGAGAAGGACCCTGTATGAATAGCTCAGACTATATATTAAGCATCTAAGATTTTTCAAAAAATATTTAAATCCTACATAGATGGTGCTTCTTAAAAGTGATCCTACACCCTCCTTGTTGAAACTCTTCTTCTCTAGGCTTTGAGGGCATCTCACTCAGAGTCCCTCCATACTCAACACCCACTCCTTCTCTACCAGACATCTAGCCCTCTGTTCTCTCTCTCCACTTTCCTGAGGTTATTTAACCCAGTCTCATGATTTTAAAATGCCATCTATATCTTGATGATCCCTAAATCTTTATCTCTAACCTGGACACCTCTTGAGTGCTCCAGCTTCTTGTGTCTGTCTATTCCACATTCCTTCTTGGTAAGAACAGACTCATGAACACCACCAAAACACCATTACCCAAATTGTCTCCATTTACTGAATAGCACCTATGGCAGATTGCATTTTATAAAGATAGCTGCACCAAAATACTCATCCCATTTCCCATGCTAGTCTTAAAATGTGACTGACACTGTTCCACTGAAAGGTGGGTTCTGTGTTCTCTCTCCTTGGGTATGGGCACAGTGTTTGACTACCCTGGTCAATGGAGTACAGAGAAAGTGATGCTATGTGACTTCTGAGACTGGGCCTTAGAAAGGGTAGAGCTTCCTCTGCTTGGTGATCTCTCAAGATGCTCACTTTTTGAAGCCAAACATGATACTGTGAAAAAGCTCAGACCACATCTAGAGGCCATTGTACATACTCCAGCTGATAGCCACAGGTAAGGGCTAAACTGACAGCCATTATTAACCATTAGACATGTAAGTTGATCAGGTCTTCAGATGGTTCCAGCCTCCAGCCTTTGAGACTTCCAGGTGAAGTTCCATACATGGAACAGAAACAAGTCATCTATGCTGCGACATATCTGAATTTCTGATTCACAGAAGCCATAAGAGAAAATAAATGATTATGTTTGGGGGGAATTTGTTACACAGCACTAGATAATGAATACAGTGTAACAGCTAGTCACTAGCACAGGCCAAAAATTTAGGAGTTATTCTTCATTCCTCTTTTTCTCTGATATCCATATCCAATCTATTCAACAAGTCTGGTTCATTCTATCTCCAAAGTACATTAAGCATCTGAGCCCTTTTTCTTATCTCCCATGATGCACTCTGATCCAGCTAACCATCATCTATGACTAAAGCAATCAGCAGAATCCTATCTGATCTTCCTATTTTCCCTCTTTGCTTCCCTACAGCCCATTCTCCATTCAGTGGCTAAAGAAATTCTTTGAAAATCTCTATATGAATATATTCCTTCTCTGCTTAAAACCCTCCACAACTGAGGAAATTTGAACACTTCCTAGATGTTTAATGATATTAAGAAATAATTGTGAATTTTTAAAGTGTGATAGTAGTATTGTAATTAAAATTTTTTTGATATGCATACAGAAAACTTTATAGATAAAATGATATGAATTTTGAGATTGTTTCAGAATAATCCAGAGAGAAGGGGAGAACATAGGAGTATTGATCAAATAAAACTGGTTGGGGGCTGAGAATTGTCCATGTGAGGTGATGGGAAGGGGTCAGTATACTATTCTCCCTATTTTTTGTTTGCTTTAAATTTTACTTTTTTTAAAAGGGGGAAATCCTTCCGTGTCTTTCTTTTTCATCCTCTTTCATTCTCTTCTTTTCCCTTATTTTTTTCTTTAAACCAGGTCATTGGTTTTCTTCCTTTTCCTTCCCTTGAGTTAGCCATGGCAGACTTGACCCTAGTGTGGAGCTTCATCAGAGCAAGAGGGGCTGGAGAAGGGGCCTGGTGCAGGCCAGGATATGTGCTGGGTTGGCACAGGAAACCAGCCAGAGCTCCAGGGAGTTTCAGTCTGCTTCTCAGCCATTCTCTCAGGACTGAGCAACCATCATAGTGTGTGCATTCTTCATGAGTGGGCTCTTGGTTTATTACAGCCCTCCTCTAAGTCTCACTGGTTTTCAAACCAGCTAAGGTGCCTTGTCTTCCTGGTGTTGGACCCCAGAGCTGAGGTGCCCAATATGTGGCTTGAACACCCCACTCCTCAGGGAGGATCTCAGAGCCCATGATATCTTCCTTCTCTTCTGTGTCCCCTGCTAGGAGCACAGGTACCTACCTGATTGCTACTCCTCCCTTCATACCTGACTCCGTGTGGATCTTTCTTTTGCAGTCTTGGTTGTAGAAGAGCCTTTCTGCCAGTCTCCAGTTTGTTTTCAGTGAGAGCTGCTCCACATGTAGATGTATTTCTATGTGTTCATGGGGGGGAGGTGAGCTCAACCTCCTCCTATCCGCCATCTTGATCACTTCCCAGAATGCAACTAATAAATGTTGAAGGAATGGTGAAATTAGGAAATCACCACTTGACAACCCCAATGACAATGGTTTAATGGATCCTAAAATCAGGCAGTAAAAGTTTATTGAAGAATGGGATATCTACATAGTCTGAAAGCTTTTCTTCCATGTGATAACTTATAGCACAGATTAAAAAATAATAAGTTTAGAGTGGAAAAATCTGAACAGACCCTCCTTAATCAAAATTAACATTACTAGAAATGGGACAAACTAACATCATGTACTCTCTTACATGTTATGCTGAAAAGAAAACAGCATAATTTGTGTGAAGTTTCTATCAAAAGGCATAACCTCAATCTAATTTTAAGGAAACCTCAAAGAAACTCAAACTGTGGGGCATTCTACAAAATAATTGGCCTGCAATCTTTCAAAATGTCTAGGTCTCAGAAGACAAGGAAAGACAGAATAACTATTCCAGGTGGAAGCAGATTAAAGAGGTATGACAATTAAATGCAACCCGTGATTTTAGGTTTTAGATTGGATCTTGTTCCAAAAGGAAAGAACTTTCTATAAAGGATACTATTAGGAATATTATAGAAATTAAATGTGATCTCTTAGCTGATAGGTTTATATCAATATTAATTTCTTTTTTTTTTTTTTTTTTGGTATGCGGGCCTCTCACTGTTGTGGCCTCTCCCATTGTGGAGCACAGGCTCCGGACGCGCAGGCTCAGCGGCCATGGCTCACGGGCCCAGCCGCTCCGCGGCATGTGGGATCTTCCCAGACCGGGACACGAACCCGTGTCCCCTGCATCGGCAGGTGGACTCTCAACCACTGCGCCACCAGGGAAGCCCCAATATTAATTTCTTAATTTCGATGGTTGTAATGTGAGTTTGTAGGGGAACTTGGGTGGAAGGTATATGGCCATTCTTTGTACATTCTTGTATCTTCTCTGTATTTGAAGGTGGTTCAAAATAAAAAGTAAAGAAGTGAAAACAAATAAACAAACCCCGAACAGGAGGCTCCAGTGGCTTACTGCCGAATCTAGCTGGACAAACCTGCTCCCTCACTTGGCCCTGCTGGTCACCACCTTCATCTCTCTTCACTCTCCCCTTGCTGGATCCACTCCAGTCACCTCATCTTCTTTCAGTTCTATGAGCAACAGCCAAATGGGTTTCCATGTCAAGGTCTTTACATTCGATGCTCTTCTTTCCTCAAAATATACCTTCCTGTCTTCACAAGGCTCTGTCTTCCTTTTCATTCAGCTCTCAGTTCAAATGGGTCACATTAGGCTTTTTTATTTTCTGCACACTACAATGTGAAACTTCCTTGTTTACCCATTTGTTACCTATCTTCTTTCAGTAAATGTAAGCTCTCTGAGAGCAAGGACATTGTCTTTTTCACCCCCATATACCCAACAGCCAGGATACTGCCTGGTGCGTAATAGGTGCTTATTAAGTATTGCTGTCTAACTGGTTCTGAAAGATCTGTTGAATTATTGACATACTGAGCCTCTAAAGCAGCCTTTCAGTTTAGTATTCCAGTCCTTTGACATGTCCTGGTTAAAAGAAAAAAATTAAAAACAAAAAAGAAGAAAATAGAGTTTGGTGGCCAAATACATTAGGGATATGTCCCACACGGTGCCCCCCTTAGAAACTCACAAAGCCTCACAGAAGCCCTCCTGAAATGAATTCTGCTTCTCTTTACTTAACAAACCATGTCTCACCTGTATTTGAGCATGGGGTCTCCTTTTCAATTTGGTGTGAGAATATATAAAACTGTGCTGGGATCTTTCTGTACTCCATATAACATACTCCAATAATACAAGCAAAACACATCTACGGTGTGTGTATATATATATATATGAAAAAATTTTTTAATCTCTAAACATATCAGAAGGTGTCTCCTGTTTGACTTAACAGTGAAGCAATGGATGCCACGCTGTGTTTACTGCAAAGTGGGGCTGCCTGGTCCTTGATCATCAGATGAGCCATGTCCCTCCATCCTCCAACAGCCTGCCCCAGGGAAGCTGTCACTGGTTGCTGTGCCAAAGGGGCATGAGGCAGGCTGGGGATTCTAACCCTACCGCTGACACCAGGGGAAGAACTGTGCAGGCAATAAGGAACTGCTGTTTATCTCTTGGATTCCAGAAATGAGAGCTCAACTAAACAACATAATTAAAATGAATTTTTAACCAATAATAAGGTTTTTGTCTAGTAATTTAGGAAAGGTATATTGTTCCTCAACAATCATGAATGTATTACATATTTTATACTTTTGAATGAATGTTGAGAAAATTCATTCTCTTTCTACGTGCAGATTGCAAATGTGGATTACGAAGGAAGTTTATTTTATATCCAATTAGTACCATGTTTGGCGTGGTTTGGTTTTACCAGCTGTTTGGTGCTATCATATCTCCTCCAAGTAGAAAACTGACTACATTTTATAAATGAGGTGTGAAAGGAAGAAGTTACATAGCTTCTTCTTCTCGAGGAATTTCTCTGACCTGAATCTGCTTCCCTTTACTCTTCTGTCCTTGGGCTGCACCCAACCTGGCCTTCCCTGCTGCCCCACTCCTGTCTCCCATAACTCAGTAGTAAGAAAACAGAAAAGAGGCTTAGTATTCGTTACCAAATTCCTGCAAGTTCCAAAATGTCACTGGCTTCATAATATTTTTTTCTCCCTTTTCCACTAAGTCAACAATTGAAAGCCCGGCCACCCCCAAGGTCTCCCCCTCCCCAAATGCATTTCTGTTCCCTTATTATCTTTCCAAATAGGTTCTAATTTGAGAAAAAAAAAATTTCTGTCAGAATCTAATCCAAACCTCAAAAGACACAAAGTTCAGGTGAGGGACGGTGGTGTGGGGCAGGATCTTCCTTGTCCAGATATTTCATCAGCACTGGGGTAGCTGTTGGGGTGGCCTTGATTTCTGCGTGGGTGCAAAGCCTCCACGTATAGACACAATCATAGCCCCAGAGAACCAAGTGAGATTGAAGGCAGATTTTACCACTGTCCTTTGTGGCTACAGCTTCTCACAAAAGAGTGTTCACAAGACTGATGATGGCAAAACCTAAGAGCACCTTCCTTCCCCACACCCAGGGGCAGAATTGGAAGGGTATTGATATGGTTTCCAAATACTCTCACCCTGACCAGAGTCCACCTTTGTGATTCAGGTGAGAGAAAAAGAGGAGCAAGTGGTAAGGGAAGGAAGGGGTTAAAATGGAAGAACGAAGACAGAAAGAAAAAAGTATTAATTAAATCCTTATCATCATGGATATCTCAGGCCCAATACGATAGTTACAGA